>NC_064639.1:499805314-500439064 GCF_023864345.2 Schistocerca serialis cubense
ATTAGTTTTTAGTTTGCAAATGGTTAGTTACTGACAGTAATTGTATAATTATGGACTTGTGGGCTTAACAAAGTACATAAAATGCTGAAAAACAGTCACAATTTGTATTTCAGTTAACAAATCAATAGAAGAGGACATTATTAAATTTACTCTTAAAATTTAAAATGCAAAATGCGTATGTTACCTTATAAAAAGTTGACATGCTGAGAAGCATGGCTGTAGTACAATCATAACAGTTACAATTTAAGCAGCAAGCAACCACAACTATGGTTTTAAAAAGTTTATTCAACTCAAACTATTACAGGTTTTATATTTATGAATACATCTTCAGGCAGCTCCTACTGCTTTCTTTTCTTTCTCACTGGGCCATTGTTTTGTATTCGTTACTGATGTAGTGCACCAACATAAAAAAAAGGTTTTTCATTCATAACTCTATAAAATTAAAAGGTATTTTTTTCATTTTGACCTTCACATAAACATTCAAATGCAGGACAAAATTCATTGCACAAAAACATGCACCACTTACGTTTTCACCACATTTAACTTTTTATTAACTAACATATCATTTCATGGACATTTCTGTGAAGGTCAGAATGCAAACATCTCTCTTAACTTAACCAAATTGTGAATGAAAAATCTCTTGTTTATCTTTGAGCACCACACCAGTAACAAATACAACATGAGACTCCAGCAAGAAAGAAAGGAAAGCTGTATGAGCCACCTGAAGATGGATTTGTAACAAATTCAAAACTGGTAATAGTTTGCGTTAAATAATTTTTTTTAACCATACTGCTTAAATTGTAAACCTTACAAAAAGTGATTGTCCTATTGCAATCTACATATATTGTAAGCTGACTCTTAAAAAGTAAGCCTCCTGCACAGAAACTATGCATATGCCTTCAGTACATTTTTCCTTTACCTATAATCTTTATCACACCTCTGTTGTGAATTCTGAAGTATTTTCTCACTTCTTCTGCAATGGCTATCAATTACCCTTCTTTACATCCCTCCCTCCAATCATTTTTTTAAAGTCTCACGTACTTCTGTTCAAGTAAACCACTGTACTATTTCTTCAAAATGGCTGATATCACTGTTTCGCTAATAACAGATAAGCTCAACAAATTAGCAATAAAATGATTGAAAAGATATCAAATACAATAACACTTATTGACCTTTGTCAGCAACACATAAACTTACTTAAGTAAATATTTGTAAAGTGTCTTTGATGGTGGAAAGACAGAGAGACAATTCGCAATCAACAGCCACCCTCGTTCATTGTTTGCATCATTCTCATTTTTCCACGTCTGGTTACACAACTGGCACAGGATTTCATCCCTCATTTTTTCATTGATTATTCCCTGCAAAGTAAGAAAACACTTCAAATATAAACACTTTAGAGAGATGACAGTCTAAAATTACTCACATGAAGCTCTCTAGCAACAAATTATAATGCTCACAATCGCAAAACCAAGGAAAGTTCAATGTTACATACCCACAAAAATCATATCATTAATGATCTTTTTGGAAAAAGGTTGACAAACATGAAAAGAGGATTTCTTAAGACTGCTTACTAACAATGAGTACCCACTGGCTAATTATTTTCTCAAATACTTCTGGTAATCAGGCTTTTCCAATAGCATACCTGGCACTGACGTCAGTTCACAATAGCGTGTATTCTACCAGGAAATGGAGACACAGAGTAATTATCTGTAGGGTCAATGGGAGCCAGACTTTATGTTTACAGAAGTTCCACAGAGTTCAAATTGCAGCTGCCTACATGTGTCTTATTGTCAATAGGCAGTAACTTGTAACAAACAGAAAATTCAATTGAGAAAACTGTTAAAATTAGAAGGAGCCAGGATGCCTGCTTGGTAACTCACAAGGCGAAACGTGAAGTTCTGCCAATAACACTGCAACTCAAGAAAGGAAACAGGACTAATCTGATGAATTACAGACCCATATCACTGATGCTGATTTGCAGTACAAATTTGGAGCACATATTGTGTTTGAACATATTAATTACCTTAAAGAAATCAATCACTGACGAATCATTAGCACAGATTCTGAAAACATCGTTCTTGTGAAACACAACTAGCTCTTCATTCACATGAAGTAATGAGTTCTACCTCTCGGTAACATGGTAAATCACACAAATCTAAAGAGTGTCAAATCAACTACATCTAGGAATTAAAATTACAAACAACTTAAATTGGAATGATCACGTAGATAATGTTAGAGAAAAGCAAACGAAAGATGGTGTTTTACTTGCGGAACACTTAGAACGCGCAACATGTTGGCTCGAGACTGCCTACACTATGCTTGTCTGTCCTCTACTAGAGTATTGTTTTTGTGACAAGAGATCCTTACATGATACGATTGATGGACAACATTGACAAAGTCCATAGAAGGACAGCTTGGTTTGCATTATCGAGAAAATAGGGAGAGAGTTTCACAGGTATTTTTTGCGGTGAGATAATCATAATAAAATAAGAGATAACAGAGCTTTCAAGGAAAGATTTTTAAGTGGTCATTATTTCCAATTGCTGTTCGAGAATCAAATGGCAGAGAAATAGTCTGAAGGTGGTTCGATGAGTCCTATGCCAAACACTTTAGTGTGAATTGTAATCATGCAGATGTGAACAAAACACTTAAAATAGAAACGCTGTATTCCGAAACTTCTAAATCTTCTTTTTGGGAAGCAAGAGGAATTGGCTAATGACAGTCCTGAAGGAATGTTGAAAGAAACTGGGAAGGTATAGGGAGAAGCTGGTGGATTCAGAATACAACAATGACATTAAGAAAAAAATAAAGATTACAGTCAGTCAGCTGTGGTGAGAGAGATACGTAACAGGGGAAGGAGAAACTGTTGCTGGAACAAAAAATGGAATTTAGTAGGAACAGGAAGAGTGGAGGTGAGGATAGTGACTGGTGAAGATGCTGATTGATGAAGAGGGACGGTGGAGATGCACAGAGAACGAAGGTCCCGACTGCACAATATATTTTTAAGAAATCAGAAATTTTCTATCTTTTCTGCATGACAGCTCACTGCTCAACATCTCTTCTAACTGTTAAATAATGAAATATTCTCATAATATACATATAACATTCCATCCAAAATTTTCCATAATTGCACAGTTAGAGAAAGAACTCACACAGGACAATACAAAATCCATTGTATATTTATCAAAGATGAAAAGAAAGTTCTTTGTTATTATCAGACACCTCACCTGTAGCTGAAGTTATTTTATTCACCAATACTGTATGCCTGCTGGTACAAACATGCTGAATTTTTGTGCAGCGCAAGCCAAGCAGACAAATAACATTAAAGAATTATTTATCACAAGTAACAGATTGTCTTTGACTAGATGTGGGCAAATTCACTAATGGGGGCTTGGGCTCCCGTGTGTTCCTGTATTGCTTGCCCTTGGGTGCTGTCAGGCAGCAGTTCCCCATCCACCTCTCCGCTAACATCGTTTATTTGTTACTGATATGCAAGCGGCAAAATGGGCCAGTTTACTTTGTGCTGTTATTGTTGTCACTATCAGAGTCTTTTTGGCATTTGTGGTACAACAGAATTAGTGAGAGGAAAATGGCTGAGGAGTTAAGATCCTCAAAACAAAAACTGGTTGAACCACTATTCTTCAACCCAGTGTGGGAAGAAAATCACTTTCTTTTGGAAACACAAACCAGCTTTTAATGTCTCTTTTGTAATGCTATTTTAATCGCATGGAAGAAGTACAATGTGTGTGTGTGTGTGTGTGTTAATTTCTTGAAAATATTACTATTATCTATAATGCATTATGTGTGGTTTTGACCTTTATTTTACCTCTTCATTGTAATGACAGAAAGTAAACCATGTCACCCACAATGATGAGTGAGCTTACCACACAGCTCTTAAAATAGCCAAAACAGTGTGCCTCTTCACAAAAGAAGAATTTGTGACAAGGTTGTTGTTGCCTCAACGGTCTTGTATCCAGTGACCCTTTCTGTTTTTTGAAATAGTTCCTTTTACATGGAGAACAGTTTGCAGATGCAAGGCCGAGGACATGGAAAGGCAAGTGAAAGATAAGACTATGGATTTAGTTTTTTTTTCCTCTCTTTGGCTTTGGATGAAAGCATGAATGTAACATGCTGTATTTGTAAGAGGTTTTGATGCTAAGTTCAATGTCATGGAGGAACTCCTTCATTTCTTGCCAACACATGATACAACTATGGACAATGACATATTTTATTGCTTAGAAAACATTATTGACAAATACTCTTACAAGCTTTGATGGGAAAAACTTCCATTGATTTCAACTGATGGAGCTCTTGCAATAATTAGTAAAAAGTCTGGTGTTGTTGCTTTGATAAGAAAAACGGTGAAACAAGTTGGTATCCAGTAAGAAATACCAGTGATATAGTACATCCTACATCACGTTAATAAGCCGGCAAAATGTGCCAAAATACAGGATACCATGGATGTTGTTGTAAAAACCATTAATAAACTGAGATTGTTTGGCACGTTGATAGTTTAAATCCTTCCTAGCAGAGCTAGGTTGTGACTATTTTGTGCTGTATTTTTTGAAGTACAATGGTTGAATTGAACAATGGAAACTCCAGGTAGGAATATCAACAATGTAGAAAAAGACAGACTGCTACTTACTGTAAAGAAGACACGTCAAGTTGCAGACAGGCACAATTAAAAGACACTTACATAAAGCTTTTGGCCGCAGCCTTCATCAGTAAACGACGCACACACACACACACACACACACACACACACACACACAATGAGCACACCTCACACAAACACGGCCGCCAACTCCAGCATCTTGGGCTGGAATGGTGTTGTTTTAGAACTTTCTTTTGTTTCTTTTTCCACCCTTGCATAAGGACATCGCATTATTCACAGTTATTCATAGATGTGGAAGTAAAAGAGTTTGATGACTCTACAAAGCACCTGACTGAGCACAACTTTGCTGGATAGACATAAACTAATTACCAATGTTTTTGACACCGTTTTGCTGTTATGGATAAAGCAACTTTCAGAAGGGTCTTCTAAACACTTTTTGAATATTGGAATAGTTATAAATTAAATAAATCTTGAAAAGGAGACAATGAGTGAATATTTTGATGAATTTGTTACTGTGCTAAAGGCTTTGTTCGAAAACTCTGATTGTAGATTTAGTGACTTAAACCAATTTGAACTTTACTTTAGTATTTTTGCAACTCCTTTTGCAGTGGAGGTTGGAAGTGCACCTCCTGAAATTCTTTTGGAGCTCATTCACTTTCAGTATAATGCTCAGGAAGAGATTTCACATTGCAGAAAAATACTGATATGTTTTACAAGAACATCTCTTGAAAACAGTTGCCGCAACTGTTTTGAATAGCTGCTCAAGTCTGCAGTATGTTCGGGACCACACATTTGTGTGAAAGTATTTTCTCAATAATGAAATTAACAAAACTGAAGCTTAGGAGCAGCCTTAATGACATTCAGCTGACTGTAGCAATGTGTCTGATAACCAGTAATCTCACTCCAAACATCAAGATGTAAATAAAAAACATTTAAAACCAATTGCAGAGTGATGAAAACATATATATGTAGCTCTCTTTTTCATAAATAGTAGGCCAGCTCCAAACTCATCCCTCCTCAGTAACATTATGATCATGTATTAAGTTAATAGATGTTTAATAAAACTTATTACTTTATGTCTGTGTTATATTTGTGACCAGGAAATTAAGTCGATGAAAAAGATACATTTACCTTGGTCCCTATCCCCCAGCCCACCACTTGCCGCACTCTCCACCAAAGAGAACAACATAATTTTTAACATATCATACTGCTTATATCTGCTGTCAACGTATGCAATGTATTACTTTGGGGCACTGCTTTGTTCATAACAAAGTGAAAGGATTGGTCTTTATTCATTTCTTTGTCACTGTGTTATGGCTCCATTAAACTTCAGATGGTCAGTCGTGTTACTGTCATTTGCTGGTGTCATCTGAATGTGTACCCGCCTTTAATTTTTTCAAGTGAAGCAAGAATGGTACAATTGAGCTCAGAGAAAAGCAGAACATGTTTTACGAACTGGACACAGGAAAAAAAGAATCAAAATAAAGTTTCCCTTACTCACAAACATAAGGAAACAAGAGGACTGTTTTGCAACCTAATAATTGACATGCAAAGCCTTAACTGATGAGACGGCACGTAACAGCATGCATGCTAGTGTAAATTATCTGCTTTTCTTCACGACAGAATTGTTATACGTTACGTATTGTTACTTTTTCATTCAATGGCACTTTTATGTGACTCAATAGAAGCTACACTTCCACAAATATTATGCACATGTTATACTTGTACTGTCATACTATAATAATTACAAGAATATAAATAATACTTTCAATTATACAATGGGACTACAAACTCGAGCATCAGCTGTTGATCGTGTATTGTTGGTAGTCTTCAGTCCAGTTCACAACTATACATAATAAAAGTCCAAGAACTAAAGAATGAATCCTATCAATAATTTCAACACATTTTATATAATTTGAAATGTGTCCTACAAGCATTGTTGCTGAAATACAGTCCCTCAATTCTATTTTGAATTCCCATGTTCTTGCCTCCAGCAATGGAGATGTTATGGTGGAAGAGAAGCAGAACAAATTTGGCTGGCAAATGGATAACACTCATAACAATGTGTCAGGGCAAGAAATTTGAAAAAACATTTGTGTTGCACGATAAAATTTATACATATCTGAATAATAATTAATGTTATGCAAGTTTGAAGTATTCAAAGGGTGCCACTATAAGTCGATAAAACAGACACATAAGGGGAAAAAGATGAAGATAAGGGAGAAGTGATTGTGTGAGAAGACTATGACAGAGCATTGGAAGATCTAAGTTGAAACAAGGCACCGGAGTAGATGACATTCTCTCAGAATTATTGAGATTCTTCGCAGAATCATCCAGACCAAAATTATTCCACCTGGTATGCAGTACACATGAGGCAGATGAAATACTCTCAGACTACAACATGAATTTAATGATATCAACATCAAAGAAGGCAGGTGCTGACAGATGTCAGTATTACTGAACCATCAGTTCAATAAGCCATGTTACAAAGTACCAAAACAAATTACTTACAGAAAAAAATGACTCACAGATGCCTATCTTGGGAACGATCAGTGTGAATTTTGGAGAAATGTAGGAACACGCAAGATAATGCCGATAGTATGACTTGTCATAGAAGAAAGGTTGAAGAAAGGTAAATCTACGTTTATAACATTCATAGATTTAGAAAAAGCTTTTGACAGTACTGACTGAAACACTCTTTCAGATTCTGAATGTAGTAGTGATAAAACACAGGGTCCAAAGGGTATCTACAATTTGTACATCTATGCAATTAAAAGAGCCAAAGACATGAAAAGAAGGTAGTAGTTGGGAAGGAGTGAGACAGGGATGTAGCCTATTTTCAATGTTATTCAACTGAACAAGCAGTAAAGGGGAATTTGGAATGGGAATTACAGTTCAGGGAGAAAAAAATAAAGAGAATTAGCAACAACATTGTAATTGTGTCAGAGGTGGCAAAGGACATGAAAATTCAGTTCAGAAAAATGGGTAGTGTCTTGAAACCAAGTTAGAAGATGAAAATCAACAAAAGTAAAACATGGGTAATGACATGTAGTTGAATTAAATCACGTGAATTAGATTAAATGTAGATAGCCTTCTACGGAAGCGAACTGTGGCTCATAAGCAGTCCAGACAAGAAGAAAATAGAAGCTTTTGAAATGTGATGCTACAGAAGAAAACTGAAAATTAAATGGACAGCATGTGCATGTGCACATGCACATTCCCCTCCCCCCTTCCCCCCTGTCCACACACACCAGCTGTAATTGAACATGAAAAAATGAGTTCACTGTAACCCATGCTAAAGCTAGAACAGGAGCAAAGGTTCAAACGTTAATGCAAAGTTTGAATTTTAAGTAACTTTAGGTCCTCACACACCAGCTGTAATTGAACATGAAAAAATGAGTTCACTGTACCCCATGCTAAAGCTAGAACAGGAGCAAAGGTTCAAAAGTTAATGCAAATTTTGAATTTTAAGTAACGTTATGCACTACCTTTGATTTTAATTAATTTGTAATTTATTTTGTAATTCATATTAAAAACGTCCCAGAACAAGTAAAAAAGGACATCCACTCAAATTGTAAGTTGATTACCAAGAACATGATTTCTAAAAAGAAAAAAAACTTACCTTGTTGGCTATATAATCACCAAGTGCAATTTCTTTCTTGCCACTCAAATTATTGTCATTCATAAACCTCAGAATCAGCTTGAAAATAGCCAGTGAATCCTGATAATCAATGTCTTTTGACTTAGCAAGAAACGGTGTCTTAATAGGCTCCCTCTTCATGCCCCAAAGATGACTCTGAAATATAATTACACACTCATTACACTTCAGAAAAATCTGCATTGTTCATATTACACAAGGTACACGTCTAAAAGATGGAAACCCTCTATGGTTGGAACTAGCTAATTGTTTCTCAGCTAAAACAATTCAGAGACAACTATGGTTTTTCTCTGTGAAATTAGAATAAAAAATAAGTGGCTATCAAGTCTACTACTTCAAATGACTTTGTTAAGCCTAATAAAATTAACAACTCAACTCCAAACTATGACATTCTAATAAGTTAAGCTTTTTAAACATTTTAATGATCTACATCTAATCATATCAGAAGAAACAAAAACAAATTTTAGTACAAGTGAATATTTACATAGCAGAAAATCTGATATCTATTTTCAGTTTTCCTGCTAGCATGAAAGGCTCAGGACCCCACAGCACAGATACAAAAAGTAGCAGAAACATGATTAAAAACTCATGTTTTAGTAGATTATAAGGCCACCCCCAAACCCAGTCCAATCCAAGTTATGTTAAGTGACATTATTAACCATATACTTCTTGATAACATGATTAACTGTATCATAGGAAAATTCTCTTGAGAAACCTATAAAATTTGCAAAGAGACAGAATGGCTGACCAATACTTACCATCAGGAGGTGCAATTCCAGTACTATTGATAGACACATCGTTGTTTCCCTCACCATCACATCAGGTGTGTCCTCTAATTCTGGGGTCTGAGTGTTTGCCACTGCTTTCTAACCTTCCACAATGCACACTTCTTTCCTTCCCGAGGAAAGAATTAATAGTTCTGAAACTGGGATTACTGTTTTCAATTTTTTAAATGTGTCTATCAGCGGCACTGGAATTTTGCCTCCCAAAGGTAATTATTAGCCAGGCAGCCTACTGCACCCAGGGGCCAATTTACGCAGGGTTAAAACGGCATGTGTCCATTTAGCACTCTCAATCTTGCCCCGGACTCCAAGGCTTCTTCCATAAATGAAGAAGTGTGTGATTAGTACAAACAGAGCTCACACACCTTTAAATCTCAGGCAAGGATAAATGTTCAGTATACAACTCTTATTTATCAGAAATGAATTTGATGTTTGTTTTTAGCACCAGAATTAGAATTTTTTATGTTTCCATAAATTACTGCTACACATGTCAAGAAGTTTCTTGATGAAATCCATAACAATTTCCTGTTAAAATAATTGACTATCATGCATTGTTTTTATAAATACATCAAATTCATCAGCATTTTTCATAATACATATAATTTTATCACACATACTATATTTTATGGTTATGGAAGAGTGCTGTAAAATTACCAATTCCACACAACAAAATAATATTTTTAGAAGCAACATTTACCTTGAAGTAGACATTGGTGAATTTAGTAAATGCATAATGATCGATGTCATGTGGTAGATGATACTTCTCATTCTGGGCAGATGACTGTACACCACCAACTACTTTTACCAAATTTCTTTCTGAATGGACTTGTTGCCAATCTATGAAATAGAAAAACAATATGAATTAGTAGCAATAAATTGTTGGTAATAAAAGATTGCTATTATGTCTTTTAATGATGTATATTTTCATACTTAACTGTATATTGATAAGTAATTTTGTTCTTAACAGTCTGAACTGCTTCTGAAGATGCAATTAATTTGTAACACCATTTTCAGTTATCTACATCCTGACAACAGATTATGAACAATGTGTCATAATGATATCCTTCAGTCTTTCTTATGTTATCTTACTAACTTTATAATAACTGATAACTGGGTGATGGTACTCATGCCGATGTAGAAGGTCAAACAGTGTTTATGTAACAGCTAGTATATGACGTGTCATTTCACAGGTGGCTGTCCCTTTGACAGTATATGTTTTGCCAGTTACAAGGCTAGAATAGGTGGTGGTAGGAGGGTGAAGAGGGCAAGTCTTGCAGCGGGGACAGTAACAGAAGTAAGAGCCATAGGGTAGGAAAATGTGTGCAGAAGGAGCATAGGGTCTGACAAGGATATTGTGGAGATTGGGAGGGTGATAGAAAGCTATTCTAGGTGTGATGGGCAAAATCTCAGACAGAATGGATCTCATTTCAGGTCATGTTCATGGTCTGTCTGTTGCTGAATATTTCTCAGTCATCGCCCACCTGATTCAAAACCTATGACATCTTTCTTGCTCACCTTAATCTACTTTATACTTACCAACAATTACCTCACCTTTGAGGGGCAGACATACAAACAGATCAGGGGTACGGCCATAGGAACCAGGATGACTCCTTCCTACGACAACCTTTTCATGGGTCACTTGGAGGGGGCCTTCCTGTGATCCCCTGGCTTCGTTTAGATACATTGATGGCATCTTTGCCGTATCGACTCACAGTGAGACTGACCTGTTAAAATTCCTGGAATCTCTAAATACCTTCTCCCAATTAAATTTCACGTGCTCCTATTCCGAATCCCATGCCACTTTCCTTGATGTTGATCTCATCCTCACCAAAGGCCAGCTGCACACTTCTGTCCACATCAAACCTACTAACAAACAACAGTACTTACATTTTGACAGTTGCCATCCTTTCCATATCAAACATTCCTTGATGCAGACTCTTACAGCAATACACCACCAGTCTCACTTCATCCTTCACTGGACATAATTATTCCAACTGCCTAGTTGAGAAGCAGATTTTCCACACTATCACATCCAGTCCTGATACTGCTGATACCTCCAAAAAACATCTTTGGAGCACACCACTTGTCACCCAGTATCATCCTGGTTTTGAATGTATCAATCAACTACTTCAACAAGGCCATGACTTCCTAAAATCACGCCTTGAAATGAGATCCATTCCATCTGAGATTTTGCCCACCACACCAAGAATAGCTTTTCATTGCCCTCTCAATCTCTGCAATACCCTTGTCAGACCGTATGCTCCTTCTGTATCCATCTCCGTATCCTGTGGCTCCTACCCCTGTGACTGTCCCCACTGCAAGACTTGCCCCGTGCACTTTCCTATCACCACCTATTCCAGCCCTGTAACTGGGAAAACATATACCATCAAAGGGAAAGTCACCTGTGAAGCAACACACGTCATATACCAGCTGTTATGTAAACTCTGTTCGGCCTTTTACATTGGCATGACTACCACCCAGTTATCAGTCAGGATGAATGGGCATAGGCAGAGGGTGTATACAGGCAACATGTAATATCCTGTTGCAGAGCTTGCTGTAAAACATGACAGTCATGATCTCAGTGTCTGTTTCACCACACGTGCCATCCGTATTCTTCCCCCAGACACCAGTTTCTCAGAACTCCACAGGTGGAACTAGCACTAGCACTTGGTTCTCACAACCCACCTGGCCTTGATTTATGTTAATTCCTTCTGTCTCAGCATTTCTTCACAGTAACTACTCCTTTCTTTGCTCCATTTTAGTTTTCTACATCTTTCATTTTCTGACTTGTCTATTTTTTGCCGTCCTTCCTCCTGCCTCTGTTACATACATACATTAATCCTTGTTCCATAGATCATGAATAGGACATTTTGTAATGATGTGGAACATGTCACTTTAACATAAGTTTTCTTTACACAAAGTAATTACTTATTTTTTATTGTATTTTATTTATTTATTTATTTACAGTTACTACTACGTATCTAAGAATTCATCTGTGCAACATACAATGCACTTAGCTTTTCATTCTTATTAACTCATGCACAGTGTTTTAGTAGTAATCTCTGTCCTGCATATTACCCTGTCTTTCACCTTTAAGCTCTCATGTTTACAAATCTTGTCCGATACAGTCCCCAACAATCAGTCTTTCCATCTAATCCCCTCCAGTAAGTCTCCCCTGAGCAGGGGTTCAGGGTGACTTTTCTGGACTGTACACCTTTCCCTAAACCTCTCCAGTGCTTTTCCTTCCCCTTCAACTCTTCTGCTACAAGGAGGAGCTCCGAAAGCTTGTAAAAGTTAAATGCTTTTGTGCATATGTTCCATTGCTGCCGCTTGTTGAGTAGATTTTTTATCTATTCATTTACATTATATTATCAATAACTGATTATTTTTGTTGTTATAACTTTATAAAAAGTTATACATATTTCCTTTTTTAAAAAATACAATATATCTGACCTAATAATTTATAAGTATCATGTGAGTGGTTCACATATAGATTAAATTAAGTGAATTTTTTGGTTATTTAAAAAGTGAAAGAGAACAGGGGCACTACATAATAATATGACAGGTTCTTTCTGACACTATATCAATTTAGGAAGTTGAGAATATCTATGCTTCAATACTAAATATCATAATGCTGACCGTCAGAATTTGTTTCATTCTCAAAGCTCTTACCATCAAGTTTACTAAAAATGAAAGCTAACTCTGCAGGTATCTCCAGGTGGTTCACACCAGCTACAGCACGAGACGCCCTCTCCTGCTCCTCACGTTGTGCCTTCACTCGGGCTCTTTCACGTGCTACCTTTTCAACTTCTGCTCGTCTCTTTAGTTCTTCCTGAAAGGGGGGAAAAAAAACTATGAACAGCTATAAATTCCAGTATTTCTAAAAAGAAAGAAAATAAAAATAGTGTTGGAAAGTTCTTGTGGAATACATACTTTTGGATTCAAAGAAAGGAGACCTCTCACTCAAAAGAACAAAAATTGAGTTGTCAATAGGAACACACAAAAAGAAAGAAAACTTGCTAGCTTTCGCAGTTTATCCTTTTACAATCTAGAGCAAAACACACACACACACACACACACACACACACACACACACACACACACACACACACACACATGTCTATGCACTTATATGGTGCCGGGAGTCCAGCTGGCACTACATAGGGACATAGGTTTGTATGCGCATTTGTATATATAAGTGAAGTGTGCGCATATGTGTTTTCTGTGTGTATTTTACTCTAGATCATAAATGTATAACTATAAAAAGCAGGTGCCAGGTTGAGATTCATAGGAAGAATTCTAAGAAAATGTGACTCATCGACGAAAGAAGTAGCTTACAAAACGCTTGTTCGTCCGATTCTTGAGTATTGCTCATCAGTATGGGACCCTTACCAGGTTGGATTAATAGAAGAGATAGACATGATCCAGCGAAAAGCAGCGCGATTCGTCATGGGGACATTTAGTCAGCGCGAGAGCGTTACGGAGATGCTGAACAAGCTCCAGTGGCGGACACTTCAAGAAAGGCGTTACGCAATACGGAGAGGTTTATTATCGAAATTACGAGAGAGCACATTCTGGGAAGAGATGGGCAACATATTACTACCGCCCACATATATCTCGCGTAATGATCACAACGAAAAGATCCGAGAAATTAGAGCAAATACGGAGACTTACAAGCAGTCGTTATTCCCACGCACAATTCGTGAATGGAACAGGGAAGGGGGGATCAGATAGTGGTACAATAAGTACCCTCCGCCACACACCGTAAGGTGGCTCGCGGAGTATAGATGTAGATGTAGATGAAAGCTAGAAACTTTTCTTTCTTTTTGTATGTGCTAACTGGTGACTCGATGCTTCTGCTTTTCTGTGAGTGGTCTCCTTTAGTCCAAAAGTATTAACATAAAAATAGCGATTGGTACACAAATCAGCATACATAAAGAAAATTATTTATTACAAATAGGCTGCGGAACACCCATATAAACACATGCATTTCAGAACAAATTTTACTGCTACATGTTTCATGCCCAAAACACCAAATGGGAATTTCTTGGCATGAGCCACAAAATACACCGATGCCATCAGCAATTCCTCTGATGCTGATCCAGTGGTTTTTCGGAACCATTTTCTTTATATTTTTCTACACTGTCATCAGTAACTGACGTGCTAAGGCGTTGTTGTCTTCAATGTTTTTTCAACCCTCTTTGAAACATTTACACCACTTGCAAGCTCTTGTCTTACTCATAACAGATTCGCCAAAAAGACAGCCAATATTTCAAAAGCGGTGCTGCACTTTATTTCATTTTTCAAGCAAAATTTAAAGGAAATTCTTTGATCTATCTTTTTCTAAAGTGAAAATTCGCCGAGCATTCGAAAACACATATAACCTTTTCAACTGTCAACAATAAACTAAATTGAAAATGCAAAAATACATCAGGAACATGTACCAAAAAGTAGCAACAAAATTTCGAAAATCAGATGTATAAAGGCTCAAGAATTAAAAAAATTTTTGTAGCAGGGTAAAACAACTTGTACAAATATGAAATGGAATATCACATAGGCTCAGTCATAGATAAAGCAGGTGGCTGGTTTCAGTTCAGTGGTAGAATACTAGGGAAATGCAATCAGTCTACAAAGAAGATTCCTTATGAAAAACTCATGTGATCACTCCTAGAATACTGCACAAGTGTGTGGGACCCACACCAAATAGGACTAACTGAACTGGCAAACACCTGAAGACACAAACAAACTATCCCATGAAATGCTGCTTAGTAAGTTTCAAGAACCAACTTTAGATGATGAATCTATGAATATATTACAATCTCATGCGAAGACAAGACCAGACTAATTACAAAACACACTTCCTGCACTCTAC
The DNA here is from genome assembly GCF_023864345.2 of Schistocerca serialis cubense. Classification (NCBI taxonomy): domain Eukaryota; kingdom Metazoa; phylum Arthropoda; class Insecta; order Orthoptera; family Acrididae; genus Schistocerca; species Schistocerca serialis. Next base: position 499,820,242 of record NC_064639.1, read on the forward strand.
ACATCAATAGAATGAGGAAAAGTCCTAATAACAGGGATGTACACTCTGCCACATTCTTCACAGTGGTTTGCAGAGAATGGACATGGATGTGAATGTAGATGTAAATGTAGACATAGATGTTCTTCACTTGCTTCAGCTCATCTGTGTGGATCCAGCAGTCACGAATTAATTCTGTTATGGCTGTAACATTCCACGTGCCACTATACTGAAATAAACTAAACAGTTATTTGACATTAGTTTATGGGTTTAAGATCATAAATGAATAAGATTTCTTAGCACTTCTGTTGAACTTCTGTGCTTCTGTAAGTCTAATTGCTTTACTACGTTCAATGTAAGCTATCTCACTTGTAGCCTTTACCACAAATAAAATATTAAAAACCATGAAGAACTGTTAGGAGGCTCCTTTTAAAAGGTCACAAATGTTTCCTAACAAGTATTTCCTAACTAAGCAAAAGATAGAATATATTCTACCTCTAACAGACCTTTTTCCCACAGAAATTTAAATAGCTGTCTCCAATGACGTAAACTGCCACACATTCACAAGTGCTTATTGAAATGTCCCTTTTGTCCAAACCTGGGAGCTTACATTGTGTCACACTGTTGGCCATGATCAGAATCCTTGCACTCTTGGCAAAGTGCAGCACACACGTCAAATTATGTTATGTACTGCTCTGTAGAGTTAATAGGAGACATTTGTTGGCAAACTCACATTAATCCTCTGCACTGCTATACTGTTAAATCAGTCTAAATAAATATCGCCAGCGTTGCTTTGACCCAAGAGACAGGGTTAAACCTCTCATACTGTAAAGTCGTTAACTGAAGTCATGTAAGTATGTAAATACTTTCAGAAGGATTCCAAGATCCAACCACTGGATTGGAAAATGCACATCAGTAACAGCTCATGCATCACTTCCAACAGACTCCTAGAAACTACTGCTGATAATATCCACAACAACCAAACAGGAATATAGTTTAAAGCCAACACAGAACACAACAAACACCACACTCAAATTTTCACACTAAGAACTGGAATGTACTGACTTCAATTAAATCTTGCAAAGTCCATCTGATTCACTATACTCCATTGTCTCTTCCAACCTAATTGGAAGTTTTGGCCTACTGTTCATTTGTACAGTCTCTAAATAGCAACACTTGTCTGGAATAGCGAACGTGACTAAACCTGAAATTCTGGTCTGCACACTGGAACAAATTTTCAGGTTCTGTCAGTTTACCACACTGCAAGAAACAACTTATTTAATCACAAATGATCATCTAGTCCCAACTTCAGAAATACACTATCAAAACATCATCTCTGGTGCACAGCTACAGCTACACCTCATGAGGGCTGTTGATTGACTTCGAATTTCACACACTCCAAAAGCGCTCCAACTGTGAATTGCTTGCACTGCAAAAGAACTGGGTTGGCAAAGACCACTGCGCATTTTGGAGGATTAGAGAAAGGTTAATGCATCAGCTCCCTTCCCTTGGCTGACAGGACCTGTCACTGTCAACCACAGTAGTGAACAGGACAGGCACATAGGTTTCACCAGGACATAATATGTTACATTACCTTCAGCTGTTTGTAGCGCACTCTCTGTCTACGCCCACGGAAGAGTGCTTGAGCACGTATAACTCCATGTCTGACAGTGCGGTACTTCCGTCGAGCAGACCAGCCACGCAGGTGTGCTTGGATGACTACAGCACTTCGGCGAATGGCTCTGTATCGTCGTCGAGCCAGCCAACCTCGTACATGTCGCTGCACAGTGACGGCTGCCTTTTTAACAACTTCAGCACGCTCACGTTCCAGTCTTCGTTCGAGGCCCTCTCGTAGGAAGACACGTGATGTTCCCAACTGGTAATCACCACTACCACTTGCTGCCGTTTCAAGTATCACACGACATAGCTCTCTGGTAAAGGAAAAAAGAAATAAAAAAATTCAATTCTCATTGCTGGAACAATTTAATAAGTTGTGAGTAAACTGGAAGAATGAATAGACTCCTAACCCACTGAATCTATCACTTCTTTTTAAATGGGGTGGGTATACTATCAACATGATTTTTCTATTGACCATAGGGCCACTATAGCTAGGGGGTCAAGTTTTTCCACCTGTAAGATGTCAGTGAATAAAAATCCTATTATAGTCCATAAACAGCCATTTAATTCATACACTTTCTGGCTACGAAAGACACATATGTTGTCTGTGCAAGCAACTGCTCAGGCATATCTACATCCGTTTGAATAACTGTGTAATTTTTCATCGTATATTGGTCACTGCCGCCACAAAAAAAGGGTCACAAAGGTTTTTAAACACTGCTTGTGCACTGGGTAACTCTGTCCCAAAAGCTATAAATGGGTTGTAGGAACTGTGAGGGTGGTAAGTGGAAATAGATGAAAAAGAAACTCTGGAAGACACTACCAGAAAATTACTAGTTCAGATCATTTCACAAAATTGATGCGATGCTTGTTCCACATACTAGATTGATGCAATGCTTGTTCCAGATACTAGATCACAAATCTCAGTTTGAATTAGATAATGGAGAAAATAGATTAGTGGGAAATACAGATTTCTTACTGACAGAAGAGGATGCAAACAGATCATATAGAACTGTGTTGGACTGATGTATGTTATCATTAGCCTTGTATGAATGGAAAACTCACAAAAAATTAAGTGGTTTTAGTTGCCAGAAAAACTGCAATGAGGTTAGAGGTGATGGAAGTAGTCACATTTTTTAATTGGCTTGGTATCCGCAGAACAGAGCAGCAGAAGGATTATTTTTGCAGTACTGGTTAAACAAATGATGGCACAGAAGACATTAAAGTTGGTGGAATGCAGAACAATGAAGCCATTACATGCTATAAAATTGTTATGTAAAACTTTAACATATACTAATGATGTGGAACGAACTATACAGCGAATCCTTACACGAAACAGAAACAGCAGCCTGACTATGTTATATCATAGTCAGCTCAGTGTAAATGGGATAGCTTGAAATGAGTAACTGAACTATTTCTTAATACATATATTAATTAAAAGTGAGTGGTTGCTGTTTCTGCTTCCTTTAATAATCTGTATGTATTGCCACATGATCACAGTCACATGATCACTGTTTTGCTACATAGTACAACCATGCTTAAAAGTAATTAAAAGCCCATGGACAGAAAATGAGGAATAAAAATACCTGTGAAAACTTCAATAAACAGAAGTAAGTGTTCTAAAAATAAATAATGGGAAATGAAACAGTAAAACCTGAATGATAGCCACAGAAATGATACAAGATATGCATGATGAGTAACAGATCTGCAGAGAAAATGGAATGCTTCTTATGAGGAGAACAATCCAACGGTACTTTGAAAATTATAGATAAGATAATTTCATTTCAATTCCAAGAAGATGTGCAAGAATAACAGAATATGCTAGAACAGGATTGCAAATGGTAAAAATAATGTCAAAAAATTATAAACAGTTAGTCACATAGAATGAGTCAGTACAGTAAAAGAGATGACCAACAAGATGACAATTCCAAATCAACATACACTACAACATTTGAGTGATAAGTAGAAGGATAAGGATGGAACACTTACTGACGGTTGTAAAACAGAAAGACATTTGTTAGAAGTACTATACAGCAAATCTGTCTGACATCAACGACAAAAAATTATCTGCTAGTGAAATTCTGCATAACAATAAATCATGTGAGTATAACACTAGTTTTAACTTAATTTGATAAATCTTTTAATGAAACACATATTCATTCATTCACTCACCAAATATTAAATTGTGAGTTCCAGAAAATCTGATGGGTATAAAAAGTGAATAACTTGGCAAACAATAAAAAGCTATGTGACTTCTGAAATATTAGAAGAAAAATAAAAAGCTAGTCATACTGAATCAACTGTATTTGCAGACCATACCACATAAAGGAAATTAAAGTTATCCAAAAACTGAGTCCAATAAAACAAAAATTTCTTTAAGTCAGTGTGAAAATAATTTCTTGGGTAGATTTGAGTAATTTTATTTTGCCAGTTTCTAGTGCACATGGATAAGTACACATGGATAAGTACAAAAAAGAAAATTAAGAGCAGAATCAAACATATGAAAAATGGATATCTTACATACCATATTCACCTTTGCCTATAATCACTTAAATACCATGCAAAAAATATAAACATTAAATCTCTAGGAAAACATGATTGTTAAATCTGCTTCAATTATACATAACACATCCACAATCACATAAAACAATAGTGCAATAAAATGGAAGAGAAAGAAAGAAGGTAGAAGAGACATTAAATTAACTGCTTACTCTTCCATGGCTGACAACTCCACAAAGGTATCTCACACAAGGAACATTTCAACATAAGATAAAGATAGACTGTCACAGAATCAGGAGTGGATGTGTTTTATAAACATTCCTGACCCTGCCATATCCAGATTTCAAAACAATGGCAGTGACCTTGTACAGTGACTCAGCTGCCTCCAGACTTCAGGCACTTTGTGTTTTGCTTAAGTTCAACCTTTCATGTTAAAATTAGCCACTGGATATTAATTTCTCCACATTTGTAATGAAGTGTAAGTCATATTACATAAGCAACATATTTATTTAATACACTATAATGAGCAGTTTGATTATATACTATGTATTAACCAACAGCTTGTTCTGAAGTATGTAACACTCTACAATCTGATAAAGTGAAGATTGATTTTTCTATAAACTGACTTTCCATTTAATAGATAATTTCTTTACTTTTCTCAGAATATTTTATCTTTTCAGTTTCTAACGTAGTCTTGGTGCAGCACAAGATCAAAGAAGATCAAGAAGACAATATAGCTACAGCTTATTTAATAATCTCCAAATATTTTCATTTACAAAATTCTAATCTTTTTCAGGAAAACTTGAAAGACAATTCATTACCTACCAGTAACTGGAAAAAATTATTCAATTTGTGTACACTACTGACACACTTTTTTCATTTTTTGTATGCACAATTTTTAATGCAATGTTGCCAAAAGTGGTACATAATATATGAAAAGATTTCTTTTATCTTTTCAGATATCACGAAGAATATGATGAAATTTAACTGCACTGATTAAAAAATGTTGTTCTTAATATTAATGAACACATCAATTCATTAGTGTATTATCTACTGGTGCTTTTATCTTAAAACATTAAAGTAGTATAAATATAAATATATATATATCAATGCAAATACCTGAATGGAGTTCCTCTTTGTACTGTGCGACCTCTGTGAGGGAGCAAATAGCGATAACGTTCAACAAATTGAGCAAATTTCAGTCTTACAGGATATCCCATCTTCCGTATTCGTATTGTCTCCAGCATACCTGTATAGCGTAACTGTTCCAGGACGATTGGCATATCAAATTTCATTGGTGCTTTATCATTATTTGGTTTGATACAGCGCACAAACCATGGATTACACCTAAGAAACGACATACGGAAGAATTTATAATAGGTGTTTAAGTATTATACTGGGAAAAACATCAGTTTAGTCTGGCGAAAATAAAATACAAGGATACACACATTCTCCCTTTATACAACCAGAAACAATTTCCATGTGGCTTATCAAACAAAGGTATTTTTACCTTCTATTACTTTTTGCTCAGTTAAAAGTTTACTCCAATGAGGAAAAAAGTATATGTTGCAATACAGGATTCATGCATCAAAAAGTGTTTTTTGAAGAACACACTTCACTTCCTCTTTATATAGAATGAAGCTGCTTACTTTGACATAGAATCCAGAAGATGCTGCAAAGAATCATGGAAGCGTGCAGCAACTGTTGGTGTTCTTGGTTTCATTGTGACAAAGCGTCCATTAGCTTTGTTAATGGTTTTTGCTGCTTCATGACTAGAACGCAAACTGTGGAACATCTTGCTAAGCATCTGTAATGGTAGTTTCCAATGTAATTCAAGTATACAAGTGAACTTCAAATATATAACACAACTTGATAATCATGTACATAAGTGGCAAAAGTATAACAAATGATGGAATTCTACTTTTTCAATACTAGCCATTCCTACATATTACTTGGCAAACAATTGCTGTGTCTACTTACAATCGGGAAAGACAAAGGAAATGACTGTAAAGAGAGACTGAAATTGAAGTGAAAAGAGAAAAGTCGGTTCTTAAGTGGAAGACAAAGAGACAGAAATAAATAATCAACAAACTTAAAATGAGAAACAGCAGACACAATAAGCTGAAGCAAGGGAATTGCAAACATAATGTGTGTGTGTGTGTGTGTGTATGTGTGTGTGTGTGTGTGTGAGAGAGAGAGAGAGAGAGAGAGAGAGAGAGAGAGAGAGAGAGAGAGAGAGAGAGACAGAGAGAGATGCAAACAAAGATCTCTAGAAAAGTGTAATTACACATAATCCATCCACCATCATATAAAACAATAGTCAAATAAACATAGTAAATAATTTTTTTGCACTTTCTTCCTCTTAATATAAGAAGTTTAATAAACTATGGAATACCATAAGCAAAGTAACAGAGTTTCAAAAATAAAATAATGACTTCCCTCTTGAAACAATGTTAGTTCTGTCTTTAGTATGTACACAACTAGTTGTAGTCCCATGAATATAATCAAAAATTCTGCATATATTTCATTTTCTTGCCTAATTGTCAGTCTCCCAACTTTTCTGTACTCCTCAGTGATAATGTTTTATTCTGTATTAGAGTAATTACAACAAAAATTGTTCTCCTAGATTATGTACCAAATGCATTTTCTTTTGATATAAGAGAGAGTACAAAGTACTCATTGTGGTCAAGGTAAATAATGAAATAATTCGACATCTAAATTACATTTTCCTACACCACTGCTTTCTCAGTGCTTACAGCAACTATAGAATGCTTTTTGTCATTAAGTTATATTCCACTCCATTTCACGCCACTACATTGCAAACTATTTTACAATTGCTTCTCCTAGTCTGCACAGGTACTTCTTAAAGATGAATTTGTCTACTTCTCATATTTTTAGTGAGCCATTTTTGTTGTTTGTGATCTTACATTTATAGTGAATAATACTACATTCTTTAAAATTACATAAGCGTTTATTTCTTTCTGTTGAAGTACTTCATTTCATCCTAAGTGAACTGGAACAGACATATACTCTCTGAGACATAACAAATGCAGGAACACGCAACATGGGATATAATAAATTGTTATACACAAAATGTAGAAAATATATTCTATCCTTGGCATAGTCTGAGAAAATAAACAGCACCAATCTGAAATGCTAGTTGCAGGCTGATTAACAGTTTCTCCATTCAGATTCTCTGTAATGATGGGCTGAAATCACAATCAGATAAATAATTTAGGCGTAAAGGTAACAACTCGCTTAATAGTACAGTTGTTGAATCATTGAAAAAAACACAGATGACTGAAAACTTTACTAGCTTTCAGATGAATCTACCCAAGCTACATATGAAGAGTGGCTGACAGCTGGGAAGGAGACAGCAGATGCAGAGGATAGGAATGCAACAAGGGAACCAGCAAAGATGAGTTTTGCACAAAGACAGTGGCATGTATTGTGGTTACAATGACACGGAGGTGTGGTTTGGGAGGGGGAGACAGAAGAGATGAAGTGGAGACTGCAGGGAGGAAGATGTGGGCACATGATGAGTCCAGTTGGGGCCTTTGGACAGATGGAGGTGGAGCAGGGGGTAACTGGAGACGGAGTCCAGGAGAACTATGGCAACACAGGATGTGCTGCAAGGACAACTCCCATCTACACAGATCAGAGAAGGCGATGTTGGAGGAAAGAATCCAGATAGCACGGGTTGTGAAGTAGCCATTGAAATTAAGCATTTTGAGCTCAGCAGTGTGTTCCACCGCTGGGTGGTCAACTTTGCTCTTGGCCACAATTTGGCCATTCATTCAGGTGGACAGCTGGTTGGTGTCATATCCACATAAAAAAACTGAGCAGACATTGCATCAGAGTTGGTGTATGATATAACTGTTTCACAACTATTCCTGCCTCTGACGGGATAGTATAACCCTGTGACAGGAATGCACCAGGATATGCTGGGTGGGTGTATGAGACAATTTTTGCATCTGAGGCTTCCACAGGGATATGACATGATCCATGTGGCAAGAGGTTGGGAATGGATGAGAAATAATGATGGACTGGTGGACAGCAGAGTACCACTTGGGGAGGGGGTGAGGGGGGGGGGGGGGGGGAATTGCAGGTAAGCGGTCCCTCATTTCTGGGTACAATGGTAAATAGCTGAATCCCTTATCCCTTGTGAAGGACATAGTTCAGTTGTTCCGTGCCAGGTTGGTAACAGGTGATAAGGCAGTGCCCCTTTGCATCTTGTTTTTTTTCTGAGGATTAGGGATAAGGATTTCAATCTACAACATATTCTTTTTAAAAAATAAGTGAAAAATAAAAGATGGTGGTAAAAGAGTTACAGCAAAGGCCTGGCGAATAGGCAAGGGAAGAAAGAAAGTGAAATAGAATTAACTGTGGAAGACTGACTCACACTCAATTTACTGCTGATTAAGAGTTCCACAACATCAGGCCTCAGAGTGTCTCTGTTTTTGTCCAAGAAGCCATCAACATTATACCATACTTGTCCAGCATAATGTCGGATTCCAAATTCACTTCCAGACATACGGGGCCGAGAGTACAGCTCATCAAGAGCATGGTTGTAATGGCACTTTTCCAAGAACGAAATATCTGTTGCCTTTGGAAAGTTGCTCTCATCATCCAGAAGGTGAAGAATACCCACAGGCTTTTTAGATATCAGATGTATTACTGGCAGATTATCCTGAAACAATAAACAGGTTTGAAAACTATGCAGGTACTGAGACAACAAACTGATAATGTAAAAATGCATAAAAAGCAACACACAGATTAACATAAATTAACTAAATGACAAGTACCATTTGGATCTTTTTAACAATATAATTTATTCTTTGACTTTTCTACCATGCACTAACATATGCTTGACTGGAACCTAATGTCTAAAAAGTCAGACACTCTGGTCCTATCATTATCCAAAACCTAATATATCTCTCAGTGGTTACTTATTATACCTGTCAGAGGTTACTTAATCAATTTTTCACAATGCAACAGAAACAGTTATTTATGACAATGATTAATCATTCAGTTCTACAGAGTCATAGATTTTTCTGTCAAACCACTGGAAATACACTGAAGAGCCAAAGAAACTGGTAGTCATGTAGGGTCCCCATGAGCACGGTCCCCATGAGCACACAGAAGTGCTGCAACATGACATGGCATGGACTCAATTAATGTCTGAGGTAGTGGTGGTGGGAATTGACACCATGAATCCTATAGGGCTGTCCATAAATCTGTACGAGTACAAGGGGGTGGAAGTCTCTTCTTAACAGCATGTTGCAGGACATCCCAGATATGCTCAATGATGTTCATGTCTGAGGAGTTTGGCAGCCAGCTGTAGCTATTCTGGGCTTGTGGGGTGTTGTGTAGTCCTGATGCAATTGCCCAAGTCTGTCAGAATGCACAATGGACATGAATAGATGCAGATGATCAGACCGGATGCTTATGTACATGTCACCTGTCAGAGTCGTATCTACACATATCAGGGGTCCCATATCACTCCAACTGCACATGCCCCAGACCATTACAGAGCCTCCACAAGCTTGAACAGTCCCCTGCTGACATGCAGGGTCCATGGATTCATGAGGTTGTCTTCATACCCGTACATGTCCATCCACAGAGTACAATTTGAAACGAGGCTCATCCAATCAGGCAACATGTTTCCATTCATGAACAGTCCAATGTTGGTGTTGACGGACCCGGGCGAGGCTTAACGTTTGTGTCGTACAGCAATCAATGATACACTAGAGGGTCTTTGGCTCTGAAAAGCCCATATCAATGATATTTCATTGAATGGTTTGCACACTGACACTTTTTGATGGCCCAGTACTGAAATCTGCAGCAATTTGTGGAAAGGTTCCACTTCTGTCATGCTGAACGATTCCTTTCAGTCATTGTTGGTCCCATTATTGCACGATATTTTTCCGACTGCAGCGATGTGTGGATATTTGATGTTTTCCTGGATTCCTGATATTCACAGTACACTCGTGAAATGGTCATACGGTAAAATCCCCACTTCATCGCTACCTCAGAGATGCTGTGTCCCATCATTCATGCGCCGACTACAGCACCACGTTGAAACTCACTTAAATCTTCATAACCTACCACTGTAGCAGCAGTAACCGAACTAACAACTGTACCAGACACTTGTCATCTTATATAGATGCTGCCAACTGCTGTGCCGTATTCTGCCTGTGTACATATCTCTGTATGTGAATGTGCATGGCTATACCAATTCCTTTGGTAACTCAGTGTAAGTCAAACAAAAAGGAATGTTCAGATGCAAAACTTAATTTATGCTGATGGGCAAGTCTGGAAGTTACAAGAATGACAAAAAAATCAAATTGAAATTTGCAGAAATGTAATGTTTCAGCTGATACTTTGATTAGACATCTGTGTACTTGGTTTACCACACAACATATCTTTCGACTGCAATATAATGAACTGATAATAGCCAACTACTCTCACAATCTTCAAAATACATTTTAAATCTTGCAAAATCATTAATAAAATTTACAATTTTTTTAACCACACAAAATAAGAATAACATGATAACAGGCCATGCAACCATGACTGATCATTGATGTTAAATAAACTTGAATAAATGAATGAATAATGCGGTCATATTTTTTTATCACAAGGATGGTATAAAAATATTTACTATCCCACTAACCACACAGGCTGTCATCAAGGTACGAAGTTACTGACAATATGCTTGTCCCACCCACCTCCAGCTGATTTATATTAATCTCCATCTGATTTACGTTACAGTCATAATTACATCTTCCATCCCAGTCTTATTCCTGACATGTTGGTTTGTTTTCTTGTTATTCCTAGTAATTCCCAACTCGCATTTCTCTATTGCTCACTTAGCAACCCTATTTTTCATACAAAAGAATGAAGTAGACAATGGCATAAGTGCTTGATGATACTACTTTGGAAAATGGAATACCTCACATACGTGCTTAACTGTGTGCAATGTCCTACTTACTTGAGGAGTGGTTGTCTTTTCTCATATTATTGTGTGAAATTACATATCCTAGGCAACTCTTTCTGGACCACATACGAATTCTTGAACAGATATATGTACTACGGCACATATCTGTACATACCAAATGTGACTACTCTAAAATTTTAGTTAAATTGGTTTAACTGTTGTGCGAATGATCCTTTATATATTATTTTTCTATAATATACTTCACATGTTACCAACAAAGTAAGAAATATGCAATACAAAATCATCTACTCACTGGATAAAAGAGAGAGATAAGTTATCAAAACAAGAAAATGGACAGCTATTCAAAAAAACAACTGAACTTACAGTATAAGTGATTGTTTGCCATTCAATCTTCTCTTTAGCATATTCCTGTTGTTCTAACTTGAAAATGTGCTTGTTGAAATAGAACTGAAGATTTTCATTTGCATAGTTTATGCATAGTTGTTCAAAGCTGTTCTCCTGGAATACAAATAGTTGCTAGATTAATAGAAGCCATTACAGTCATCCCAGAAGGCCATTTTAACAAGGGAAAGAGAATTATTCATTTATTCATTCTAACTGGATTACTATAAGTAGTATGGCACCTAGATATGTAAAAGGAATTTAATTTCTCTGTATCTATTCAAATGAGTTATAGCAAACAGTACTCTGCACTGGAGTTGTGTGTTACAGCTTCAAAGTACAAATGGATGTATATTTTTATCAATAGTTTTCACATGTTTTTCCTCTTATAACTCATTACATTATCCACAAATGTTTATCATAATGTCTAAGGATAAATAATATCAAGATTTATTGAGCATACCTTTACAGTTATCAACCAACCTTGAAATCCTCGAATCCAAATATATCGAGAATAGAAATGGCAGCAGTCCGTTTGGTGCCCTTGAAAACAATTTGATTGATTCGAGACACCAACCAGGAGAAAAGTGTGCTGTAAAGAGCTTTTGCAAAGGCATCACGAGCATCTAGAGCCTGGTCAATGCTCAGCGGAGTGAAGACACGTTCACCACGAGCTTCCTGCAGATAGTTAAATATTCGCTGTACCAACTAAAATCAAATTCATCAATACTGATATTATTTTCTTTTTTTTTATCCATTGGAAAATACTACAAAACAATTTTTATTTAGTCTTGCAAAGTATATTTGTTAAGAATACAGTATGCTTTGTGAATTTTCTTGCTTCCTGAATGCACAACTAGAAATTCCTATTACCAGTTTACCTAACATTAGGTGATAAATATATAATTTTTTGCCTAGCAAAGGTTAATTGACTCACAGAAAACAATTATGCCTTCCCTATTACAAGAAATGTATTACACGTCCTCCCCACAATTAGCATCTACTTCAGCACTGTCATTATAAGATGAACTCCTTCATCAAAGGAAGAGAAACTGAGCATTAAGTTGCCATTGGGAATGAATGAACACAGGGAGGAGAAGCTGGAATCTTATACCCCACATCCATGGGCTTGATGTCTTTTTCCACATCAGATGCGGTTTGAGTCTCATTTGTAATACCTTTGTCCCCTCCCCATCCCAAAAAAACTTGCCCCTCCCCCTTCATCCACTTCAATTCTTATGTCTTTCATTAGTTAGGTTTCTTGGTTGCTTTTTGACCAATATTGATTTCTTTAATTTTTATCTGTTACTCCGCATTTCAATCTTGTCTTTTCCTTTATTCTCAGTCTTTCTTTCTCTCACATCTACTTCACCACTGCCCCCCTGTCGCATCTAGCTTCTCACACTTCCAAACTTGCTGTTATCATTTCATTGCTTATTTCCCTTCCATCTGTCTTTCTGTGTCTTCTTTGACCTGTTGCTCTGGATGACTTTACCCATTTAGTCTTATTTTATTCAACAATTTCACTGTTTGATTAAATTTATGTTGAGCTGTAACTAACCCAAGGATCTTAATGCGTACTTGCAGATATTACACACCTTCCTTTTTCATCTACCAACTAATCCTTATGTACTGTATTAAACTAGTCACTGACAGGTATGTACTGAAAATATTTTGACATATGGCTGCAAACATTTTATCTTTATGCGGGATCATCTTAAGTTGCATTTTTTTTTTTTTTTTTTTTGCCAAATTTTATGCCTTTCCAGATAACAGGGGAATTTGCTGTTGCCACAAATGTTAGATCATAAACTACACATGAATGAAGAAAGAAATTATTGTAATGCCTGTGGGCCATTGAATTAAATGAGAGTTACGGATTGCCAGAATGACCTTAGTTATTTCCAGTTACATGTTTCATCTTTCCACCCACGATTCACTTTCAGAAATCATCAACTAGGCAGTGAGCAGACTTTAATTACCACACTTTTCCTCAGATTTCAATCTGGTTTTATTCATATTAACTGCTTAATTTTTTTCAGTTATTGTTTAACAGAAGATATTCTGAACCTGCATCCTGAAGTTAGAACATAGTTCCAATACAGTAAAGAAAACTGAATTATTGATTTCACATGTGACATAAAGGACAAACTTTCACAGTAGCTCATAAAGTACTCCGTATATTCACTATAATAATATGTCTGGCATCCAATAAACCATAACAGAATTCCTATTTAATAAATGATCTTCCAATATGAGTCACTGGTCAAGAGTTAAAGACCAGGCATGTTTCGTTCAGCATAAGTTCATTCTGCAATGAGTTTTGTTTTAAATTTAATAATGACAGAAGATATATGGTGCTCCTCAACTGATCAAAAAAAATATTTAAATGTGTAGGTCACACTGTAAATCTAACAAGCAATTTGCCCATTTTAGAATGTTAAATGGTATTTCAGCAGCAATGTCTATGTTGAAAAGAAGAAAAAAGAACATCCTAATTTGCTGATACAGTACCGTAGTTTTAGTAGTGAGTGAGCGTTTGATTCCATCAACACTGAGCTGCAAAAGGTGTCCTGTCCATCGAATTTCAGCATCAGAACCAATCTCGACTCCTTCTGTTCCATGCTTGAGTTGTTTCCGATGAAAGTAGACATTCCCTAGGTGCAACACTGCACAGAAAAATAATAAAATTACTAATACATCAGAGCATCTCTCTCTCTCTCTCTCTCTCTCTCTCTCTCTGTCACACACACACACACACACACACACACACACACACACACACACACACACACAAAGAGCGACAATGGATCACACAATATGCCATTTGACTACAATAATATGTGCAGAGCAAACAACACACATCAGAAACACATGAAGGATAGTGGATTTACACTACATTCCATTGTATGGAAGGGAAAATGATCCATAAACAAAAAGAGTCTGCACATCATAATCAATCATTTGGTGTTACACATTCTTACAAAGAGATCTTTACACCATGAATTGGAAACTGCTATAAATTATACTTGATCTTCTTATAGAGTTTTAAAAATGATGATTAATAAAAGATAGGCCCATTGCACAATGCCCGCGCCCTTAAAGCAGTCCTGGGCTTGGAAGGAGGGAGGAGGGGGGAGGTGGAGTGGGCTTGCACAAACCTCTTGCTGTGACTCCTCCTTCCCTCCCCCCATCCTACCTCCTCTGTGTGGTGTGCATGCGCTCATGAGTGTGTACTGCAAAAGACTATTCAAAGCTACACAATTTATCATTTTTTCTAGCTGTCTCTGTGTCTCATATTAAGAAATATATTTTATACAAAAATATAAGCACACTGATGTCACTTCAAATTTGGAAGATAGGTGAAAACAGAACAGAAATACCACTTTGGAGTACATCCACACACAACAGCTATGCAGCATTCTTAATGATCAAATATTTTTCACATTCAGCAAATTACAGATATACACCCTCCCAATCACACAAAAACGAGACTGAAAATAATTCAGTTCCATTGAATTTGTACTGAAATATGAAAATCTGATTGAAGAAAGATAAATATTCAGTTTTCATTTGCAGATACATTATGTTAATGTGTGATTAAAGAATAATGTCTGTAAAATTACTGTTGATCTTATATATCAAAGCAATACAGCAAACCTACTTTATCTTTTATAGATAAGAAATTTTTACCTGAAGCAAGTATCTTGAAAATTGTATCTTGCTCTTCTGAGGAAAGACCCAAAACCTGCATTGCTGACAGAAGCGACTGGAAATCTTCATTGTCTGCCTTGCCATCAATCTCAACATTGCCTCCCTGTAGCAAATGTGTAGGTAATTTCATACAACTTTTTATAAACTGCTGTTAATTCAGGATACAATCAAGAGCTCATAATATAACCTGATTACACATTTTTTTTATAAATTATTTAGTCATAATAGCAATATTTTAATTCACTGACCTGGTTGAGGTAGAAGTATTTGTCAGGCGAGAGAAGACCATATTTTTCTCGTTGGTCTGATGGAAGTCCACGTAACATCTCATAAAAGACATGATAGTTACGTTCTTCCGGTGCTTGAGTCACTATGCGTGACTTCTCTAACAGGTACTCAGTGATTTTGGCTCCAATTATTACACCACTGAAATTTTTAATGTTTCTACAGTTCAATTTGCCACTTACTTCACATTCAAATTTAACTATCTGTTACACACTGCTGTAACCCGATGTTGCAGTACTTGGAAGTACATGAACTGGCTCTGAATGTTCTGAAATGTGCTTGAAAATGGGCATGATGACTGATGCATTACACCTTACAGAATATTCAATGAGCATTAAATAGTCACAGTGGAATTATTCATCTTACACATTAAGAACATGGCTGTGGCACCAGAAAATGGACCTTATTATAAATGTAAATATCTTCTTTTAGAATGACAATAAAATAGGTATAAACATTCAGAATGTCAGAAAATAAAATCTCAACTTAATCTCAAGAAGAGTCAAATAATGAAAGGTAGTACATAGAATTTAGAGATCTTGTCCAAAACAAGGGAAGACTGAGTACAGAGCACATACTTTCAAACTTTTTTAAAAAGCCAAATTTATAACAAGGAAAGGAACAAAACAACACTACAAGCCAAAATAAACATACATAAGAAGGGACTACTCCCAACAAGGAGAATATGGACACAGACTACAGAAACAACATCAGAAACTCATATATAATGATTGGATTAAGTGAAGCAGATCTATGTAATACATTAAACACCAAAATGGAGGATTAGGATGACGTGATCTGAAGAAATTAGCTCCAGACAACACTGATCAACAACATTTTTGTTGCAAAGAATGTGAATGGTATTCTTTGCTAGGTCATGGGTGCTGAATTGGAAAATGAAATCATTTTTTGGCTATCAGACTCAGTTTCCTTGTTACATTCTGCACTCTATTTATCAAAATCCTTGAAAACACCTATATTGGTTATTCTTTTATGTCTTAACTTAGGCATTCTGGATATTTAACTGGTAAAAAATAATTTAAATAAGTACGAGGAATCAGCATACTTGACTCTCAGTTCGGAAATCCACTTCCAGGAAATTAGGGTGGTTTGGCAGCCCTGCCAACAAGTCACACTTGAACATGTAGAATCACACTCTGTTTAATGTCACTTACATCTTAGAATTCAGACATCTGACAATGGCTGGAAATGACTGCTTATCATTTTAAGTTTTTGAAGGCTTGTGATACGTGTTTTCTGTTAATTCGTAACACGAAATGCTGTTAATAGTAAAATACCAGAGTAAGTAGTAAAAATTCTTCTCATTACGTCTGTGGAGAGAATCTCTGAAATCATGAAAATAGAAACTTAATCCTCTAGCAGAAGTATGCCGTAAACTTCGGGGTAAGATTAATGGCCAAGGTAAGAACTGCTTCCCCCCTCCCACACACATGTTGTTCATCCTGTACTACACTCCTGACAGGTTGGTTAAAAGGTTCACATCACATATAGCCTACTTTGCTTTTCCCATGATTTTTAGAGAGGCAGCAAACCACAACATAGACTGTAATTTTCTCTGACAGAAATAAGTGACTCTTTTTGTCATGATATGAGCCCATTATGGACATCAGTGTAAATTGCTGAGTCTTGTTAATATTTTCCAGCAAATTAGTCTGAAAGCAATATTTGTCAACAATGAGAACAAATTTCCTTCTGTTCTGATTGCCCATTAAGTTAATCTGAGGAGGCATATGATAACATTAAACTATTGCTCACACATATACAATATGAGAAATACAAATGGTCTATATGTGGGAGTCTCAATGTAATTAGAATTCTTCTTGGCATGCAGCTCAGATGTATAAGGCACTGCTGCATTCTATGCGAGTAGAACAGCAGAGATGGAAAAAGAAACACCAATATGGGAAAAAAGGTCTTCTCTGAATGAACTGCTTACTGAACACAAGAATATTGTGGACACTTCTCTTGTTGTTCCCAAAAATGTTTACCTAACTTAGCTACACATTAAATTGGGTCTTGTCAAAACCTTTATGAAAACCAAGGACAAAATTTCACGTGTCCTCATTTAGCTGAGAAAAAAAAAGTGATTTAATATGTCACTTAAACTACATTCCTTGAACCATGATTTGGACTTGTTCCCAGATAAACTTGGTACTGTTAATGACAAACATGGAGGATGGTTCCACCAAGACACTTCTTGGATACTATTCTTTCTTTACTTTTCTCTTAACTTACTCACTTCTCTGTGTACTGAGATGTTTTTCTGTTGTTTACATTTGGAAGTCTTGTTGTGAGAGCATGCCATTTTGCCTGAAACTTATAATACAAGTAAACACTTACAGAGCCTATTATTACATGAAAACTGAGGCCAATACAGAAATTCTGAACTTAGATCTGGATTCATGAGCCATTTATCTCCCAGTTTCTTGTAACTGAAAAGAGGTCTGTCTGTTGTTGATCAGTGTAATTAGTCTTGTCACTCTGCTAAAAGCAAAGCATTGCACTTTTAAAACTGTCACTCCTTCTGCATGAGAAACAGAAAATAATTTCTGGGATAAAGCATTTGCTTTGAAAACGTCAAGTTTCTACTATCAACAGCTTTTATTTTCAGTTGGTTAGCTAGCAGTTTTAAAATTTGACTTTCGTATGTAGAGGTGGAATAATTTGTAGTGTATTAACTTCTGTAAAAGTTGCTAATGTAGTTCTCAAATATAATATTTCAATTAAACAACATAACTTACTCTTTAAAGTGAACCTCGAGATATTTTCCAAACCGTGATGAATTGTCATTTCGCACTGTCTTGGCGTTTCCAAAACTCTCAAGCAGTGGTGATGCTTCTAAAATCTGTTCAGTTATCAGATTTGAAGGTGCTTTATTCACAGCAGCTAGATACTGCATAACCAATTTTGTTGATTCAGTCTTTCCAGAACCACTCTCTCCTGAGATGACTACAACCTGATTTTCAGGTGGCATTCCTTCTTTGTGGAGATGACTGTAAGCTGCAGCGCCAACAGCAAACAGGTGCCTAGAACAACACATGCACATTTAAGTAAACCATAACATACCCATGGGTAGGTTACAGTACATTTATGTTCTCATGTTTGTGAATTGACAAATGGTGCTGAAATACAGTGTTATTTGTACCTTATTTTGCAACATGGTTCGTTCCCAGCATTAACTATTTCACATTGCAATACATGTACATAGAGATTGGTGATAACACTGGGCTATCAGAAAAAATAAATCAAATAAGGCCAAAATTACGGAAACCTGAAGCACTTCGCTTCTGTGGCATGAAACCAACATCAGCCAGTTTCATAATGCCACATTTTTTGCTTTATTAACATATGGCCAAAATTACAAAGTCAGTTGCATCTCTCATAAGCTAAACAGAAGGTCAATATTAATTACTTTTGGCTCATTAGTGGCGTGACGCAAGCTACACTGAAATGCGTTTGTGTTTTAAGTTGGCCGGCCGCTCTCTACTCCTGAATTGATGGGAGTCGCTAAAATCTGAGAGCTTCGGCAAGTAGTCATTTATTATTGATTGAGGCGAACTTTATCCACTGGCCAGTATTGTGTGAAGGAGCCATTATTGTCTGATGTGTTACTTTGTAGCACGGTGTTTTTTCTGTATTTTGTACTGTTTCCTGTCCTTGCGATAACTGTGCATAATAGCTGCAGTTGGGACATGTATTTAACATGTCAAGACGATTTCAGTTTCGTTTACTAACAACACTTGTGCGATTTTTTACTCTAGTGCGTGCTGTCGCAGTAGCACGAAGCTTTCGTCTTGGAGCCGGATGCATTGTAACTACAATGAAATCAGCACGTATTTCTTAATAATTAAGACTTGTTTCAATCCGCAGTATAAAGCCATATAAAGAATCCACTAAATGCTACAGTCGACTCTAAACTGATCCAAACGAACTTTGCTTTACTGAACGTAACATTTCTATTTCCAGCAAGTTGGTACATCAGCTGTGTTGCGCAAGGAAAGCAATTATTGAAAGCACAGTGATTAGTACACAAGAGCAAGACTCCTGAAACAGTTACCGTCGAGAATTGGCAAAGCATATTATTTTTTAACGTAGTTACTGAAGCTTAAACCGATTATGAATAAGTTTAAAAGTGTAATCTAAAGTGACAATAAATTTATTGTAAAGCAATGTGAAATGATATTGAAAGTTACAGGACTGGATTGAGAGGTTACGCAATAATATATAAACGCATGTTTTGCAACAATAACGCGTATTCTCCACTGACATTCAAAGCTGGTTACAGAGTTCTAGGAATATCCTGTTCCTTTTTAGCAAATTCCTTCACTCCTCTGCACTGTGTTTCTATGTTACCTTATAAAAACAAAAGATTGATCGATATGCAAATCAGCATACACAGAGAAAAATCACATTAATGACTACTTCATAAATAGTCCACTCAATCTGCGTAAAAATTGTTCTAAGATTAGTAGAACATCAATCCCAGAAGAACAAAGTGTTAATTCATTATTGTTACCTCCCACAAACAAATTGGAAGTTAATCGAATAATAAAAACAATGAAGAATAAAATGTCCTTAGGGATTGACGAGATACCTTGCTCAGTCATGATGAGATGTGCTAGTGTCATATCAGACCCACTCTCACACATCATAAACATATCATTTTCAGAAGGTGTCTTTCCACAACGATTAAAAATTGCAAAAGTAAAACCATTGTATAAAAAGGGCAATATACATTAAGTGGGAAACTATAGACCAATAGCTTTATTATCGGTATTTTCAAAAGTAATAGAGACAGTCATGAAAAACAGAATTACAAATTACCTCGAGAAATTCAATCTATTGTCTGTAAACCAACACGGCTTTCGCAGAGGAATGAGTACAGAGTCAGCCATCACCCAATTCATTGAAAATATTGTAACGGGGGTAGATAAGAACAACAGTACAATAGGAATAAATTTGGACCTCTCAAAGGCATTCGATACTGTCCAACATCATATCCTGCTAGACAAATTAGAATATGTCGGTATACGAGGAGTAGCTAAAAAGTGGTTTCAGTCATATCTCCATAATAGGAAACAGGTAGTAGAAATTGCAACAACAAACAGTAAAAACCAAAGTATTGTTTACAGATCGGATATTCAGACTGTGCCAATAGGGGTACCACAGGGGAGTGTTCTAGGACCTCTCCTATTTCTTCTTTACATAAATGATATCAAGATTCCAGTAAATGGTACTCATATAACCCTGTTTGCGGATGACACAAACATTGTAGTAACTGACATAAACCGGGTATTGCCAACATCTGCAACCAGAGTTATAGAATATTTGCAAAATTGGTTTGAAGTGAACAAAGTAACCATAAATATCTCTAAAACTAATTATATCCATTACAGGAAAGCAAAGTCACACTCTGATCTAGATCTTAGAATACAAAATAAAGAAACTGTGAGAGTTGCTACCACAAAATTCTTAGGTGTACATATAGATGAAAATTTAGACTGGAAATCCCATATCCTGTATCTCTCGCATATGTTAAGCTCTGCTTGCTTTGCTTTACGCGTTATTAGCTTTGTATGTAGTAGGGAATGTAGCAGAGCTGTTTACTTTGCTTATATACATTCTGCTATTGCCTATGGCCTCATCTTCTGGGGTCATAGTAAGAAAAATCTCAAAACGATCTTCACTCTACAAAAACGAGCTGTTAGAATAATTACCAACAGTTCAAGGCTAACTCCTTCAAAGCAATTATTTAAACAGCTGAATATTCTACCCCTACCGTGCCTCTATATACAAAAAAGCGTAATTAATGTAAAACGAAATATTAACAATTTCCAATCCAACTCGGATCTACATACTTACAACACAAGAAAGTGCAATGACATTCATATAAAAAGAGTTAACAAGGCTTTGGCGCAGAAACAAACAAACATACAAGGAAGCAGATTGTATAACAAACTACCGGTAAAGATAAAAGAAATAAAAAAATTGTCTTCATTTAAAGAAGCGGTATTCATATTTTTAATGACCAACTGCTATTATAGTGTAAAAGAATACCTGGAATAGCTTCATACTAAACAATTATATTGATGTACTCTGTGCCAATAGTAATTTTTATCTGACTGTTGCTATGATCTAAATAAATAATATGTACAAAAGTGCTAGAATTGTATGTGTTATATCTAAATGTCAACTGTGTATTCCATGTAAAAAGTCTTTCTCATACATCAATGTAAATAATTAAAGTTGTACATGCTATTTCAATGTGGTCTGATGTTATGTAGTCCACTATGCACATCTGTATTTTGTATAGTATTGTTCACCCTATATGTGTGTATATATATACTATGTATTTTTTGACGAAATCCATGCAATGTAAATTGTCTCTGGATGAATAAACTACTACTACTACTACTACTACTACTACATTATTACAAACATTGCATAACGGCTTTTCAACTGTTCTCATTTTTGTTTGTAAAACTGATCCAAACCAAACCAAACATTTTCAATGTGACCTAGTGCAGCCTATGGGCCTACATTATTTACTCGAATATAATCCTTTAGCGCTTTCATTGTTGCATGAAGGTTTCCGTAGCCATTCCCCAAATACTTTGAAGTGAAATTGCACTTGTAAATTTCATGTCTTCCAAAGATTTGCAAGTAGCAAGTTATCGTAAAGTAATAGATAACCGATGATTTCTTGGAACTGCGTCTCTGCATATAGTGTTTTGTTTATGGTCGCGGGAACAATAATTGTATCAAATGGCTCTGAGCACTATGGGACTCAACATCTTAGGTCATAAGTCCCATAGAACTTAGAGCTACTTAAACCTAACTAACCTAAGGACATCACACACACCCATGCCCGAGGCAGGATTCGAACCTGCGACCGTAGCAGTCCCGCGGTTCCGGACTGCAGCGCCATGTATCAAATGTTGGACCATCAATGCATAAACGGTTATGATAGTCTTTTTTCGTTCAACTACAATTCTTTGGACACATTTTCGTGAGTGAAACAGTTTCTCATCCGTGTTCCTTCTTTCTGCTCGCCACAGTATAGAGCAGCAGCGTCTTGACTGTCCAGCATTCCGAAGCAGAGTAAATATTGCACAATGGTATTGCACCTTTTTATTGACCAGCCGTTTATTCTTGGAAATGAGACTGAGGAGATCTGAGGATGTATTGACTGTGAATTCTATAATGACGTCTCAAAAGTCTCACGCAACTAGATGATAATTCCTCTCCGGTAAGAAGAAAACTTGTTTTTCTTATTTTCAACTTTGGATCGATTTTAAACTAATTAAATAATTAAGCCTTGAATAAGGCTACATACTTTCTTATTCGCCTTTATGATAGGCGGTTAGAATCTCTCAGGTTCTAAGCAAGACTGATAATTATATTCCCAACTCATTGAGAAATTTTCTCAGTTTTCGTACACAAGTACTTTATGTCATCTTAGAGTTTTAGTGTTCTTGTCGCTTTAGCTGGTAAGAGTGTGCTTACATTTGTGTCAGTGTATAAAAGAGAATAACAATTTTAGAGTCCGCGCAGCGACCAATTTTCGTCCAAACCGTTGACTAAGTTGATTCGGGGCCCCGTTCTTTTTCAAACGATTTTACAGAAACTATTCGATAAAGAAAATCATTTTTGCGTTGCTTATAGCATTATATGTCAGCTTCAGATATATGTCCATCATTTCGTTAATGGTCATAGTTACAGTGATATTTGCATGTAAACAAGCCACGGCACGAAATTTGAAAAAAGTTTGCAATGAAGAATAGAGGTCCCTACGATTTTACGTTTGGTGCGTTTTACATGATATGTTGCTGTGTATGAAATTTAGCTAACATATTGAATTTTTCTTTAGACTCAGGTGGAGGTCTTGTCCATCGCCAATCTCAAGGAAACTGATGTGATGTAGCATAATCATTTGCGATCGCGTGCGCCAGCGATAAAGCCAGAATGAAATATTCGCAACAGTCCTAATATTTCATATATCGTTGGAGATATCGAAATAAGATTTTGGTATATGATAGCACGAGAAAGAGAGAGTATCTTGAAATACGGTTACTATCCAAAAGTTAATTATCCACCGTGTTATTGCACTAACTACAGACTTTTTCGATGAAAGAATGTAATTTTTAAGGGTCATAGATAGCTGGTAAAACGAGAAATGCGTTAGGTTTCGGAACAACATAAGTGAAGACATTACAGTTACACATTTCTTTCCGTACCAAGGATCTGATTTTTCATAAGCTATTGACCTCACTTTTCCTCAGTTCCTCGCTTAATAAATTTAATAAACCACTGTTTCAGGATTCTCTCGCAATTGCGTCTGCAAAACATGTTAGAGAGATTACACTGTGTAAACTCAGTTGTGTTTGTTTCATTTTCTGCAGAAATCTTTTTAGATACTAACCAAAGCTGAGGTGACATCTTTTTGAATGGTCTTCACGCAAGTGTAGACATGGAGGGGCCCACATAATATGTTCACAAAAAATGTGAGCGCAGTCTACGGTTAAGAACAGCACTTTTTCTCCAGCGCTCGGCATTTCCCTCAACAGCGCCTGCCTGTAACCCGCACCACTACCGCTCTCCTCACGCGTGTTCTGCCGGTTGGGAATCTACCGTCCACGTTATTCTTCGCGCTCTCTTGTCAAGTGGATTAATTGAAAATGTTTTAATTTAAGTTTAATTTAATTAAAATTGCGAAAAAGCTGAAGATGGAACCAGCAACTTGTAAATCATTGCGTAGGTAAGTAGTTGCTGGTCAACCCTTACTCACCAGTGTCAAATATCAATAGTACAACTATTGAAATTTTTGCTGAGAGTAAAATTTTTTAACTGAAGCTTTATAAGTAGGTACACTGTAATTAACTTAATTTGAGTATTCCTACGCTGGCCTCTGCTAAAACTGTCCACTATCTGACTGACACACACTCACTGAGGTTAAACCTTTCCAACTCATTCTTCCACAATCGTCTTGTATAATTTTTTTTTTCCCAACTGCTTTCGTTCATCCTCTCTATACGTCCAAGCCATCCCAACATAACTTTCTCAATACTCGACATTACATATTTATATTTTATGACGATATTACAACAGGCTTGGAAAGTGAATCAATGTTTCTCTTTCAAAATTTGTTGCAAAAAGAGATTTATTTTCAAATGAAATAACTTCTTCTAACACAGGAAAAGATTGTGATTCTTTTCCCCTGTAGTTTACGGTTAAGTTGAGGACGTAACGTCTACCATGATATAAAATTTTTGGTTCCATTATCAAAAATGGTTCAAATGGCTCTAAGCACTATGGGACTTAACATCTTAGGTCATCAGTCCCCTATAACTTAGATCTACTTGAACCTAACTAACCTAAGGACATCACACACACCCATGCCAGAGACAGGATTCGAACCTGCGACCGTAGCAGTCCCGCGGTTCCGGACTGTAGCGCCTAGAACCGCTCGGACACCGAGGCCGGCGGTTCCATGATCATTCGTTAGTTCTCGATACAGTACGACCAAGCAGAACCTGTTAATAAGGAGGTGGAACACTTCGAAATGTTTCGTCTCGATAACGTACATATATTGTTATGCAGCAGAAGATCTGCATACTCACTCTTCGTTTCAGCTAAAATTTCTTTAAATTGGCGATGATTAAGAGATTTAACTATAATTGCCTTGATAACCTTAATCACACGATCTATAACTTTGCAAACTTCTTCTGGAAATTTCTGCACACAAAGCACTTCTTGATGAACGATGCAGTGGTTATTTTTCTTTCAAAATAAACAGTCATACTCTCTGCCCCAACTGTTGAACGTGATATTTTTATTGAGTGGAAATAGTCTTAAAGTTCTTCTTTAGGACGTGTAGATGAAATAAATCATAAAAAAGTGAAACTTGCCTTCTATCATTTACGTCACAAGACTCGTCAGCAGCCGTTCATAAAGCTGGACGCAATTTAACATTTTCGAATTGCCGGTTGATGATATGCAAAAAACATTTTGACTGTTCTGTCTTTCACTGTTTTAGCAGACAGTCGTAAATCTTCAATTTTTTAAAG
Organism: Schistocerca serialis cubense; assembly: GCF_023864345.2. Lineage (NCBI taxonomy): Eukaryota > Metazoa > Arthropoda > Insecta > Orthoptera > Acrididae > Schistocerca > Schistocerca serialis. Next base: position 499,845,763 of record NC_064639.1, read on the forward strand.
AGTATCTGCTTTGTTCTTAAAATACCGAAACAGTTCTGTGGGTGCATATATAAAACAACTATTTACCGTGTATGTATGGCTTTCCTGTCTTAGCAATCTCTTGGCTAATCACAAAACTTGTAATGTTAACACTATTGGAAGATTGCATCCAGTAATTAAATATAGAACTCGATTATTTTCTGGACTCTCCTGAAGTTCATCAACTGATTTCTTTCTTGTATCGCCGTCAGAATACACTGATCAGCTAGAGCATTATGACCACAGATCTACTATCGATATAAACCCGCCCAGGCGGCAGCAGCGTCGCCTGGCGAGGAATGACTGCTAGTCAATCACGCGCACGGTGCATGTAGTATCAGTGATCGTGCTGTCCGCGTGTAGAGTGGGGATGGCGCGCGATCTATCTGAGTGTGACCGAGGGGCGGTTGCGATGGCCCAGAGGCTCGGCACGAGCATTTCGGAAACTGCACGTCTTGTCGGGTGCTCGAGAAGTGCTGTGGTGAACATCTTCAACACGTGGCGAAGTTAAGGTGATACCGCGACCAGACGTAGGGTTGGCCGGTCACCCCTCATTACTGATATCGGACATCGTACGCTGGGCAGACTAGTAAATCAGACCAGGCGACGAACTGTGGCGGAAATAACATCAGACTTTAATGCTGGCAGGCACAAATGCGTCTCAACACACAGCGTACCAAACACTGTTAACTATGGGCCTCCGCAGCCGACGACCAGCGTTAAACACCACGACATCGGCAACTTCGACTGAAATGGGCACGTGACCATCGGCACTGGACATTGTCGCAATGACAGTGTGTTGCATGGTCTGATGAATCCCGATACCTTCTTCATCATGACGACGGGAGGGCACGAATTCATCGTCTTCCCGGGGAACAGGTCCTTAACACCTGTACTGCGGGAGGAGATACGCTGGCGGCGGATCCAGTATGCTCTGAGGAACATACAACCGGGAATCTATGGGTCCAGGGGAGCTCATGCAAGGCACCATGACGGCTAAGGAGGATTGTACACTGGTTGCAGACCATGTACACCCATTCATGACGACCATGTTTCCCGCGGCAGTGGCATTTTTCAACAAGATAATGCGTTATGTCGCAAGGCCAGGATTGTGGTTCGAGGTACATAGTGACGAATTGTAGTTGATATGCTGGCCTCTGAACTCGCCAGATCTGAACCCGATCTAACACATCTGGAATGCGATGGAACGTGGCGTCAGAGTTCATCGAACCCTTCCCTGGAATTTACGGGAGTTAGGTGACTTTTGTGTGCAGATGTGGTGCTAACTCCCTCCAGCAACCTACAAAGCCCTCATTGCTTCGATGCCATAACGCGTCGCCGCCAAAGGCGGACATACAGGTAATTAGCTAGATGATCATAATGTTCTGGCTGATAAGTGTATTTAGTATTAAATGACACGTGTTCCGCTGCGAAATGTCTCCCCAGATTCGATTTCTTGTTATAAACCAATTTTCCCTAACAAATGTGAATTTCGAAAGGCCATTTAAGTTTTGAATAAACGCGAAGATCTTATGCCATTCAACTTTAAATTCCCGGATTTTGTCTTCTGTTTTTTTTTTTTTTTTTTTTTTTTTGCTTCTTCTATGTAGGCTTCTCAAACAGGAAAACTAAAAAAGTGTTTTGTTTTATAATAATAAAGCCACTAACACAAAATAATTACACTTATTAAATTTATGACAAAATACTTGGAGGGTCTGCAGCTAGTTGGAGAAATACAGGTGACTTGTGGCGAAGTCTTGAAGGGGAACCAAAGTGCATACGACAGATGCACAAACAAATTACAAAACTGACTTTATACCTTTTTGTATACTCTTAAGATCGTATTACTTATATTTTAAGTGAGAAAGTTGCACCCAGAGGACACCACACGAAATCGACGAAAGACCTTCGCGGAGTGCGAAGTTGGTGGGAGTTCTGAACGCTACAATTTTCAACCTAGAACAAAACTTTGAAAACTGTTTTGAAACTGATGATATCGTCGAACGTAGTACGTAGGGATACCTTAAAAAATAATGGGTTTTGACAAATTGGCGGCACACTGAAATAAAAGTCGATTTTTTTTTCAAGAATGCCTTTATTAACCTGTACCAAAAGATGGAAATTAAAATATATCGCGAAAAATCCTAGGTACTACAGTAGAAATAACGCCGACTCAAAAGCTAAAAAGATGGATAATGTAACTGCATGTGTATTTCACGAGTTATAGCTTCAGACAACTTGAAACATGTGCTTTGAAAAAAAGTATCAACTTGTGTTTTTTCAATATTGAAATTGAACAAACGTTTAATCGGCAATGCCAGCACCGTGCAGTTGGCCTTTTTTCCGCCGATGTCGCAACACTATCGTTTTGACGAAATTAATCGATTAAGCCGCTTACCAATCGAAGCGTTTTTTGCACGATTGGAATTATTTTTCGAATCTTTTCTATCCGTACAAATACGTTTATCTGTCATTTTCAAGCGCTATTACTTCGAACAAAAAACAAGCGAAATGACAAGCATGTGCCTTCAGATTCTTTACCATAAGCGAATAATGAGAAATCTTGTTGAGAACAGTATTGCAGTTGACACTAATGCCCTCTATGATACTATCCTAAATTAAGAAGATCCCTATTACGTCAGTAAGTATTACAGTATTACATCGGCTGCATTGTGCGCTTGGATACGGCAGACCCCCATATAATAAATAGCGGTTTTAATATACTTTAACATTAATGGACACACTTTATAAGAATTACTCTTAAAAACAGCTCTACAGTGAACATTTTTAGCCAATTAAAAATTAAACTAAATAAAATTAGTACCCTAGACTACCCCCTTAAGCCAACGCTGGTCCCTGTTCAGGAAATACGGAACCTAAGTGCTATAGACCTGTAAGATGAAGCTAACGTGTCGTTTGTCTTTCGTGACTACAAAAGACAAATTAAGGGAAAAAAGTAAACATTATCTGTCAGTATGACGCAAAACGCAGGTACCTGACAATGTTTTCAACATTTTCAAGCTAAAATGATTCTATTATATCACCCAATGCTTGAGGACTAAGTTCATAACGTGAGAGAAGAGCTACATTTTCTCCGATAAGTTCTACGCGAAATCAGTACATTGTGGGACGCTATCGTGCAGGTATTAACCTCTAATGTTATCAAATTTCAGATAAATGAACAAGGGTAACGCTGTATTGTCATTCCATTTTGGGGCAAAGATGTTGATGAAAGATTTTCTCGCCAGGAAACAGTGCCATTTATAAATCTGTCGCAAAGCGAATTACATCAAGCTCAAAGGAAATCAGGCAAAGTTTCTGCATTCACCAAACTTCGTTTAGATCGTCTTATCGTTGCCTTTTGGGTTGTTTCGGCGTAAATATACTGCCATTTTTAAGTCTTCGGAAAATATTTTAGGATACGAATACTTTTTGAAACTTATATGCAAAATAATGCAAGTCACATGCCCTAGCTTTTTGACTTTGTAACATACCTATGGACTCTTCGTTTTAGATTTTATTTAGGAAACAACCAGTTCACTTACGTTGCAGTATGTTTCTGCGGACCATGACTGAATTTCCCTTTCAGCCATTCCTGGTGTCGGTATTTCACTGACACAATCAGATATAAGGTTCCGAATAACAATCTTTTTTTTATAAAAAAAATAACTTATACCGTTGGTTACCATTCTCTTGAGAAAGTGCAACGCACTGCCGCTTGAAGAAAGGCCTAGTAGCATCTGTGAAGATATCACATTAAGATATCACAGAGTGGATACGTTCACCAATTTTCTTAAATCAAAGTAGAAACATAATGAAACTCAGGCTCAAGAGGTATTCGGAATGCTGAAATGGAAAAGTTTAGGAATCTTCGTATATGAAGAGTTTTAGGCTACCTAAAGCAAAAAAGTGGACATTTTGTATGGCGAACTCAGAAGGTTCTTTTTTACAGTTTTAAATGGACCTGAGAAACGCGTTAATTCTTGTCGATGGCTGAAGTTAATGTTCTAGGTGCTAATGAATAGTCCGACATTGTGTATCATACGGAAGGCCAACGGCTTGCCGCAGTCGTAGTACCGGTTGCCGTCAGATCACTGGGGTTCAACGCTGTCGGACTTGTCTTGGCTAGCAGTTGGATGGGTGACCGTCTACTAATAACGATCGTCTATTCGATCTGCCGTGTGGCAGAGCCGCTCGTGACAGAGGTTTTTCAAAACTGATGGCCTGAAAAGTTTCCGTGGCGTCACGGGACACATTCCTCAGTCACTACGTCATGAGCTCTACGTCTAACATATTGCGAAATGGCGGTTGTCCAATGACAACAACTTTGGAAACTATGAAAACCGCTATTAAAAAATGGAAGAAAGGGTAGATTTGAAATGGTACGGTCGAAAGAAGTTACCCAAATCCTCTCGTATCCTTGAGACTGCCGAAGCGGGAGTGTTCCAGTTCCTGTGCAGTTCGGAAAGTCTTACGATAGTCCCAGCGGATATTTACCCTCTTCTGAACCATCACAGCTTTCTCTCGACCGTACTATTTCGAAATCTATCCTTCTTTCATTTTTTAATAGTAGCTTTTACATGTTTCCAAAGATTTTGTCACTGTACATCCACCGTTTCGGAATGCATTAGACGCACAAAGCACACCAGAAAAATGATGTAATAGAAGAAATACTAATGCTAGATCTAATCATCACATATTAACAGATAAAGCCACTTCGTAACAATAGGTTGAGATATTTCTTGTGCGTTAAATGTAGGACAGAACATTTGAAGAAACAGTTATAAAAATGGATAAAGCTGACAGCATACTTACGGAGGCAACGTTCCGAGTATTTGCCCCTCGTATTTCTTGACCATGTCGAGGCCATAGATGTCGAACATTTTGTACGGGTTGACGGCTACCAGGATACTTCCAGTGTAGGTCTGCAATCGGAAGAGAATCAATGTTAACAACAGCGTCAGGCACTCAAAATGCATACTCACATAGGTCTCGTGAAGTAGAATTAAAATTTTTTGTAACATACTGTTAATATAATTCTTAAAATATACACTAAGTAATGTGTGGTGACAGAGATTTCATTATAGTGGGGTGTGAAGTCAGTAAAACTTGTCTACATAGAAGTGTTGCTGCCGCATCTCGAATATATTACAGCTTGAATAATATACTTAACGTAGAAGCCTAAAACCTGAGAGAGCTCTTGGTGTGTTAGACAAGTTTCCTTCCAGTGAAACCCTTCAGTATTTAAATACGTTCCTTGCACTTGCAACAGTAGCACTGGAGTGGTCTAGGATGTTTAAGAGGAATGAAGAGCATTTCAGAGTGGATAATCTTGGTAAAAAAATTTTCATTCAAACAAATATCTAGCTTCCATACAGGGCCCTAAACAGTTCCGATGCGAGCACGCCAGGAATAAAGGAGCAAAAAATATTTAGTACGGTGTAATCTGTAATTAATTGAACAGTTTCACTGAACTGCCGTTCAATAATCGCAAAGTAAACTCCGTAAAAAATGGTATCCCAGACTGTAAGGTTACTGTGGCTTCAGAAATGACATTCTGCTCTTGTACATTCTAGCAGCGATGTCAGATATCAGCTAAATCTGTTCTCCGAACACTGACCACCGCCATCGCTGGCTTTGTTTGCATTATGTGCTGGATGAGTGGAAACTGAACCACACGGAACAGACGTATAGAAACTAGAAGAACTCGTCTTTCCGACTTCTACCAACGAAAGTAACAACGCCGTAAAAGATGATGAAACCGTATGTGCATGAAATTGCCAAACTTTGCGCCCAGACAATCACATATTTTGTAATGTCCATGATATTAGAATGGTTGTCATTGTGTGGTTTAAAAGTAACTGGGCAGTGAAATGGCGGAAGTCTCTTCGAAATGACGGAGTGTAAGACAGCCAGTTTCCTCTTTGCTCACAGGTTGATCGTTTTGTTACCTTTCCACAGATATCTAATGGAGAGGTAACAGTCGCACATGTGATATACTAAATTAACTAAGACTTCCACACGGGCGGCTGCGGTGATAACTGTGTAGAAGCAGATGCAACAAGTTATACATTGATGGTGCAACCCACAGCAAACAACTATCTTGAGAGAATTAAGAAGTTTTTCATGTACCGCGTTTGCATCTTCCCTTGGTTAGCCATATGAATCGGGGAATCAGTAAACATGTCCCTCCACGAATCTGGTTGGCACCAAAAGTCCAGGACTTTCCAGTAGAAGTGTCAGGCACCATCAATGGTTTCCAGCTCTTTCCACTTACTCAGGGTCTGTTCGCACACTGACCACACATATCACTCACGTATGAGGCTTTGCGTATTCGCCGGCCTGATGACAAAACTTCAGGGTGAAGCTGACGCAGACTGTCTTCATCTGCCACAATAATTGTTATTTAACATTTTTATCACTTTCTGGGATAATTCTGGACGACATTTTGAACACTCCTTGCAAAACTTTTCTTCGATTCGTAGACAACACCTAATCGACAGACATATTCGGTGGGTCGAGATACTCTTTTTAGAAATGACTTTACTGGTTCGATTTTTCACTAAGAACGAACCGCAAACAGCCCCCGACACAAAACTTTGCCATACGTTTTCTGTTTACATTACGCTCGCAGGTGATACGAATAACAATCGTCTAGATGGATATTTGCAGTCATATACGAGGATAGGAACTTAAATAGTGACAACTATTTATTAACAACCGATACAAAAAGTTACATGTTTGCACCTGTTGCTGTCCTTCAAAGTAGTCACCAGCGTTGTGTAGAATCCGTTTCAGCGATCTGGAAGGCATAGTATACCATTAGCAGAGCCTGTACTGTTGATGGCGCGAATGGAGCCGCCTACTGCCTGTCGAATCTCTGGAACAGTTCTGTAGCGAATTCTACAAAGTGGTTCCTTCATATTTGGAAAATGGTTCAAATGGCTCTGAGCACTATGGGACTTAACATCTAAGGTCATCAGTCCCCTAGAACTTAGAACTACTTAAACCTAACTAACCTAAGGACATCACACACATCCATGCCCGAGGCAGGATTTGAACCTGCGACCGTAGCAGCAGCGCGGTTCCAGACCGAAGTGCCTAGAACCGCTCGGCCACTGCGGCCGGCCTTCATCTTTGGACTTAAATCAAAGTCACAAAGACTTAAGTCCAGGGAGTAAGGTGGATGGTACAGTACCTCCCAGTCCGAACGACCGAACAGAGCAGCCACAGCTTGCGCTGTATGCGCCCGCGCATTGTCGTGCAAAATGATGGGTGGTTTGCGCAGAAAGTGTCGCCGCTTCTTTCGCAAAGCTGGTAGCAGGTGATGCTCCAAAAACGAACTGTAATACTGACCACTGACGGTCTGCCGTTGAGGAACGTAATGCGTTAGGATAACACCATCACAGTCGTACACGAGAATCACCGTAACTTTCACCATACTGGGGCTCTGACGCACTTTCGACTTCCGCGGCGACCCATAATGACGCCATTCGTTGGACTGGCGTTTCAGTTTTGGCTTTGTGGCCTTCGTTTCAAAACTGTTTCAGAGATCCGACAGACAGTAGACCGCTCCATTCGCACCATCAACAGAACAGGCTCTGCTAACGGTATACTACGCCTTCCACATCGCTGGCAACGGGTTCTACACAACGATGGTTGACTGAAGGATAGCAACAGGTGCAAACATGTAACTCTGTTGTATCGCTTGTGAATAAATAGTTGCCACTATTTAAGTTGCAACCCTCGTATTAAAAAACATAAAAATAAAAAAAAATAAGGCCAGCAGAGGCAAGCAGACATGAGAAACCTCATTTTTTACATAAACGTGCGATTTTCTGTCAAATTTTCGATTTAGTATATTCAATAATGCCAACATTACCAGACATTTTCCTTGTGTGGGAGAAGCGGAAGCTGATACTGCAGACTTTCGTCTTCCTCCAACTTCGGGCCTCGCTACTTTTCTCCGAGCCACTTAGGTACAGCTATACCATTAATACAGCCCATGTTCTTAATAATATCATCATAGCTCGAGGTCTGCTGCTACGAGAAGCGTATCAAATTACCAGCCGTTTTGTTTTCAGCGCAAGAAAATAATGGCTAGTTCATTGCTTCTCAGTTCAACAGCCTCAGTTATAATTACGGAAATCGAATGGAATGGAAGGATGAAGGACTGGGGTTTAATGTCGGGTACATACATTTCAAAGAGACCAGAGTTGCTTCTTTTGACTTGGAATGTTAACTGTTGATGCATTTTTGTCTTTATGCGCTGAATTACAAACCACTCAGACTTTTGTCCACCGCGGCGCACATATTCCGAAAAGCGTGATTCCATCTGAGAAACTCTCCACAACTGATATTAATTCTCCTAGAATCTTTCACTCAAACAAGTTTGTAAGTATGGGGAAAAATTGGAGAAAGTGTTATTTTCTCTGGAAGCATGGACACTGGGATAAACAAAAATCCTCTGAACTCTCACTAGTATTTCGTAAATTATTTAGTCCAAGGAGAAATAGACCTCGATTTTATATATTGATTTCACTAGTCGAATAGCACATTCTGAAAACTGTACAATTATCGAGATAACTTTGCTGCAGCTCTCTTAACCAACTTCTGCTAATAGTCCATTCAGCATATTGCAACCACAGTATTTTTCTTTGAGAAACTCTCCACAACTGATATTAATTCTCCTAGAATCTTTCACTCAAACAAGTTTGTAAGTATGGGGAAAAATTGGAGAAAGTGTTATTTTCTCTGGAAGCATGGACACTGGGATAAACAAAAATCCTCTGAACTCTCACTAGTATTTCGTAAATTATTTAGTCCAAGGAGAAATAGACCTCGATTTTATATATTGATTTCACTAATCGAATAGCACATTCTGAAAACTGTACAATTATCGAGATAACTTTGCTGCAGTTCTCTTAACCAACTTCTGCTAATAGTCCATTCAGCATATTGCAACCACAGTATTTTTCTTTGTATACCTCATATCTGGTTGCGACATACACGATGGCATCTTTATGTTTTACAGTGACGTTATTTTTTAAACACTAAAAACCACGAAAAAATAAATACATTATATACAAATCACTGCAACCATTTTTTCGGGTATTATGTCTCAATTGAATGTAAAGTCAGTGGAATAACGCATTATTTACGCAAAGGAAAGGACAATTTATATCTTGCTTGCTTTGCCGTTAACATGGCAAGCTACTAACTAAGCACGTTCTCGTGTTACAGACGAAACAAAAAAGAAATAAAGAGCAGATGCCATTGGCATATAAGTTTTGGCCAGAACTGGAATAAATTCCACCGACCAATAGAAATATGTAGGAAAGATTAGGGCGAATGTACGGTGTAATTATTTTCTGGCACTCTGTGCTATAAAATATCTCTGTCGGAAAGTTGTTTGCAAACGGTTACATTATGATATAATCATAAATTATGTAGTAATAAAACTGTATGGGCGTCTGTATATACTTACGTAAATTAGCTCTCTGTCATATCGGATCTTCAGGTTCCATAACAACGACGCTTCGTTGAGGTCTCTGTAATATACGCAGGCATTATTGCTTGAACAAAAATAATAATAATAATAATAAATATAAAATAATTACAAATTAAAGGAAATAGTGGATTCAGGTATGTTATCCGTTATTGGCAATATTTGTGATTATAATGTTTGCCATTTTTATCCTCTGTGGAGAAATTATGAAGAAATATTTTTTAGTCTTCTTATCTGAGAAAAAAAGGATAACGTGAGGTATCTTAATTTTCTCAGTTGCCATAGTGATTCTTGGGCATGCTTTGGAATGGAGATATAGATGTATATTGTCAAAGAAAATTCACTGTTGTTAATGAAATTTTAGCTACGAGAAATGAAAACAAATTATATAAAATAACGGTACGTAACGCAAATGACTAGAACTACAAAACGACGGGCATCACTTTAAACGTGGGCTCCTAGGACCGCAGAGACGCACTGAACGTTTTGTGTTGATGGCTGACAGCGGTAAATTAGGCATTAGGGATTCACTATAACTCGTCAGCGCCGGAAGGTGTCGGATTTTCAGATCATAAAGTTTTAAAGAAAGTAAATTTGCTCCATGAATATAGTGCGTCATACCATGACTGGCAGCACTTTCGTGGCGTGACAGTATTAAGATACGTTAAGTGGACGGCCTGGGCCTGCTTGACCCCATTCAATCGAAAAATAGTAACGCTTCATCAAACGTGTTTATAGTACTGAGTAACAAGTGCCTTAATCACTAAATGGTGACGAGCATTACAAGTTTACTCACGTGTCAACATAACACTGGAGCGGTGCTGCTTGTGTCCAGGTGTGTGTTCCTTAGTTTGTCTGGAACGGCTGCGTACTGGAAAGCGTGCATTAATTTGTTTACGCAGAAGAAGCATGAAATCCAAGCCAAACAAGTCTCCGGCAACTCAGCGCTTATAAGCAGCAGTGTATCGACTGACAACATTGTCCAATTATGCTCTTTCATTTCGGCCTCAATTATATCACTGAAAGATGTAGGGCTGAACGTCATCTTTCGAAGCTTACTACCCAGAGTGAAATCGGAAGGGAGCCCAGTGTAATATTAGTGCACGCCACTCACACATCACCGATGATATCCGTCTCCTGCGTCTCCTGATGCAACCTTTTTCTAGTGATGAGGGTAGATTCTGCCTTAGCATGACTGATCGTCCATTGAGAGTGAGACGGCGATCACGTGAGTGTCAACCACTGAAATGAAGGGAATCAGACAGTGAAGTACAGGGTAAGTCTCGGCAACAAGGTACTGGGAGCCATATCTTAGCCGGCCGCGGTGGTCTGGCGGTTCTAGACGCGCAGTCCGGAACCGCGCGACTGCTACGGTCGCAGGTTCGAATCCTGCCTCGGGCATGGATGTGTGTGATGTCCTTAGGTTAGTTAGGTTTAAGTAGTTCTAAGTTCTAGGGGACTGATGACCACAGATGTTAAGTCCCATAGCGCTCAGAGCCATATCTTACAATGACTGTACACTTTCGGTGTTTGCTGCGTTCTAAATTCAGATTAGCATTAAGGTCGACTTGAGGCACCCTGCAATGCCAGGAGAAGTATATTCAAACAGTACAACACCAGCGACACTCTTCTGAATTACCCAGTCCCCTTCTCAAGGCAACTACCACAACTGTCTCACATCGAGCATGCGTGAGACAGGACACGACATTGGCCGGTCCGCTGCAACCATAGTCATATGACGCCTTGATTCAATGCACAAGTTGCATATATGATAAAGTTCACTGGTATGAGGCCGTTGACGTTCGTTTTACATTTTCCACTTATATGCTTCGCTTTCAAAAACGGTTGAAATGGCTGTGAGCACTATGGGACTAACGTCTGAGGTCATCACTCCCATAGAACTTAGAACTACTTAAACCTAACTAACCTAAGGACATCACACACAGCCATGCCCGAGGCAGGATTCGAACCTGCGACCGTAGCGGTCGCGCGGTTCCAGACTGTAGCGCCTAGAACCGCTCTGTTTATGTGTGTCGCTGTTATATAATATCTGGATTAAATGTTGAATGTTGTACATGTTGTAAATGTTAAATGTTTTACATTCCATCCTGGATTTTCTATTGTTGGATTATGTGTTATTCATTTCTGTTTATCCGTTCACGGAGTTGCAATTTTCAAACACAGACGCGGATTTAGAAGCAGATAGGAGACATCGTCGACCAACGTCTAATACGAGGAATCTGAGCGCCTCTCGTAAGCACTATCACAAAGGACCTTCTACTCCAGAGCAGGTCTTTATACCTCCATACTCATTCGTATCACCGTATTTGTTGGAGGTACTATGAAACTAAATAACATCATGATCAAATTGGAATTTTTCTTCAATGAATAGCCGTTCTATTTTGATAGTGCAGCGCGCTGTACATCGCACAGTTTGACTTGTTAGTGAAGTCTGATTCGCGGTACGAAAATTCAAAATGTCATTGTTAACTCTTTCGACTCAAACACATGTTGGAACGTTAATGTTGTCGGTGATCTCCTTACAACTAGACATATCGTACAACTGATTCATAAAATAATGCCCATCATCGTTTTTGTAACCTTTCAACCGCCAATTTTTTTAATGCAGGAATGTGTAGTTGTTTTCTGCACGATTGCAGTTCCTAATGTAAACATCTGTCATGTAACTACGCTGACGGAAAAAAATAGCAGCACCAAAAACGAGTTGTGTGACATAAACGAAAGTTGGTAGGCGTGTTTCTACATCGGAAAGATGATACCTATTCAGATTTAGCGCCAATCGCGTGAGAGTGGCGCTAGTAGCGCCACTATGAAGATGCAAATCAGGTTTGCTTTAAATACACGCTGAAACGGTCGTGAGCATTAGTTACTTTTGTGACTGAATGTGATGAGTTGATGTTAATCAAGAACGCCTTTAAAGCGACAGAAAGAAAATAGAAGATATTTCTTTAGTTGCTGCTTAATGACATGAGAATACGTCTCTAATATCATTAGTACCGTCTATATAAATACTAAGATGTATTTTTTCGTCACCATATACATTCCATTTTACTGAGAAAAACAAAATCAGTGGTCTGAAAATTAGTCGTATTTTACAACTTAGGTTCGTTAGAAATACGACAAAAGGTTACAAATACACTGCCTAAAAAAAGTGGCGCACCTAGAAAACTTGGTCGGATGGTGCGTATATAAATAATCAGTTTCACTTCTCTATGACGGGTAGAACGGCCATCAGAGTGCATTACTGTTGTCCGTGTTTAACGTTGTTGTCAGGCCTGGGGGTGTATGTAAGGGACGTGAAGAGCGTCAGACGTTGAATGACCACTGTCAAGGACACGAAGATGTCGTATACTCGTATGAGACACCGTTATCAGTATCTGACAGAGTTTGAAAGTGAACGCCTCACTGTGGGTTTCCCTTTTGCCAGATGGTCGAACGTGCACTATCCAGACTTGTGCATTATTCAGATGTGACAGAGACCCGATGTTGGGCAGCACCGGAACGTGTTGGCAAGCATACTTGTCTTGCAGGTTCCAGCCGATTACGTCCGACCACAAAATGGTTGATCGCCACATTGTGCATCAAACACATTGCAACCCCCTTCACATCTGCGCCTGCTGTCCGGGAACAAGTAGTGGACTCCCTACAACATTCTTTCTCATCTCACTCCTTTGATCGAAGATGCCAGCAGCAAGAATTGGAAATTTCCGTCCCATTAGACTGCCGTTGACATTACAACACAACGGCTGCGTTTGGAGTGATGCAGTGACCGGGAAGCATGACTTTATGAATTGAGTCGCATTGTGTTCAGTTATGAATCGCGGTCTGCACTATCACAGATGACCATCATCGTCGAACTGCGAAGAGGTCTCGTTCTTCCAGTGTTTTGGAGGGGCAAAGTGGTGGTGTTACTCTCGGTTTAACGGTGTGGGAAGCCATCATTTTTCACGACTGATAGCCGCTGAGGAAACTCAGACGGCACAACAGTACGTCAGGACATCCTGCGTCCAAGTGAGTTATGTCTCTTGTGACAATATCGTAGTGCCATTTTCAGCAAGACACAGCTCGTCCACACGTGGCACGGGTCTCTACAAACTATCTTTGTGATTTTGAGGTACTTCCGCGGACAACAAGATCCCCAGATCTGTCTTCAATACAACATGCGTGGGGTAAGTTTGGATGTCATTCGTTCCCGTGTCATATGAAGGATCAGTTGCAACAGATGTGGTTCAAATGGCTCTGAGCACTATGGGACTTAACTGCTGTGGTCACCAATCCCCTAGAACTTAGAACTACTTAAACCTAACTAACCTAAGGACATCACACACATCCATGCCCGAGGCAGGATTCGAACCTGCGACCGTAGCGGTCGCGCGGTTTCAGACTGCAGCGCCTAGAACAGATGTGGGGCAGCCTGCCTCAGAAGTGGCATGTTCTTCGTAAATTATCTAGATTTTGTAAAAGCTGAAATAGCATCACACACTTTCTCAAGCCATGAAGTTTCAATACATTTATTCCTCCCCTTCTGGATGCTTTACTTTTTTATGAGGCATTCTCTGTATGCCGCGTGGGATTAGCCGAGAGGTCTAAGGCGCTGCAGTCATGGACTGTGCGGCTGATCCCGGCGGAGGTTCGTGTCCTCCGTCGAGCATGGGTGTGTGTGTTTGTCCTTAGGATAATTTAGGTTAAGTAGTATGTAAGCTTAGGAACTGATGACCTTAGCAGTTAAGTCCTATAAGATTTCACACACATTTGAACATTCTCTTTATAACTTGCCAAAAGATATTTGTGGTGAATGAGTTAAATGGAGCAACCATTATATAAGTATCATACGACACTTGAGCGTATTTAATACTGGCTGTATGACCACCTGATCCAGAATCACAAGGCAATCCATTTCCAAAATCATGAATCTTTGAGCTATTTAATGGTAACCAGAAGTATTTCCTTTCGGATACACCTTCACAGTACCCTGTGGTGGCCAATGACGAGTGTTTGATAGAGAGAGTCCTTCTATAGTTTGATCTGTAATACAGGATTGGAAAGTCACAGCTCACTGGGCAGGACAGCACTGGACAGCAACACCACGTAGGAAGCAGTGCCATACTGTACCAGTTATTCACTCTGTGGCACAGAAGATCCTGTCCACCTGATCGGAGTTAAGAAAAAAGTTTGGTATGGGAACGGAATGGGGAAGTTTAGTATGGGAAGGGATGGCTATATTGGTGAGTTGCGATACTTTTTGGTAAGAGTGAATCAAAAATCCTGATATCATGGATTCCTCTCGTCGTACGGGTACAATAAAATTTAGGTCACTGGTATGAGGCTCATTCAGTAAACAATGCCCCTAAATGGTTTTACGTCGATGTGAAAACGTCCTTTTGGGTGTTTCAACTCTGAAGTTTCTTCTGCACGTGTGCGAAGATTCGAACAATTCTGACTGATAGCACAGTCGTAGTGATACATCAAAATGGTGTGTAAAAAAGACACTCGTCATAAGCAACATAATGTAACTGAATTCTGGTTTGCGGAAAAAGAAACTGTGGTTAAAATCCATTGTGCAGCAATCATCAGCTGATAGGAGTACTACTGCGTGATAGGTGAAAAGAGTTAAGGCGTCAGGAAGTACAGAAACTGAGCTCAATGATCGGCTACGTTCGGGTCGTCCCGTCTGGGCCACTGCTCCCGACATGGTGAATCATCTGGATACCATTATCCGTGCAGACCGACTAGCGCAACTCGAAATTGGTTCTGTAGCTATCGGTGAGCACTGGATATTCAAAGGTGTGCTCAAGATGGGTTCCGCGATAGCTCACAACAGACCACAAAATTCAAACAAAAGCCATTTCATCTGAACTTTTGGAGGAGTTTGAGGCCAATGGACAGAAGAGTGAAAACATGGCTACAAGCACAGGACAAGATTTTTCGCCAACAGGGAACGAATTCTCTTACACAATGCTGAACGTAATGGACAACATGTAGAAAAATAGCGCATGCAAAATAAATATTGGCTAGTACTATTACCAAAGAATAAATGTGTTCTGAGAAAAAAAATTGTGGGGCATTACTTATTGACCGACCCTCGTAGTACCCTGGTATGAATAATGTGTACGTGTAATGAAAGAAAATCTCTGATACAATGTCATCGTCTCTCATTGTCAAACCATGAGGATCCCTTTGCTCGTTTTTAGCCCGTTGCACGGAACCTACAAGCATTCAAGCACCTCTTCACACCGCTGACTTTACGAAAGGAGTTGGTGAACATAGCAAATACTCTCCACTTCTAGCATAAACCCAGAAGTCAATAAAGGAGCCAAGTTTCGAAAGCGACCAAATTCTTCAATTTTAATAGAAGAGACAGAAATCTAGTACACATACTTACGACTGAACTATACGTCCAAATGCCATCCAGATGTTAAGTTCATACACTTGTCCTATAGGGACATATTTGAAGAAGAAACCGAACATTATATAGATAGGAAGGTCGAATTTTTTCCGCAAGAAGACTCGGCATGTTTTTGAAACCAGGCTCCTTTAGCAGACTTAGACTTTCATGGGTAGTGGGGACTGGAGGGGGCGGGGGGGTGCGGGCATATTGGAGAAGACAGTTGACGTCGTACTCACGAGAGCTGTATCATGTCATCTATGCCGGTCTGGCCTAGGTCTTGCCGCCTCTTCACGCCCGCCAGGCTGGTCAGCGTGAACACCTGCGGCTGCAACATACAAAACATATTTCCATCACCATGCTGCTCGCACTACCGCCGCACAATCATTTTCCTGTTATCTTACCCTTACCCTCTCTCTCTCTCTCTCTCTCTCTCTCTCTCTCTCTCTCTCTCTCACACACACACACACACACACACACTCACACACACGCACACACGCACACACACACACACACACACACACACACACACACACACACACACACACACACACATCCACCAAATACTTCACTAATACAGAGTGTGAAACGTACTTCGCTAATACATAGTGTGAAACGTTAGTTTCATTTACAGAACGTTACATGTCCATATTGCCACTTGTATCAGAGTCCAGTAACGGTGTGCAAAAAAATCCCAACCGGCAGTAATTTTTGTTTTAGTTGTGTTACCGAATGCCTTTCCGGTCGCCACAATTATCAGTTACCTAAGAAGCGACAACTATCTCTCACTTGTGTACACGTCGTTGTGTGTTCATTTGCTTTTTCACTGTCTTTGTAGGCATTTCACTTTTAAGGCAGAGATATGTGTCGCCGATATTCCGGACAGTCCTGGGAAACGGTATGGATAGACTGTCCCACGTAGGTACTGGCGCATTCACACGGTATATTGTAACCACCTCGAAATCAGAGACCATTACTATCTTTCAAAGGGCGCAACATTCCTTTCATTCTTGTAGGCGATTGAGAGTATCTTTGTTGTGCCGGCCGGGGTGGCCGAGCGGTCCTAGGCGCTACAGTCTGGAACCACGCGACCGCTACGGTCGCAGGTTCGAATCCTGCCTCGGGCATGGATGTGTGTGATGTCCTTAGGTTAGTCAGGTTTAAGTAGTTCTAAGTTCTAGGGGACTGATGACCTTAGAAGTTTAGTCCCATGGCGGAATGGTTAACGCACTGCATTCGGATTCTGGACGAGTTAGGATCAAACCCTGTCCGACCAACCATATTCAGGATTTATTTGGCTTTCCTAAACCGTTTAAAGCGAATGTAGGGATGGTTACTTTGAAATGGTACAGCTGTTTTATCCTCCCTTCCTTGACCAGTCCGAGTTTGCACACCGTCTTTAATGACTTCGTCATTGACAGGATACTACATTCACATCTACATATATACTCTGTAAACCGCCGTTAAGTGCATGGCAGAGTATATCCCATTGTACAAGTTATTATGGTTTCTTTCGTTCCATTCACGTATGGAGCACGGGAAGGATGTTTGAATGCCGCTATGCGTGGTGCAATTTTTCTAATCCTGTCCTCAAGATTCCTATGTGAGCAATACGTAAGGGGCTGTACTATATTCCTAGAGTCGCCATTTAAAGCCGGTTCTTGAAACTTTGTTAGTACACTTTCTCGAGATAGTTTACGCCTACCTGCAAGAGTCTGCCAGTTCAGTTTCTTTAGTATATCTGTGTCACTCTCCCATCAGTCAAACAAACCTGGGGCCATTCGTGTTTCCCTTCTCCGTGTATGTTCAATACGCCTGTTACTCCTATCTAGTGTGAGTCCCGCTCACATACACACACGCATTTTTTAAGCACTGATTCGAGCTTGGCCTACCTCCCTTAGCGTTCCCCGCTCGCATGCGAGCCAGTACCATGTTCGCCGGATATAATGTTAAATAAAAGAGCTCTTTTATAATGTTTCTAGGGCTATTTCCTTCCCGTCTCATGTCATGCAAGTGTAACTTCAGACAACACATACACGGGCTAGTCCTTGACACTAATATCTGGAGCGTGCGAAAGTCTCCAAGTGCATGGAAGTCTCAGATACTACATTTTATTTTCATTTGATCTTTTAATTTGTAATTTAGCGTTATTGCTAGAGCAGTATGCAATGGATAATGGACATGATACAAGACAAGGGTCACAGTTTCGAAACTTTTTGTACAAGTTCTCCGTTTCGTCGACTTATTTGGTTGCATTTTACTCAAATCACGAAAGTTGAATGAAGTAAATCACTCATCAAACACAAATGGCTTTAGATACTGCAGAGGTTTTCTGAGTATTGCAGGTGGTACATCGTTGATTTTCTCCGACCACGAAGACCGCGCATCTAGCCAAGCATGTCCTGACCTAGACGTGCAGTTTATCGTGGAGCCCGTACCACGGTGCAGTTTAATTTTTTAAAGTAAATACATCATTTCCAGAGGCGTAAGTACTATTTACTGCCAAAGAAAAAATCACAGGACAACTGTAGCTCAAATGCCACAGATTTTAATTTGTAGCACAACACTGACTCTCGCTGCCACCATTATTTTTATATATGAGGGGGAAAAACTAATCACTCTGTTGTATGCATAGAAGGCATGTCACTTCTGTGCACTTTTTATTTAGATAGTGTAAGTATTTATCATCTTTCCATTTTGTATTTAAAAAAAATGGTTCAAATGGCTCTGAGCACTATGGGACTTAACATCTACGGTCATCAGTCTCCTAGAACTTAGAACTACTTAAACCTAACTAACCTAAGGACGTCACACAACACCCAGTCATCACAAGGCAGAGAAAATCCCTGACACCGCCGGGAATCGAACCCGGAAACCCGGGCGTGGGAAGCGAGAACGCTACTGCACGACCACGAGTTGCGGACTTTTGTATTTCCATAACGCGTATATGTTTTATGTCGGTATAAAATGTAACAACATCTCATATTTTCAATGATAAATTCACTTAGCTTAATGTGTTCAGCACCACCTGAATACCAGCATACACTCGAATATGTTTATTTACATTCATTCAAATATAAATGTTATAGTATGCAATAGCATTAGAACAGATTATCTATTTCAGCGAGATTTGTATTGCTTGTCACATTTTTGTTTAGAATGCGGCACTAATTTCTATTTTAATTCTACATTATTTAGGAAAAAAGAGCATTGATGACTTGCATTTTTGTCTTATGAATAAGACTCTTCCCCTCCTCCATTCCACGCTCCTCACTAGAGCAGTCACAAGCTGACCTGTTCACCTCTGTTACTTCGTCTGTAGTACAGCATGCTGTATTTCAAGTCTTTATAGTCACTTTAAAATTTTCATGGTGAAGTAGACTAATTTGAATTTTGTGATTTTATGACAGCTACATCTCCATATTCCACTGACCCACTTCCTTTGCCAGACTGACTTCATTAACTGTTTGTCAGACAAGAGCGTACCCAGCATCTGAGCTGAGAAGGAGAAGGGCGAACCACATCATAATTTCGTGCTAAATGACGAAATAGTTTACAGATTACAGGACAAATGCCTCTGCGTACACTTGCTTCTGGTCAGTGTCCATGGCATGTTCCGGCTATCTTCAAACAGATATCGAAATGAATATATCTGTCTCTTTGGCGGGGCAAGATGCGCATTCAGTTTGGAAGTATTCCTTTTTGGAGATAGAGGCGGAGAGGGGGGGGGGGGGGGACGAGGAGGCACTTGCCCTCTTCTATCCCTCGCTGTGGACGTCTATTTTTTGGTGGCTTTAGTTGTAATCCTTCCGGAATTTAGCTTTCGTCTGCCGAGCAAAAATATTGGTGGAAGCTGTAGTGCCACACCGTTTCCGTAAGTAGTGTGCATCATCGCGAAACATTTCATCATGTACAACTACACACATCAAAAAAAGTTTTGCATCACCCCGGTTCCCAGAACTACTGAAGATAGACGTTGACTGCATATATTGTATCAAAGACACAGTCCCTTTGACTGGTCAGAGATGTCACTAAACAAACCCGAAGATGTAAACAACGAAGCATGAGCAGCACCTATTAGACGGAGGGGGCCCGCCAGTCGACCAGTTCCAGTCATTCCACTAGGAAGGAGGTTCACGGCTCGTGTTGTCTGTAGTTCAACCATGCCTAGACGGTCAATACCGCGGTTCGATCGCGTTCGCATTGTTACTTTGTGCTAGGAAGGGCTCTCAACAAGGGAAGTGTCTAGGCATCTCGAAGTGAACCAAAACAATGTTGATCGAACGTGGAGGAGATACAGAGAGACAGGAACTGTCGATGACATGCCTCGCTCAGACCGCCCAAGGGCTACTACTGCTGTGGATGATCGCTACCTACGGATTATGGCTCGGAGGAACCCTGACAGCAACGCCACCATGTTGAATAATGCTTCTCGTGCAGCCACAGGATGTCGTGTTACAACTCAAACTGTGTGCAATCGGCTGCAAGATGCGCAACTTCACCCCCGATGTCCATGGCGAGGTCCATTTCGCAACCACTACACCATGCAGCGCGGTACACATGGACCCAATAACACGTCGAAAGTACCGCTCAGGATTGGCATCACGTTCTCTTCCCCGATGCATAGGCCTTCAACTAGAAAATCGTCGGAGACGTGTCTGGAGGCAACCCGGTCAAGCTGAACGCCTTAGACACACTGTCCAGTGAGTGAAGCAAGGTGGAGGTTCCCTGCTGTTTTGGGGTGGCATTATGTGGTGCCGACGTACGCCGCTGGTGGTCATGGAAACCGCTGTAACGGTTGTACGATTCTCCAACAGATAGTGAAACCATATCGGCAGCATATTGGCGAAGCATTGGTCTTCATGGACGACAATTCGCGCCCCCATCGTGCACATCTTGTGAATGACTTCCTTCAGGATAGCAACATCGCTTGACTAGAGTGGCCAGCATGTTCTCCAGACATGAACCCTATCGGTAATGCCTGGGATAGAGTGAAAAGGGCTGTTTATGGACGACGTGACCCACCAACCACTCTGAGGCATCTACGCCGACTCGCCGTCGAGGAGTGAGACAATCTGGACCAGCAGTGCCTTGATGAACTTGTGGATAGTATGCCACGACGAATACAGGCAAGCATCAATGCAAGAGGGTATTAAGAGGTACCGATGTGTACAGCAATCTGGACCACCACCTCTGAAGGTCTCACTGTATGGAGGTACAACATGCAATGTGTGTGTTTCATGACAATAAAAAGGGCGGAAATGATGTTTATGTTGATCTCTGTTCCAATTTTCTGTACAGGTTCCGGAACTCTCAGAACGGAGGTGATGCAAAACCTTCTTTGATGTGTGTAATTTGGCACTGAGAAAAATGTAGATAATCAGTGCTACTGCTGCCAGTAAAAAATATGCTTTAACGTCCTGTGGTCAGCGTAACAGTTTCTTTAGAGATGTAATTAACTCCTTAATTGAACAGATGACAATGCCTGCGGCAACAATTCGACTAGAAATAACTTCAGTTAACTGAGTGAAATTCTTCGCATGAACTTTTTTTCTTTTTTGCTTATGAAGTAACACTGTTTAGAACCGCGCAAGTAATTGTTTTATGAATAGCAATTGTGAATTTCAGTCTATTGTAAAAAGGATATTAGAAACTACACCATCATACACTGGGTGAAGCACTGCCAATGGTCGAGATTCCTGTAATTGAGGTGCAACGTAAGGTGTAGAAGTGTATCCATAAAAACATCATGAGCTAAGCTACCATTTGTAGAAAAAGGCAATCCATAAAAAACTTCGTGACTCAGGTTACGATTTGCAACAAACCGCACAGCTGTATCAAGCACAGTTCCTTAGAAATAAATTTTTGTAATAGGGAACAGACGTTAGGATCACCTGTCTTCCATCCACCCGTTACATTCAACCCCTTATGGGACTGATGAAACAGAATTTGGTAATCAGGACCAAACAATTTGTGCCTTCTCAATCGAAGATAGAGTGTTCCTCATCGCATCTGATACCAGGCGAGTTACAACTCTGTGGCGAGTTACGACTCTGTGTATTCCCAGTCAAGTGATCGAATGTTTTAGGGAAATCTGACTGCTACAAGTTGGCGATACGTAGTGAGACAGTTGTGACTTTAAATTAGTTTCACGTGTCAGTGCGATGCTAATGACTTTTATCGAGTCATAGAAAGATTAAATCGAAGTTCCGAAATACTACCTGAAGTACCGTTACTTCCTCATGAGTATAAAGAGGTAGATGACGGATTGGAACACCATTAGCATCGCTCAGTACGGTGATGTAATCAGCACAAGCATTAGTACCAACAGAAGAAATGAGAAAAAGTGCTTAAGAGCCGTGCTGATGCAACGTGCGTGCATGTCTGGGAGGCTCCCGCCACCAGCCCCGTGTCACGGACGTCGGGAGGAAAATCGGTGTGATGTCACAGAGTCGGCCATTACGCGCCGTTAGCCGCCCCAGGCTCGTTCGACGTTGGACTGGTATGACCAGACCGTCGAGTTCCTCTCGTGTTGTTTCTACCGTAATATCAAACGTCTCGGAAGAGAAACTGTGATGTCACGCCATATAAATTAAAGTTTTCTGTTTCCCCCATAACAATTATATTGATTTTGTCCTTCACCGTTACGATTAGGGAGTGCGCACATTGTGAATTCAAAAGTGTCCAGACAGAATTTGAGAAGAGGTCCGCAGCTACAAGTATCCGCCGAGGTAAATGTTACAGACATTGAAAATTTAGGATTCATATTTTGCTCTACAAAGAACGCAGCAAATGTTGTATCGTACTAGTGCTTTCCTAAGTCGGGAGCTTGTGTATTATAGTTCCCATGCTCATAGGGAACTGGTTTTTATAACTGTAACTTACCTAGATGAGATTTTAATTTCGGAAGTAGCATTACGTGTATTCAGGGCGCAGCGGCAGAGCGTCTCCTCACGGGTGTAATTTCTGCCCTTGAGGCATCCGAACGGTGGATTTTCGTCCTCAGGATAACGTCTTACAGCGTCTGTGACAATTATCTGCCCTAATTCAGTCTCACCTCGAGACTGAAGAGATTTCCCTAATTAGATCATGATGGCTCCCTAACATTTCCAGTTCCTTTTGAGTGACAAAATTGTCTTTTTAACATTTCACATGTTGTATTTGGAATTTTTTTCTGAAATTTAAAACGTGTGTATCAGATCGGGAGGTCCTGCCAAGAGACAGCTTCAAGATGAAGAGTGCAGTCAGTGTCGATGAGAAATCCCATTTCTGACGCAGTAGTCAATCGATCTGTAACCACAGTAATGATTGGCTAAAAGACGCAATGTTACATCATTTTTGTAGAGTTGCTCGGGACTGGTGGTATGGAGTCGCTGCAGACCCTCACAGAATGTGGAGGGCAGATTTTAGATGGATGTGGAGAGATTGTGCTCATTTTTGGAAGTGTTTCCTTTTCGAAATTCAAGTTGTGATTCACAGTGATTCATGTTTAGAATGTGGAAAGTCAATGTGAAAGATATGCCTCATCGATCATTTTATTTTACTGTTTTTAGCCACTGATTACATGTAAATAAACTTCCTTAAAAAGTAAAGTTCATTTTACTGCTTGCAAGAAATCAGACATGTCATTGCTACTTGGTGACTTACATTCAGTTAGTAGGAGCATATTTTTGCCAATCGCTTGGTAGATGTAAGCGATGTAAAATAAGAGAGAAGTATTTTGAATTTTTTGCACAACCCAACAGAGTATAACGTAGTACTGAAGCAACTATAACGATAACCTTGCTAACTTACAATTTGCCCGGAGCGTCATTTCCTTTAGCCTTACATATTCCTTCCCAGGAATGAAGAATATTCTTCACTGGGCCCGAATCCACGAACAGCTTTCCCCCGGAGCACGAAAACACTCAGTGCTGTCCTCTTCATAATGCACTTTCGTCGCTTTTCGCGCATTTTATAGTGTTTGGTGTACTTGGTACAGAGACGGGAGAAACAAGAGTTGAAACTCGGCGCCTTTCGGTTTTCGGCACCATAGTGGCCCTCAAGCTTAAAGTGTCCATGTGATAACTGTATCCTAATAAACGGTGTCTTTTTTTCACGACTTCGTGTGACAAACTGTGCTAGAGTTTTACTTTAGGGATTGTCGGTAATTCGGGAACTGTAGTTTACGCACTCTGTTCCCACATCCACCAAATACTGGAAATTGAAAATCGTTCCAGCACCAGAATTCGAACTCAGAACCACTGGATCAGAAATGACGTATCAGTGTCAATCTTGGAAGGGGCTATCTGTGCCTATGGTAACCCATTTCTATAGCATTGTCCGCTGTTTAGAAACACCGTGAAGCACTAATTTAAGCGGGTACCAACTTATGACAAATGGAAAAAATGAGTAGTTACATGTATTTGCGCTATCATAGAAAAGTAATTCAGTTTGGATCTTCCGGAATTAGCATACAATCAACCTGCTACTGACTTAATGCCGGCATCCACAGCATTGATACGTGGTTAGTTCCACGATCATATTCACCACAAATGTTATGGCGTGGGACTGTCAAAGGAACAAATGATTGCGGAATTTTTTTAGGGAGAGAGAGAGAGGGAGGGAGGGTGGAAGAGATACCGTTAACTCCTGGCCATTTACATTCATTTCTACGGACGAATTCCTCTGTAATATAGAATTACAAGCAGAAAATTTTATGCAGCATCTGAAACCACTCCTGTTCCCAGACGTTTTTTTTCCACAGCCAGAGTATCATAGAGTTTTATAGTTGTGTATTTCATTCATTTCTGTACCAAAGTTAAATTCACTAAAGGCAGGCACAGGTCATTTTTCCATCTAGAATTGTGTTTATGGATGTTTTTCACACTCACAAACTTCAGTTGATTGTTGACAATAAATTTTATCAGCGAATAAGCATGCAGTGAAGCTGTTGTTAATATTCCCAGTTGTTCAAAATTGTACCTGCAAGATGTAGGTATGTGGACCCAACACTTAATTCGAATTACTTTCTTTTGTGCAATGTGATTTTTGCCTGGGTGAGGACTTATCCCAGAACCTTATCCCGCTGGACATCAGTGACTGAAAATAGGAAACGTATGCCAACTTACTGATTTCTATCTCCCCAAAGTTGGCAATTATTTCTATGGCAAAAATAGCTGAACCTAAACGGTTTAGTTGGTCTGCTGTATAGATATTCGAGATTAATCGTTCCTCATATCCACACCGAAGAATTGTTATCTTACTAATGGAATAACATTGCTTTTTGGTTCTGAAGTCAAGTTAAACGCTCCCTATATGAGGGAAGCAGAAATACCGCACACTGAACCCATTAGCAGTACACTCGCGTCTGCTCTTCTTCTAAGGCCATACACTGCGACTACTTGGAACGGTAAGATGCGTAAGGCGAGTGTTACTGCAGGCGTCCGGTTAACCTGGTTTCCTGGAGCGCAAGCAAGAAACTAGAAACAGCCTATTCTGATGTACGCCGACTGGTTGGAACGAGCAAATCACACGAGCTTTTATATTCCCAATGTTGCATCCATTCTTCTCAAGAAAGACATTCGCCGCTGTTTCCGCCCGTTTTGATTTCAGCTATCTTGTGTAGTGAATGTGTGCGATACGAATGTTCTAACTTTGGAAGCATTATAAATTATTCAGTCTTTCGCTGCCGCTTATTATGTGTTGCCCATAGAATAGTTTTCTAAGTTGCTAGATGGGGCTACGTTATTTAGAGTGTGTAACATTTCTCTGATATTTCATGTCAACAACACGGGAAACCATTAGCGTCCCATTATCTGACTGACGCTGTTTCCACGAAAGGAGAATTATCAGACATGCAGATGATTCGTAGCCTCTATTGAGTTTGCGCTAAGTTTTAATACGCAGCTAATGTTTTTAAGAAGAACACCATCAACCAGCTGCTTATTTTTTAGCTTGTTTCTTTCACGTTAAGCTTGTTGGCATGTTAATGAATTGCAGAATCTCCGTTTATGTTTAAAACTGGTGTAAAAATAAAAGTAAGGTTGTTTTGAACAGCACAGTGCTTTACTAGATCTGGTCCTGTCGGAGGTGGTTTGCTGTTGCCTTCCTCACACCTTTGAACTGACTTACCCAGCCCGTTGTAGAGAGCCGTGCAGTTCAATGTGGACTCCAAACCACGGTAGGTGTAACAATATGGGTAAAAATATACGTCTTGCGAGAAGAGTAATCTCAGCGGGACTGTACTGGGCCGAAAGATTTGCAGATGCGATGCACTGCAGCGGGTTGTGCTGGATGAGCTCTTTCTTTTTTTAGCCTTGTGCTTTTTGACGATGCTTTAATCAATAATATCAGATTCATATGATACGTAATTCGAAGGAAAACTTGAAATTTTCTGTAGGAAGTCAAAACCACGCCCTGGCGAAACTTTTTGTTAAGGTCGCAAAGTACCTTAAGAAAACAAATACATCACACAGGAAGAAATTTCCTTGAAAAGCAAAGTTTCCACTACTTAATATTCTTCATCCTCCAGCAAACATTGCCTTTAAAAAATTAAAACAATTATCTGTCTCGATGACTACTATTTTTTCCCACGACGCGTTTCGAGGATTTACAGCCTCATCATCAGG
The DNA here is from genome assembly GCF_023864345.2 of Schistocerca serialis cubense. NCBI lineage: Eukaryota > Metazoa > Arthropoda > Insecta > Orthoptera > Acrididae > Schistocerca > Schistocerca serialis. Next base: position 499,872,305 of record NC_064639.1, read on the forward strand.
TTGACAAGTGCTATAAATGTATATTTGCTTTCGGAGGCGTAGCCAACGGTATGCCTTACATTCCATTTCATTACAAATTGGTTATTATGTATCACTTATTATCATAATATGAAGTTATACATTTTCAACGATAACGAAGCCACCTCAAGATGTTCCAACAAAAAGCACCGTATAAGTCGTTATATAAACACATTCTTAATACTGTATATTAAATATAAACACATACGAAAAAAAGCGATAAATCCTACACGTACAGAAGTATAGTGCCTTGTAAATCAAAGGGCATTACCAGCTTACATTGCAAACCAAAGATACAGACAACATGGCTGTAAGTGTTTACATCTTTAGAACGTTGTCGCATAAATATACCCTTATTAAACAATTTACATACGTGTGGTTCAACATATTTGTTATATACATATGTTTCAGCATATTTGTTTGATACGAAATATGCCGAAGCCTATGAACATAAGTTCTTTACTAGGACCATGTTTATGTACGAAAGTTCTCACCATGCTGCAGTTGCCTGTATCTTTGATTTGCAATACAAGCTGGTATAGCCTGACTCACAAGAGACGATATTTCTAGCGCTGTACGGTCTCTGGAATGTTCAAAAAAATGGTTCAAATGGCTCTGAGCACTATGGGACTTAACATCTGTGGTCATCAGTCCCCTAGAACTTAGAACTACTTAAACCTAACTAACCTAAAGACATCACACACATCCATGCCCCAGGCAGGATTCGAACCTGCGACCGTAGCAGTCGCGCGGTTCCGGACTGAGCGCCTGAACCGCTAGACCACCGCGGCCGGCTGGAATGTTTTTTTTTTTCGTGTTTATGTGTGTTATTCAGTGATAAGTAGGATCTCATTGCCATATTATGACAAGACATGACCGCAGTCTAAGTAAATAGTAGGGAAATGAAACGTAAGACAACAACTGGCAAAATCCAGGAATACAAATATTCACGTAAAGCGCTGACTTCCTAGAGATGGAGGTGTGAGCCCTTGAAACAGTCGTGGAAGAAAATTATATTGACTGACAGATAATTTGCTAATTTGCCTTTCATATCAACAGCAGTCACAGTCTCACATAAATCCAACACGGGCAAAATTTGGACTAATGCCTTCAATTACGAGTGAAATTCTTGCCGGATAATTTCTTAAAGATAGCGCCATTAGTCTCAAGTAAGTCGAGAAGATTTCACTTCATCTTTTTCTTGTGATTTGAACTAATTTACGATAGCAATAATTACAGTTTACTTTCAGAAACACACTGTTCTTCAGGTTTACAATTTCAAGGAGGTAGTGTTGCGGATTGTGTTTTGGAAGTCGGTAGTCTGTGATCCTCAGGGACCAATAAGGTTCCCAGAATGAGATTTCCACTATGCAGCGGAGCGTGCACTGATGTGAAACTTCCTGACAGATTAAAACTGTGTGCCGGACCGAGGTTCGAACTCGAGACCTTTGCCTTTCGCGGGCAAGTGCTCTACCAGCTGAGCTACCCAAGCACGACTCACGACCCGTCTTCACAGCTTCAATTCTGCCAGTACTTCGTCTCTTACCTACCAAACTTCACAGAAGCTCTTCTGCGAACCTTGCAAAACTAGAACTCCTGGAAGAAAGCATATTGCGGAGACGTGGGTTAGCCACAGCCTAGGGGATGTTTCCAGAATGAGATTTCCACATTGCAGCGGAGTGTGCACTAGTATGAAACTTCCTGACAGATTAAAACTGTGTGCCGGACCGAGATTCGAACTTGGGATCTTTGCCTTTTGCGGGCAAGTTCCTTTTGAACTGTACTGGATTATTTACAACAAAGTTCATGAGGGAATAAATATTTAGAAGATGATCGTCGGTCAGAACCACATATTATTCTTACAATTCGTTTTTGCGCAATGAAGACTTTCTTTCGTAAAGATGAGTTACCCCAGAACATAATGCCATATGACATTATTGAATGAAAATACGCACAGTATGTCAACTTACTGATTTGTCTCTCCCCAAGAATTGCTATGAATCCAAGCGCAAATGTGGCTGAATTACCTTGTTTTAGGAGCTCCAAAATGTGCTTTTTGCAATTTAAATTCTAATCAGTAAGGACACCTAAGGATTTTGAAGTTTCCACAGTATTTATTATTTCCTCGCCATGTGTTACAGTTATCATTAGTATAGTATCCCTAGATGTGGAGAAATGAATATATTCTGTTCAAATGGTTCAAATGGCTCTGAGCACTATGGGACTCAACTGCTGTGGTCATAAGTCCCCTAGAACTTAGAACTACTTAAACCTAACTAACCTAAGGACAGCACACAACACCCAGCCATCACGAGGCAGAGAATATGTTCTGTCCTTTTAAAATTGAGAGTGAGACCATTCGCATAAAACCAGTAAATGATATTTTTAAGAACTTTGTTTACTATTTCTTCTGTTTCTGTATTATACTTGAATTGATTACAATGCTAGTGTCATCTGCAAAAAGAACTAATTCTGCTCCAACTACCATTCCTCGTCCAACGTCTGTTAATTCGCGTCAGGCGGCCTTGAGGCAGCCTATCTCACGGCGCGCAAATTTCCCAGACTATATTCGTCCAGCTTTTGAGAATGAGTGCATTAAGCGACTTACAACAATTTTTTACAGATAATTTCAAACATCTTCTCTCTGACACCCACCGCAAAATGATGAAAGCAAAAAAGTTTATTGCTTAATACATTTTTGCTGTTCATGCAGTAAAACGTCAGCATCAAGCATGGCCTTTTAAAATATTGTATCTTTACTATCAACTAGGAGTACATTTCGCAGTCAGTATCCACATAAACCACTGAAAGTAGCTGCAAAATTACAACACTGTTCAGGAGATAACGCGTTATTAACACTGAACTCCGTGAAAACTAGCATTTCTTAAAAGGGAATGCAAATTGTCCAAACTGTTTTCATTCAGACTATTTGACAATGAGAGCACTTAGCGACTTCCAGCAGACTTAAAACATAATTTCAAACCCTTTCTACGTTTTTTGCGTGTTTATGGGTGAATGACCGAAACTAATAAAACGATCATAATTAATATTTTGCATCTTCCATCACGAAGGATTTACATGCCTAACGTCAAACATTAAACACATTAACACACATGTAAAGTAATCAGAAATTTGAAGCAGTTTTACACATGGGACTATGATTCCTTAAAGAATCTAGGTTGCGACAATCCAACTACTTTGTACATAATTACAATACCAGAAGGAAAATCCACATTCATTACTCCTCATTAAGGTTGTCTATAGCACAACAGGGGTGCACAATACTGCAATAAAATTTTTTGATCACTTGCCCAGTCATATAAGATGTCAAGTAAAATTTGAAAACAAACTGAAAAAGTTTCTCCTTGACAACGCCGTGTATTCCGTACAAGAATTTCTATTACTGCAATGTATTTTTTTCTTTTTCGAAAAAAGCTTAGAAATCAGTACGTAACCATATATATACAAATTAATTTACGTTGTGAATGTAAAATGACTCATTCCACATCATTACAATCTGTCGTGTAAATTATCCATGGAATATGAGAGTAGCTAACTAACTAATAAACTAACAAGATACACAGGCGAGTTAGGAGGAAAGGTACAGGCTTTGAGGGGTGATAAAATCAGTGATCCTGAGCAAAAAAGATTTCAAACGAACATATGCCCTTTTCTAAACTATATCGGACATACAGCTGTTAAAAATCACGGTCGTCAGTCGCATGTCCTTCACCGCTTCTCAACATACGAAATCAACCAAAGTGACATTAGACTATGTAGTGTTGTCTTTTACTGACGATTTCATAGCGCACTTCACACAATACATCACTGAAACGTGTCCTGGGCATTGAACAGGTTGCCGTGGAATCGTTTCTCGGCCACCTAGGTCACTCGACCTTCCTCCATTAGATTACTGTTTGTGGGGTTGGCTTCAGAGCGAAGTCTGCAAGCGCTGAGTGGACAAAAAGGAGGGAGTTCTCGCTCATATTTCACATGCGTGTGCTGAAGTAAAGGACCGTGCGAATGAGCTCAGATCAGCAACAAAGCAACTGTCTACAGGAGATGCAAAACGCACTGCAGTTGACGGTGGACGTTTTGAACATCTTTTGTGAGGAAATGTTCACGACTAAACAAAACATTAGGTCACAATGTTTCTTTTACCACAGACGTGCATTTGTCCTGTTCCCCGTTTTCATTATTTCACTGTCTATATTTGGCCGGCACGGGGAGGCGTAAAGTTCCTGATCACTAGGCTGACTGCCAACATTCTGGTTTCAATACGAAATCTCTCCGCAGTGCCTCGTGAAGTGAGGGCACGTGACACTGGTGCTGGTGATCCCGCTATCGGCTTGGGACGTTAAGCTTGGCGGCGCTCTGGGTGCTATTCGCGAGGAGTAGGCTATGTGCTGGCACCGGGTTTCACACTCTCCCTTCTCTCATCAGCTTCATCATCAACAACAACATTACACTACACACACACACACACACACACACACACACACACACACTCGTGTGTGTGTGTGTAATGGAGCATGTTGTAAATAAACAAAAAAAAAGCCATTGTTTTAATTTTCTCGGTAGATTAAGAACAGGAAATGTGTTCATACGACGTTTTTTTGTCCAGAATCATTAATATTCGTACTATCACGTCTCAAAGTATGTACTTTTTTTCTTGACTGACTGTGTATACACAGTTCCTTGCTCCAATACTTATCACGACAGCATTTTAAACTTTTAAATTCAATCAATAATTATATGAAATATTAAAACTTCCTGGCAGATTAAAACTGTGTGCCGGACCGAGACTCGAACCCGGGACCTTTGCCTTTCGCGGGCAAGTGCTCTACCATCTGAGCTACCCAAGCACGACACACGCCCCATATGAAATATCGAAAATCAAATTTCTGTTTCCCCTGGAAGCTGTTCAAATGGTTCAAATGGCTCTAAGCTGTTCAAATGGTTCAAATGGCTCTAAGAACTATGGGACTTAACATCTGAGGTCATCAATCCCCTAGACTTAGAACTAATTAAACCTAACCAACCTAAGGACATCACACACATCCAGCCTGAGGCAGGGTTCGAACCTGCGACCGTAGCAGCAGCGCGGTTTCGGACTGAAGCGCCTAGAACCGCTCGGCCACCACGGCCGGGCTGGAAGCTGTTAAATAGCCAACCTGCAACAGGGGGTGCACCTTGTTAGTTACAAGAGTTGTGACAATTGTAACCCCTGTCTCGGGATTACGGAAAGACGGATATAGGAACTCGCGTTAATGAAGTGGTATTCTTTGTGGCCAGAGGAAATGTGCTGAATGATTGGACTAGCCCCGTTGCGGCCACACCGAGTGACACGTTCCCGGAATGCGGACGGACTGTAAACAGTAGCGCCTTGGCCACGCGTGACGTGTGCGCCGAGGCGGCTAACTATAGTGTGGTGTACTGTGCGGTGTCGACCAGCACACTGGCCGGATACCTGGCGGCTGACGCGACTCTCCCAAGGCCGCCACCAGCCGACCTCGCGGCGGCCTCCCCCACTGCAAATGTCAAGACACGGGCCTCGCTGTGCACACCGTGCCGGCAAAAGCTCTAGGCAACAGCCTGTCGTCATTTGTGCTGGTATGTCCAGGTGCGTTTGTCTCCAAAATCGAGACATTTAAATTCTACAAAAGATAAATTCTAGGCTGCCAGGGTAAACGAGTTGTTGTTGTTGTGGTCTTCAGTCCTGAGACTGGTTTCATGCAGCTCTCCATGCTACTCTATCCTGTGCAAGCTTCTTCATCTCCCAGTACCTACTGCAGCCTACATCCTTCTGAATCTGCTTAGTGTATTCATCTCTTGGTCTCCCTCTACGATTTTTACCCTCCACGCTGCCCTCCAATACTAAACTGGTGATCCCTTGATGCCTCAGAACATGTCTTACCAACCGATCCCTTCTTCTAGTCAAGTAGTGCCACAAACTCCTCTTCTCCCCAATCCTATTCAATACCTCCTCATTAGTTGTGTGACCTACCCATCTAAGTTTCAGCGTTCTTCTGTAACACCACATTTCGAAACCTTCTGTTCGTCCACGTTTCACTTCCTTACATGGCTACGCTCCATACAAATACTTTCAGAAACGACTTCCTGACACTTAAATCAATACTCGATATTAACAAATTTCTCTTCTTCAGAAACGCTTTCCTTGCCATTGCCAGTCTACATTTTATATTCTCTCTACTTCGACCATAATCAGTTATTTTGCTCCCCAAATAGCAAAACTCCTTTACTACTTTAAGTGTCTCATTGCCTAATCTAATTCCCTCAGCATCACCCGATTTAATTCGACTACATTCCATTATCCTCGTTTTGCTTTTATTGATGTTCATCTTATACCCTCCTTTCATGACACTGTCCATTCCGTTCAACTGCTCTTCCAAGTCCTTTGCTGTCTCTGACAGAATTAGAATGTCATCGGCGAACCTCAAAGTTTTTATTTCTTCTCCATGGATTTTAATACCTACTCCAAATTTTTCTTTTGTTTCCTTCACTACTTGCTCAATATACAGATTGTATAACATCGGGGAGAGGCTACAACCCCGTCTCACTCCCTTCCCAACCACTGCTTCCCGTTCATGTCCCTTGACTCTTATAACTGTCATCTGGTTTCTGTACAAATTGTAAATAGCCTTTCGCTCCCTGTATTTTACCCCTGCCACCTTCAGAATTTGAAAGAGAGTATTCCAGTCAACATTGTCAAAAGCTTTCTCTAAGTCTACAAATGCTAGAAACGTAGGTTTGCCTTTCCTTAATCTAGCTTCTAAGATAAGTTGTAGGGTCAGTATTGCCTCACGTGTTCCAATATTTCTACGGAATCCAAACTAATCTTCCCCGAGGTCAGTTTCTACCAGTTTTTCCATTCGTCTGTAGAGGATACGCGTTAGTATTTTGCAGCCGTGACTTATTAAACTGATAGTTCGGTAATTTTCACATCTGTCAACACCTGCTTTCTTTGGGATTGGAATTATTATATTCTTCTTGAAGTCTGAGGGTATTTCGCCTGTCTCTTACATCTTGCTCACCAGATGGTAGAGTTTCGTCAGGGCTGGCTCTCCCAAGGCTATCAGTAGTTCTACTGGAATGTTGTCTACTCCCGGGGCCTTGTTTCGACTCAGGTCTTTCAGTGCTCTGTCAAATTCTTCACGCAATATCGCCCTCTATATACTGTCTCCACCTTTCTGATTTCCCTTTTTTGCTTAGAACTGGGCTTCCATCTGAGCTCTTGATATTCATACAAGTGGTTCTCTGTTCTCCAAAGGTCTCTTTAATTTTCCTGTAGGCAGTATCTATCTTACCCCTAGTGAGATAACCCTCTACATCCTTACATTTGTCCTCTAGCCATCCCTGCTTAGCCATTTTGCACTTCCTGTCGATCTTGTTTTTGAGACGTTTGTATTCCTTTTTGTCTGTTTCATTTACTGCATTTTTATATTATCTCCTTTCATCAATTAAATTCAGTATTTCTTCTGTTACCCAAGGATTTCTACTAACCCTCATCTTTTTACCTTCTAGGCCCTCTGCTGCCTTCAGTACTTCATCTCTCAAAGCTACCCATTCTTCTTCTACTGTATTTCTTTCACCCATTCCTATCAATTGTTCCCTTACGCTCTCCCAGAAACTCTGTACGACCTCTGGTTCTTTCAGTTTATCCAGGTCTCATCTCCTTAAATGTAGATGTAGATACTAAAAAATGACGAATTTCCTCCAGGTGTATTAAGGTGTTGGTTTTATTGGCGACTAGTTTCGATGTTGTTACAACATCATCTTCAGGCCATGAATACAACATAGCATACATAAACAACTAATGCAACAACAGTAATTTATAAGTTATTAAGCAAAATTCTATTATAACCATATTACATAATGGGTAATTTTAATGAACTAATTATGTTTTTGGTCTTAAAATTCAGTTAAAATGCCATAACTCTGGACATTACCGTTTATTTCAACTGACATTACCTAGATTGCTTCTGTTTACGGCATTGCTGTGTACCTGATTGTACTTTTGACCATGTAAACTTTCTGGAATTGATTATTTTAGACCCTGGTCATAGCCTTCGACGAGACACCGACATAGAAAGTTCAGCAACGTGTCAACTTTTACTTTTATTGGAATGAATAGTTTTTTTTAAATTGATCAGCATGTATTTTACACTATTGACTACCTTGTATCAACTAGGTTTCACACCATTTTTTCGGTCCCTTACCATTTCTTTCGTGGTGCTAGGAATGAAGTTGTCTAAGTAAATTACGCCACTGTTACTTAATATGATGACAGTACAGAATTTTGCAAACGTAACTCTAGTCTACCTTGCCCACCGTTCACTACTAGAAAACAATTAAGTTTACCTAACATACGTCTGATTGACTATGCGTATGTTCTCCTTTTTATAGTTAAATATAAAAAAATACAATGTTCCACGCCTGTATTATTATCCATTAGAATGACGGCTTGTCACTTAAGCTTTTATATACTCCCATTTTTTAATACCTGATATTAACCTATCGTAAAAGGATTGTGCATATACAGTTTCATTTGTATTTTAGTGTTACCACGTAAATGGTTAATGTCCAGAGTTATGGCATTTTTACAGAAATGACCAAAAATAGAATTAGTTCATTAAAATGACCCATTATTTAATATGGTTATAATAGAATTGTTTTGCATAATAACTTATAAATTACTGTTGATGCATTAGTTGTTTATGTATGGTACGTTGTATTCAGGGCCTGAAGATGATGTTGTAACAACATCGAAACTAGTTGCCAATAAAACCAACACCTTAATACACCTGGAGGAATTTCGTCAATTTTAACATATATTATACTAGCTGACGTCCCAAATCGTCCATTTCAATTATGGATATACGAAGATAAACGAGTAGAAGTCAAAAAATGAAATTTTTCAGAAGACATCTTTTACTGATTTTCTTGAAACAAACAATTGGAAGAATTTTTTCTACGTTGTTAATAACAATGATTTGGACTCATATACTTACCTGGAAGAGCTTTATATTCAAAGTAAGGCGCCTGCCGTGGTGGCCAAGCGGTTAAAGGCGCTACAGTCTCGAACCGCGCGGCCGCTACGGTCGCAGGTTCGAATCCTGCTTCGGGCATGGATGTGTGTGATGTCCTTAGGTTAGTTAGGTTTAAGTAGTTCTAAGTTCTAGGGGACTGATGACCTTAGAAGTTAAATCCCATTGTGCTCAGAGCCATTTGAACCATTTCAAAGTAAGGTGTTTAAAGTTTTATGTGACTTAGTATATTTCTCCTGTACTGAGAACTGGACTTACACTATCGTGACCACAGAAAACAATAACATTTACAATAATTTTAACGGATGAAAAGAAAAAGAACAAAAGAAATAGTAATGTCCTCACTTAGAACAAAGTCTGCACAGAATCTACAGCTAAATGTTTGACAGGTTAGCAGCACCAATTCATTCACTATGGAATTCTTCTATGTTAGGATAGTTGTCCTCATATTCATTTGTTTTGAGATCTTCGTAAAAGTTATGGAATGCGGGTGGAACAAGTGAGTGGATATCCAAAAGGTCTTTCTTTTTTCCCTTTTACAAATGGCAGAGTGTCACCATAACGTATTCCAGGCTGCAGTCGAGCAACTACCTTCCCTCTACGAATGAAGCTTATTATTTGAAACGGTTCGTCCTCATTGAGACTCGTTTTGAAAAGAGTGTACCATACTCTTGCGTAAAACGAAACCGTTTAACATCCCGCCACTTAAATTGATTTCCCTGTGTGCCTTTCTTTCGAAGTTGTAAGGTGTCTTTCAGAACACCAGCAGAATCCAAGTAATCAATAAGCGACAGTTCTAAAACTCCAAATTTCCTTTTCTCGCTAACTGAGCGTATCAGTTGATACCAGTCATGCGGATGAGCCACTAGCACTTACAGCTTCTTTTTTTGTTCACATTTCAAGTGACTGTGGCCAATAACCATGAATTTATGGTCAGCTATTTTCAGATTTGTATTTTCCTGCATGGCGAACAAGTACATTGCAGCCACATAAGAGTCTCTATTCTGCCCCCCGCAGGTGTCTGAGTAAAGTGTCAGTTGTTTCACTTTCGAAGGAAGTTGCAACCTGATTCCCGCAACGAGTAACCTCTTGCCCCATGCCACATGTATTAAGTTACGCTATCCGACTGGTTTCATGCATGGTCGTTTATATAAAGCAACTGAAGCCTTCAAAAATGGAATCGGCGGACACTGTTTTAAGTCGAAAGCGTAACACAGCACCAACCTATCCGAGCTCGAACGTTTCTTTCCTTCGTTCTTGTTAAGGTATGCATTGTCTGCCTCAGTGTGATGAGCAGCTAACTCGGTGTCAATTTCTTCCACAGAAACTTCTTTCACTGGTACAGATTTCTTTCTAAAATGCACAATATCACATTTGTGCCATGTATTCACTTCACGTTTATTAAACGTAAGGTTTATCTTATGGAAGTCTCTCTCGTGTATTACTCTGGAAACTGGCCTATACTTTTCATCACAGTCGAGCTCGCACATAGTTTGCAAACTCAGATATGATGGTAGGTAAACCCTGTTACTTTCTCTACGTGTGTAATACGATTTATAACGAGGAAATGATGAAATGTGATCTCTTACTTCTTTTACTTTGTTTGTTATCAGGTGGTGTTTTTGCCCTGTTGTCATCACTTGAAGTTCCTCACACATTAGCCTGTCGTTTGGTAAGTGCAAGCATAATGAACTTCTGCGCCTCATCAAGGGTATTCATGAAACATCCTCTACAAACACAAAACCGTTCTCCTTTTACTCGGAAATGAAACAAATGAGTGACCATACAGCATTTTGCTTTCTCGGGATCCTGGGTCCTTTTCCGTCATGTTGTAGATGTTTTCGAGTCAATGAGGCTTTTGTCTCTATCTCCAAGAGCCGAATATTCATGAAATATTTGTGTCCCAACCGCGTTCTGCTCATCAATCATTTTACCCAGTTTATCTTTACGTTTCAAACGGTACACTTTTAGAGCTTTCGGAGTTCTAGCTTTAACTTCTTTCACTTTGGCCATTGTGTATTTCTGTCCTATATTCCCCCTTTTGTTGGCGTTCCGCTCTCGCTTTTCGAGAGTAACTACCTTTCACAGCATTTGGTGCAGCCACTTTTCTGGTTCATCTACATCTACATTTATACTCCGCAAGCCATCCAACGGTGTGTGGCGGAGGGCACTTTACGTGCCACTGTCATTACCTCCCTTTCCTGTTCCAGTCGCGTATGGTTCGCGGGAAGAACGACTGCCGGAAAGCCTCCGTGCGGGCTCGAATCTCTCTAATTTTACATTCGCGATCTCCTCGGGAGGTATAAGTAGGGGGAAGCAATATATTCGATACGTCATCCAGAAACGCACCCTCTCAAAACCTGGACAGCAAGCTACACCGCGATGCAGAACGCCTCTCTTGTAGAGTCTGCGACTTGAGTTTGCTAAACATCTCCGTAACGCTATCACGCAAACCAAATAACCCTGTGACGAAACGCGCCGCTCTTCTTTGCATCTTCTCTATCTCCTCTGTCAACCCGACCTGGTACGGATCCCACACTGATGAACAATACTCAAGTATAGGTCGAACGAGTGTTGTTGATGGACTACATTTTCTAAGGACTCTCCCAATGAATCTCAACCTGGTACCCGCCTTACCAACAATTAATTTTATATGATCATTCCACTTCAAATCGTTCCGCACGCATACTCCCAGATATTTTACAGAAGTAACTGCTACCAGTGTTTGTTCCGCTATCATATAATCATACAATAAAGGATCCTTCTTTCTATGTATTCGCAATACATTACATTTGTGTATGTTGAGGGTCAGTTGCCACTCCCTGCACCAAGTGCCTATCCACTGCAAAAAAAAAAAAAAAAAAAAAAAAAAAAAAAAAAAAAAAAAAAAAAAAAAAAAAAAAAAAAATTGTTCAAATGGCTCTGAGCACTATGCGACTTAACTTCTGAGGTCATCAGTCGCCTAGAACTTAGAACTAATTAAACCTAACTAACCTGAGGACATCACACACATCCATGCCCGAGGCAGGATTCGAACCTGCGACCGAAGCGGTCGCTCGGCTCCAGACTGTAGCGCCCAGAACCGCTCAGCCACTCTGGCCGGCTATCCACTGCAGACCTTCCTGCATTTCGTTGTAATTTTCTAATGCTGCAACTTCTCTGTATACTACAGCATCATCCGCGAAAAGCCGCATGAAACTTCCAACACTATCTACTAGGTCATTTATATATATTGTGAAAAGCAATGGTCCCATAACAGTCCCCTGTGGCACGCCACACCAATTTCCTGTGCAATCTGTCAATTTTTTGAGCAATATTGTTCCACAGTGCTCAGAGCAATTTGAGCCTACACATTTGCATCTTCATCGGCATTGACTCACTCTCGTCCTTTACATGGTCTTCATGAATGTCACAATATAGAAAGTACCTTGCAAAATCACTCGATTAGCCGGCCGGGGTGGCCGAGCGGTTCTATGCGCTACAATCTGGAACCGCGCGACTGCTATCGTCGCAGGTTCGAATCCTGCCTCGGGCATGGATGTGTGTGATGTCCTTAGGTTAGTTAGGTTTAAGTAGTTCTAGGGGACTGATGGCCTCAGAAGTTAAGTCCCATAGTGCTCAGAGCCATTTTTGACTCGATTAATATCGAACGACGAAAACGGGATTGACATTGGAGGGTTCGCAATTCATAATTCGAACACAAATATCAACCAGGAGGTGGAAAATTAGTGCTGCTGTTCCTCGTGTTTATGTTGTAATGACCCTGCCACACTGCCGGACAGTTTTTCCTTTAGTACGTCGCGCAGTATGTTCCAAAATGTGTGGCAGTCAGTCGTAACGCGAGCCACGGGGCGCCTCTGTATTGGCGGCAATGTTGAGACGGCCGTGTGCGGAGCAGGCCTCGCTATCCTGCGCAGAGCCAAGGGTCAGGTAACGGGCTGGCTGCCCAGCCGCCGCCGCACGCCCGCCTTCCTCCCCGCTGGCTGGCCCAGCGGTCAGCCACCTCCCGCGGTGTCTGTCCGGTAACACATCTTCGTGCACTTTCTGCCACGCCTGCTCCATCGGGACAGCCGTACACACACGAAAGAATTTCGTTAGACCTGTCTACGAATACGCTGCTGCTCCACTACAGGGCATGCCCAGAAAAGTGGCGGAAAAGCCTCACTACACTGAAAGAAGACTGCTACGAAGTATAGTGAACCTACCACCCCTCACCCACAGAAATAACATCTACGAAATCGCAGAAACAGTACCTCTACAGACGAGATTCACAGAACCAAATAAGATATGGATGTCACACAATCCAGGGCAGACCACACACGGAAAACTAACTGACCATCAAACCACCAAAATTCAAATATACAGGTTGTTACACCTCATATATTTCCGAAACGACACAAAAAGTGAAAAATTTAATTGGCCGGTGATGCACCTACGTCAGGGACGCAAAAAAGAGGTTCAAATGGCTCTGAGCTCTATCGGACTTAACATCTAAGGTCATAAACCTAACTAACCTAAGGACATCACGCACATCCATGCCCGAGGCAGGATTCGAACCTGCGGTCGCGCGGTTCCAGACTGAAGCGCCTAGAACCGCTCGGGCCACTCCGGCCGGCGTCAGGGACTCACACAATGGCAGGAATCCACAATCGATAATTGTAAATAAACATCACTCTCAACATAAAGTTACGTTTTCTTTTAAAAAATGTAGTACATATATGTTTTTTGTACGGCAATGAAGACTAGATGTACAATTAGTGACAACAGATTTGTTTTTACTGTTCTAAACCTAATACCTTTTGAAATACGCAGATTTTAAAGGATGGCAACGGCACCAGAGTTTCTGCCTTAATTCGCTGAGCAAGGGGTGCTTACATCAGGCTTCAGAACAGTGCAGGCAACCCGCACTACGGCGTTACAGCGTTACGGTGGAAACTGTGGCATCGTTTCTATTATTTGAAGTCTAAGTATTCCAGAAGATATACTGTTTAGAGCTGTGAAACCAAGTCTGTCGTCACTAATTGTACCTGTAGTACATTCGCATGCCATTTTAAAAAACGTAGCTTTATGTTGAAAGTGATACTTATTTACATTTATGGATTGTGCATTCCAGCCCACTGTCTGAACCCCTGACAGAGCCGTATGCCTGGTCAATTTTATTTTTCACATTTTGTTTCATTTCGTAAATATATGAGGTGGCAAAGTTAGGTAGGATACCCGACATACGTATCCAGCGCGTGTAGTACAACAAAACACCTCTAATGAATCCGCGACTTCACATAATAATTACCCAGCTGACATACGAAGAGACCATACCGACCCATATAGACAACAGAGACTGACACAACGTCACAACGTAACACGCAGCTTGATACCACAACCGCCTCACGACAAAATAAACGAATTGACCTAAAAAAATTGTTAGATTAGGATTAAGAAAACATTGTAATACCCAACTTGCAAGTACTGCACTTATACGAAAGGAAGAACATATACACCTATACGTACGAGATACAGAAACTAGTAAAAAATAATGTCTCAGTAACACCTAGCTTCTAAACACAGCCAAGACAGGAAGAGAAGGACCTGTACACCTAGGATAGTTCTGCTTTTGCTTTATATTTTATTTTATTTTCTTGGAGTTCTGTCGCCAACATTATGGTTTAGTTTCCACTATAATTTTTTTAAAATTTATTTTGCTTTTCTTTTGTTTTTTCATTTTATGTAAAACCAAATCCACATCAGTCTAAATAAATTAGCGTGCAGTTTGGAAAATACTGAAAATTGTAAGTAAATAAAAAACTTATAACATCCTGGCTAGAAATGAGGAACCAGATACGCCTTAAAACAGCCCGCCTTCCCCCATAAGCAGAAATAATGAAACGTACTAAAAAAAATTAAAAAAAGCCTTGAGATCTATCTATTACTTTCTGCCCTTTAGGATGTACGCCAGTTTAGGACCTGCCGGAAGTGGTCGGGGAAGTCGGGAGTAGAGATGATGAAGATGATGACAGCAAGTGCGATGCCGTGTAGCGTCCGACTTGCTCTTGATACGCTAATAATAGGTTGTAGAGAATGAAGTCCGATGCCGGTCAACGTCTCTCCTGAAAAATTACCGCATATCCATCTTAAGGACAGATTACTATAGACTTCTTCCGTACCCCACTGACAAACTTTGGGGGACGATACGGCACAGTAGAGCATAATTTATCGTACTGGCCATGATAGGCAACACAGAATAGCCAATAACTAGAAAAATACTGAACATTATATGGGTAGCTCGAGTAACTAACGAGACGGTACTGAATTGAATTGGGGAGGAAACAGCTTTATAGAACAACGCGACTGAAAGAATGGATAAGTCGATAGAGCACATCCAGAGACATCAGGAAAGAGTTAATTTTGCAATGGAGGGAAATGTGAGGTGTATCAGCATTATGGGGTCTTGGCACATTTCAGTGATGCTTTGCGAACATTGCTAAGTGTCGACTTCAGGGAACGCTAGACAGATCGAGCAGAACCTGTTATGTGTCCGTCTCTTTCGTCTTCTGTAGCACCCCTTGGTTATTTCTTTCACTCGGGTGGAAGTCAAGCGTGTGGTATACATTATATTCAGAACTTACTCATGTCTGATGAGCTTTTCATAAACGGAAGTTTAAAAAGAATATTAACTTACAAAAAATTATCCCACAAAATGTTTGACTCCTGTTCTAAAGGTTAGCCGGTAGTACTGAAACACCGTATAAGCTTCGCTTGCTACCGCCATAACAGTGCATCATCACCTGCTCTCTCAAAACAGGAGAAACTACGGCGATGCAACGTATCCTCGATAGCGGCAGTCGAACAAGTCACTTGAAATCCACTCTAACAAACCTACAAAAGTACGATCCATTCTGCCTAAAGATCACGCAAGGAACCCAACGTCAAAATGAAATATTATATAAATTCAATAGCAGTAAAAGTAAATAGCGGAAAGAACTCTCATTATCTACTAGTGATTGGTCGCGATACATAGACGCACAGTGTTGAGGGCTGGTTTTACGAACGGAGTTCAGAAAGTAAGCTGCATATGTCGTCCCATTCCAAGATCTATGCGCAACAAGAGTGTCGCATTCTCAGAAGATAGTACTTCTTCCAGGTTTCCTGGAGACACATTTCTGCTGCGGTAAGGATAAAAGGTGCACCACACTATGCTATTGAAATATCGCTGTTTCTGGAAATGTACTTAGATTTGAAGTACGCGGGTCAATACGATGCTTGTGGGAAAAATATCTAATTGGCACATCAGTTCACGGAGAATTTCTGGCGATATATAGACTAAAAGCACTGTAGCGTCCAGCTGTAGTAAAATGGTCCCAACAATTTTCCCAGGGCCACACAGATGCGGATGATGCTCATAGGGCAGGAAGACCACCGACATCGAAATCAACAGCAGACGGCAAGCTGAAGGAACATCGTAGGGAGAAGGGGGGGGGAGGCGTTTTTCCAACGATGCGGACTGTCATAAAGCCGTTCCTGAAGGCTCCGTGACGAAGGAACGGATTTCTATTCTCGAGGAATTGGTAGGAAGTTCCGTTGCAGGGGCTTGGTGATGATGTTGAAAAATAGTGTCATGTATCTGTGTCACTTTGAAGTGTTGTTCAGTATTTAAGAAAAGTTTCTATGCGCGCCGTAATAATGTGTAATTAACTTTGAAGGCCCTGATCATCTCTCTAACAATTTTCGGACGTTTTCAATTATGTAGTCAGCAAATATAACTTTGTTACGCGCTAGTTGGAACTCAGACCCCACAGCTTCGGTTTAAGAGGCATTGACGCACAACAGACTGGAAGTGGTATGCGCTTGCCGTAATTGTTTAATTTGTATCATCGAGCGAGGTGGAGCAGTGATTATCACACTGGATCGGCATTCGGGAGAACGACGGCCCGGCCATCCAGATTTAGATTTTCTGTGATTTCCCTGATTCGCTCCAGGCAAATGCCGGAATGGTTCCTCTGAAAGAGCACGGCCGATTTTCTTCCCCATCCTTGAAAACATCCCGAGCTTGTCCACCGTTTCTAATGACCTCCGTGTCGACGGTACGTTATTCCTTCCTTCTTTTTTCGTATCCTTCGTTCCTGACTTGGCCGTAAAAAAGAATCCAAAGACATAGTACAGCTTTATGATAGTTTTACAGTGGGTATGAAGAACGAGAAACGGACAACGACCGTTAATAGTGGCTGTAGTCCGGAAGTGTATGCACTCTGCAAAAGTGTTGAATGGGGGGCGTTACCGCAGTCTGTATCCAGTCTTTTGTATAAGTCACAATTTTATGAACTCCGTAAAGCTTTTCGGTGGTCATTCTGTCATGATCAGGCACGTGTTTTCCTTACTTGTAAGCAAAACCATTCTCATTATTATTTAGTGTGGAAGTAGCAAGAAATATCGCGAGTGGGTATGCGTTTCATTGCATATTTAGAATGTTTTGTTCTATAAAAAGGTTAATGTAATTTGTTAACATCGACTATAGATTTAAGTGTCAGGAAGTCGTTTCTGAAAGTATTTGTATGGAGTGTAGCCATGTAGGGAAGTGAAACATGGACGATAAATAGTTTGGACAAGAAGAGAACAGAAGCTTTCGAAATGTGGTGCTACAGAAGAACGCTGAAACTTAGATGGGTAGGTCACACAACTAATGAGGAGGTATTGAATAGGATTGGGGAGAAGAGGAGTTTGTGGCAAAACTTGACTAGAAGAAGGGATCGGTTGGTAGGACATGTTCTGAGGCATCAAGGGATCACCAATTTAGTATTGGAGGGCAGCATGGAGGGTAAAAATCGGAGAGGGAGACCAAGAGATGTATACACTAAGCAGATTCAGAAGGATGTAAGTTGCAATAGGTACTAGGAGATGTAGAAGCTTGCACAGGATAGAGTAGCATGGAGATCTTCATCAAACCAGTCTCAGGACTGAAGACCACCACAACAACAATGTAATGCGTACACGAAAACGTTATAGTGCTCAGTGATGACCATATGAAATGCATTACAGTAGAAACGTGCTGTCACCTTCTGCTTTTTACACACACTGGACAACACATACCCTGTTCATCATCTTGCCGACTACTGCTGAAATATCGCTTGTTACTTGCCATCAAAAGTTCAGAAGTGTAAGATACGTAATTTCAAAGTAGGCAACAACCCCTTGATTGGCGAAACTGTGACGCAAAAAGTGTCATTCGTTGCTTGGCTCATCTGCTGTGACATTTTTAGTGGGGTCCAAAATACAGGAAACAGCATTCCGTATACTGTTCTAATTCGCCGCTGGGATGAGACGCCACTACTTGTGCTGAAAAGACACGGGTTGGTTTTTAATTTACTTTCGGCGTTTTTTGCTGCAGTTGTAGTCACGATGCTTGTGCCTGTACCTTCTACTTTCACTAAAGCATTCGACATGAGGCACACAACCGTATAAGGACAACTAACAAACTGGCACACTACTTTCACATGAACGTGCACCAAAAGTCAATAAAATAAATAAGGTATGTATAAATAAAATTTCCCAATGAACTAATTCTCCTTAAGTAAGCGTGAGACATATTGCTTTGTCTTGTGTTCATCACAGAATTAAGTGACGTATCTATATGATTATCGTCAATATCATGCCCTCAAACAAATTCTTCGTACCTACAAAGGACCCACCTGGCCTCAGAATTCAACATTGGCGATGTAGTTAGATCTCCAAATAAGTCTGTCATGTTTATTGCAAGATTCTCAGTGAGATTTTTTCCTGCATCCATATAGAACTCCCAAATACGAAACGTCAGTGTTAAAATCTGATTCAGTATAGATTTTAAAAATACGTTTTCCTGGATGTCGAGAAGTGGTGTTCGAAACTTTTAAGGTAATACTCACAGGTCAGTGACTGTGTATGATAAAGTTTCTCCACTCGTGTATCGCCCACAGGATTCACTCATAGAAGGAAATAAATTGTATGTTCCTTAGGAAGTGCTTCGAAGAAGGCCTATGGATTGCTCCACATTGATTAACATAGCTGAGGCGGGAGGCCACAAGAAAGGTAACCGACTGGAGCAGTTTAATGACGTTGCGTACTCAGTATGTAAAAGAGTAGTCCGACTACCGCTTACCGCATTGGCAGAAGACGGAAGATACTGTTAGAAGATCACCCGTTAACGTTTAGTCGTCTACAGGGAGTGCATTGCAAATTACATTTTCTGAAATATAAACCTTGAAGCAACCCTAATAATTACAAACTCTCAAATATTTCAACAGAATAAGGTAAGGTACATACCTTACATTTTCGAAAGTGAACCGTAAATTCTAGCTCAATCTTTTTACATTAAGAAAACCCTAACATAGAAAACGTACGCTATATAAGACGTTGCTTTCCCTTGCAAAATATAATAGAATGCATGTGTGAGCGAAAAATAATTGGCTGATTATATGTTATTATTTCTGTAAGGCCACATTTTTATCGACACTGAACACAAGCAGATGTTGCTATGACCTCTTAAAAAAATTAAATTTGAGAATTTGAGAAGCACAGAGGTTTGGCTCCAGAGAACAGCTTCGAACGGTCATAAGTAATGTGGCAGGTATCCTAAGCTCTTCAGAAGACCTAGACGCTCCATTCTCAATTTCTCCATCAGACCTCTGTTGATAAGTGCCTTACCTACATATATGAGCAGTACTGTTCATTAGTTACCTTGGCAGATTAAATTCCTTGTGGGTCTTCGTTCATATCAAAAATTCATCCCGGGACGGTATTTCCAGTGGGAAGCATAAAAACGGATTTTCTTGCCTACGGAGACACGTTTAGCCTTGCTCACACAGAGCGCTCCCGAATATTCCGAGCGTATTTGCTGAATGTTGTCGTAGGAGACAATGCGTTCGTATTACATAATAATATAATTCATACCCATCTGTGGTAGTCTAGAACGTGATCCATTAAACGAATTTTTAACGTTCGTCTGAATAGAGCCAAACAACTTCTATGATGTGCATTTGGCATAATGTCAAATAACTGGAGGATCTTTCCTCACAGATTTTAAGATTGATATAGAGAAGATTTGTACGTTTCTTGGAACAGCTTGTGGAATAGATATTTGTATGAAAGACTGCGTCTCTATCAACCCGGTAAATCGACCTGTACGACAAACGCCGAAAATTCTTGTCACTAGTGGGATTCAGTTACTGATTCCCGAGCGTTAAAGCTCGCAGGGAATCGGGTAACGGAATGCGGGCCATTCACTGAATAATGCAGGCGTGGCCGCTGTCCTCGACATTCCAGCCGATACCGGCTGACTGGCGAGCGGCAGGTAGTGCTACGCAATGGGCGCTGCGCACTCTCCTAACCATGCTCCCCCAGCCAGGAACGAGAGGCGGCCTACAGTACGCGAGTCACTCGCAAAGTTTAGGGAATTATTGTGTCTTAGTCATATTACTTTCAAAAGCAATTTCGCAGTTAGCTTCCATGCGACACAGAGAACAAATCACAGCACTAGTAATAAGAGAACGTGATAGTAGCATCTATACCTGTATCAGAATAACAAAGTGACTGACAGCTAGATGTTTACTGGACAGCTGCCATAGCAATATCCAATCAGAGCACGAGTTTGGTCGCACCTTCTGTCCTGTCTACAGCTGTCTTTTCGCTCTGCTACCTTGGCTGCCGGTCACCAGTCAGCTGCAGACGACAGTTTCGGTCCTTAACGTAACTGCTGTGATTTGTTCTCTGTGTGGTATGGAAGCTTACTGTGAAATTGCTTCTGAAAGTGATATGGCTATTACTATCTTGCAATGGGGAACGTACGAACTTACTCAGTACAGAACCACACAGCTGCTGCTGTTACAGGAGCAATATTACGCTTGCGCGTGACGACGAACGAACAAACTCCTTTCATGATCAACTGACAATCACTCTGTTGTTCTGATCAAGATATAGTCGCTCCTTCTGTGCCTGGTTTCAAGTGTGCAGATATTAGAAGGCGTGGACTGCCTCCACGGTCTTGCTCCGTTGGACATTCAGCGCCCATCAGTTGTGTGGAGAAGAGAGGTGCATTTTCTTACGGAGAATTACTGGAACTTTAAGATGACTTTCGAATGCTGATCATTGCCTTAAGCAACCGCATTTAGGATTTATGAATTATTCTCCCCCCACGGACTCGGTCTTCTGTTGCTACAACGAATTCTAACACGAAATAAATTGTTTCGAAGATGGAAGTCTGAAAATCCGTCCGGGCACCTACAATAGTCTCTTTCGAAGAACCGCGTCTCAAAAGATGTTTTAGAGGATTTTCAACTACACCCTACCAGCTGATTCGCTGTTTTCTTAGCATCGTAAGAGTGTGTTCATTTCTAGAGGGTCGCAACCACCGAATACCGCATTGTCTAAATGAGAGACGGAAGATTCGATGCAATCGAAGTTTAATTCTGGCAAATCCATATCGACATTGTAAAATCGTAATCGGTATCAAAATATAACTGTAACGGCTAGAAACGGAGACAAAAGGGCATTACTTTTCCAAAACATTCAGAAATTACTGCATAATCTTACTGTGTCTGATACGTGACATGCCTCGTAACGCAGAAGGTATGCAGCCTGCGCAACTCTTAGTTGATCTTTCTGCAGCAATTCTGCTCCAGACACAAGACCGCACATATTTAACGGCGAATTAAAAGTATGTGCATGTGTGCGAGTTTCTTTCCTTTTTTCCATTCTTCAGGTATTCAACAGTAAGTGTCACAATTCTGTTGTTCTTTTAGATCACTCGTGCTTTGGGGAGAATTTAACGTGCCTTCCATGTTGGCCTATGAAAGACGTCCACGAACGTAACATCTGTATGCTGCAACACTCAGTCCTAGCTGCCTTGAGATTTTTTCTTAGTAATTACCAAATGCACACGGAAGAATAAGGGTTGGTATCCAACCTTGGCTTCACCTGCTGACGACATACCGAGGCAATGAAGTATTCCCGTTGCAGATAAGCTCATCGGGTAAGAACGCACCGTGGTGAAAGGGTTCTCAGAGGCAGAACGTACGTCCATTAGCTATTCTCCTGCTTACGCAACGCAAAACGTGTCGTCCTCGGTTCCCTGCCTCGCCAGCACTGGTGGACAGACGAATGTCCACAGAGGTCTCCACATACCTACTTCTCCACGGAAGTGAGGCCTCGCTGCTGTACGATTTTGTTCAACTTGTGACGGTATGACATGTGAGGCTCATCGAATTTTGCTTGAAGTGCAGGCTATGATAAGCGCAGCAAACGTTTTGTTATTTGATCTGGCAGCGCATTTCGCAACATTTTTCAACTGAATAACGAAGTCGATTACTGAAGTGTATGAATCTACTGTTTTGGCTGCCTTAACACACTGAGCGCTAAGAACAGCTCACTGTTGTTCGTGGGGGGCCTAAAAGCGATAATATACCGTTATGAAAATTTTAAACTTTCTCTCAGAGATTTGTCGTCACCAGAATTGTTGTTTGTGAATTGTCTTGCGAAACACGACTAAAAGTTTGAATGTATAGCACCATCTAAAAAATTGAAGCAGAAGCAAAATCGTTGGGTAACCAAGCGTTTATTGTTTTGATAAATGCATTTTTTAATATTCTAGGATAATACAAAAAACGTAATGAAAACAAGAAAATAATTGTCCTGTATGTTGCGAACAGCTAATTAAGTTAAGAGTGAACGTAACTGTAAACGTGTTTAAAATCTTTTCGGAAATACTGCCGTATCATACTACAAAAATAAATGAAGTAGAATAAAACCAGACTTTTTGATCGAGTTTGAACTATCTAATTTCTTAATCCTAGAACCAGAGTTCATCTACTTTTATTGCCGCATGTAGGTTGCATCATCATATCAATAGTGTGTATAAAAGATTTACACTAACTTATATAGGGAACTTGGGCGGTCCTTGTGTATGGAAGGCAGATTTTTCTTTTTTCCTGGAAGATGGTGAGCGTGTCACTATCTACAGGTACGAGCTGACTTCCTATATACATTCCAGTGTAACGAATGTTCTGTAGTCTTCCACCTCCAGAGACGCCAGCGCCCGTCTCCAGTACGCATGAATTTCGACACCACGGATAATGTCATTTACAGTGGATCGAAGCGACGACTGTTCTTCTACTTAATTTTTGCAATTAGAAGGCACAGAACATCCTTACAAAATTTTATCAAGTTGGAATTCACCGCTTCGCTCAAGTTGGTATACCAAAGTGTCTGTTCATACTCCTGTTTAAAATAAAAATTTATTCTCTATCGACAGGGACATCATTACGAAGGAAGAAGAGTAGGGGTGGGGTTTACCATCCCGTCGACGACAAAATCGTTAGAGACAGAGCAAATGCTCGGAACGGGGGAGGTATAGAAGAGAAATCGACCGTATCGTTTTCAAAGACACATGATGGCATTTGCATTAACCGATTTACAGAAATCCTAAATGTGGATAAGTGGACAAACCGCCATTCTCCCGAGTAATTAGAGATAGACTCTGAGAAGGACGGTGAGAAAGGAAATGGGGATGGCTGGATTAGGAATAGAACTCTATGCTCCTCACTGGCCAACGCGGCCGAAAGTTCAGCTGGCGATTCACAAACTGAACTTAACACGTATTGAAGTTGTGACTTTTATCGTAGAAGTACTCGTGACATTACTGTGTCGTCGTATTAGGAATAATGCTCATCATGCCGTGTGTTTGAGTCTCAATAACGGATGCTGTTTGACCCAGAGAGAAGACTCGGCCAGTAGGGGACACCCTGTGGTCGTATCCTTTCCGTGGGCCCTCCCGCATGTGTGACGGAGTACGTGCTGCGAGTACGCAGTTGGGCTGCGTGTACTGCGTGCGGGAGGCAAGTGGGCCAGTGGTGTGTCGCGACTTGTGGAACACAGGCGTGACCCCCTGCTCGTGCTTGTGGTCGCACGTCGCGTATGCGTCACACTATTTGTCGACATACCAGAGACTGTTCTTTAGCCGATTTCAGTTTTCCCTCATGAGTGGTCGAATCAGACGTCATCGATAGCCTTAGCACTCCATTAAAAGCCTGATGACATCGTCAACAGACACTGAACACATGGTGATGATCCTTGTTTGTTCAAAAGACGTCAGAAGCTTATCGTGATTGGAAGGAGGACGGTCCAAGAAGGGCGCGCCTCCCTCTCTAACAAAAAGAATGTATACTGGTTAGAGACCTAAGACACAGACTGTAGGCTAACATCGCCCCAATACCTCGTACAGATTATCAATCCCCATGCTTCTTCAGTAAGTAACCGTTTAATCATTTCGTTAGTTAAGGATGGCATCAAGATGACTAATTAAACACAGATAAGACAGTGTTAGTACGACTGTCATTTATTTATTTCACCATTACTCTGATCTACAGTTCATACTATCATCTTATATCTACATGACTACTCTGCAATTCACACTTAAGTTTCTGGTAGAAGGTTCATCATCTTCAGGCTGTTTCTCTACCGTTCCACTCCCGAACAGCGCGCAGGAGAAAATAACACCTCAGTTCATCTGATTCTTTATATTAAAACGGAGCACAGACGCCTTTCCACATCAGCGAGCCAAGTGAAAAATGAGTTACGTTTTCGCTTTTTTTTTAATGAAGAGCTGGTGCAATAATAGCGGTAGGCGGTGTCTATTTGATAAATTACCCGAAACATAAGTTTTTTTTCAGTTGGCCTGCTGCTGTGTAAAGGTATTTGTGCTCCACATTAATACCACGAATGCAACTATGTAATTCCCCCACCTGAAAGTAATGATATAAACCTTCGAAATGCATTGTAGCAAAATAAACTGACCCAGAAAACTATTTTATTTATACGGATCCATTTATTTTAGCGCCTGCAAACATATCTTGCTTCTCGGCATAGTCGACTATAACGGAATGAACCCGTAGAAATCAATTGGATTTCTTCCCGTTACAGTCACGTTACGACGTTGGGAACGATAACTGCTTAATGTCTCCATGAGAACTGTTATTTGTATGGTTTTATCTTTACGATCCATTGGGCGCCATATTTAAAGAGAAGAGGAGTATTTGTAGATAATGCTCTGACAACTGAGTTTTGAAATTTTTTAATATAAGTTCACGAGGTGTTATGCGCACACGTAAAATTTAGCAGCTTCTCTAAGTCAGTTAAGTCTGTGACCGTATTGCTGTTTTTCATAGTATAGACTCCCTGACCCGACTGCAAATTGTTGCTCATGTCGGCACCAATGACTCCTGCCGTCTGGGTTCAGAGGTCATCCTCAGTTAGTACAGGCGGTTGGCGGAATTGGTGAAGGCGGAAAGCCTCGCTCGCGGGGTGAAATCAGAGCTAACTATTTGTAGTATCGTTCCCAGAACCGATCGCGGTCCTCTGGTTTGGAGCCGAGTGGAAGGCTTAAACCAGAGGCTCAGACGACTCTGCGAAGATCTGGGGTGCAAATTTCTCGACCTCCGCTATCGGGTGGAGAAATGTAGGGTCCCCCTGAATAGGTCAGGCGTGCACTACACGTCGGAAGCGGCTACAAGGGTAGCGGAGTACGTGTGGAGTGCACATGGGGGTTTTTTAGGTTAGAGAATCCCCTCCCTAGGCCCGACAAGACGCCTCCTGAGACGCAGCAAGGTAGGAGTAGGCAAAATGCAACAGGGAATAACAATATTAATGTGCTAATAGTAAACTGCAGGAGCGTCTGCAGAAAGGTCCCAGAACTGCTCTCATTAATAAACGGTCACAACGCCCATATAGTACTAGGGACAGAAAGTTGGCTGAAACCAGATGGAAATAGTAATGAAACCCTAAACTCAGATTGGAATGTATACCGCAGAGACAGGCTGGACAGTGAAGGGGGAGGCGTGTTTATAGCGATAAGAAGTGCAATAGTATCGAAGGAAATTGACGGAGATCCGAAATGTGAAATGATTTGGGTGAAGGTCATGGTTAAAGCAGGCTCAGACATGGTAATTGGATGTCTCTATAGGCCCCCTGGCTCAGCAGCTGTTGTGGCTGAGCAGCTGAAGGATAATTTGGAAAATATTTCGAGTAGATTTCCCCACCATGTTATAGTTCTGGGTGGAGATTTTAATTTGCCGGATATAGACTGGGAGACTCAGACGTTCATAACGGGTGGCAGGGACAAAGAATCCAGTGAAATTTTTTTAAGTGCTTTATCTGAAAACTACCTTGAGCAGTTAAACACAGGACCGACTCGTGGCGATAATATATTAGACCTTCTGGTGACAAACAGACCCGAACTATTTGAAAATGTTAACGCAGAACAGGGAATCAGCGATCATAAAGCGGTTACGGCATCGATGATTTCAGCCGTAAATAGGAATATTAAAAAGGGTAGGAAGATTTTTCTGTTTAGAAAAAGTGACAAAAAGCAGATTTCAGAGTACCTGTTGGCTCAACACAAAAGTTTTGTCTCAAGTACAGATAGTGTTGAGGATCAGTGGACAAAGTTCAAAACCGTCGTACATAATGCGTTAGATGAGTATGTGCCAAGCAAGATCGTAAGAGATGGAAAAGAGCCACCGTGGTACAACAACCGAGTTAGAAAACTGCTACGGAAGCAAAGGGAACTTCACAGCAAACATAAACATAGCCAAAGCCTTGCAGACAAACAAAAATTACGTGAAGCGAAATGTAGTGTGAGGAGGGCTATGCGAGAGGCGTTCAATGAATTCGAAAGTAAAGTTCTATGTACTGACTTGGCAGAAAATCCTAAGAAATTTTGGTCTTATGTCAAAGCGGTAGGTGGATCAAAACAAAATGTCCAGACACTCTGTGACCAAAATGGTATTGAAACAGAGGATGACAGACTAAAGGCCGAAATACTAAATGTCTTTTTCCAAAGTTGTTTCACAGAGGAAGATTGCACTGTAGTTCCTTCTCTAGATTGTCGCACAGATGACAAAATGGTAGGTATCGAAATAGACGACAGTGGGGTAGAGAAACAATTAAAATCGCTCAAAAGAGGAAAGGCCTCTGGACCTGATGGGATACCAGTTCAATTTTACACAGAGTACGCGAAGGAACTTGCCCTCCTTCTTGCAGCGGTGTACCGTAGGTCTCTAGAAGAGCGTAGCGTTCCAAAGGATTGGAAAAGGGCACAGTTCATCCCCGTTTTCAAGAAGGGACGTCGAGCAGATGTGCAGAACTATAGACCTATATCTCTAACGTCAATCAGTTGTAGAATTTTGGAACACGTATTGTGTTCGAGTATAATGACTTTTCTGGAGACTAGAAATCTACTCTGTAGGAATCAGCATGGGTTTCGAAAAAGACGGTCATGTGAAACCCAGCTAGCGCTATTCGTCCACGAGACTCAGAGGGCCATAGATACGGGTTCACAGGTAGATGCCGTGTTTCTTGACTTCCGCAAGGCGTTCGATACAGTTCCCCACAGTCGTTTAATGAACAAAGTAAGAGGATATGGACTATCAGACCAATTGTGTGATTGGATTGAGGAGTTCCTAGATAACAGGACGCAGCATGTCATTCTCAATGGAGAGAAGTCTTCCGAAGTAAGAGTGATTTCAGGTGTGCCGCAGGGGAGTGTCATAGGACCGTTGCTATTCACAATATACATAAATGACCTTGTGGATGACATCGGAAGTTCACTGAGGCTTTTTGCGGATGATGCTGTGGTGTATCGAGAGGTTGTAACAATGGAAAATTGTACTGAAATGCAGGAGGATCTGCAGCGAATTGACGCATGGTGCAGGGAATGGCAATTGAATCTCAATGTAGACAAGTGTAATGTGCTGCGAATACACAGAAAGATAGATCCTTTATCATTTAGCTACAAAATAGCAGGTCAGCAACTGGAAGCAGTTAATACCATAAATTATCTGGGAGTACGCATTAGGAGTGATTTAAAATGGAATGATCATATAATGTTGATCGTCGGTAAAGCAGATGCCAGACTGAGATTCATTGGAAGAATCCTAAGGAAATGCAATCCTAAAACAAAGAAAGTAGGTTACAGTACGCTTGTTCGCCCACTGCTTGAATACTGCTCAGCAGTGTGGGATCCGTACCAGGTAGGGTTGATAGAAGATATAGAGAAGATCCAACGGAGAGCAGCACGCTTCGTTACAGGATCATTTAGTAATCGCGAAAGCGTTACGGAGATGATAGATAAACTCCAGTGGAAGACTCTGCAGGAGAGACGCTCAGTACCTCGGTACGGGCTTTTGTCAAAGTTTCGAGAACATACCTTCACCGAAGAGTCAAGCAGTATATTGCTCCCTCCTACGTACATCTCGCGAAGAGACCATGAGGATAAAATCAGAGAGATTAGAGCCCACACAGAGGCATGCCGACAATCCTTCTTTCCACGAACAATACGAGAATGGAATAGATGGGAGAACCGATAGAGGTACTCAAGGTACCCTCCGCCACACACCGTCAGGTGGCTTGCGGAGTATAGATGTAGATGTAGATGTAGATGGATTCCACAAAGTCGAGACTAGTATCACAGTGTAGGAATTACAAGTGGTCTGTTAGCAATCTCTTTCTTAGTCGTACAATTGTTTTCCAGAAGAAGTATGCCGTTTGTTTTTCCTACAACTGAGCCTATGTAATTGTTTCATTTCATGTTGTCAATCACTGTTACTCCCAGGAATTTGTGTAATATGACTGACTTTTTTCGTAACACATTAACTGTGTAACTGAAGGTTACTTACTGTACATTTACTTTGACGAATTCCGTAACTCTGTGTTATTCTGCATTGAGAGTATCAGCATCGATCTCTCAAGATGTGACTATAATTTTTATCGAATGAAGCTTTCTCATAGATAACAATACCATTTATCAGTAGTGTGAATTGCAACAGACACTACCCACTAACTACTGAATAATGTGAACAGTGACGATTCTACCGACTTCCCTGGAGAACGCCCGAAATAGCCTTTGTACTTGTGGAAGACGCGCTGTGTTCTGACTATAAGGAAGTCATTTGCTAACCTAGCTACATATCCGTTACGGAAGTATTTTCTTCAGTAAGATACAAATCTACTTATTGTCTCTGTCCACTTAGAATCTCGTGTACACTACTGAAACGAAACATTATGAACACCTGCTGGAATGCAGTATAGCCGCGATTCCGCGTGGCAAGTACGCGTCACCAGATGCCTACACACAGTTCGGTAAATTAACGGCTGGTGCTTTGTGTGCACGGAGTTGGCGCCCGATAACGTCCCAGATGTGTTCCATCAGGTCCAAGTCAGGCAAATTTGGTACCCAAGAGGTGAGTTCACTATTATGCTCTCCTAACCACTGCAGCACGATTCTGGTGTTCGTGCTGGCATATGCCACTGTTGTCGGGGGAGACATCTACATCAACATCTACACGTTCACTCTGCAATTCACGTTTGAGTCGTCGAACAACCTTCAGGCGATTTCTCTACCGCCCCACTCTCGAACAGCACGTGGGAAAAATGAAGACTTCAGTCTTTCCAATACGAGCTCTAATTTCTTTTAGTTTATTATGATAATCATTTATTCTTATATAGGTTGGCGCCTATAAAATAGTTTCCTATTCATAGGAGAAAGTTGGTGACTGATATTTCGTGAAATGCAAAGGAAAACGTCTTTATTTTCATGACTGGCACCGCAACTTGCCTATCATATCCGTGACATTACTCCCCCCACCCCTATTTCGAGATAATACAACACTAGCGGCCCTTCTTTGGGTGTTTTTGGTGTTCTCTGTCAAACGTATCTAGTAAGGATCCCAAACTACACAACAATACTGTGGCAGATGACGAACAAGAGTAGTGTAGACAGTCTGCATCTATTGCATCCTCTAAGTGTTATGCTAACAAAACGCAATCATTGATTTGTCTGGCCCGCAACATTATCTATGTGATCGTTCGAATTTAAATCTTTCGTAACTGTAAATGAAGCGTGAAGGGATGCATGTGGACCACGGCAATGTTGTCGTAGTACACAGCTGTGATGACGCCTTCAATTGCTACCATAGGTCCCATGGATGCTTCTCAAACCACAGCAATATGATTCCCTCGTTGTGACACGGACAGTTATCGTGCTGGAATATGCCACCGTCATCGGAGAAAAGTCGAGCATGAAGGGATACTTGTGGTCCGTAGTAGTGGTTATGTAGTCCACAGGTGTCAAGGTACCACCGCAGATCCCACAGATGAACGTACCCCGCGACATAATACTGCTCCCACCGGGCTGCGTCCGCAACGCGCTGCATGTTTCGAGCAGCTGTCCACCTGCATGACGGCGCATCCGGACACGACTATCGATCTGGTGTCAGAAGAACCGCGATTCATCCGACCAGAGAATTTTTCATTGTTCCAAGATCCGAAATCGATGATCCCGTTGTCACTGCAGTTGTAGCTAACGAATTCGTTGGGTCAACATGGAAAAATTTGCTCGCGTCTGCTGCTGAGCCCCACGTTCAACAATGTGCGCTCCAAAACACATGTGCTTGCACCAGCATTGTGCTCTGCTGTCTGACCGGCCACATACCATCGCCTACCCTGCCTTAGAGTGCAGGCAAATCTCCGACATCCGCGTTCTATGATAAGGCGTGGACGTCCAGCAGCTTGTCGCCCACACGTGGTTTCACCGTCGTCCTTCAACCATCTCCATAGGTGGTCAAGTCATCAGCACGCCAACAGCCTACCAGTTTCGACGTTTCCGAGATGGTCGTTCCCAGGCGACGGACCATAGCAATCTGCCCTTTGTCGCAATCGTTTATGTCATTTGATTTCCCCATTTGCGGCCCGTATCGTCGCTAGTACGGTTCCCCATTGTTGTCCACTCCGTTTGCATGTTTTGGTTTTTCTTACCGTGTCATTTGCTCATAACACTACCAGGCAGCATTCAGTCCCGCCGAAAGCCTTGGTCATAATGTTTTGGGTCGTCAATGTGTGTGTGTGTGTGTGTGTGTGTGTGTGTGTGTGTGTATTGTTTCATATGATTTCTGTTTCCGGTATCCATGGTTCAAATGGCTCTAAGCACTATGGGACTTAACATCTGAGGTATCAGTCCCCTAGACTTAGAACTACTTATACCTAACTAATCTAAGGACATCACACACATCCATGCCCGAGGCAGGATTCGAATCTGCGACCGCAGCAGCAGCGCGGTTCCGGAGTGAAGCGCGTAGAAGCGCTCGGCCACAGCGGCCGGCTCCGGTATCCATGACGGTTGCCATGGAGAAAGCATTTTGTCCCACTTAGGTTGTTATTATTGAACTCAGAAGGTGCTCTAGATTCATGGTCCAGATAGAGATGAGTGATACAATATAGCATTTTTCTGTCAGTTCTGAGTGTGACATGTAGTCCTCATAGTCCATTGCGGCACGTAACGAGGAAATAATTGCACACCAGAACATATTAGGGTCACATAACGACTGCTTTGCAGCACCAGCTCTTCTTTGCTGTTGTACAACACTGAACTGTGGCATTAATCCTTTATTCCTGCTGTTAAAAGTGTATCTGAAGACAGATTCAAAATTTCAATTTTTTTTCCCCAACTAGTGCCTGGTCACTACTTTCACTAGCATGAAATTGTTATGGTGATGCGCTGTTGCCTTTCCCCAGCCTTTGACTAACTGCAGCCATTATAAGCAGACCTACAGTTTAATGTGGAATCCGAACCATAGCGTAACTCAGCACTTGTCATATCAACAAGTATTGACAGAGATGAAAGAAGTGTTATGTGACAGATAAAAATCCTGGAACTGACCGAGGGTTGATACCAAGACTTTCTTAACCATAGCACGGCATTTTACCACTGAGTCATCATGTAAAGGACCTTAACATATCAGTTCTTTTTGGTATATGTCGGCAGATTTGGCAGAAAAAACCAAACAGCGAGGTCATCTGTCCCTTGGGATTAGCGAAGGATGGGGAAGGAAGTCGGCCGTGCCCTGTCGAAGGAACCATCCAGGCATTTACCTGAAGGGATTTAGGAAAATCACGGAAAACTTAAATCAGGATGGTCGGACGAGGGTTTGAACCATCGTCCTTCCTAATGCGAGTCCAGTGTGCTAACTACTGCGCCACCTCGCTCGGTTTGGTTCGGAGTTCTGTGACAGGATGTTGCTGAATTGCTTCGTAGAGGCACCATGCGCTTTGGCGTGAGTTTTTATGTTAAAATCTGCAAATATGCTATTTTATGCTTAGCTCTCAGCCTACTCTACAGTAGGAGCTATTTCTTACGAGCTTCCTTACATTTATAATGGAGTACATGTTAGTTATGTTTGCAGTGTCATCACTGAGTATAATTTGTCAATAAAAACGAAACACGTCTAATAAAAAAAAAAACATTTCCAGGTGCACATTACGGTCCAGACGGGAAAATTACAATATTGTCCACTCTCCCACGTGTAAGGACGAAAAAGCGACAGTAACCCACTGTGACTCTGGTAATTACTACTTTAGTAACCAAGTAACTAATGTGGTAACAGTGTGGGATAAATGACATGTCCGATGTTCACGTGTCCCATTGTGCACTATGTGTCAGTTTCCACTGACGGCGGACACGCTGTTCAATGACCGTAACTATGCTTAGCGAAGGACACTGTTACAAGATGAGTTAGTTGACCACACATGTTATAACTACAAGATATACAGTTTATTACTACGCTCTTTGACGTAGTTGCCATGGGGTAAGATAATTTTAAATGTTAGAGTAGATTTTCTCACATCAATACCAGTTAATAAAATCTTGTCGAAGTTTCACACACGCCAAATGACTAAAATTACAAAAGCTTCGGGATGGGGACCCCAGCCACTTGATTGGAGACTGAATTTCAGCAACTGTACGTATCTGAAGCCTCGAGAACATTTTATTCATCATGCAGCAGGGAAATTTACGTTTGCCGGCTGGAGTGGCCGAGCGGTTCTAGGCGCTGCAGTCTGGAGCCGCGCGACCGCTACGGTCGCAGGTTCGAATCCTGCCTCGGGCATGGATGTGTGTGATGTCCTTAGGTTAGTTAGGTTTAAGTAGTTCTAAGTTCTAGGGTACTGATGACCACAGATGTTAAGTCCCATAGTGCTCAGAGCCATTTTGAACGATAAGTCCCATAGTGCTCAGAGCCATTTGAACCAAACTTACGTTTTACAGTAAGGGTTCATATTCGAATCATTCGGTACACAATCGCAAAGAACGTGTGTTTCCGTAAATGGAGGGAAACCGTGTGAAAGCGGACCTGTTTAGAAACTCGAACACATCAACACAATTGCTCTGTGAAGTTACTTTTCAAGCTTTCCCTGCGGATTTGTTGTAAATACACTTTTGAATTATTGTGTGAGATCCACAACGTCATTGTGTAACTTCCAATGTATATCTTGGAAGTAGCTGTTCTACGACACAGCTACAGCGACGCGGATGAATACACTAATGTGAGGGGAGCAGTGAAGGAACCCAATTCCCTGGCAGCGGCGCCTTCGCCTGATGGAGCGCACTCTCGAGCGAGCGGCCGTGAACGTTTCCGGAGGCAGCCTGTCTGCCGGCTTCCTTTCGCCGACGCAGACGTCTGCGGCGGCGGACACGCGCGGCCTCGATTCCAGCCGAGCCCCGTGATGCTCGCAGCAGATATCTGTACGTGGCGGCGCGGCGGGTCGCGCGCATGCGCAATGCCCGCCTCGGCAGCAGCCAATCACAGCCGCCGAGCTCCGCCTGGCTGCACCTCTAGCATTTAGCACTCCGTTCCGGATTGTCTCCTGGTATTTGGACCGAACCTATCCTCTGCTGTACTTATTTATAATCGTGCTGTCATCTCAATGTTTGACTCTCACCTTCAGTAACTGAAGTAGTTATCGTAGCAGCACCATTTGTGGCTCTAAGTCTTAAGTTTTTATACTGTCCGGTTTCTGATACGTACAGTCACCCAAAATTAAAAAAAAACAGTCCATAAACAACAAGGATTTCTATACCTTACACCATTAGAACTACTCAATTCTCCTGTTCCAAATTATCCTCTCCCCGTTTAGGTACTTCCAGTTCTGAAGTTCTTCATCAATTTTATATGGCGATACGGCCAATGATCACTTCAGAGCAGATGCACCTCACTCTCGAACTCTTACGGGAACCGGCGAAATACCGCGAGTAAAGGAGGATAATGGACAAGGCGTACTACAATAGTAGTGTGTGAATAAGATGAGAATTTGGGTCTGACGAGGGGCCTGCTAGGGTAATTTGCGCGGTTGCAATAATCACGGTGTCAGGATGACTTAGTGGTCAGAGCATATGCCTTTTAAGCAGGAAACTTGGGTCCGAATCCCGCTTCTGCACAAATTTTCAACTTTCTCCATTGGTAACAACCAGTGCCTGCTTGCAGCCAATGTCTGTAATTTCTTTGTGTCTTAACTTTATTGGCCGAGCGGTTCTAGGCGCTACAGTCTGGAGCCGCGCGACCGCTACGGTCGCAGGTTCGAATCCTGCCTCGGGCATGGCTGTGTGTGATGTCCTTAGATTAGTTAGGTTTAAGTAGTCCTAAGTTCTAGGGGACTGATGACCTCAGAAGTTAAGTCCCATAGTGCTCAGAGCCATTTGAACCATTTTTTTAACTTTATCAATATTTATTTTAGAACACAAGTATGTTTTTAATGTGTTATCATTTTGATAATTTTTAAAAAAGCATGCATGTATTCCACCTTTTTCAGTATTTTCAATCTATTCGTTTTAATAAAAAAAATGGCTTGCTTCAAATGGCTCTGAGCACTATGCGACTTAACTTCTGACGTTATCAGTCGCCTAGAACTTAGAGCTAATTAAACCTAACTAACCTAAGGACATCACACACATCAATGCCCGAGACAGGATTCTAACCTGCGACCGTAGTGGTCGCTCGGTTTCAGACTGCAGCGCCTAGAACCGCACGGCGACTACGGCCGGCTCGTTTTAATCGCAAATGCTTGTGGTTGAAGGGCGGAAATTTATACTGCAGTCAGCCCACCATCGCCTGTGAAGGACGAAAAGAAAGGAATATAATGAAAATATTACTTTGTGGTAGTGTGTGTTGGTTTTGATTTTTACAAGTAGCGTTATTCGCTTCGGACTTCCGACGAGCTTCAGATGCTTAATCACATATATGGTTCAGACACAAATAAACTACAGTCATTGGCTGCGAGTGGGCACCGATTTAAAGCAATGGGGAAAGCTGAAAATTTGTGCCAAACCAGAATTCGAACCCAGGTCTGCTGATTATTAGGCAGAGGCTCTGACCACTGAGCTATCCGGACACTGTGTTCATCACCGCTGCACGAACTACTCTAGCACGCCTCCCATCAGACCCAAATTTTCAACTTACCCACACACAACTAATGTAGTGTCCCTTGCCCAGTATCGTCATTATTCGCGGCATTTCGCCGATTCCTGTAAGAGTTCGAGATCGGTATGCATTGCTCTGAATAAATCACTGATCGTCTTCGCCTTAATTATACACACAGCAAAAAAAGTTTTGCATCACCTCGGTTCCGAGATCTCTGGAACCTAGACAGAAAATTGGAATAGAGATCAACATAAACATCATTTCCGCCCTTTTTATTGCTCATGAAAACTACACATCGCATATTGTACCACCACACACCGAGACCTTCAGAGGCGATGGTCCGAATTGCTGTACACACCGGTACCTCTAATACCCAGTAGTACGTCCTCTTGCATTGCTGCATGCCTGTATTTGTCGTGGCATACTATACATGTGTTCATCAAGGCACTGTTGATCCAGATTGTCCCACTCCCCAACGGCCATTCGGCATAGATCCCTCAGAGTGGTTGGTGGGTCACGTCGTCCATAAACAGCCCTTTTCAATCTATCCCAGTCACGACGAATAGGGTTCATGTCTGGAGAACATGCTGGCCACTCTAGTCGAGCGATGTCGTTATACTGAAGGAAGTTATTCATAAGATTTGCACGATGGGGGCGCTAATTGTCCTCCATGAAGACGAATGCCTCGCCAATATGCTGCCGATATGGTTGCACTGTCGGTCGGAGGATGGCATTCACGTATCAGACAGTCGCTACGGCGCTTTCCATGACCACCAGCGGCGTACGTTGGCCCCACATAATGCCGCCCCAAAACAGCAGGGAACCTCCACCTTGCTGCACTCGCTGGACAGTGTGTCTACGGCGTTCAGCCTGAGTGGATTGCCTCCAAACACGTCCCCGACGATTGTCTGGTTGAATACATATGCGACACTCATCGGTGAAGAGAACGTGATGCCAATCCTGAGCGGTCCATTCGGCATGTTGTTGAGTCCATCTGTACCGCGCTGCATGGTGTCGTGGTTGCAAAGACGGACCTGACCTCGCCATGGACGTCGGGAGTGAAGTTGCGCATCATCCTGCCCATTGCGCACAGTTTCAGTCGTAACACGATGTCTTGTGTCTGGACGAAAAGCATTGTTCAACGTGGTGCCGTTGCTGTCAGGGTTCCTCGGAGCCATAATCCGTAATCATCGACTGCAGTAGTAGCCCTTGGGCGGTCTGAGCGAGGCATGTCATCGACAGTTCCTGTCTCTCTGTATCTCCTCCATATCCTAACAACATCGCTTTGGTTCACTCCGAGATGCCTGGACACTTCCCTTGTTGAGAGCCCTTCCTGGCACAAAGTAACAATGCGGACGCGATCGAACCGCGGTACTGACCGTCTAGGCATGGTTGAACTCTAGACAACACGAGCCGTGTACCTCCTTCCTGCTGGAATGACTGGAACTGATCGCCTGTCGGACCCCCTCCATCTAATAGGCGCTGCTCATGCATAGTTTTTACCGTCTTTGGGCGGATTTAGTGACATCTCTGAACTGTCAAAGGGACTGTGTCTTTGTCACAATATCCACAGTCAACGTCATCTTCAGGAGTTCTGGAACCGGGGCGATGCAAAACTTTTTTTTTATGTGTATATATGTGGACACGACTTACTTATTAGGCACACATTTGCCGTATAATATGTTGTCTACTTGATACAATAAATCCTTTTTTCGCTATCCTAGCAATGCATTTGTTCCGTCGTGTGCCCTACAATTAATTATTAACAGCCGAGCACCGTCAGAGCGTTATGTTATTAATCTAGAAGCAACGAGAACTCAGATGACGGACGAAAGACTGAAACAGGGAATGCTAGAAAACTATAATAAAAATATCATGGAAAATAAACAATTATAAACACAGGCGTGAAAGCACATGGTACCCCGATACGACGTATTGGAATGAGCACTTGAATAGCTTATAACACACTGCAGATATGCACTAAAGGACAAAAACATTACAATAAATGTTCAGCATGGCCACCGTTCACGTGAAGACAGGTCTCAGCACGCCTCCTCATCGATGCCTACACACGTTCAAAAATCTCAGGAGTTTTCCCATATGTACTAATAATAACCCACAGTGCGTTCTCGAAGTTCATCGAAACTATCAACACGGCTGTAGCATACCAGAGCTTTTAAATAACCCCTCATAAAAAATCCAATAGCTTCAAGTCGAGGGATCCGGGAGGTCATGACGTTGGCGAGCCGCAGCTGGTAACACTTGTCCAAACGGTGTTTACCAGTACTTAGGAATCAGGGGGGATGATAAATTCAAATGAGGACAGTTTATAACTTTGTATTTTACCACTTGCGGTATTTCGAAATAAACGTTGGCTTGGACTGTAATATTATTGTAGCTTTGGCGTGACCGTAGTAGTGCATACACCGTAACGGGGAAACCATTGCTTTCTGGATGTATATTTATTAGGATTATTTGCCTGTTTCATTATTATCTACTCGCCCCTAAGTCTGTGCCTAAAAAATCAAACATCCTTTATCAACACAAGCCAAGTATGCTAAGACCACATGTGGCTCAAGCTATCTACGTGCCAGCAAGTTGATATAGACGGGCCGAACAACATTTAGAAGACGTACGTTGCCGTCTTTTAGCGAATACTATGATGTAATGTCATAATGTATCAGTATTTACTTCAGCTGTTAATGTTTCACGAGTTTGCCACATTCGACTCTAGCGACTGACACTTGCTGAAGGTCATGCATTTAAAAAGATAACTTAATCTATCTTGAGTTGTTCACTATTGAAAGACACAAAACTTAATATTAATTCGGTCATTAAGTTTGTCTGAAAAGCATTCAGCTGAAGAAAACTGGGTTTAAAAATGCACGTATACATAAACGTTTTTTTGTGAATTGTAGCACGCACAGTTCGGTAATTTTACATCGTTTGCGAATTTCTGTGTCAACATGTGGTATAAAGTTCATTTCTGTCACACGTATCCTTTTTTGTACTGCGACTTTCACATGCACATGCACTAATGCCCCAATTGATCGATATGTCCGGTAGACTACCTTAAATGACAAGGTCTGTTACAGACTTACAGGCGGTGGTGCAAAAGAGAGAAACTCCGTGATCGTGACAACGAAATATAAACATGAAGACCGGTTGAAATGGATCTCGCAAGCCGGAATGCCCCTCTTTGTCTGTTACGCGAAAGGTAATCCAGTTCCAGCATACCGTCTTAATGCTAAACAAGAAAGAGGCAGGACCTTGAGAAGACGGCCTTGGGCGACACGCCAGTACACGCAGATTCCGTCCTACCGTACGACAC
The DNA here is from genome assembly GCF_023864345.2 of Schistocerca serialis cubense. NCBI lineage: Eukaryota > Metazoa > Arthropoda > Insecta > Orthoptera > Acrididae > Schistocerca > Schistocerca serialis. The sequence goes on from NC_064639.1 coordinate 499,910,983, forward strand.
GCTGGCAAACAACGTCATTTATTCTTCCGTTTGCAGCCGATATGGTCTTCTCAATGAGACTGGTACTTGCTGCCCGTTATTCCTTTTTCGTAACCACTGCTAACTTGCGACAGTGACAGCTGCAAAAAATAATATAGATACCAAGGATGTCGCTAGAAAAGTAATCTACACTACAGTTTTTTCCTTTTGGATATGACTGTGTAACGATTTTAAATAAAACCCATCGTTTCACAACTAAAGTAGATCGTTTTCGTCAATGCAGATTCTACAGTAATATCCAAAACGGTGGATGTTAACATACGTAAGGAAACCATTACACTCCCGGAGCTAAGTCAGTGAAAGTAATAGCGTAATTTAAACCAGTAGGGTTTTACCCAATGAGGTGGCGCCTTGGTAAGACAATTGGACTCGTATACGAGTATGGAGAGTTGCATCAAACCGGTCTCTGGACTGAAGACCACAACAACAAGAGGATGGTCGTTCAGGTCCCGGTCCGGTCATCCTGATTTGGGTTTCCAATGCTTCACATAAATTGCTAACGTAAATGGTGGAGTGGACCCCCGGAAAGGTCATGGCTGATTTCCGTGATAGCTCATGATCCATCTCTATTGGAGTTACGAACACTGGGGGTCGAGTTTTGGCTTGTTTTTGCGCACCTATGTCACACGTTCTCCGACACCCAATGAGCGTTCAATAGTATTCTGACCGCTCTGCTGTGAATGTTGTAGGCAATACGAACACTGAACGCGATCGTGGCGAGTTATTTAGTGACTTTTTATTCCATTCGTTGCGAGTTGTCAGCGCTAATGGTTGTGGCAAGCGACAAATTCTACATAAGCGAACGAGAGGCATAATTTGCAGACTACATCCTTTCTTCAAGTGCAAAGCATGTGTATGGGGGTACCGCAATTGTCGCTTGTAACCAACAACAGTACAGTGCCTGTCCATGCCTCGGCCTGCGCGAATCGCCTTCGTTCGTGAATCTAACCGTAATGACCCTTCGACAGGACGTTAAACACTAATCTCCCTACTAAGCATGGCCCATTATTCGCCCCGAGACATTGATGGTCGATATTCAAGTAATCACCTCGAACGTGGAAGAAAAATTGATGACTGGAATTTGACTAGAAATGGACAGAGGAGGTGAAGGATTACAATCACAGTATTACGTACTAGTTTCGAGAATTAAATTATAAGCTTCTAATGCGTAATAACTATGGTTCAACTGTTTCCCACTTATATCGGATAAGCATCCAAGATAACCCTTTCTGCGACTGTCAGAAGAAAGAAGAATGGGATATAAACCACTTTGTGTCTCCCTGTCGTTTCTTCGGACTACAGCGAGACCTTTTGGAAATCAAGGCGCCCTTTGCAACAAGTGCCCAGTTTTACGTGTCAGGAAGTTACTCAAAGACACAAAAAAAAAAAAAAAAGGTTCAAATGTGTGTGAAGTCTTATGGGACTTAACTGCTAAGGTCATCAGTCCCTAAGCTTACACACTACTTAGTCTAAATTATCCTAAGGACAAACACACATACACACACACACACACACACACACACACACACACACACACACACACACACACACATGCCCGAGGGAGGACTCGAATCTCCGCCAGGACCAGCCGCACAGTCCATGACTGCAGCGCCCAAGACCGCTCGGCTAATCCCGAGCGGCAGACGCAAAGACCTTTTTGACTTTATACGAGATAGTAACGTGTGTTTATGGTATTTGATGCAGCTACTATCAGTAGTTACGTAAACAATTACTAACGAAAAGCACAATATTACATATTTTTACAGTATCAATTTATTTTGTTAACTGGTTTTCGGCTTATAACTGACTATAGTCTTCAAAGAAGGTATAACATTCGTTAACAATATTGAAAAAGATGTTAAACATAAAGAGTGAGTTACGAGCACAGAATAAATGTCATTTTTGACAGCGCAGTGGTAATGCAATTAAAATTTTAAAGTTAAATAGCAAATAAATAGAAAGGGATACTAAATTCGAAAAAACAATGGCTGTGTACCAATCAATTTAAATTAAATTAACAGTTTCAATAAAATGAAATTAGTGCGGGAAGAGTACTGAAGAAAACTTGAAGAGGTATAACATATGGAAGGTGATACAGAAAGAGTAAAAAACAAAACTGTCAGTTATAACAGCAGAATATATGGAGTACATTAACAATCACAGTAAAATAAATGAAAACATGAAAAATGGAGAAATAGAATGGAACAGACAGTGTGGAAAGCATCCGAAAATTGTGACGATTAAGTAATGTTTAGAAGAGGGGAAGTATTCAGCTGTGACTGGCCAATTAATATTCAATCAGGACTGTGGGCCAGATGTTTGTTGATTTCAAGGGCGTTCAACAGATTAAGCTTTTGGCCTTTGCTAAGTGAAGGACTTGCGACTGTGGCCCTCACTCATTACATGCTGAGCAAATGTGGAGACGTAATTCTGCAACCTCCAGTATTGTGGTTTCTTCGTGTATATGTTTTTATATTTGTAGCTAGCTGTTGGTAGTATGTTTCTGTAAGCCCAAGCAAAATAATAATAATAATAATAATAATAGCTGTAATAATATTTTGGATCTCCACCGCTGCAACTTGTGGCGTGACGTGACGTGCGACAGTGATAATACTCCGGGCATCGAGCAGTGAACTTAAGCTCTTTGAAGCTGCCAAACAAATCGAAAAGCTACTTCTCTTCTCTTACATTCCTAACTTTGTCGAGAACATATTCGCCTTTTTTATGCTACGATACGATAGGAGCATTTTTCATTCTGGTTACTTTCTTGTGTGAACTGATTATTGTCCACATTTCACTTCTGTACAAGGCTCCACTCTGGAAGTACCTTCATAAGAGAATTCCTAATGCATAAATTTATATGTTAACAAATTTCTCTTTTTCAGAAAGGCTTACCTTGCAATTACCAGTCTGCATAATGTATCCTCTTTAATTCGCCCATCGTCTCTTATTTTGCTGCTCAAATCGCAATACTTATCGACTAGTTACTGTGTTTAGGTCAATAATGTCGTAGTCTTACTCCACATGTGTAACATACGTGGACGTGTTATGACGGTTCGATCGCCGATTTATCGTAGGATTTTTTATCGCAATTACTGTTATTTTCACTTCTGGGAATGCTTTATGTTTGTGAAAAGTACCATGTTGTGGTTCTTATTCTGCGTTAACTACGAGACCCTCTTACAGTTTTCTGCTAGAACTGGTACGAAGTCATTCACATACCATGTTCAACAGAATGGGGCGAAGTTAGAAAGGCTCTGAGGTTGCTGAAGCTACGGTTGGTACGATGAGCGCTTTACCATAGCATCTATGAAACTGTTGCCATTTCCTTTATGCTGTATAAAAAAATCCTTTTGGTGCAGTCTCTGTCCTGAAAATTATTACACAAAGAGTTGTGCAAATGCTTTTCTTCATGAAAACCGCTGTAGTATGTTATAATTCGCTACTAGTTCGGTGGTTCAGTATGTAAGTAGCCAGCTACTAATCCAAAGGGCGAAGGTGCGATCCCCAGTTAGATCTCGAATTTTTCTGTCTCTTAACGCTTCTGTCACTTATGGCGTGTTAATCAGTGTTAAAAAATGCTAAGTTCCACCGTAGTTGGAACTCCATGTTTCACTGTAGCTCCCACTATGACTGGGAAAGTCTTTTCAAAGGTCGGAGAAAGGCAGGGACGTACCACCTCCAACAGGACATGCCCGGTGAAGCAACGAAGCGTACAGAACAATCTTAGGGTTGAATTACTGCTTTAGTTAACGAGGGTACCTTGGCACAGTTTCAGCGATGCTTCTGACGTGACCTGCGCAGTGCAACCATTCGCATATGGACTTCACGGGAATCCCCAGATGTTGACTACGGACTGCGGTTGTTGGCGTCTTTACAATCGAAGAACGCCGCTGGCACCTGATGCATTTGAGCGTCACATAGGTCACACTGACGGCTACAGACGTTCCACCCAGGAACCTCGTAGCACTGTGGCGATCACTTCCTTCCCTCAAATGTGCTGTAGGTGGGAATTACATACGGCGTCAGAAGCTCGCCGCTTCCGCATAGCTGTGCTCGCGTCAGGTGCGGCGCGCGGCGGTCGGTGTGTTTATCGCAGCCGGCCGGGCCCTGGAGAAAGCCACGCAAACCGGTTCCCCGGCCCCTGGCCTCTGGCTCGGTTCTCACAAGCCGCGAGCTGCACAGCGCCCGTGCGTTGCCACCTATCAGATTATCCAACACCCTCACTCGCTGTAAACGTCTACAAGCCTTTCGATCAGAAAATGAGTGTGAGTTATCCTCTTCTGAGGTTGAGAACAGCGTAACGGTCCTCAAACGTTTCAGAGTTAACTTTACTCTGATGCGGCTTACATAATGAAAACTCTATGGTGGCGCGAAGAATTATTTTACCCACTTTGGTTAGAGAACACCACATATGTTTTCCTTAATTACACCATAGAAAATGCTGCAACCAGTGACATGTTTCCATGAATTTGTTTTATTGTACCATTACTAGTTTCGGGCCTGAGCCCATTGTCAGATCGTAATGTTGACTACATTGCAAGTTCTACATTTGTCTCTTCCTCAAAAGCCCTCCTTATATATTATCAGAAAGAGGTTTGATTTTTCTTTTACAATTCGTACTGATTAATAAACTGAACTAAATAAATCTTGCAACCGGTCTGCAGCTCGTGGTCGTGCGGTAGCGTTCTCGCTTCCCACGCCCGGGTTCGATTCCCGGCGGGGTCAGGGATTTTCTCTGCCTCGTGATGACTGGGTGTTGTGTGCTGTCCTTAGGTTAGTTAGGTTTAAGTAGTTCTAAGTTCTAGGGGACTAATGACCATAGATGTTAAGTCCCATAGTGCTCAGAGCCATTTGAACCTTGCAACCAAATAAATCTTCATTGATCAGTATGGATTAAAAAGAAAAATCAAACCTTTGTCTTATAGGATGTAAAGGAGTTTTTTTTTAAGGAAGACACAAATGTAAAACTTGCAAAGAAATCAACGCTACCATCTGACGATGGGCTCTGGCCCGAGACTAGTAATGGTACAATAAAAAATTTAAAAAAAAGGACTTGCGACTGGATGCAGTATTTCCTAAGGTGTAATGATACGAAGCAACTGGAAAAGTAATGGAAACGTCACAGTCTATTAAAGAACGTTAACTCGGTTGTAACTTTTTTGTCCAGGTTTTCTTGTCTAGTCATTCGTCTGAAACTGCAAGTTGTATCCCATCACATTGGCTGCAAGCTGAATCGAAATTTATCCACCCCCCCCCCCCCCCCACACCTCCCAGCTCCAATAGATGCATGTAAAAATATACTCAACCGCCTAGATATAAATATAACTACAGACAATTAAAAAAAAACAACAAAAAAAAACTTGTCAGATTAATGATACAGCTGGACCCAGGGTGCACTGCAAATTATTTTCTCAGGACTTCCTTGTCAGGCAACACATAAGGAACTTTGGCTCTGAAATAAATGCAGTGTAACTAGCAGTTAATAACGTTATACAAAAAATAATTTTATTTACAAAAACCGTAATATTGTTTGATTCTAAAACAGCCATATGTCAACGAACAACCCCACAGAAATAACAGCCGTAAATGAAACAAGACTAGACCTTAAGTATACCACGGACAGAAGTAAAGAAAGTGTTTCAATGGGAACAAGACTGCTGACCTATTGGTCGAAAAAGGGGCACACATGCAAGGTAACAAAAACCCATTTCATCTGACACTCTTCAGAAACTTATTCACAAAACAATTATAGAATCCGATACACCAGAGTTAACAAGTGAATCAAAAGGGAAAATTTGGGAAAACACATAAGAAGATTGGGAACTATTCACGAATAAACCGAGGGAGGAAACAGTAGCTAACTTTCGACTATCAGCGGGACACAGTTGTGTAGCACAACATCTAAACAGGATAGGAGCATTTCCCTCAAATGAATCCTATTTGCAAAACTGGTGTTAAGGATTCAGATTCTAGTGATATGCTCAGGTTTGGATGCAGAAGCACAGAGGGAAGCCAACATCTGGCAGTTATACTACAAATGTTGTGATACCTCAAGTGAACTCCAGAAAATGTATCTTATTACTTTCGTGTAACTTATGCCTGATTTTATTTTAATTTTGAAAGTACGTATGTAGGAAGTTATTAATACACTCCTGGAAATGGAAAAAAGAACACATTGACACCGGTGTGTCAGACCCACCATACTTGCTCCGGACACTGCGAGAGGGCTGTACAAGCAATGATCACACGCACGGCACAGCGGACACACCAGGAACCGCGGTGTTGGCCGTCGAATGGCGCTAGCTGCGCTGCATTTGTGCACCGCCGCCGTCAGTGTCAGCCAGTTTGCCGTGGCATACGGAGCTCCATCGCAGTCTTTAACACTGGTAGCATGCCGCGACAGCGTGGACGTGAACCGTATGTGCAGTTGACGGACTTTGAGCGAGGGCGTATAGTGGGCATGCGGGAGGCCGGGTGGACGTACCGCCGAATTGCTCAACACGTGGGGCGTGAGGTCTCCACAGTACATCGATGTTGTCGCCAGTGGTCGGCGGAAGGTGCACGTGCCCGTCGACCTGGGACCGGACCGCAGCGATGCACGGATGCACGCCAAGACCGTAGGATCCTACGCAGTGCCGTAGGGGACCGCACCGCCACTTCCCAGCAAATTAGGGACACTGTTGCTCCTGGGGTATCGGAGAGGACCATTCGCAGCCGTCTCCATGAAGCTGGGCTACGGTCCCGCACACCGTTAGGCCGTCTTCCGCTCACGCCCCAACATCGTGCAGCCCGCCTCCAGTGGTGTCGCGACAGGCGTGAATGGAGGAACGAATGGAGACGTGTCGTCTTCAGCGATGAGAGTCGCTTCTGCCTTGGTGCCAATGATGGTCGTATGCGTGTTTTGCGCCGTGCAGGTGAGCGCCACAATCAGGACTGCATATGATCGAGGCACACAGGGCCAACACCCGGCATCATGGTGTGGGGAGCGATCTCCTACACTGGCCGTACACCACTGGTGATCGTCGAGGGGACACTGAATAGTGCACGGTACATCCAAACCGTCATCGAACCCATCGTTCTACCATTCCTAGACCGGCAAGGGAACCTGCTGTTCCAACAGGACAATGCACGTCCGCATGTATCCCGTGCCACCCAACGTGCTCTAGAAGGTGTAAGTCAACTACCCTGGCCAGCAAGATCTCCGGATCTGTCCCCCATTGAGCATGTTTGGGACTGCATGAAGCGTCGTCTCACGCGGTCTGCACGTCCAGCACGAACGCTGGTCCAACTGAGGCGCCAGGTGGAAATGGCATGGCAAGCCGTTCCACAGGACTACATCCAGCATCTCTACGATCGTCTCCATGGGAGAATAGCAGCCTGCATTGCTGCGAAAGGTGGATATACACTGTACTAGTGCCGACATTGTGCATGCTCTGTTGCCTGTGTCTATGTGCCTGTGGTTCTGTCAGTGTGATCATGTGATGTATCGGACCCCAGGAATGTGTCAATAAAGTTTCCCCTTCCTGGGACAATGAATTCACGGTGTTCTTATTTCAATTTCCAGGAGTGTAGTTTGATGTTGATATGCAGTGCAATATTAAAAGTATTATGGATTAATTCCCAATAAAGCAGTATGTAACAATATACTGTCTGCACGGTGTTACTCAGGTGTACTGAGGTGTGAGGTCAACTGGTTTTCCTAGGATTTTTCTTTGTATAATCGGCATTTGTCTGCATAGTCGTATAAATTGCTTGTCGAGGTTATCGGTTTTCGTTGTTACTTCTATCTTACATGTACACGCGTGAGCAACTGAATCAGAGATAGCTGCAGTTCCAGAAACTGGACGGTGCTCTCGTCACAGCGACTGGAACATTTCGGCATTTCATGTGAGAGAGAGGCATAACAATCAAGTGTAGGATGGGCAACACGCTCAGCATCATACCATTTGATCACCACCTGATCGCGGATGTCTTACATGGGGCTCTCTGATGGCTATATACGAGTTCATCTAAATCGATGTGAGGCGATGCACCCTGTTTGTGGGGGATTTCTTTCATGCCGTTGTCTGGAACCCCATATACGTCTGCCGTTATCTCACACTTGAAAACGGTACAGGAAGATGCTTTCCGCTCATCTGCACGGTATGCTCGCCTACAGCACGCCACAGGCGACTGGTACCTCCAACAAGACAATACACCACACTATTGCTCTCTAACTGTATTAGAACTGGTAACCGTTACCCCCGATTCTTTAAGGAATCGAGCTCCCATGTATAAAGCAGCTTCAGCCGCCTGACTACTTTACAGATCAGTAAATATTTGACGTTAACTATGTTAAATCTTTATGGATGATGGTGTGAAACACTAATTATGTTGGTTTTATTAGTTTCGGGTTATTCGCCCATAGACTAATGAAAAAGAGTGTAAAATGTTTAAAAGTATTTTTGAAACTTGTTAGAAATCGCTAAGTGCACTATTATCAAGCACTCGATGAGTACATGTAGTCTGGGTAATTTGTGCTCCGTTTTAAGAAAAGCTAGCTTCTCACGCAGCTCGTAGTTTATGACGCCACATCTTCTGAACTGTGAGTCGTACAACGATATAATTATGCAGATACATTTAGTGCTATATGTGGATTCTGCCTGCAGAATGTGTTGCGAATAAAGTAATAAAGAAGTAATAAATCAAAACATCGTGCCTGATACTGAAGTTTTCCTGCATTAATAACGGAAATGTAGTGAGCGATAATTTTTCTCTTTTCATTGTTTTTTGGGGGATGTCAGCTTGAAGAGGGTTTGTGAAGGTTTGATATTATGTGTAGAGTTTGTTTGAAGTCGCTAAGTGATCTCATTCTCAAATAATGGATGAATATAGTCTGGATAATTTGCGCGCTGTGAGTTACGCTGCTTCAAGACATGTAAACAGTTTTTAACTTTAATACTGGACTTATTGTTTAGGCCTTTAACGTAAAATATCAAATTTATGTTGCCCCCGGAAGCCCTTAGATAGGCAACCTGCAACTAGAAGCGTGCACCGTTTTAGCTGCTTAGTAATACAAAGACACGCGCACGCACGCACACACACACACACACACACACACACACACACACACACACACACGAAGGATAATTGCTAGCATTATTTTCTGCAGCTGTAAAGGACAGCCCTGGTACCGACACTTTAACAACGCACACCAGCGTTGCAGTTAGTACTAAAACTCGTGACTTTCGCTGCACTAGGCACCTACTTCGTGGCTACAGAGACTAAAATTGATCATTTGTCATAAGATATAACGCTCAAAACTTCGCACTTCTTCTGAGTTAGCAATCGGTTCACTTCTGTGCTGCTTGCTAGCAGTGCATTTCGCAAAAAGTCATAACCCGAATGGATAAGTGACAGATAAATAATTCAGAGATTTTGACTATCATCCTCGATTGCTCGTAGGACATCTTTTGTGATATCTCAAGTGAATTTCATCTCTTATTATACTTTGTGTATGTGAAAATTGCCAAACTACACCTTGATTCGGACTAAATGTTAAACAGGGCATTCCCCTTATAGCAGTTGTACAAAACTCGGTGCCATGTCCAAGGTGCCACAACACTTCCAGCAGGACCAAACCTCAGAAAGCACTGTGCCGAAGGGACCTAGCATCTACCTGATTCTTGCTTTATTTGACGCATTAACAATTAGTAGTGCAGCTTATGACTACCATTTCTCCCGCTTAATATCTAGCGTGACAAACCCCCCACACACACCTACACACTACTTTCGCATTAGAACATTGGGACCGATACGTTAGTGCACGTTTGTGAAATGCAACGGTTCTTCTCCGATTCTCCGTTATCTGTTACTTTTCCGGAGCATATAGCTGACTCCAGGCAAAACTGCACGCGTGCCAGGAAACGCTGCGCAAACATACTCGACTTACAAAGGAACTCAACACACTACACTCGTCGATGCTGACCGTAACGTTACCTCTTCAATTTCACTGCATTGGCTACACTTGTTACAGCACTGGTCATCAGTCGTACTACATCCGACTACAGACTCGTTGGTTGGCCCTTGTTTCATAGATCAAATACAGAATGTCCCAGGAGGAATGATCAGTAATCAGGGATATCACAGGATCGATCATTCGAAGCAAAAAAGTATATTAAACATAAGACGTAGAATGCATACCTTAAGAGCTGTGACGACTTCTTCATCTTCTACTACAAGCTCTTTACTTTACATGTTTTGGGTGGAGGTAGTATGAACCAAAACAAGAACAAAAATTGTGTAGTAAAAGGGGGCAAAAAATGCATACCTTAGGAGCAATGAGGACTTGTTCAGTAGAAGAGAACTGTTTCACAAGAGCGAAGATATGCACTTAGAGCATTTTTCGTTGTTTTAGCCCATACTACCACCTCTCAAGATATGGAAAGCAAAAAACTTGGAGTAGAACACTTTTGTTTCATAGTATTGAAGATATGGAAGTGCTCATACCTCTTAAAGTATTCGTTTTAGAATTCATATTTGCTTCGAATGATAATTCCTGTCACATTTCTGAATATTGATAGTTCTTCCTCGGACACACTGTGTAGTTGTATAGTTGAGTCTTGCACTACTTTCTGCGCTACGGTTAGATTAGAAGGAAGTGAAGATCATTTTTCCGTCTAGTATTGTTTTGGTGAACACTACTATTGCTCTAGAACTGCAGTGAATTGATAACATCGAATTGCACAATATAATAAATATATAGCAAGGCTGTGGTTAATATTCTCACTTGTTCAAACAGATGCCTCCAAAATGTAGTGTACTTGTGTGAACGCCACATATTATTCTAATTATTTTCTTTTGTGCAATGAGTAATTTTTGTCTACGTGAGGAGTTGCCTCAGAATGTTATCCGTAGCACATCAGACAATGAAAATATGCGAAATATGTTAATTTACTGATTTCTAAGTCCATGAAGGTGATATGGTGACCCTATTTATAGAACTCGTACATCACATAAACAAGTTATGTGATGAATCATGTATCCCTAAAAACTTTATTTCCTTAATAGGATTTATGAATGACACAGTACGTCACCGAAGATCTCAACTGGTTACGTTTCATTATTTAAAATTTTCATTATGTGCTCAGTGAAAGCATAAACCTTTCTCAGTAGATCACCCCATTTGAAATCCAAATTTATTACTACTCAGGTGAGTGGCATCTCTGGAGTATATTAGCTTCTCAAAAGTTTGGAAGATGACGTAAGAAGTGAGACTGGCTCGTAATTACTGACACATTTTTTGCAGAAAGGCGTAACAATGGCATATTTTAATGTTTCTGGAAAATACCCTGAACTAATGGTGTAAGCAAACACGGGCACAAGATTGTGCTTCAACCTCAAGATGAATATTTATCGCAGTTGTTTAGAACAAAATTCCTCGCACGAGGACATTTATCTGTAACCACATTCTGACAGGATGCGACCCAGCTACTTGAAAACACCTCTCCCTTACAGCTTCGGCCACTGATGATGAAACATTCGGTGTTTGTTGAGGGACTGATTAAAGGCACCTCAGATTATTAACACCTGCATTGTCCAATTCGAAAGAGAACCTCCTGCACTGTCGCCATCCATACTGCAATCGAGACGTAAATGACCAAACTGAGTGAACGTACTCATATTCGCGATCAGCCGAAATTCTATGTTGGCTCTGTCTTTCGCGTGGAGCTTTCTGTCAATTGGGCTGTCCTACCACTTAAACTTGACACAACCCCTCTCATTCTCATTCAGTCTGGCAACAATTCGTTGGGAATCAAAGTGGAATAATAGCATACGCCGAACTGTAGGTAAATAATGTGGTGGGTTTCTGTTCATTGGTGAGATTTTTGGAATTTGCCTCTCCTCTACGAGAACGACTGTTTACAAAGAAAGAACTTGTACCACCTATACTTTAATATGTTGGATTCCTATCAGGGTTAAAATAACAATGGGCAACGGGCATATACAAAGAATGGCAGCGCAAACGAATACATGATGGTCTTCCTGGTGGAAGGGTGCTGAAAAATCACAGCTGGCAGACACTGGAATAGACATGCCTCATGTACAGGGAAAAACCTGTAAGCAGTCATTCTTCTCACAATATGACCGTAAACAGAACAAGAAGGAACCTTGATCCGTGGTACAACGTCCATAAGCTGACACCGATGCAGACTCGTCGTCGTATTGTGGAAAAAATACGTCGATAACCTACACTGTCAGATTGTGACTGTCTTTGCTAGATAAATCAAATGTGTTTGTGCCTGTGAATAAAGTTTCTATAAATTGACTATCACTGTTGTTCTGCCTTGACAAATGTGAATTGTGTCCAGAAACGTAAAACTATGTCCCACTTACATCATCTGTAATGATGACGAGAGTGAAATCTAAATCGGACTTGCTCAATGTGCTTTTGGCAGTCTTATCGCAAATTGGATAGGACAGATACTAGTACGTTCTGTACCTGAGAGAGAGCACTAAATTTTGATCTGGATGTCAACGAGACATTAAAACTGGAAAAAATGATGGCTGTATTTGAGACAGTGAATAGGAGTAATGATTATATCAATTCATCTTCTCTGTCATTGAAACGACGGTTAAATGGCGTGCTTTCGTTCTTGGAGAGTGCGTTAGCTATGTTACCAACACGTGAAATGTTGAGAGTACCCTTGACGGTATTATAACATAACATTACACCTACTAGCCACTGAATTTTTAAAATATTTATCATTTTTTCATTACCATTAACAGTTTCGTAAAATGATTCTTCATCTTCAGTTGGAAGTAACACACTTATGAGAAGACAACACTAATCGTTTTCTGCATGTTTTTCGGTGACAAAGTGCCCTAGAATGAAGCAATTTTGAATGATAAACACTGTGGACTTGAAGTTCATTTCTATTCTCAAAGTACAAACACCGAAATTTGCACTGAAATCGTCCCAGCGTTTTTCTTACGGTCTCTGTATACACACGTAGCAGTAAAATATGAGATAGGTCACTTTTCATAGTATTTTACACTTTCGCAGTCAGATTTACGGTGTTTTCCAGCTAAAAAGAATGGAGCACCATTTCAGTATGAAAAGGAACATCATGATCTGACAACGTGTATGAACATGAAGAGATAGCATAAAGAGAACGTACAGACCGGATATATGAATTTTTTACATGAGTCGTGATATCTAGGTTGAAAGAGATGGCAGCTTAATCAACAATTTGATTCGAATAAATTATGTGTGACCGTGTAGCAGAAACCAGCTAACACGATGAACAGTAACTCAGCATCACAATTTAATGCTACTTGTGTACACAGAGCATCGAAAACAAATATCCTAGGACTTTTCAATGGCCAGCCGGAGTGGCCGAGCGGTTCTAGGCGCTACAGTCTGGAACTGCGGGACCGCTAAAGCCGCAGGTTCGAATCCTGCCTCTGGCATGGGTGTGTGTGACGTCCTTAGGTTAGTTAGGTTTAAGTAGTTCTAAGTTCTAGGTGATTGATGACCTCAGAAGTCAAGTCCCATAGTGCTCAGAGCCATTTGAACTTTTCAATGTTTACCAGTCACAAATATTATTCTACAGTGTTTTACGGTGTGAATAACAATAAGCTTCAAGTTTATTTCCAATGTTTATCATTTACGATTTCTTTCACTGTAGGGCATAACAGTATAGAAAAAAATTACAATATACGATCATAGGCATCTTCAGCTTCTCATAAGCATATTGCCAGGTTTGAAGATGACCTGTCACAGTTCTAAATCAGTTATGGCAGTGAACAAAGAATGATTCACGTATTTCATTAACTGAAGAATGGAAATGGAAAACGTTATAAGTGTCACTTTTTTCACAAAGCTCGTTTTCGGTGCTATTTATTCTGTTTTGGGTACTCTGTTACAAGTGCCTAAACTTGATCTAGATGACAAACCACGAACAAATTCTTTCATACGTGTGTTAATAGATGGCGCAGCTCTTTTTGCCAAGTTGTGCTTCCCTCTGGATTTCCAAAATTTAAAAGATATGAGTAGTGTTTTTGTTGACTACTGTTCTTCTAGTTAAAAACATAATGTTGTATTTCTGTGCTTGTATTATCGTCAATAAAACGTAGTGCCTCAGTATTAATGGCACTAGTAACAAAATCTGTCTGCTGTTTTGTCGAAAACTGACTTTTTGAGTCCGTGGCTGTGTACAAAATACAAGTTGATCCTTGTAAATAAGAAAACAGCAACCAATCACTATTAATGCTATTTACATTTGTTGCTGTTTACATTAGTTGTTTGGAAAAAAACAAGCAACTGCTGTAAACAACAACAAATACAACATAAACGCGATCAGCCGTCTGATTATGATTCTGTCGGTTGGAAACCAGTGACGGCGCTAATTGTGTAAATAAATAGCATTATTAATAGTGGCTGGTTACTGTTTTCTTCTTTGCAAGAATCAACTTGTAAGAAGTTTCTTATTGACTCACAGAATCAGTAAGTTCTCTGGTATGGCACTTGGAACGTTCTTAATATAAAGTATTTATTTTCTAATTTGTCTCATATTTTTTGCTGTGATGCACTGAGCAACATTCTTCTGTGGTATCAGTTATGCCTTCTCAATATTTTTGGAGTTCAAATTATTTATGTTTTTATGTTTGCAAACAGAGATAAAATGTTTTTTTTTTTTCATTCTCCTGACAAACGGCTGATCACGCACTTAGAATATTTTTCCTTTTCCAGTCCAATTTATTGGCTGTTATATATTAAAAGAGTGCTTAGACAACCAAAAAGAAGAAAATAAAGGAAGATTAGGGCTTAACGTTTTGTCGATGGTGATTTTATTAGAGACGGAACACAAGTTTGGAATGGGGAAGGAAATCGGCGGAATCCTTTTCAGAGGAACTATTCCACCATTTGCGATACAGAGAAACTGTAGAAAACATAAATCGAAATGGCGGGACAGGACTTTAAACTCCCGTCTTCCCGAATGGCAGTCCATTGTCTCGCCACATGACCAACTCACTCGGTCTGAAAACACGAGGCGAAAGCAAACGGGTTCTAACAAGGGAACCTTCCCATCGCACCCCCTTCAGATTTAGTTATAAGTTTGCACAGTCGATAAGTCTTGAAAAACTGAACACAGGTCAATCGAGAAAACAGGAAGAAGTTGTTTGGAACTATGAAAAAAATAAGCAAAATATACAAACTGAGTAGTCCATGCGCAAGATACGCAACATCAAGGACAGTGTGAGCTCAGGAGCGCCGTGGTCCTGTGGTTAGCGTGAGCAGCTGCGGAACGAGAGCTCCTTGGTTCAAGTCTTCCCTCGAGTGAAAAGTTTATTTTCGCAAAGTTATGATCTGTCCGTTCGTTCATTGACATCTCTGTTCATTGTAATAAATTTAGTATCTGTGTTTTGCGACCGCACCGCAAAACCGTGCGATTAGTAGACGAAAGGACGTGCCTCTCCAATGGGAACCGAAAAAATTTGATCGCAAGGTCATAGGTCAACCGATTCCCCCACAGGAAAACACGTCTGATATATTCTATACGACACTGGTGACAGCATGTGCGTCACATGACAGGAATATGTTGTCGACCCACATAACCTGTACACTTGGCGAATGGGTAAAAAGATTCTTCTACCTTGCCCGATTTAGGTTTACTTGTGGATGTGATAATCACTCCCAAAAAAGTGACGGACAGATAATATTTGTCTGAAAATAAAAAATTAAACTTTTCACTCCATGGAAGACTTGAACCAAGGACCTCTCGTTCGGCAGTTGCTCACGCTAACCACGGGACCACGGCGCTCCTGAGCTCATTCCATCCTTGATGTTCTCTATCTTGCGCATGGACTACTCAGTTTGTATATTTTGCTTATTTTTTTCATAGTGCCACACAACTTCTTCCTGTTTTCTCGATTGATCTGTGTTCAGTTTTTCAAGGCCTATCGACTGTGCCAACTTATTACTAAATCTGAGGGCGGTGCGATGGGGAGGTTCCCTTGTAAGTAAGCTAGATGCCTTCAAACAAGCCGTGTTTCTGGCAACGCCTGCAGGTACTCACGCATCGTATGAGCCTTCTGACGCAGAGTTCGGCGAGACTGGCCGGCGACTTGAGCGCGCGCGGGGGAGTCCTGGCGTTGGCGTAGACGAGCCGGACGGGGCGCATGTCCAGCGCCTTGGCGTCGATCGGCGGCGGCCTCTCGGCTTCGAAGCTCTTCTCGGACGTGCGAGGGAAGATGACGATGGAGCCGTCGGCGTCCACATTTCCGTACATGGAAGTTCTCCTAACCGTGGGCTTTTCCTCTGGGGCGGTCGCCATCGACTGTCGCCTAGAGTGTACGACTGTTTCGATTCTTTCACACGATGACGTCCTGCTGCCCCTGCGGCGGTCGTTGTTGTCTACGGCTGAGGCGTCGGACTCGAGAACGATCCGGCTGTGGGAGCAAGACGAAGACCTCCTGCCGAAGCTAGCTTCCTCGCGGTAGATTACGTCCGGCGCGTCGTCGACGGACAGAGACCTGGCCACTTGCTGGTGGCTGTAGGACGGACGTCTGCCGTCCGGGCTCGCATCGACTACGACAGCCGGCAGGTCCTCGACGGAGCCGCCGCGACTGGACGATCTCGATCTTCGGCGGGTCGGCATTTCGGAACCGGGCCTCGCCGAGGATCCGGACCGGATAATAGTCGTGTGTCTGACGACCGGTGTGGCGTCCGAGGGGGACGAAGACACGCGTGCCGGGGCGGCAACGACATCCTCGCCGACAGTCAGCTGTGTCGCTGCGGCGCTTCCGGGCTGCGACGCGCACGAGCACTTTCGGACCTTCTCTGCCTCGACGGTAGCGGTCTCGGAGCCGCGTTGTTTGTGGTGGTGATGGTGGTGGTGGTGATGGTGGCGGTGGCAGTCGCGGTGCACGTGCGCGCAGCAGTGGGCCGAGGGCTGCGGCACGGCGTAGCTCTGGTCGGCGGCGTCGCCGGGCTTGCGGATGGGCACTCCGTGCGGGCAGCAGGGCGCCGAGCTGCCCGCCAGCACGCTGAGGAACTGCTCGTTGCTGTAGAGCGGCGACTCGCCCGACCACGACGTCGAGCGGTTGCGCAGCCTGAGGAAGGGCTCCGTGCCGCCGCCGCCGCCGGGGCCGGACTCTCCCGCGCCTTCCATCGTCGCCTACCGGCGCATTCGCTTCCCACGGCTCCGGTTACACCTCTCGCACCTCGGAGACGCTACACCCGTGGGCTGGATGGCACCGGACACTGACGCACTACTTCCAGCTTCCACCAACGCGAGTCAGGTCTCCTTTTCAGTCACTCAGTTTTCACTAAAATGATCTCTGTCGAACTGAGCAAGTGTCTGGCTATCATATTACCTTCTTATTTCACAGAGATTTTACTGACAGTGGAAAACTGAATTAGTTCGATACAGATAAATGTTTTCAAATTTGAGTTTTATTTTCACTTCTAAATTTCTACTAATGACGGTCAGGTAAATATTACTGTTCCAGTCAATCGATGTATACAGGTATAATCCAAATCGTACGTCCTCCTTCTAAAATGCATCTGTAACTGATCAACTTTCCGCACTGGGTAATGCCAGTCCAATGTAACACAACGTGGAAGTCGGCTTCAGCTCCTTACGGACAAGTTCAGACTGAAACAGGTATGCATCTAAACAAGAAAGCTATATTACTCAACAGCGGTTTAGCGCTGTCCGAAAGATCAACATCGAAGTATGACGGCGACAATTAAGTTCTACATGTCACGCACATTCATCGCGGTAGGGAACCAGCACTGCGAAAACACGGAACACTACTTCTCAGAACTGAACACTGAAGACGCACAGATCGTCAGGGAACTGACTGCAGCACAGAACGGAGGGTGGGTTTTCCGCAGTGGTGAGGCTGCAGGTGCAAGAACGGAACAGCAGAGCGGGCCGCCTCCTCGTTCTTGCTGCGCAGACAGCCGCCAGAGATCCCGCTGGTCGGGTCGCCGCTCACCGACTTTCTCCCGCAGGCAGCCGACGTGTGCGCAGCCGCCACTTCCGGGAGTCCGCGCCGACGCTCCCAGACCACCAGCTGTTCTTTTCCGCGGACGCGCCCTCCGACACAAATCACGAACGACCAGAACCCTGCATGAGGTGCACGGAGATGCGAGTTGTCGTTCGGGAAGACGGGCGCGGCCGTCGACAGCCGATTGACGGTGTCGGCCGGAACAGTCGCGACACAGGCTGTCAGAGGTACGCGAAAGACGCCAGGAACCTGTACGGTGTGCGCGCTACTGCAGGGGCGTGGGTGCAGCGGTAGAGTGAACGGCGAGCGCGCGCAGCTGACCCTGCCGTGGCGGCGGCGCGAGGCGGACTGGCGCGTCTGCGCGGAGCGGGCGGCCAGCCGCCAGCCACAGCCACCGGCCGGGCTTCCTGCTCTCAGGCGCTCCGGCTGCGCCCAGCCGCGCCACATACCGCGCCGCCGCTCGCCCGGAATACGCGATCGCGCGCGGCCTCTTTCTTTCTCTCACACCGACAACGGCCGCGCAGCCAGCATTTTGCGGGACTCCATCCTACGCTTTGCCAGCGGGGGTGGCCGAGCGGTTCTAGGCGCTACAGTCTGGGACCGCGCGACCGCTACGGTCGCAGGTTCGAATCCTGCCTCGGGCATGGATGTGTGTCACGTCCTTAGGTTAGTTAGGTTTAAGTAGTTCTAAGTTCTAGGGGACTGATGACCTTAGACGTTAAGTCCCATAGTGCTCAGAGCCATTTGAGCCTACGCTCACGTCTTTTTGGCGGCTACCCCTCAACATTTCCTATTCCTTCCCCAAGCCTCAGTACTTTACAGCGGAGCTCACTGCGATATTCCTTTGAGTCATCAGTTCTCTGACTGCTTTGATGTGGCCCACCACAAACTCGCTCCTGTGCCAACCTTGGTTCAAATGGCTCTGAGCACTATGGGACTTAACTTCTGAGGTCATCAGTCGCCTAGAACTTAGAACTACTTAAACCTAACCAACCTAAGGACATCACACACATCCATGCCCGAGGCAGGATTCGAACCTGTGACCGTAGCGGTCGCTCGGTTCCAGACTGCAGCGCCTAGAACCGCACGGCCACTCCGGCCGGCCTGTGCCAACCTCTTCGTCTCATTGTCAGAATAGTACTTGCACCCTACTTCCTCAGTTATATGTTGGATGAATTCCGATCTCTTTTTTCCTCTATAATTTCTACCCCGTAACAAAGAGGATCCCAATTTCGCGGTAATTACCCGCTGACGGGTAAAATGAAATATTCTAAGGCACAAAAACAAAGAAATTCAACCGTATTTCGATCACGAAATTAAATTATCTTTAAAATATCATTATTATGCCCACTATTTCGCAAGTAACCATTATTTATCCGGGCGGGAAGGAGCGCCGGTCCCCGGCACGAATCCGCCCGGCAGAGGTCCGGTGAGCTGGCCAGTCTGTGGATGGTTTTCAGGCGATTTTCCATCTGCCTCGGCAAATGCGGGCTGGTTCCCCTTATTCCGCTTCAGCTACACTATGTCGACGATTGCTGCGCGAACAAGTTCGCCACGTACGCGTACACCACCATTACTCTACCACGCAAACATAGGGGCTCACTCGTCTGGTGTGAGACGTTCCCTGGGGGGTCCACCGGGGGCTGAACCGCACAATAACCCTGGGTTCGATGTGGGGCGGCGGAGGGGTGAAGTGGACTGCGGTAGTCGTCGTGGGGTTGCGGACCACTGCGGCTGCGGCGGGGACGGAGCCTCTCCGTCGTTTCTAGGTCCCCGGTTAACATAACATAACATAACCAGTATTTACATTGTTTTCCAATGCTAGCATTAACGTGTGACACATGTGATGGAGGTAACAGCTTGTGAAACGAATGTATGAACATCACCTTCCTCATTTAATCCACCCACTCATACACATTTTGTTCTTTGTACTGTGGATCTACGACAGTAAAATTAAAAACAGACACGTCACATATACTTAAATATCTCATGAAAATGCCTTCTCCGAGTTGTACGTAGTTTGTGCAAAGGAACAGATATTGCTTCATTATTCAACCGAGCGGAAAAATGCTCGTACCGGAGCGCAACAAAATTCGAATTGTTCCTGTTTATTAGAAGACTCAGATTGTAAAGTGGGGTACCACCTGCCTCATTCTACCTTCCTCAGCACCTTCAAAAGTTTTCCCAAATGTTGTGACATACAAACATATTCGCGCTTTTTTTAACACGCAGCTCACCTCGAACTGTCACAAGCTCCCCTAACTGTAACTCACTGACAGCCTCTAATCCATCGCTGTAGGTTGCTCGTACCCACCCACTCCCAGTTTCCTTTTCTCAATCACTCATTCAGCCCGAAACTTCCTCGCGGATTAAAACTGTGTGCCCGACCGAGATTCGAACTCGGGACCTTCGCCTTTCGCGGGTAAGTGCTCTACCATCTGAGCTACCGAAGCACGACTCACGTCCGGTACTCACAACTTTACTTCTGCCAGTACCTCGTCTCCTACCAGTAAAGCTGTGAGTACCGGACGTGAGTCGTGCTTCGGTAGCTCAGATGGTAGAGCACTTGCCCGCGAAAGGCAAAGGTCCCGAGTTCGAGTTTCGGTCGGGCACACAGTTTTAATCTGCCAGGAAGTTTCATATCAGCGCACACTCCGCTGCAGAGTGAAAATCTCATTCTGGACTCATTCAGCCCAACTCACTGCCATTCTCTCGTTGTGTCTCTCTAAATGTCACTGTCTTCTGAGTCACAGCCACAGTCCCCTTCGTTCTATCCTACTACCACAGTCTCCTCCTGTCACGGTCACAGTCGCCCCCTTGGCCTTTCATGTTGCCAATATCTCGTTCCTTCCTCCCTACTGCTGCTGCCTCTTTTCTCTCTCTCCCTCTCTCTCTCTCTCTCTCTCGCTCTCGCTCTCGCTCTCTCATTCTCATTCTCTCTTCCTCTTTCTCATCATCATATCCTCTGTCTCTCATTATCACTGGCTCTCTCCCAGTTCCATTTTCTCTTTATCCCCCGCCCCCCTAGCATTGTCTCCTTTACTCTTTTACTAGTACTGTTCTGTCACTGTCAACTACGTTCCACTGCCACTGTCTCTCCCTCTCTTTCTCTCACACTGCCATTGTCTCCTTCACTCTTTCTAAAACACAACCACTGTCTACTATCTCTCAGCATCTATTACTTCTGCTTTTCTTTGACTTTGCCACTCTCTTCTTCCTTCCCAGTATAAAAAAAGTGCGAATATGTTCGCATGCAAAAATTTTTGGGAAAAGTTTCAAATTGCTGAGGAAGGTAGAATGACGTAGCTGGTCTCCACTTTTCAGTCAGAGCCTTTCAAATAAAAAGGAACGTATTCTCTTTTTTTTTGTGCCCCGATAGGCGCACTTTTCCGCTGGATACTTTATTTTCACTGCTGCAGCAGCACATGTAACTCATACGAAAAGAAATGTATTCGCAAGTAAAACATAGTTTACTAATAAGAAATTGAAATACTACAGCGCCGGCCATTGTGGCCGAGCGGTTCTACGCGCTTCAGTCCGGAACCGCGCTGCTGCTACGGTCGCAGGTTTCAATCCTGCCTCGGGCATGGGTGTGTGTGATGCACTTAGGTCAGTTGGGTTTAAGTAGTCTAAGTCTAGGGGACTGTTGACCTCAGATGTTAAGTCCCATAGTGCTTAGAGCCATTTGAAACCATTTTTTTTAAATACCACGAAAATAATTTTATACCTGAGGCCGAATTTTCCATGCCAAAAAAATTTTTGCATGTGCTTCGGTACTACAACATGCGGTTCGCACTTGATAAATGAGGCACTTAACAGCATATTTCTCCATGCCACGTCATTTTTTAAACTACGTTTTCGCCTCACACCGAATTGACGTGGTTTTTACGTATACAAGTAGGGTAACTTTGAACGACTGTATCTCGTGAACGGGTAAACATAGCAAGAAAATTTTCGATCTTTTTCGAGATCTGGATCTAAGAAATACACTGTAAAAATTACAGTCTTTGAGGTGCATAGCCGTCTCGGAATACAAGCTGGTTTTTCGTACCCAAAAATACGTTTTTCGGATGATTCACGATAACGGATGCAGATTTTAGAAAACGGGGAAACGGGTCTTCTAGGTAAATGCCTAGAGAACATACCGTTAAAATTTGAGCAATTTTATGCAGTTATTTAATATTTAGATTTCGCCTCATATCGGAATTTAGGTGTCGAAGTACAATAACTTAGAACCTCTGTATCTTGAAACGAATTAAGATATCAAGAAAATTTTCAAAGCTATTTGAGATCGGGATCTTAGGAATATATGGTAAAAATTTCAGCCATTTGCTTTGCATAGCCGTCTTGGAATCATCGACTGCGTTTTAGTCCGGTGTTGACGGCGAAATTGTAGTAAAAAAAATCTTTTTGCTGTTTTCAGAGGAACCGCCCATGAACTACGACTAATTGTGCCTCCGTAAGTCCCATCAAGTCCACTGTAGACCACATCAAATGCAAAAAGAACCAACCGATTTGCTCCGTTTGTCTAAGCAGGGGGGAGTGTGTAATATTCATAATTTGACTCTGTACTGTAGGATAGTGACACTAACGCGATCCCTCTGTTGGGTATAGCCCAAGGGCTACCCAAAAGCCTTGACCCTGCCTTTTTACCACCAACAGAACCAGCGGTATGAGCACCAGAAAATTCAGTTTTTATGAGTTTTGGAACGTATTATGTGCACATGCTGTCGCATTCATACCGATTCGTAACAGACAAACGAACTAGTTGACAGCACAACCCAACAGTAACTGTGGATTAGCTACTACAGGCCGTATAAAAGAAAAATCATCCGATTTGGTACGTCTACATTTCCGAAACTGATAAAACATACACAATGAATTTTGTTTTTTGATGAACGGAGAACTAGAAAGTTTTTTTTTTCCATACCTTTTACAGGCATTCAATATGCCCCCCTTTAGATGCACGGCATCGTAGTGAAACTATGGCGGATGCGTTCGACGTCTGTGTCAGATACTCGGGGACAGCCCGGCGACTTGCCTTTACAAAAACAACCTGTTTCTAGGAGTTGTTCATGCCATCGAGTAATGCTCTATGCTTTAGGAGGATCTATACCATACCTAGTATGAAAGTCACGCTGAACAGTTATTACTGACACGCACTACGCAAATTGTAGGACACAAAACGCTTTCTGTTGTCCCGACACCATTTTTACTAGAACTAAAGTGGGTGCACACCACTGCTACCCAGCGGTAACCATGTAAAACTCGAGAGTTTGCTCTTTCCAACAGTACGTTGTTCACGCAAATATCTCAAATAACAATTAGTTACGATTTTTTAAAATCCGATGATTCTTTTTGATACACCCAGTACATTGCTGCAGGTTCTAAATAGCATTATTGTTATTATTATTATTATTATTGTTATTATTATTATTGTTATTATTATTAGTGGTAGTGGTCAGACGCTAAACATTGACTGTTTGAAATCTTCCAGATGAGAAGTAAGGACGTATAGTGCACACATTTTAGCTTGGTTGTGGATACAGGGTGTGGGTGAAGGAAGTCTTGCTAGATAGAGGAGTTACGCGGAGAAAGCTTGTTTTGTAATACGTGTCTGCCCTCAAGGTGTAGAGTTAAGCTTTCTTTTCTCAGAAGGAGTTGTAGGCAGCACTCTCAATACATTGAGACCTGCTTAATTATTTTATAAGTAAAGGCTGAAAGAAGTAGGCAATCTGCTTTGTCGATATGAGCTCTCAAAAACAATTACGCTGTCATCCCTGAGGTAACTTAACCTTATGATCATAAAATATGGATCAAAACAACTAACATAAATCAGTGATCTAATAATGAAGAGTTTATCTATTCTTCATGTCACCCCAAAAAAACATTATCATTAAATATAGAAACACAAACTAAAAACTATATAAAAGTAAAATGTTAAGCTCTATAGTGTCTTCTCGTCATAAAGAAAAATTTCAGGCTTTTGATTCAAAAGTTAAATTAAATAATTTATTAAGAGACAGTTGATTTCTCGTCAAGCCATTCATTCCAGCCACTAATTAAGAGACTAATGATTATGGTACCTTTGCACGGTCAAACTACCGTCATTGTTCCAGTCCATGCCGGCCGAAGTGGCCGTGCGGTTAAAGGCGCTGCAGTCTGGAACCGCAAGACCGCTACGGTCGCAGGTTCGAATCCTGCCTCGGGCATGGATGTTTGTGATGTCCTTAGGTTAGTTAGGTTTAACTAGTTCTAAGTTCTAGGGCACTAATGACCTCAGCAGTTGAGTCCCATAGTGCTCAGAGCCAGTCCATGCCACGTCGTGTTGCGGCACTTTTGCGTGCTCGCGGGCGGCCCTACACGATATTATGCAGGTGTACCAGTTTCTTTGGCTCTTCCGTGTATTTATTCATTCTGCACATATTAGTGGTGGCTTGTATACCCTGTATACGTTGGGCTTCTCAATTAGTAAGTAAATAAAAAAACAATTCCCTTACAAGTGTAGAATTCGTAGGTGCTCTTCAGTAGCAGCGCAACTCTTCTGACATCAGGTCGAGGGAGCAGAGAAAGCTCGTGAATGTCACTGACGTAGATTTGCGTACGATTTTGGAAAATATTCTGCGTTCCATTATTATGAAACGCCTTGAAGCAATAGATATACTGACACATAACCAGCACGGATCTAGAATGCATCATCACTATAAAACACAGCTAGATCTTTAGTCACTCAAAATTGAGTGCTATCGATAGACATGTCTAGCTGATTCAGTAGTCCTAGATTTTCAGAAGCCTTTGACAACTTTCCTCACAAACATCGTCTCATCAAATTGCTTGACTATGCAATATCGTCTCAGCTGTGCGATTGGATTCGTGATTTCCTGTCAAAAAGGTCACAGTTTGTAGTAATTGACGGGAAGTCATCTAGTGAAACCAAAGCTACATCTGGGGCCTACAAGGAATCTATATAAACAATTTAGGAAACAATCTCAGTAGCCCCTTAGTCTGTTAGCAGAAGATGCTGTTGTGTACACTCTATTACAGTCAGATGATCAAAACGAATTTGCAAAATGATTTAGACAAGATGTACGTGGGGTGTGAAATGTAGCAATCGACTGTAATCAATAAAAACTATGAGGTCGTC
Source organism: Schistocerca serialis cubense (assembly GCF_023864345.2). NCBI lineage: Eukaryota > Metazoa > Arthropoda > Insecta > Orthoptera > Acrididae > Schistocerca > Schistocerca serialis. The sequence goes on from NC_064639.1 coordinate 499,936,169, forward strand.
CGCAAAAGTACTAAAAAAATTACGCTAAACGTCGGTTACAGGACAAACATACAAATCAGAAAGCTGTTAATTCAACTAAATACCTAGAGATAACAATTACGAACAACTTCGGTAGTAACCATCACCCAGAAATGTAGTGAGGAAGGCGAACAGATGACTGTGTTTTATTGATAGAACACTTAAAATATGCGACGCATCCACTAAAGAGACTGCCTACACTACGCTTGTCTGAGCATTGTTGCGCAGTATAGATCTTCACCAGACGGGATTGGCGGTGGATATCGATAAATTTCAAAGAATAGCAGCTCGTTTTGTAATATCGCGAAATAAGGAAGAGAGTATCACATGTATGATACGCGAGTTGGAGTGACTTAATTAAAACACAGGCGGTTCTCGTTATGGCGATATATTTTCACGAAATTTCAATCATCAGCGTTCTCCCCCGAATGCAAAAATATTTTGTTGGCACTCACCTATATAGGAAGAAACGACAGTCCTAATAAAGTAAGAAAAATCACAGATCGTAAGGAAAGATTTAAGAGTTCATTTTTCTTAAGTGCTATTCGAGAGTGGAATGGTCGAGAAATAGACTGAGAGTAATTTTACGAACCCCATGACAAAAGCTTAGTGTTAACTGCTGAGTAGTCATGTAGCTAAAGGTGAATGAAAGCTGGGAAACCTCCATAGATAGTGAAAATAATATAATTTTTGCTCTTCCGAAGAAGGCAAAAGCAATAATGTGAAAATTTTACCACACCCTGTTTAGTGGCACGTACACAGAAATACTCACGAGTGTACTGTGTTGAGTACTGTCGTACCGTCTTACACTGGAAATTTGCCGGCTGGAGTGGCCGTGCGGTTCTAGGCGCTGCAGTCTGGAACCGAGCGACTGCTACGGTCGCAGGTTCGAATCCTGCCTCGGGCATGGATGTGTGTGATGTCCTTAGGTTAGTTAGGTTTAATTAGTTCTAAGTTCTAGGCGACTGATGACCTCAGAAGTTAAGTCGCATAGTGCTCAGAGCCATTTACACTGGAAATTTAATGTGGCGCGTAGGCACTACTAATTTGTAGTGAGGCATTATCATCTGCTGCGAGCATTAAGGAGCCAGCAGTTAGTTGTACAGTTGTCCAAGTCCGTAGCGATAGAATGACGGAAAGAGACGCAAAGAACGTTCAGCAGAACGTGGCAACGCTTTTGGTAGTCATACGAGTTTTGTTGCTATATGAATTACGTACTACGAAGAATCGCATGAAAGTACTTCCTAGAAGTGTGTTTGATTCGGTAATAGTTGTAAAGTATTGCAGCCTATAACGATACAGTGTTTTTGATTACGAATCCTTATTATTGATAAACTTAATTTCAACAAACTCATTTGTGCCTCTGACGTAGTAATTCGTTATCTGGCAGTACGTCTCTGGTATTTATGAACTGCATTTCAGGGCTAGGTAAAAGATATTCAGAATTTACGTGTTCAATTACTGAAGCAATTACATTCTTATTTTCTTCTTTTTCTGGCCTTTATCTCGTATCTTCACGGTCTGGTATCTTCACGCGGTTGGATTGTTAATTTGATTTTGCAATGTTAGTGGTAGAGAGTTAACGGATGTTCTCCGTGTCACCAGCCCTCTCTTCCCCTCCCCGTCCCCATCCATCCTTCCCCCACCCTCCCCCTGTATTGTATTGACAGTAGAGAAGCACTAACATCAGAATGGGTCGCTCAGGAGAGCTCTGTGACTTCGAATATGGACTAGTCATTGGAAGTCATATCCCCGCGTATCTTTGGTTCAAGTGGCTCTGAGCACTATGGGACTTAACATCTGAGGTCATTAGTCCCCTAAAACTTAGAACTACTGAAACCTAACTAACCTAAGGACATCACACACATCCATCCCCGAGGCAGGATTCGAACCTGCGACCGTTGCGAGGTTCCAGACTGAAGCGCGTAGAACCGCTTGGCCACAATGGCCGGCCGTATATCTTTACTGTCGAGTATTTGCATGGCGCAACTCATGCATCAGGGACATTTCAACACTTCTAAAGTTATCCAAGTCGACTGTTGGTGATGTGACTGTACAGAGGAAAAGCGAAGAAACGATTACAGCAAAACCAAGACCAGGCGGATCTTATGTACGAGTACTGTCGGATTGAGACCGTCGAGCGTTGCGGAAGGTGGTTGCGAAAAGTCGCATGAGATCAGTGGAAGGAATCACTCATGAGTTCCAAAGCCCCACGGGCAGCCCAGCACCATCGCAGTGGTCCCACGTAATTGTCTGATCACACAGTTCATCGCTTAAAATATTTGAATGGCTACTAGTTGCTACCAACGCTAAGGTGATTACGTTACGTAGATTAGAAAAGGCGCTAGCTTTTAAGCAACTACTGTGACAAGTCTCTTACTTGAGCGCGAACAAACAATAATAATCAATTTGAAAACTTTTATAGACAAACTGGAGAATATCGTCAACTATTTGGCGTATACCAGCGTTTGATCCTCACTAGGCTGTTTACGATAACAAATAATTTACCTCCCTGATCACTGCGTGTTCTTCTCGAGACTCACATTATAGTGGTACGACATACGGTTCTCTACAACAAAATTGCCTTTTCCTTGAGCGATAAGTTGTAGCACGCTGATGTGGCCGAGCGGTTCTAGGCGCTTCAGTCGGGAACCACGCGACTGCTAAGGTCTCAGGTTCGAATCCTGCCTCGGACATGGATGTGTGTGATGTCCTTAGGTTAGTTAGGTTTAAGTAGTTCTAAGTCTAGGGGACTGATGACCTCAGATGTTAAGTCCCATAGTGCTCAGAGCCATTTGAACCATTTGATAAGTTGTATTCGAAACGTAAAGAATATCTCGAAAGAGGCTGCCTGAATGTCATACCGAAATGAGAATGACGTGCGCACATAGGAAATCTTGTGTTGTTCCCTGAGAGGTGTGATACTGCAGGCAGAGTATTAACTATTAGTAATTTACTGTTTGTCGTGGGTGACGCAAGTGTGTTCTTTGAAGGAAACTGCACAAACATTCACTCTGATCGCGATAATGTTTCCAGCCGGTTCAGAAATTGATAGCTTAATAAACATAAAAATTTAGTAGCTTTTGAGAATAGATGTGAGGCGTTACAAATGGCATGAGTTGCGCCATACAAATACTCGGCAGCACAGATATACGAGAATGTGACATGTAACAAGAATGTATGTTCAGTCGTGGGTAAAGCAGACTTCGGTTCGTTGGTAACCTGTTGGAAAACTGCAGGTCGGATACGAAGGAGACTATTTACGACATACTTGCACGACCTATACTGGAACTTTACCCGAAGACATGAGGTATAAGGTTGGCTCAACGTATGTGGATAACGGGTCGCCTTCGACTACCACTCTTTCCTCTGCTTTCATGAAGGACTCCACCTCTTGGTCGATGTGGTTACTATTAACGGAAAGCTTTCGATACAAGCGCCGCGTCAATTTAAAATTAAATCTCAAATTTTCATGGAACATTACAACTGTCGTTCATCACCAGGAGATAAAAATCTGGATTCCAGCTGTTTCTTACGTAAACTTATACGATTGGTTGCTGGAGAACATCTGAAAATGGTATCAAAAGCTTATGTGACTGTACGAAAATTTACAGTGCTCTAACGGCAGTCAGATTTGTATCTCCTGATGACGAAATTAGTTCTAAAGATCAGGTTTAACTTCAATTTAAGTCGACGTACGCACCGAGCGCTTCATTAAAAGTTGCCGCCTCGAAAAGATCCGTAATCGTGCAATACTTACCGTCTGCGTTCTGTTTTTTGCTTCTCTAAGAAATAGCTGTACCTTTTTAGATAAAAAAAAGTGTCCATTCCACTACATTAATATTCCATCATACCTTTCTTTCCATTGTCGAACTACAGTCTTAGGTCACGTGGAAACTGATCACTTGTTTCCGAACGTACCGCTATCTTCCGAGATGATAATACTGTATTGTCTGCCGCTAGTTACATTCAGAGCTTTGATGATCAAGCGGAATAACTTTAACGCCTTCCTCGGTACTCCGAGGCATGGACTCAAGTCGTTGGAAGTCGCCTGCAGAAATACTGAGCCACGCTGTCTCTGTAGCCGTCCATAAAGGCGAGAGTGTTGCGGTGCAGGAGTTTGTGCACGAATTGACCTCTTGATTATGTTCCATAAAAGTTAAATAGGATTCTTGTCGGGCGATCTGGGTGGTCAAATCGTTCCTTGAATTGTTGAGAATGTTCTTCAAACCAATCGTGAACAATTGTGACCCAGTGACATGGCGCATTTTCATCCATAAACATGCAATCGTTGCTTGGGAACATGCAGTGCATGAATGGTTGCAAATGATCTCAGAGTAGCCGAACACAACAATTTTCGTGAATGATCGGTTCTGCTGGACCAGGGTACACAGTCTTTCCATGTAAATACAGCCTACGCCATTATGGAGCCACCAGCAGCTTGCACAGTGCCTTGTTGACAACTTGGGTCCATGGCTTCGTGGGGTCTGCGCCACACTCGAGCCCTTCATCTGCTCTTACGAATGAAATCTGGAGTCATCCGACCAGGCCACGGTTTTCCAGTTGTCTAGGGTCCAACCGATATAGTCACGAGCCCAGGAGAGTCGTTGCAGTCGCTGTCATGCTGTTAGCAAAGGCACTCGGTTCGGTCATCTGCTGCCATAGCCCGTTAACGCCAAATTCGCCGCACTGTCCTAACGGATTCATTCGTCGTACGTCCTACATTGATTTCCGCGGTTATTTCACGCAGTGTCGGTTGTCTGTTAGCACTGACAATTCTACGCAAACAACACTGTTCTCGGTCGTTAAGTGAAGATCGTCGGCTACTGCGCTGTCCGTGGTGAGACGTAATGCCTGAAATTTGGTATTCTCGGCACACTTTTGACACTGTGGATCTCGGAATATTGAATTCTCTAAAGATTTCCGAAATGCAACGTCCCATGCGTCTAGCTGTAACTACCATTACGCGCTCAAACTCTGTTAATTCTCGTCATGCGGCCATAATCAAGTGGGAAACCTTTTCACACGAACCACCTGAGTACACAAGACTGTCCCACCAATGCATTGCCCTTATAACCTTGTGTATGCGATACTATCGTCTTCTGTATATGTGCATATCGCTATCCCATCAGTGTATTAAGTACCTGCGAGCGATTCTATCATAGACTGGGTCACATTTCACCCTCCGGGACCGTTTCACCTCCTACACCGTCATCATTGACGAAATTAAGGTCTGCGTTGGATTGCGAATAGTACAAAAAACTCTCCTCAGGTTGCTACCTGTTGACAGTGACGTTGCAGTTTCTTCGGATTTAGATGTTAAGCTCGGTGGCATCCGTGGTGCTTTATGAGAGTAGTAGTTTGGGTGCCAGCCACCAGTTTCAGTATAACCCTTGTTTTCACTCGCATAATCATCCATAAAAACGAAACAGGTCACTACACTGCACAGTGCAATCATTCATCATAACTGTCCCGAGGCGGCCGCGGTGGTCTCGCGGTTCTAGGCGCTCAGTCCGGAACTGCGCGACTGCTACGGTCGCAGGTTCGAGTCCTGCCTCGGGCATGGATGTGTGTGATGTCCTTAGGTTAGTTAGGTTTAAGTAGTTCTAAGTTCTAGGGGACTGATGACCACAGATGTTAAGTCCCATAGTGCTCAGAGCCATTTGAACCATTTTTGAACTGTCCCGAACACTAAGAGACTTGTGGTGTCACACCTCGCCTATCCACTCTTTCGGTAACAAATGAAACCAAATGAAGGTGTCGCTTTTGAAGCATCTGACTTGATCTTACTTACAGGTGTGAATCAAGCAATCACTTTGAACAGTGATTTGTCGAAGCTAATAATGGGGATGTAGGTGAATGGAAAGGGTAATACAACAATCGTAACAATGAGAAGAGCCCATCGTCGAATCCTTGAATGCGATATAAGACTCACAAAATTGTATATATAAAACCCTGTAAGGTTGAGACGAGCAAGAGAGGAGCAAGAGTGCAGGAGGGTGGCGCGTGACCTTGCCTGTAAGCCATAGCCATAGCGTTGTACCGACGGCAGCTGACGGTTGTTCACGAGATCTTGTGCTGTGGCCACGGACGCTACGTGTTGGCTGCTCCACGACAACGACGAAAGTGAGGCTGCGTGACCCTGCTGGTCGTATTTAAAAACTTGGTTCCAGCAAGGAAACAGCAGCCCCTGAACGGCCGTTCCTACAAAAAGCCGTGTCTGCCGTACCAGCGAGTTCTGAGATTTATTAGATCGTCATTACCTGGCTGGTCGTTAACAGTCATCTACCTCCCAAGAGTGTATACCTGCGGTCCTGAAGTCATTCTTCAAACTTAGAAGCTTCTCGAACAGTCACCGCCTACTTGGTGAACACCAATAATAGTAGTTTGAATGGCGTTGCTTTAAAATTAACCTGGCCGAAAATTACTCCCGTACAGAGTTATCGTGTTTGTTTAGATACTTCCGTAACTTTGATGAAGCTGTCTATGTACGGTTTATCAATAAGTTACGCAACGCTGACCACTTCAGGTAGCTATAAATCACCTCAAGACAGAACAGCGCCACGAAAAATTTCACGAAGTCTGTTGAGAGTTCATTGAGATTTTATCCAACATTTACCTGTAGTCACGCACAGTAGATAGACTATTCTTTAAGGAATAATGCACTCAAGTAGCAGTGAACTACATTCTTTTTCTACTAACAAATTTACAAACGTAAGTATATTTCTCATGTAAAGCTAAAATTCATGTATTCCACATGTCAAATGCTCAGTCAGTATTTAATCTGTATAATGCCAGGTGCTTGTATCTAACGTATCACATAGAATATACCGCAACTACCAACAATAGGACAAATAAACAGCTGCTGAATATCATGTAGTGTCCTGACTTGCAACATTCCCAGTAATATACCAGTACACACAAACATAGTAAACATACATAAGCACAAAACATTTCAGGTCAGAATAGCTCGAGGTTCTACCGAGACCTTCTTACCTGAAATAGGTGGAAGTAGGCCACAACCAACCAACATGCAACATAGGCTATATCACACATCCAGATACAGTATATCGCTTCCATCTACATACTGCAAATCATTTCCACCACGCTCATTGTATTACATTTTTGTTTTTATTTTTCTTGATATTTGCATATATAAATTATATTCTCATCAGCTAGGCAGAAACATTGTATAGAACCATTTTAACAACTGTTAAGCACTCAATTCACTGCAACTTTAGAGACATTTTTGTATTATGTTCTTTATATTATTTAAAAAAAAGCATTAACAACCGTATACGAATAATGTTGCAATACTGAGAAGTGTTTGCTGTTGCATTCAGAAGCATCCGACCCACCTTACGTTTCAAGGCGGTGGGTTACTCTGTACTGTTAATGAAAGGATGAAACTAAATATGGATTGCATGAAACGTATTTTCAAGTTCCTCCGTGAGCCACACACTGCATAAATAGTTGAAACAACGATTAAACGCACGAGTGAGGAAGGAAGGAAGATCAGGATTCAACGCCTCGTCAAAGACAAGGCAATTGGTTGAGCACTAGCTCAGTTGAAGAACGGTAAATCAGGATAGCATCTGTGGAAGGATTCCAATATTCGGTTTAAGTGAACTGGGGAAACCACTGAAAACCTAAACAGAAACCGCAAATGGGGACTGAAACGTAGTCCTCTCGAAGAGTCTACGTCCTTAACTAGCGCCGCACAATGCAGGACGCAAAAGAGTTCAGGGAGATAACTAGGAATCCGATTTCTACAGACACACGCCGCAAACCACCGTACGGTGCTTGGCGGAGGGTACTTCTTGTCCGGATCTTGGTAAACATTCTGCAGTGGATATTGTGTCGAAGGCTTTTCGGAAATCTACGAATACTGAATTTGCGTTGAATTCATACATGGTTCGCAGGATATCTTGCGTGAAAACGGGTAGCTGAAATTCGCACGAGTGTGCTTTCTAATCTGTGCCGATTTGCGAACAAAAGATTTTTTATTGAAATTTTAAAAAAATTTACAAAAATCTTTTAATGCCTAGACCGCATTTCCATAAAACAATTAAGAAAGACGACTTGCTAGTTTCGGTTGTAAGTAACAGACGTATTCATATCATGCGTATGTAAAATGCAGGTTGAACACTAACTGGTTCATCATGCGTTCGTCAAGAAACCAACACGAATAAGAAAAAAAAATCTTGAAGAGCAACGACAGGACTGAGCCAGGCGGTTCACCATATTGTTAGGAGTAGGTCGAACAAACCGGGTGTATCCCTTGCCAGTTACTGATTGATGTGAGTTTCACTGACATAGTCGGTTTCTTCAACTTGTAAGAACATAGTATACTGATTGGCTCAGTCTTGTTGTTGCTGTTCAGAAAAGTGTTTTTATTCATGCTGCTTTCTACACGAACGCATGATGATTCTACTGGTATGTCCAGTTCGTATTCAACCTGCATTTTGCATATACATGATCAGAGGATGATTGTTACTTATGACCGAAACTAATTGGTGATCTTATTTTAAATGTTTTATGTAAATCCGGTCTAGGCATCAAAAGATTTCTGTAATGCTTTTAAAAAAATTTATTAAATTACATAACGACCGTTTTCTCCATTCCTGGCAATGTCAGGCATTACAAAGAAGTTTTTTTGTCTGAAGGAAATTTATTAAATTCGAACTTGGTAGCTTAATTAAATGTCGGAATTAACAATACAGAAAAGCTCGGAGGTGGCCGCCTAAGAGGTGCAAGGCAACTTCGCGGGGAAAGTTGCGGTAGTGGGGGCAAGAACGCGTTACAATGCAAATGGCCGATTGTGTGCGGTCCGACGGCGGGCACGCCCTCCACCAACAGGTGGTCGCTTGGACCACGGTCGCTAGGACGAAAGGAAGGCTAGAAGGCCAGGGTTCAACGTCCTGTCGACGCTCACGTCATCTGAATGCAGCACTAGCTCTGACAGGTCAAGTATTGGGAAGGAAACGGTCGTAGCTTGATCAGATGGACCATCCCGGGATTCCCCTCAAGTGATATAGGGAAGCCACAGACAACATAATTCAGGACGACAGAGGGATCTCGTCACAGACTAACCTGAGGTTACTGTATCAATTGGACACATAAAATTACAATTTGTTTTACGTATTACTTATTATGTGAATCAATATCACTTTTCCCATCTTCACATGGCGTCACATGATACAGTCCACAAATAGCGTTTATTAGGGAAGAATCCACCACATCAGGAACTTAAAAAATACCTGCAGAAGCACAAGAGAAATGATATCTGACGTCTCTTGGGGATGAACACCAGACACTGTATGTGTGTGGAGAAGGGAGAGCGGGATGGATGGATGGGATAGATGGAGAGAGAGAGAGAGAGAGAGAGAGAGAGAGAGAGAGAGAATATTCTTTATCTGGGATTGGTCGCACAATATAGAGTGTGGTCAGAAGAAGTATGAGATGCTTGCAAGGGTTTTGCGGGATAGGTTATGCTGACAAATAATTGTTAAAATGAAACTCGATACCTTACGATGTTTCCGAGATAATTAGTATTGAAGTTAGTCAATCAGCCTTGGGTTCGATCCTCCTAATGTCCCGTGTCCTATTTTTGCATCGCTTTCTTGCTCGGTTTTAGGAAACCAAACGAAGAACACGTTTGACGACACCGTCTGCGGCGGGCCGGTTGAATTTGTGCGCGCAACTAACTGATTGGCTAACTTCGACGCTAATTAATTCGAAAACGGAGCAACGTATCGAATTTTTTCTGAACAATTATTTCTCAGCGCAACCTATCTTACAACAGCTTGACGTGCTTTTCACACTGTTTCTGACAGCCCTATAGAACGAAACAGCCTCATTTCACACACGTACGTTAATTTCCAAACAGCCAACTAGGCAGCTCTGACGCCACACAAAATTCTGAAAACCGTGGTCTTTAATTCGAGGTCATTAGAGACACAATATTAAATCATCCGAATCTGGTTGGGAAATTATACCGGCTGAGGCTTTGGTGTAGGAATCATCCCTCAGTCGCAGGCTTTTGTGATTTAACGAAACTGCGAAAATTCTCAGTGAGGGTCGATAGGAATTTGAATATTGCTGCTTCTAGCACCACTCACCCCGTTTACATAGCGAGGACTAGTGCATAATAAGCAGACTTTTGTTGCAAAAGGAGGAAATGCATCATCTGGTTAAATAAAGAGAAAGGACAGTATCTGACGTCTTCTCTAAATGATGAACTTGTGGAGGGCCAATCGAAACAAGCTGAAGATCTGAGAGCTTCATGTAATGAATCCTTTTATTTCATTACCTGCCAATAAATGACTTTCATGTTTACTTCCGGATATTATACCGTGGTATTCGATATTCAGAGCAAAAGCTGGAATCAGCCATTTGCTGGAAATGAAAGTGCGATACGTTGTACAAACCTGGAAGTTATTTTTTATTTTACTGCCTGAGAGAGTGCAGGGGCTTGTTTGCATTGAGAGAGGACCGTTTACTTTTTATCTCTGAATAATTCCAGTGCTGGAAAACTTAATTGCGTTCGAAAGTAATTGGTAGGTGGCCAGGCAATTCCAGAGGTCGCAACTTGTATGTGGTCCCGAGTATCTCTTAGCGGCGAGACGGTGCCACGGCAGACTTGAAGAGAAATTATATACACCAGAACCTGCGTTTCGATTCTAAAGGTGCGCTGGCGCACTTAATGTGAATAAATTACTACCTGGCTCATTACGCTAATGATAGACACGCAGTCATTTACGCGAACGATAAACTTTATGGAATAGCATGAAACGCGAAGACAAACTAAACGCAACTTCATGGAAGCATCTGTGATTTTATTTGGGGTCTGACAAATATACAGAGCAAGGCTTATTGCCCGCAGCTCGTGGTCGTGTGGTAGCGTTCTCGCTTCCCACGCCCGGGTTCCCGGGTTCGATTCCCGGCGGGGTCAGGGATTTTCTCTTCCTCGTGATGGCTGGGTGTTGTGTGATGTTCTTAGGTTAGTTAGGTTTAAGTAGTTCTAAGTTCTAGGAGACTGATGACCATAGATGTTAAGTCCCATAGAGCTCAGAGCCATTTGAACCAAGGCTTATTGTTGAGTGCTGTTGAAGCGCAAGAATTTCGTAATAAGTGCCCCGGCGGTGGAGACGCAACAAAGGCCAACTGGAGCTACATGGTTACTTTGTATTCTATCCAAATGAGTGGATGGATACCTTCGGATCCCACCGCCAAGTCGTGTTGGTCACTTCATATGAAATAGTACATTCGCCAGCAAGCAGAAGACTTACAAACCTGATTCAGTGCTATCACTAACATAAAATACTGTATTCCTTAAGACATTCTCGACGGACTAGCAGTAGAAATAGTTCTTCGTCAAAACGTCAGACGACTTCGTGAAATACGCACCGGAAAAAAAGTGACCGATATATTCACGTTTGTCGAACTCAACTGAGTTATGACCGCATCCTCCTATTTATATCAGTGTAACAAGTGCTTTTCACACAAACGGGTATAAATAGCAGGTTGCAGTCATGTTTCAGCCGTGTGTCCGTCATACGTAAAGATATCGGTCTGTTGCTCCGATGAAACTCTGTGCGAATTTCACAAAGACGTCCGACGTTTCGCTTGCGAACCATTTCTACGTTTAAATATTGTCTTAGGGTGCTTGGCACGACGTCTTTCTGTATGCAACGAGAGGACTTTAGATACAGAAAGAGCAATTTAGCCGAAACACAATTTGAATTTGCAGAGACCCTTACAATAGTAGAAATTTAGCGAAAATCTTAAAAAACCGTATTCTATTAGGAATATACACAGGGTGTATCAAAGTCAATGCGACAGATATCTAGGGATAATAGATCACGTCACGGGGAACAACTTTTGTCAGAGATAAAATGTTCCCTGACGCATCCCAACTACACTAGGCATCGTTTTATTGAATTCGTCTGCTCTGGGACGACGAGATTTCATAGCCGTAGCAGAGTCTACTAAGTAAGTGTGCTGCATCTGCGTACTGCGTATCCCGGTAAGTGATAAGATTGATTTGCCACAAAGAAACCTTAAGAACGAGCGTCTCTTCGCAGAAAAATATGTTTTAGAAGATCGACGTACCGCTTTTTACGTGAAGCAGATGACTAGATTATAGGCAACACAAATTACATATGAACCCTGCGGAGTTCCTACGTGCTACCGCTTCTCAAGGGCATAATTAATTATAAAAGACGCCTTGCGAGCCAGCAAGCGTCAGGCAACACTTGGTCTCCAACAAAAGTTGTTCACCATGCCGTGATCTATCACCTCTAGAAGAAAGACTTGGAAACAATCTGTCGATCTCCCTCTGAGACATGTGCACAAGATAAAAGATAAGAGTATATACGAATCACACCTCACACACAAGCAAGTTATTTTTCCAGGCGACTATCCATGAATAGAACAGGGCGAATCCGTAAGGGTTTACAGCATTTTCTGTCGCGCACGTTCCAGTGATTTGTACAGTGGGTGTATAAAAAATTAAATGACATAAAAAAATTCAAAGGCAGAACATGTCGCTTCACTTCGTGTCGGATATGACTATCATATCGTGAGATATTTCTCAGTTTTCACTCTGCAGTATAGTGTGGGTCCGCCTTGACATAAAACTTTTATTATTTGTTTACTTATTCCCAAACTAGTTTAAGCTACAACCATCGCCATCATCAGTGGATTCTTTGATTCTAAAACGCAGAAATAGCATATTTATAAAACATTGTAAAACATGATTATATGTTTACTGTTTGGTTCCAAATATTGTTTTCTGTGAATAATTTCATAATACCTTATTTACTATACGTCACAGCATGGTTTTACGATTGTAGCCGCTGTTCTCGGCATATTTTCTGTGTTTTTTTTATTGCTGTTTTCCTCGACATACATCGTGTCACCTACAGCTATATGAGTGGCTGTAGGTAAACAAATACAAAATGTGAACTTACATATGTCAGCGTTTACAACTGGGATTTCGGTAGTGTTGTGGATACAGTTTTGGTGTGTACTAGGTTCCAAAGTAGTTGTCTTGTACTCACGTTCGTTGGAGAGCTTGCAGCTACTTTTAGAAACAGAAGAACATAATTTTCGCACCTTTTCGTAATATAGAACATTATGCCATCTTGCTGTTCGCGTGTGGCGCGATAAGTGTATCGCGCTTCGCGAGAAGGTTATGAAAATTGTAGCGGGAATTCTGACGATTTGTGTTCCTTACTTATATTTTATACTTATATATATATATGGGGGAGTGGTTTTGTGTGTGTGTGTGTGTGTGTGTGTGTGTGTGTGTGTGTGTGTTAGAGAGGTACAGAGTGTGCTATTGCAAAGTGATGTGTCTTCGTTTATTACGTTTCGGCTGTAGCTTTTTGTATGTTATAATTTTCTTCTATTGTTAGTTTTCAGTATGAACTGTTGCTGTGTTTCAGGATGTGTGGATCACTTTCCATATTAGTGGGGTTATGGTTTTTGTTCATCAGGTGCGCTGCGGAGGTTGAATGTGTGGCGTCCCTCTTTAGAGCTCTCATGTGCTCTGTGTACCTTGTTCGAGAAGGTAAAGAGGCAAAATGAATTATGTATTTCACTTAGTGTCTACTCGTAACTTGAATCTATTTGTTAATAGCACTACAGAATCATTATGGTAAGTTGGCGGGGTTACACTGTCGCGAGAAGAACTCTCCCACTACGTGCAGGGTGCTTTCAGGATCTTGTTTTTACGGTGCTGGCACCGTCACAAGAGATTCTTCTCCAGTGAGACGCGCTCAAGGCCTCCAGGGCGCCTGGAAACGAAAGGGAGAGCTGTCGTCACTTCTGTCTGCAGCTTTGTCGTGACCGGCCTTGCAGATGGCGGCGATTCGGAAGCCTGTAGCGGCGCCGCTAGTCGCCGAGCGCGATGAAGCCGCGAGGCAGTTGAGAGCTCAGCGCCGCAGTTGCTAACGACGCGAGAACGTGACCGCGAGCTTGCTGCCAGATGAAATCTTGCCTTACACCGTGGACCGCGTTTAAGACAGTGGCCAGTGGTAACTCGATAACACACTAAAAACAGGAACGCTAATTGGTAAACCTCTACCATGACTCTATACAATAATGAATTACTAAGTGATCGCCTTTTATGAACACAATTTTTGTTCGGCTTAATTCCCAAGCACGTTCCACCACAGTTGTGGCATCTGAACTGATTTTTTTTTCTTTTATTGTTTCCGAAATTATACACGTTGACAGCATATATTTTTATTGTCTAGCTTACATATGAACTCACCTTTCTCCATTATGTATGCCCTACTGCTGCCAACAGAAATCAGCACAAATCTATATTAGTACGGCATCTCATCTACAACACAGCGATTTTACAACGACTGAACTGAATTTTTGTTTAGAATATAACCTCTAAACTTCGTATTCCGATAAAACAATGACATATTCCCGTTTTTTACTCTTGTCATTGCTGTAGATAATTTGTTCTGAGCTATACTTGGTTATTATTTTCGTGTAAATGTGTTGTTGTTATTGGTTTCATGTTTAAAGCGATGTGTGGGCATCGGTAAAATATCATGACGTTTTGGTTGGGAAAATTATTTGGTGTGGTTTGCTATGTATAAATTGTGTTTGCTGATTTATAACAGCTTTAACGTACATTTTCTCGTGCTCATTGGCGAGTTCTGAATGTTGCAATGTTACTGTACCTTAACAGGCACATTTAAGTTTCAGATATGTTGTTGACAGTCGTTTGTTTCACTGATTCGTTGTCAATTGGCGGCCGCGAAGTCTGAATTTGTTCAAATGTTTTGTGTGTATGTGTGTGTGTGTGTGTGTGTGTGTGTGTGGTTACGAAAAATCACTTCAATTTTGGAGCTAAAAACAGCATTGCATTTGAAGAAAGGATGTTCATTAAAAATTGGTGATTAGAACGAACATGAAAACACTTCACTTAATATTTTATGTTGCCAGGCTGACTGAACTTCAATGTGCAAATAAACCGTTAATATCTTTAACGTGTTAAAACATATTTCAGATGAGAATTTTAGTTACCTCACCCCATATAAGGGCGAAAAAAAGGCCAAACCCACTGCAAACTGATGTGCTTCTACTGGGGAGTACAACATCGCGGTGGTACCGAAAATCACGCCTGTAGATCGATTACCGTGTTTCTCTGCGTTATCAGGGATAATCTTTTGGTCTACGTACTCATTTTTAGCTTCTTTCTTCGTTTCAGGCAAGGCACAGAAAATTTAGAATCGCTGTCACTGTTCTGTGCAGAACTATCTTATTATATTTGTTACTGAATAAACCTGTAAGCATTCAACATTTCTTGTCTTGAAATTTAATTATCCCGCTTCGTCTTGATTATTAGTAACTACTACTTTATTTTTATATGAGTTCGTCACGAATCGAAAACCTATCCTTTGTTGTAGATTTTGCATCTGTTAGTTTTGATAAGACTGTAAAGGCACTGCGCTATACGACTGGAGAGAGCTCAGAGTTGAAATTGCGTTTCTCTCAGCGGATTTAACGAGTACTGGTACTGTCTCTTCGAGATGCTAACACCTGCCGCTACTTCGCAAAGCCGGCAAACGAACCGCACTTTGTTCCGAATGCTATTATGAAGGCGGCAGAGTTAAGGAACAAGTGGCTAGTTCCATGTCCCTGCACTGTTATAACAAGCTCCGCAGCTACCTCGAAGCAGCCGATAATCATCGCTCCAGAGCCTCACCTTTGAGATGCCACTCTTGCAATTATGCGGATGCGCCTTTCTCTGCCTTCCAATTTCAATACAAGACGACTGGATTTTTCACTCAAAGTTGCATATGGCGGGAAGTATCGACGTCGCAACTGTTGATCTTCGCAACAGACACTGGATTCACTGGATAAGGGGGGAGGGGGATTCGAATACACTTCTTATCCTGCTTAGAGGACGGTTTCGGTGTCTCTACTGAACAATTTCAAGTGAACGTCTAGGTAGTTCTTTAAACAAAAACGCCCGAATCCTCCAACAGTTCTCCTTCATCTGAGCTATTTGCCGTCACTAATGACGTCGATGGAGACGGAACGTTAACTTCTAACGCTCGCTTCTTCGTTCCCGCGAACGTCACGTGGCGACAGGTTGAACTCGCTGCCAAAGTGGTCAATTTGCAGCTCACTCGGTGCATATTCTCTAATGAAAGTGAGAAGTACTTTCCGACTAGAATCCTTACAGACGGCGATGTGCATCACTGAGAGGTTTACTTCGAAATTTCCGGAGATTACGTTCGTTGAAATCTCAGGTACCGTATTGCTTTCTTCCACATTCATGGGAAGCATTGCATTTACTGAAAGTTTCGCAAAGTACACTTCTCAAAAGAATTAGGGGAACACGATTTTGGGCATCTGCCGTACTCCACTGAGCAATAATTGTGGACTGTGTATTTTACCAAATTATACCGTTATCTTTCACAAATTAAGTGCACAACAAAAGACCATTACGTCCTCGCTCACTTCCGTAACAAGAACTAAAATCTCTGACAGGTGTCGAAAAACAAAGTGGAAATAATCATTCATCCCGTATCCTGAATGATTTTCATTGGACTTTGAGAGCTTCAATAACTTTCATGCCCTCTGTGAGCGTTTTTCACCGCCAGACATCAACGTAGCATGCTCCGTACAACTCTACGGAGGTCACCCTATGGTATCCGTTCCCATTCTTCAGTGACAGTATTTTAGAACCCTTGAGAGTTCTTGCAGAATCTGTGGTGCAATAAGACGAACACGAATTCGTCTGTTAGGAATGTCCCACAAAAGCTCGGTGCTCGATTGAGTTTAGGTCGGGACTAACCGCTGGTCATTCCATTACTTGAATGTCCAGGCTTCGCAAGACATCTCTGGTGACGCCCGCCACATGGGCCCTGGTATTATCGCGCATAAGAAGGAATTCAGGGCCACCACCATATGCAGTAGCCACCACAGGGTCCAACGGGATCTGTTAGATGTACTGGTTGTCGGTGAGGCGACCGTGTACAACTGCAAGATCCGTACGGCTGTGAATTGATGTCTCCCCATACCATCACAGAACCTTGGCCGAATATGTTGATTTCCTCGACAACATTTGCAGGTACCGCTCACCACGGCGTATCCACATACGAAGTCAGCCATCATCTTGCGTCAGAGGAAATCTGGACTAGCCTGTGAATATCACGTCTCGCCGCTGACGAAGTTGCCAGTTGACATGGGAGCGACAGGACTAAAACCGAGCTGCGAGATGTTGTCGTATCAAGCGGGGTACTCGAAAAATGGCTCTGAGCACTATGGGACTCAACTGCTGTGGTCATCAGTCCCCTAGAACTTAGAACTACTTAAACCTAACTAACCTAAGGACATCACACACATCCATGCCCGAGGCAGGATTCGAACCTGCGATCGTAGCAGTCGCAGGGCACTCGAACAGGACGTCTGGGTCGTAAGATAGGACACAGCGGTCACTTCTGAGACCTTCTTGCAATGGTGTGGCGGTAGTCGTACGATGCCGCAGCGCAGAGATGGCAGATGTCAAACTTCACATGGGGCTGTAACGCATCGGCGACCTTGACCAACTCGGCTTATATACATATCTGTCAACTCTAGACCGTGTCCATAACTTATGGAGAGACATTGGCATGTGCAGTAACAATATGGAAAGTCCATCCTTCTTGGATCAAACACGTTGTTCTTGCAACTTGCACTGCATTGATATATCGCACTGCGTATGCTTGATCGAATACAACGTCTATAAATGACGAATGCCGTGTCTGTGCCTCATTAGAGAACGTTGGGACAACGGCACTCACTCCCTTCTGAGGAGTTACCTGATACTGTCATGCATAACACAGCCGATAGATGGCGAATGTGTCGCGAATGACTTTAGTTGTTGCATACGTTGAAAGCGAATATCTCAGGCTCTGCAATAAGACCACAGGTATCACAGGCATCAAAATAGATTTATCATACAGGACGTTCATATAAACATGTTATCCTAATTCTTTTGAGCAGTATAGTTCTTCTATTACATAGTTTATTGTCATTAAATTAAGTTTTTGTGAAGAGTAAACTTTACCTTAAAATATTTTCATTTTTGGAGTAGGCAGCAATAGCTAAAAAAACTAGACAAGTACAGATCCTAGCTACGAGTACTAACTTCTTTGCGAAATAAACAAGAAAACTTCAAACTTCCTGGCGGATTAAAGCTGTGTGCCGGACCGAGACTCGAATTCGGGATAGGCAAAGGTCCCGAGTTCGAGTCTGGGTCCGGCACAGAGTTTTAATCTGCCAGGAAGTTTCATATCAGCGCACACTGCGCTGTAGAGTGAAAATCTCATTCAAGAAAACTTCATATAGTTACATAATACTGGTATTTCAGAATGAGATTTTCACTTTGCAGCGGAGTGTGCGCTGATTTGAAACTTCCTGGCAGATTAAAACTGTGTGCCCGACCGAGACTCGAACTCGGGAACTTTGCCTTTCGCGGGCAAGTGCTCTACCAACTGAGCTACCGAAGCACGACTCACGACCGGTACTCACAGCTTTACTTCTGCCAGTACCTCGTCTCCTACCTTCCAAACTTTACAGAAGCTCTCCTGCTAACCATGCAGAACTAGCACTCCTGAAAGAAAGGATATTGCGGAGACTGGCAGAAGTAAAGCTGTGAGAACCGGTCGTGAGTCGTGCTTCGGTAGCTCAGTTGGTAGAGCACTTGCCCGCGAAAGGAAAAGGTCCCGAGTTCGAGTCTCGGTCGGGCACACAGTTTTAATCTGCCAGGAAGTTTCATATCAGCGCACACTCCGCTGCAGAGTGAAAAACTCATTCTGGAAACATCCCCCAGGCTGTGGCTAAGCCATGTCTCCGCAATATCCTTTCTTTCAGGAGTGCTAGTTCTGCATGGTTCGCAGGAGAGCTTCTGTAAAGTTTGGAAGGTAGGAGACGAGGTACTGGCAGAAGTAAAGCTGTGAGTACCGGTCGTGAGTCGTGCTTCGGTAGCTCAGTTGGTAGAGCACTTGCCCGCGAAAGGCAAAGGTCCCGAGTTCGAGTCTCGGTCGGGCACACAGTTTTAATCTGCCAGGAAGTTTCATATCAGCGCACACTCCGCTGCAGAGTGAAAAACTCATTCTGGAAACATCCCCCAGGCTGTGGCTAAGCCATGTCTCCGCAATATCCTTTCTTTCAGGAGTGCTAGTTCTGCATGGTTCGCAGGAGAGCTTCTGTAAAGTTTGGAAGGTAGGAGACGAGGTACTGGCAGAAGTAAAGCTGTGAGTACCGGTCGTGAGTCGTGCTTCGGTAGCTCAGTTGGTAGAGCACTTGCCCGCGAAAGGCAAAGGTCCCGAGTTCGAGTCTCGGTCGGGCACACAGTTTTAATCTGCCAGGAAGTTTCATATCAGCGCACACTCCGCTGCAGAGTGAAAATCTCATTCTAGAAACATCCCCCAGGCTGTGGTTAAGCCATGTCTCCGCAATATCCTTTCTTTCAGGAGTGCTAGTTCTGCATGGTTCGCCGGAGAGCTTCTGTAAAGTTTGGAAGGTAGGAGACGAGGTACTGGCAGAAGTAAAGCTGTGAGTACCGGTCGTGAGTCGTGCTTCGGTAGCTCAGTTGGTAGGACACTTGCCCGCGAAAGGCAAAGGTCCCGAGTTCGAGTCTCGGTCGGGCACACAGTTTTAATCTGCCAGGAAGTTTCATATCAGCGCACACTCCGCTGCAGAGTGAAAAACTCATTCTGGAAACATCCCCCAGGCCGTGGCTAAGCCATGTCTCCGCAATATCCTTTCTTTCAGGAGTGCTAGTTCTGCATGGTTCGCCGGAGAGCTTCTGTAAAGTTTGGAAGGTAGGAGACGAGGTACTGGCAGAAGTAAAGCTGTGAGTACCGGTCGTGAGTTGTGCTTCGGTAGCTCAGTTGGTAGAGCACTTGCCCGCGAAAGGCAAAGGTCCCGAGTTCGAGTCTCGGTCGGGCACACAGTTTTAATCTGCCAGGAAGTTTCATATCAGCGCACACTCCGCTGCAGAGTGAAAATCTCATTCTGGAAACATCCCCCAGGCTGTGGCTAAGCCATGTCTCCGCAATATCCTTTCTTTCAGGAGTGCTAGTTCTGCATGGTTCGCCGGAGAGCTTCTGTAAAGTTTGGAAGGTGGGAGACGAGGTACTGGCAGAAGTAAAGCTGTGAGTACCGGTCGTGAGTCGTGCTTCGGTAGCTCAGTTGGTAGAACACTTGCCCGCGAAAGGCAAAGGTCCCGAGTTCGAGTCTCGGTCGGGCACACAGTTTTAATCTGCCAGGAAGTTTCATATCAGCGCACACTCCGCTGCAGAGTGAAAATCTCATTCTGGAAACATCCCCCAGGCTGTGGCTAAGCCATGTCTCCGCAATATCCTTTCTTTCAGGAGTGCTAGTTCTGCATGGTTCGCAGGAGAGCTTCAGTAAAGTTTGGAAGGTAGGAGACGAGTTACTGGCAGAAGTAAAGCTGTGAGTACCGGTCGTGAGTCGTGCTTCGGTAGCTCAGTTGGTAGAGCACTTGCCCGCGAAAGGCAAAGGGCACACAGTTTTAATCTGCCAGGAAGTTTCATACTGGTATTTCATTCGTTGAACTGCCCTTGCAGAAAAATTGACCTGTGTAGGTGAATATGGTTCTCTTTTGAGGCTCTGCCATCAAAAAGTATTCAATAAACAGACACACAGGTATTGCCTAATGCGAAATTAGCAAAGCGGATATGAGCCCATCAACTTTGCAAGCTGTTATGGTACACGTAGTTTGAACTACAGGCTCTTTATAGATTATACTCTTCTTTAAAATCATACTGTCCACTTTATCTTGAATAAAAACTGTTAAAAATTATTCGAGTTAAGACTTCGAAGACATTGCAGGTATCAGCACGAAGTGAAAGCGGATACCGGTACTCCATTTTTCAGGGACGTTTGGTGTTTAAATCTTATCTAGGTTGTCAAGTGAGTAACAGAGCCGTGTAAATCCAACGTTTCGACCATTCCCTTACATACTGCAATTTTCATCAGAAAATGAAAATAGGAAAATGTTGAAACGTTCCATAGGGACGGCGCTGTTATTCAGCTTACAACCTGAGCAGATACAGCGATATTCTGCAGAACATCAGGTAACAGAGTGGCAGCAACAAAGAGTAGTCAAGGCAGGGCCTTACCTTCCCGCTGATGACCGCCTGGACGGAGAGCACTTGCGCGGCGCGGTGGTACTCGAGCACCTCGCCCGGAAGCGCGTGCCCAACGCCCGGATCGAACCATACCAGGTCGCCCTGCAACACACCACCAAAGCACGTCAGCATC
This sequence comes from Schistocerca serialis cubense, assembly GCF_023864345.2. NCBI lineage: Eukaryota > Metazoa > Arthropoda > Insecta > Orthoptera > Acrididae > Schistocerca > Schistocerca serialis. Next base: position 499,957,496 of record NC_064639.1, read on the forward strand.
CTAACTAGAGCACTCCGGCTGTGTACGTCGTCAGCGGTGCAGGTACAGTGGTCGAGCAGCTCCTCATCAGTGACGCTTGAAGTGGTGTAAAGAGCGACGCCACTGGTCAGTGGACGAATGGAAATGAGTGATTTGGCGTTATGAATGACGCTACACGTTGTGGCAACCCGATGAATGCACTGGGTTCGGCGAAAGCCTGTAGAACATTACTTGTTATATCGTGTAGTGCCAACGATGAAGTATGGGGGAGGAGGTGTTACGGTATGGGGCTGACTTCGTGGCTACGGTGTGGTACTCTTATTGCACTTAGAAAACGCTTAATGCGGAAGGATATGAACACATTTTACAGCAGTGTGTGCTGCGTAAAGTAGAAATACAGTTCGGAGACAATGATTTTATCATCATGACAATGCACCCTGTCAGGCAGCAGCATCTGTGAGGCAATAATTTGTGGACAGTAACATTACTGAAATGGACTGACCTGCCCAGAGCCACGACCCGGCCCAGTGGAACAGTTTTGGGATGAATTAGAAGGTGGTCTCCGCTCCAGGCACCACATCCATCATCGTTACCTACTCTGGTTTCTGCCCTTGAGAAGAATGGATTGCCATTCCTCAATGGGCAGCATAAGGACAGAAGCTGAACACACCCCATATTAATGTCCAAAATATACTTTTCATCCATACTTTTTATCCATACGTCACCATAAATAAGGTGCTTCCGTGACGATGATGTGAAATATAGAGAATCATGGAGGAGAGCAAATGTATGTGTGAGCAAAAGAACACGGATCCGGACGAGAGCGAGTCAAAAGTTAGGTAGCGAAAAGTGGTGTGAAACACGGATCAGTTATTTGTTTTATAGTGTAATAAACTGATTTATTGTGTACGTAGATGTTTCCATATTTTTGTCCACTTCCTGTATTTTTCAGGCTTAGTAATACGTGTCAGATTACGTATAATATTACCCGCAGTTGTTATGAAATTTCAAATCAATACAATCTCTTTCACGAGAGTAAAAAAGCGAGGTGAAAAGAAGGAGGCTGAAAAACTCAAAGTTGACGTAAATTATCTTCGTGCTTTCAAAGATGACCATTCGCGATGTGGCTCATTTCTTCTATGCACATTGTTCTTTTCTAGTCGAACTGAAAGGGTACACAGAATTTATCAATATTGTTGTACTAAATATGGTATGTAGGAAACTACACTCCTGGAAATTGAAATAAGAACACCGTGAATTCATTGTCCCAGGAAGGGGAAACTTTATTGACACATTCCTGGGGTCAGATACATCACATGATCACACTGACAGAACCACAGGCACATAGACACAGTCAACGGAGCATGCACAATGTCGGCACTAGTACAGTGTATATCCACCTTTCGCAGCAATGCAGGCTGCTATTCTCCCATGGAGACGATCGTAGAGATGCTGGATGTAGTCCTGTGGAACGGCTTGCCATGCCATTTCCACCTGGCGCCTCAGTTGGACCAGCGTTCGTGCTGGACGTGCAGACCGCGTGAGACGACGCTTCATCCAGTCCCAAACATGCTCAATGGGGGACAGATCCGGAGATCTTGCTGGCCAGGGTAGTTGACTTACACCTTCTAGAGCACGTTGGGTGGCACGGGATACATGCGGACGTGCATTGTCCTGTTGGAACAGCAAGTTCCCTTGCCGGTCTAGGAATGGTAGAATGATGGGTTCGATGACGGTTTGGATGTACCGTGCACTATTCAGTGTCCCCTCGACGATCACCAGTGGTGTACGGCCAGTGTAGGAGATCGCTCCCCACACCATGATGCCGGGTGTTGGCCCAGTGTGCCTCGGTCGTATGCAGTCCTGATTGTGGCGCTCACCTGCACGGCGCCAAACACGCATACGACCATCATTGGCACCAAGGCAGAAGCGACTCTCATCGCTGAAGACGACACGTCTCCATTCGTCCCTCCATTCACGCCTGTCGCGACACCACTGGAGGCGGGCTGCACGATGTTGGGGCGTGAGCGGAAGACGGCCAAACGGTGTGCGGGACCGTAGCCCAGCTTCATGGAGACGGTTGCGAATGGTCCTCGCCGATACCCCAGGAGCAACAGTGTCCCTAATTTGCTGGGAAGTGGCGGTGCGGTCCCCTACGGCACTGCGTGGGATCCTACGGTCTTGGCGTGCATCCGTGCGTCGCTGCGGTCCGGTCCCAGGTCGACGGGCACGTGCACCTTCCGCCGACCACTGGCGACAACATCGATGTACTGTGGAGACCTCACGCCCCACGTGTTGAGCAATTCGGCGGTACGTCCACCCGGCCTCCCGCATGCCCACTATACGCCCTCGCTCAAAGTCCGTCAACTGCACATACGGTTCACGTCCACGCTGTCGCGGCATGCTACCAGTGTTAAAGACTGCGATGGAGCTCCGTATGCCACGGCAAACTGGCTGACACTGACGGCGGCGGTGCACAAATGCTGCGCAGCTAGCGCCATTCGACGGCCAACACCACGGTTCCTGGTGTGTCCGCTGTGCCGTGCGTGTGATCATTGCTTGTACAGCCCTCTCGCAGTGTCCGGAGCAAGTATGGTGGGTCTGACACACCGGTGTCAATGTGTTCTTTTTTCCATTTCCAGGAGTGTATTTCAGAACAATAATTGGCTTTTACAGAAAGAGAACTAGAGTGCCTCCAGAACAAAACCTGCACGAGTGCGTGATACGAGCGTGGTAAGTCAGAGTTCTGGGAACTCCGCGTTAACAAACGCTTTCCTTTTGTCCCGTCGCAAACCGCGTCCTAGGCAGCCTCTTGTTCACAGTCTGCCCCAGTTGCCGCCTCCCGGAAGCGACTCTCGTCTATTTCCCACAAGAGGCTCCACTTTCTCACGGGCCAACAGCTCTTGCATTATTCATGCTTTCACCCCGTTTCTACAGCTCGTCATTTTTTCCCTTTAATATACAATAAATAAGTTTATGAACGCATTAAGTTAAATATAGTCGATAACGTAAGCAACAAAGTTTCAGTATAATGAGGCTACCGCTAGCAATATATGTGTAAGTAACACAGGTAGACTAGACTTTTCTTTTTTTCGTATTCATTTAGCTGGTTGCAGCAGCTCCGTATGTTTCCCTGTAAGACTACTGACTCATGGAGTCTCATGAGGCAGCACCGGAATAGATTTTTGAGAAATTTCATCAGGGCTTTTGCTAGGTGTTTTGTCGTCCTAGATGAGAATTGAAAAATGACGCTCCCTCTTTCTTACTACCATCGGTCTCCTCGATATCCCCCCCCCCCCTCCCTCCGCCACCCCCAACATCCAATGGCACGATAATGCAAATCTCCTATTATAATTTTAATCATTAAAATAAGGTGACCAGACATCCTCATTTTCTGGGGAAAGTCCTCAGTTTTCATGCTCTCTCCTCAGTTCATTTAAAACTGATTGAGGACACCAACTGTCCTCAATTTCTTATCTTGTGTCCTCAATTTTTTCAATTTCCCAAAATAATTAAAATAGGATGAATGAAACACTACGAAAGAGGCGACTGCTATTTTTTGGACACTTATACAGAATGAACGGCAACAGGTTAACGAAACAGATTTTTAAATATCTTTGGGGCAGGAAGTCAACAATAGCCTGGATTCAAGAAGCTAGGAAAGATTTGGAAAGAAACAATATAAGCGAAAAAGATGCAACAGAAAGAGAGATTTTCAAGAGGAAAGTGTTACAAATGGAAGGATTCCAAGGCAGGAGAGAGAAGAAGACAGGGTCAAAATGGTCCGAGGAGAGAAAAAGGATACATAATGAAAAGATGAAAGAATACTGGAGGAAAGAGAAAGAACAACAAAGAAGGAAGCATTGAAATTGGTGCGTGGTTCTCAGATGACCCGAAGGAAGAAGAAGGAAGATGTGCTGAACATTTTTAACTAGAACTCTACTGAATGTACCAGTGCAACATCAACAGAATCACTCAATACAACTCACTCTTTACAAATGATCTGCAGAGATAAAAAAAGGAAAGGGACTGAGGGAGGTATGGTATCAAGTCGCAACATGATCGCAAGCCAGTGCACTTGCCCCACTCCAGCGCTCCGAACAGATGAATCAAGGTCATGTTTGTTTCCGTTTCGTACTCAGTAGGTTCAAATGGCTCTGAGCACTATGGGACTTAACTTCTGAGGTCATCAGTCCCCTAGAACTTAGAACTACTTAAACCTAACTAACCTAAGGACATCACACACATCCATGCCCGAGGCGGTCGCGCGGTTCCAGACTGTAGCGCCTAGAACCGCTCGGCCACTCCGGCTGGCGTACTCAGTAGGACTGCTTTAGTTTTGAGGTATGTAGAGGCAATGTGTTTACTTTCGTGAAGTAAGTGAAGACTTATTAAGTAGCAGTTCTGTATGTCTTTGGAAACAATTCGGTGTCCTACGTTTTCCTCTTTTTCATTTTTTCTCCGCATTTGCTGATGTTTTTCCGCCCCTTGCCGCCCCTAAAAGTTTGCCCTAGGCGGCCGCGTAGTCTTGCCTAATAGTAGAAACAGCCCTGGATTTCATCTTTCACTTCCAGCATATGTTAGGAATAGTTGTCATACATATCCTGGTCCATCTCTTTTGTGAACCAATGGTAATTTATTTACAATAATACTCTAGCAAACGATTAAGTGTATTCCATCAACGACTGAGTATGTTTTCCTAAACGTTAGACAGTTGATTACATCAAGTCAGCGAAAAAGACAAGGGAAGCAGTGACTTTGGTGGGAAAGTCTTCTGTTAATCTTAAACTCTTTTCAACCCTAATGTGTCATTCGGTGCTTCTAATGCAAATGATGAGACTTGTAACCATCGATATTAAGAGCAGATCATTACACAGTGAGAGTAATTCTTATCTTATTCAGGGTAATGTGTCATGCGTAGTTAGCCGTGTGGATGACTTACGGTTAGCTGGGAAGGTCAATAAATTCAATGGCTCTGAGCACTATGGGACTTAACATCTATGGTCATCAGTCCCCTAGAACTTAGAACTACTTAAATCTAACTAACCTAAGGACATCACACAACACCCAATCATCTCGAGGCAGAGAAAATCTCTGACCCCGCCCGGAATCGAACCCGGGAACCCGGGCGTGGGAAGCGAGAACGCTACCGCACGACCACGAGCTGCGGACAATAAATTCAACAATCTCTATATGTACTCAAGTTTAATATGTTTCACAAGGTTCTTGTGGGTTATTACATCTCTTTCATAGGTATGTTTGAGCTTTAGTAGTCTATACCAGAAAATTTCGTTTACAGCGGAACATGAACGAGACAAGAACATCAATTACTAGGACTTAAATATCACAAGACACAACAAAAAACACACTCTCCAGAATTATAGAACAAATACAGTGACCAACACCACATCCCCTACAACTTCATGCCACCCAAATATTTATGAACGAGCGGCGTAAATGTCGATGCTGCACAGGCAAGAAACATGAAACTGGAAATAAGCATAGTGCAACAGATAGCAGTTGTCAGTCACTACACTGCTTCTGTGGTTGACTCAGTACTACGCAAAGTAAAGAAAGGGCAAGATACAAATCACACCACAGAGGAAAAACATAAAAATAGATGTATGTCTTGCATCAAATACATTAGCAGTGTATCACAGTGTATCTTTTCCTTTCTCTCTGAGTCACGCCACCTTCACGTCCCTTACATTTATTAACTGTGTGTTATCACGTTCCTTTCTTCCTTCCTCCTCCACACCTTCCTCTTGTGCTCATTGCTGCTACCTATCGTAATTAGAAACGTACCTTACAGTGATCTCTAATTATTGTTATATTCAACAAGTACGAACATAAACTATGTTTTTGTATCTGTACTGTTGTAATTTTTATTTTCTAAATGTAGTATAACATGGTTACTGTAATATGTGACACGTAAAATATGTAGAACGCCTGGGTGGACATCAGAGAGGGACTGACGACCATAATCTTATCAGGTTAAGTAAATAAATAAATGTTAAAATATTGCAAACACCTTCTAAAACGATAAGGTAAAAATTGGACTCTCTACATCTAATAAACTACGACAGAATCTAATACATAAAATAACGTTTAATCATGGCCCACATTTAGTTTCTGGAATTTATAAGATAATATGCCAGGAATGCTCCATGTTCTATCTAGGACGAACAGGAAGAGATTCCCACACCAGGTTTGCAGAGCGGATGAAATCCTACAAACACATCAGACACACAACGTCAGCAATAATTACACACATACACAATACAGGACATCCATTACAAAATGTACACCAAAACGTCGAAGTATTCCACCTACTAAATGAAGGTCATAAAACGGATCTGTTGTATGAACTGGAGACAAATTCACATCATAAAAATATGAAAACAAAATATGAAATGGATAAACTGTAAAGTGAATGACTGAATGTCTTCAGATGCTCGAATAATGTCCTTCAGTACAAAAAAATAGTGATACATAGAAATAAATGCCTGTGTTAATATATAACAGCAAATTACTATCCAGATTATTAACCAATTTCTACCCGGTATTACGTACACGCAGCGCGAAGTTTTCATTGATTTATTGTTTTTTCACGATGTGTTGGACTAATTGTGAAATACGAAAAGAAAACAGAGAGAGAACTTGTGGGTGACTTTTAACACTTACATGATGAAATATGTATAATAAGTTTATTTTGAATGTATTTTTTGAAGTTAAACTTCGTATTGCTTGTACGCAATACTGGGAAGAAACGGTTTAAGAGAAATATTCTCTGTACGAAAGAATAGTATGTCATACTCTATGGACGGTGTATAACGTTATCTTTGTTGACTACATGCAAATATATCTTTGTGACTGTTTTGTTTTTGTACGTTTTAGGCTTTCAACGTGTATTGTGGAAACAAAATTGTTTGAGATGTTTTAATATGGGCGAGTTTCTACAAAAGTGGACTGCGGTAAGACAGTAAGTGCACTTTTTTTTCAAATTCTCTAGTAAAAAACTCTATATAAAGACCATCTCTAATTACAAAATTGCTCTAAAGTCAAGAGAACAATACAGTACCTCACGCATCAAAAATCTTCTCGAATAAACGGTATAATACACGAAAAATGCATTTTTTCCTGAAACGCATCGTGCAAAAGACAAATGAAAGGAAATTCGTGACTGGTAGCATAAAACGTTATTTTATAAACAAACTCGTCGAGAGGAAAATGAGTGTCGATATGCCTCTGTGTGCGCCTCAACCGCTCTTATCTTATTCACGTGGTCTCTGCACCAGATGTACGGCGGAGGTCGTAGAACAGTAACTCAGTGTACCCCGAAAACCAGTTCATCAGGTTAAACACACATGTTTCGCGAGAATAACGTTGCCTTTCTCCAGCTTTAATTTCGCTGGACGTCTCTGTTACGATCCAGCAACATGCAACACGCTTCTGAATAGGGGAGGGAGGGAGGGAGGGAGGGAGAGAGAGAGAGAGAGTTTAAGTTATTTTGCAGGTTAAGGTTATTTTTATTCCAAAATTTATAGTACTTTTTAAAATTAATGTATTATCTTGACGAAGAAGAATTGCTGTATTAGTGGGTAACTGTTGTTGATATCTAATTAACTGCAGTAAGAAATTCGTTTGCTAGTTACTTATTGCCTACCATACGTCCAGAAAGTTCCTACACAGAGTTTATTCCTCGCATGTAAGCGACGTCAACGCAGTACCTACAGTGACGCAGAATGAACTATCTGTAAAAAAAAAAAAAAAAAAAAAAAAAAAAAAAAAAAAAAAAAAAAAAAAAAAAAAAAAAAACACGTGTGCAATCGACTAGTGAGTCGTTGCTGTAGGCACTGTTAAATATTGGATGTGCTATCATAGTGTTTCAATGTTGTTATGTCGCAAATCGCAATGAGCAACATCTCTAAATCAAATATTCAAGACTTTTTCCAGTATGTTTTATAGAAGAAAAAAGTACGTGCCGAGTTTGTCCCGAACAAAAGCAAAGACACGTGGGCGCCTGCTGAGTCTTGACTGAAATACAAAACGTGGACATTTCACTCCTGAAGAAAAATAAAAGAAACAAATCATCACGCCGCGCGGGATTAGCCGAGCGGTCTCAGGCGCTGCAGTCATGGACTGTGCGGTTGGTCCCGGCGGAGGTTCGAGTCCTCCCTCGGGCATGGGTGTGTGTGTTTGTCCTTAGGATAATTTAAGTTAAGTGGTGTGTAAGCTTAGGGACTGATGACCTTAGCAGTTAAGTCCCATAAGATTTGACACACATTTGAACATTTTTGAACAAATCATCACGGGTGACGAGACTTGGTGCTATCAATAGCAACCTACCACAACACTACGAAGTGCGGAAATTAACATGAATGGCGAATGCTTTGAGGACATAACCAACATTCAGGTCAATGTGACGCGTGAACTGAACATCTCAAAGAGAACTTTTCTGACAGTTTCACATGGTCATGTGAACGTTCTATGCGTTGTACCCAAATGGGAAAGACTATGTACAGGGTGATTCAAAAACACGTTTATCAACTGACATGGGACTCGCGCATAAAACAACGATCAGTAATCACATAAGAACCAGGTGTCGGAAAGACCTTCCGGGGCTACTAAATGGCGTTGCAATTACTTAGTCACATGCTGCAAATGGACGCTCACTACCGGAGATGCTCAAAGTTTTGTCCAGCAGCGACAAGACACGCCTGACATCGACGCTGTATTGAATGGCGCACCCTCTCAAAAATACGTGGCGTATCTCGAAGACATTCTGCTGCTGCAACAATCCCGCCCACCCTCAGGTAGAAATCGATGGCAAAGATCAAGTGATCGAGGTGGCCATGTGACTGGCCCACCGCGACCAATCAAGCGACCGGGAAAGATTGCCTGCAGATGGTTCCTCACTTATCTACTGAAATGCGCGGTATCTCTACGTGCTGAAATAGAATGCGGCGACGATAGGCACGGGAACACCATTCAGCATGTCCGGCCGAATCTCTCGCAGCAATACGAGCATCTGCGACCATCAAGTCGGTCCCGGAGAATGTACGGTCCACTTAAAGTCTCCGACGATTCCAGCCCACACATTAAGGTAAATTTGCGTTTTGAAGCATGCGTACGTGTAGCATGCTGGTTCCTATCCACCCACGTAAGCAGGTTGTGAACGTTCATCACACTCTCGAGTGAGAACGCAGCCTAGTTAGTAAAGAAGACACTCGCTGTTAAGCTTCGGTCAACAGCGTATTCCTGCAGAAACCACTGCGCAGATCCCTCACACGATCCAGTCGCACGGCTCCTCGTCCATTGAAGTTGGACGCGCCATAAATCACATGCATCTCAGCCATTTCGCGGCACGAGTAGTTATCCATGTTAACTTCCAACGCTTCCACGGCGCGAATGGCGACAGTCTCTTCGTGCGCTCCGCGTGCTGTTGTATAGCAACTCCCTCTCATGATCGTAGCGCTCTCTGGTGGGATTTGTGACCACCGGTTCCCATGTGATTACTGATCCTTGTTGTATGCCCTATGTGCGTGTCAGTTTGTAAACCTTTTTCGAATCACCCTGTAGAACGCCTGAAGTATTAAAACCAACATTTTAACGTTTTTCGATTTTTTTATTAATCCAGTCACTAACGTTGCCTGACTACGAAGAAAATGTAATTCATATCTCTTACTCTTACTGGATCTCATTCACAGTAGGAGAGATTTCAAAAACGTGTATTCGGTGAAGATGATTGGGGAATGATCCATGATTAAATTTCATGCGCCTCACGAAACTTACAAGTATTTTCTTCGTCTTCACTGTGTGGAACCAGGGCTTCGAGGGAATGTTCATTACTGACTGTACGTAATATTTTCCTTGATGCGTTGTGGTAACTGATATTTGTGTTGTCACTGGCGTCTCGCTCCTCTATATAATGTAGTCTTAAGGCCATCAAGTGTGCCATTTTGAATGACGTTCTTCGCCAAGTAATCGACCATTTATTTTTAATTTTAGCGTACCCCTTGATCCACATTATTTTTACTTTTATTCCTAGATTTTAGTTTTTCTTGATAGCTTTCATAATATCCACTACCACTGGATTAGTTTTCTTGAAGCAAGCTACTACAATCCGTTAAAATCAAATTTTTCGTACTTTGCGGTTCTGTTTGTAACGTAAAGGTGCAATGCACTGACCAGCAATGCAGTTTTGTGGTAATTTTTGTTGTGCTCTGGTGAATGTTTCTGCAGTGAAGTATAAAATGTCAGCTGCTGCAGTTGTTTCAGTATTTAGTGTGTACTCTGAAACCTTCGACGTAGGCTACCATATGTAAATGATAAGGATCTCCCAAAATGCTGGAACAGTTCTCCAGAATAAGTCTTTTATATGGTTTCCTTTCCAAATACTTTTCCACACTTTTCCAGAATCCTCCCAACGACTCTCCCTTCCATAGTACTGATTTCACAGGTAAATTCCATTTCATACAATTTTTTTACTGTCACCATTACGTCTTTAAAGGTCGTTTAATTTTGTGATGGAATAGTATGGAGTTCTGTCTTGTTTATGAGCTTCATTTTGCATTATTCAAATGAAAATAGATCTGTGATTCAATACAGTAAGAGAAAGTTCACTGACTTTGCAAATGTAGTGGGTTAGGGAGCACAGATCGCACAGGTGTGTTGTATGCGCACCGCACTCCTCTTGTGCCAGCTGCTGTTGTATAGGAGACGTCCTGAGAAGTAGTTGTGCAAGTGGTTTGTGTAACATGCAACGTCGTCGTGAGCTGACGCCGTGGTCGGTGCTCGACGGATGGGAATTTAGATTTCGGCAGTGGTTCAGCAATTCGGCTTCAGACATTCAACCGTATCCAGGGTGTATCGTGAATGGGTGGAGGGTGTCACAGTCCACAACAGAGGAGCTATCGTCCGTTCAGCCACCTTCGGTGACGGTGACCGGCAACATCTGAGACGGGTCGTCGGTAGTGGAAGAAGGGCAACAGTGAAACAGGTCACGGCTCAATTCAATACAGGACGTGCTAGACACGTCTCCCAGTGGACAATCCGTAGGGGTATGGGTTCCATGGAGTATGGGAGCTTGCGTCGCACGCTGGTGCCACTATTGACACAACGTCATCGCGAACATCTGCTTGAATTTGTCACTAGTCACCAGGGGTGGACACTGGAACAACGGTGTAACGTGATGTGGTTAGACGAATGGGTGGCACTGTATGCGGCGCAGACCACATGAATCGAAGGATCCCGCCTGCCAAACCGTGGTCCAATACGGCGGTGTTTCTGTTATGGTCTACGGTGCATTTTCCTGGTATGGAATGGGCCCCCTAGTCGTTCTGCAGGGACCTTCCAATGATCCGCGGTATTTTGAGCTCCTCGGGGACCACCTCCACGCATTTTTGTCCCTCCTGCGATGTTTCAAGATGATGACGCGCCGCCGCATCGCTCGCGCATGGCCCGGGAATAGTTCCAGGAACGTGCAGAGGAGGTGAAAAGACTGAGATGGCCATCCTGGAGCCCAGATTCGAGCAGCATCGATCTGGAATATCTTGGAACGCCGGCTCCATGTCATGGATACTGCATGCGATTTGGCGCCAGCTGCTTCCAGAGTAGTATCAGGGACTTGTAGACGCACTAACACGGCGGCTCACTGCAGTCAGTAGGGCCAGAGGAGGCGCCAGGCGGTATTAGGCGCCTATCCGACGACATTTTCTTAGTCTGCGTACTGCCTAAGTAGGTCTGCAATTTCTTACATCGTCAATGTACAGCGTGATGTTGATGGAGGTGAAACGTGATGGCGAACAAGTGGAAGCCCGTTTGAGGACCCACAGCTGGTGCGCCTTGACCAACCCCACCGCCCTTGCCCCGCGGTCGTAAATCTGTTCTACAGACCAGCGGCCGTGCTCGTGTAGCGAGGCACTTCCCGCCTATCACAACTTCCTGCCACCAGCCAACAGTGGTTCCGGGACTCGCCTCTAGTCATGCTAGGGTGGGTGTTCCTCCAGCTGTAATTTCTTCGTCTTTCATTCTGTCCTCTATTTACCCTTTCTACTTTAAGGGGCTACCCCGGTATACGGTATTCGCTTTAAGTAAGTTACGGAAGCTGCGGAGTTTAGCAGGGTGAACCAAATTCCACCGACAAAATTTCGGATGTTGATCGGGGCTATTTTTGAGGGTTTTGGTACAAGGGACCGCTGATCATTTCATTTTCTACCACCCCCTCCCCATCATTTATGTTGTACTGACAATGTCTGCACAACAGTGAAAATGTAGATGTCACGCGATATGCGCCTTGTTTGGGAACAAATCTGTTCCATTCGCTCACGCTCACGAATTTGCGCTTCCCACTCCCTCAGAAAGCTACATTTCTGCAAATTTTTTCTCCGCAGATATATCAAATGTTAATAACTTTGTAAGTACTTTAAAAAATGAACCATTATTGCAAAAAATTGTACAAATGTTATTGCATACAGCACATTAAATGTATCCTTGTAGTAAACAAAATATATACTGTATAAACTTTCTAAAAAAATGAAGGTAACACGAAAAATGGTTCAAATGGCTTTGAGCACTATGGGACTTAGCTTCTGGGGTCATCAGTCCCTAGAACTTAGAACTACTTAAACCTAACTAACCTAAGGACAGCACACACATCCATGCCCGAGGCAGGATTCGAACCTGCGACCGTAACACGAAATCTCCCTGTTATTGTTTAAGCAGCTATTTTGTGTTGCTTTTAGTTTAATATATATAAGATTTAATGTTCCTCTCATAAATTATTAGTAATATATAAATTATTAATTATAAATAACAGAAAAATGGCTTAATAAGAGTTGTGAAATCATCACTTTCCCGGATTTGTATTTTTATTATAATATTACTTTGTTCAAATGTTCAAATGTGTGTGAAGTCTTATGGGACTTACCTGCTAAGGTCATCAGTCCCTAAGCTTACACACTACTTAATCTAAATTATCCTAAGGACAAACACAGACACACCCATGCCCGAGGGAGGACTCGAGCCTCCGCCGGGACCAGCCGTATTACTTCGTATTTCATTATTAGGCCCACACAAAATCTTCGATTTTGTCTTTGAAGCCAAGTTTAGAAGTTGTTTCGTGTCCCACCAACAAGATAGTTAAATCTGACAGTCTGCTTTCCTCCATACTCGACCTTAAGCAGATTTTTACATATTTAATTTGCTGAAACTGCTTTCACAGGTTGCTTTCCTCACTGGAATTATCATAAATGTCCTCAAAACTACACCGATGTCTACGTATCCCTCTCTCAATCCTGTCTACGTATCCCTCTCTCAATCGATACTGTGAAAAAAAAGACCCTCAGAATATCCAAATGCGGAACAGTGACAACGATCTTCATCGATACTGTCACCTGAAACTTGAAAACAGTTATTTTGTTGCCTAATTCTGCAGAGATCGAGGTATATAAACGGCTACCGCACTTCATGGTACCCAGTTGCTCGTTGCCTATCTAACAGCTTCCAGGGGCAAAAAACATTATTTTCAGTATTTAGTATAATGACTGACCGAATTTAAAAATTTAAAATCCTGTCTTAATTTGCTCTTATGTTAACGGTGTAACACAGTAAGGCAAGTATTACAAGTACAAACTGTGTGTATGTTTTGAGGTATCGCAACTCACCGCTCGCGAGTCCCCATACTATTCTAAACCATAATAATTCTTGACAATGACAACACTAGCGACTTTCGGCAAACTTTATCGTAATTCCAAACGTTATCGATACATTAAATGAAGAAAAAAAATGATGAAAACAAGGTTGTCGTTTAGGCTGGTGTTACACTATCAAATTTCTTTTACAAAGAAATTTTATCACATATCCAACTTATTTCTTTGACAAAGAGCTTTGAGGTGGGTCAGAAAGGAATATTACACAGTCATCAGATATTTTGTCATAGTTTCATCAGAATGGCTGATGTGTAGTAACAGAAGAACCGACTGATATCAACTGAGAAGTTGCTATTTTTAATGCTGTTAGTTCCATAGTTCGCAGTCACTAAACGGGATAGTGATTTTTCCAATACAAATACGAAATGTAATTAAACGTATCATCGAAAATCCTTTAACAAGAGAAATTGTGACCTGATGTGTTTAAATTCTAAAGGAAGTGATTATTGATATAACCCCGTGCCTGCCAAGTACTTTGATGCTTTACGTAGATCGTAGTTTGCTTCGTGAATTTCTTTACGGGTTTCCGTCTCATTTTAATAGTTTCAAAACTGGACATGATTTTTTCATTCTTGGGAGTTTGCTACTATTTATTCTTGTCTCTGTGGCATGTGCGTACCTATCAAGTTTCTCATCCCCAGCTTCAATATTTACTCCTATAGTATGTCCGCCTGTGACACTTTCTTCTTTAAGTGCATGTCTTAGCCTGCAGCATTAAATTTAGGAGAAAGCCCATTTCCAATTCACTTTCAGCTACTTCTGCTACGACATAACCCTGTATCATATTGTGCTAATTTTCTGTTCTTGAAAAACGACAACAGTTCTGTAACTCCCTTTTTAATGAACAAATAAACATCAGTGGTGACAGTTAACTTGCCCTACACTTTTCCTGGTTTTGACTTACATGTCGGTCATTGCAGACTCTTGTAAATTGCTTTGAAGAAAATATGTGGGTTTTCATTTGCCTGCCAAGAAAAGGCAAAACATTTTATTTCATCCCAGACTATAATTATCTTTCCATATTTATACCTCCGCAAGAAGCTCCGAAATACGACCACCTTTGCGTTTTGAATGTGCTTCTCCACTCTATACACAAAAAACAATCGTTTCGCAGTTAACAAAAGACGATCGCTTTCTTTGATCAAATCTAAGGCGAGGCGCTAACTTTGATTAAATTTATTTGACGAAAGGCAACATTTTACAAAAGTTTGTTTTGCACTATAAATTTGATATTGTAATAACGGCTTTACTACATTTTCGCTGTTCATGCAGTAAAACTTAAGCATCAGGCATGAAATTTTAATTTATTACTTCTTTGCTAGTAACTATGTGCAACGCTTTTGCAGGCAGTATCTACATATATCATTGGATGTATCTGCAAATTATATTATTATACAACATATGATTCGGGAGATATGACTTAATAAACGTTGAAATGAGTGAAAAACAAGCTTTTGCTTAAAACGGAGCGCTAATCATCCATAACATACTCATCCACTGTTTGGTAATCAGGACACTTAACGACTTCCAACGAACTTTAAACATAATTGCAAACCTTTCCAAACTTTTTCTCGCTAACTTGCTTAATGTCATATTTAACACATCAACTCATTTGTAAAGTAATCAGAAATTTGAACTGTTTTATACATGGAAGTTCGATGCTTTAAAGAATTGGGGGTTCTGGTGTCTACTGCTTGAGACGCGTCAATTCGATACACGGCTTAATGCGACAGTTATGCTCCAAGGGAGTGCTAGTTACACTAACAGTGTGTGGATGTGCATAATCGGTCGACATAGGGCAAAATAGGTCAACATTTCTCGAAAGGCTTTACGGAATTCCGGAAAAGTTGGCTATTTTCCTCAAGCCGCTAGAGCGAGACAAATTCCCATCCTAAGTGAGAGGTGGTTTTCGAGCTAATGGCAGAACAATAATTCTCTATAACCTGTGTCATCGACTGCGTACTAGTCATTAGTTCAGTGTCCGTAGAGTGATACTACAATGAAGGAAAAAAATAGGTATAGGCTGACAATGCAGTTTTTAGCTATTTACCTTCTGATTTGTTACCAACAGCTACTCTCACATCTCATTCTGCGAGGGATCTCAACATTATTTCCATACAAAATACTCTTTGCTCTCTTAGTGTGAAGTTTCCTTTTAAAATGCTGCATTGTTTCATCCACGCGGTTACATTTACAGTCAGAAAAGTGGTCAATTATTCAAAGTGGCAGTCACAATCTCATTATTTATTTTGCCGCCAACCCGCGATGGGGTCATCTTCAGGGCAATTTACACCATTTGGTCGCTCGCTGGAGTCGTCACTCTGCCTGTGCACGGTTGGTAACGGTTGGTTAGATAGTTACTAACCGTGCACAGGAAGGGTGACGACTCCAGCGAGCGACCAAATGGTGTAAATTGCCCTGAAGATGATCCCACCGCGGGTTGAACCGGTTGGCGGCAAAATAAATAATGTGATTGTGACTGTCATTTTGAATAATTGATTATAAGTAAATTAATCGCTGTTATCTCCACCCAACTATGTTGTCTAAAAAAATAAAAGTGGTGTCTGAAGTACTGGTAGGCCTGTCCAGTGCACACCATCAAAAAATTGATGGTATATTGCGCCTCACGTATGTAGCGACTTACTGGAACAATTTTATTCAACGAAGCAATAACTACACTGAAATTACAGTGTCTTGAGTGCCCCTGTACACCGAGACATTCGAGTGGGCTGATACCTTCAACACACAAGGCCCGAACCTCACTCTTATCTAATCCGAATTTGTGCTGCGTCTCTAATTACCGCATCGTTGACGGGACATAAAACCCTGACTTCCTTTGTAGGAGAACCGGATACCATTATGTAGAGCATCGGACAGATTAGCAGCTTCTCTGTCTGCCATCATCTCGAACTGGACTGTCGTAAGAACGCACCATGGTAGTTTCAAAGTTAAAATTTCTATTATGCAGTTATATTTTGGATGTCTTATATTAGTAATATCGCCTTTTACATAATACTCCTGCACGTAATGAATGGCATTGGTCTCTTTCCAACATATGTTCCGTGGGACGAGCGTTCTCAGCGTAGTTTTATTTCCGAGAAAATTAGAAAAGCTTCGGTAAGCTCTTAATCGCGGCTGCTTCAGGGAAAGGCAGACCTTGGTAGCTAGTGGACGCGCAGAGAACAGGTTTGCTTACTGGGGACGAGCAACAGGATGCGTGCCAGCGAGGACTTGTTCACCTCAAGGACGATGGTTGGCCTACAGAATTGCAAATCTCGGACACAAGGGCTATCACAAAAAGTTACAGCTCCATGGCAGCGCCAGCACATCTGCATAGCGACAGCGGAGACCGTGTCCGACAGCACAGCCCGTGTTTACGTTTGTGGTGCGGCGAAATACAGCCACCCTTGACAGCCGGAGCGCAGCTAAATATTCCAAGAAGTGAACAACTCTTGGCGTTTTACCTGACCACGATATTATTGCACTTGGCCAGCCGTGGCCATTATCGGAAACACGCGGTGACGTGACGGTGAACAAGTACAGTGGTGACTAAGGAAAACGCATCGCAGTGTAAATGCCTTCAGACAGTTGTGTATATGCTACTAAGTTTTTCAGCGATTCCTCTTAAACATCACGATAAAAACTCAAGATAGACGATCGAAGCGCCATCACTCCCTGGTGCAATGATATTGCGGTCGATTAATATACTACGCTGAACGAATACAAAGAAAATGTATGTTTTGTTGCAATAGTTGTCTTTCCAGAAACTTTTTATGAAATTTTGAAGTAGTACGGAAGTAGAAAAATGAAGCCTCAATAAAGATAAAATCTACCTTATTGCTAGCGGTCCTTATACCGAGATATAGCAGAAGAGCTTGAATTCTGGTCTTGAAAGCAGTAACTGATAGTGATCCGTACAATGTATGAAGTTAAGGTCAGTGACCGCCTTCAGCATTTTTTATTAGTACTGACTACATCCCAGCATTATGTATCACCTGTTGTTTATTCGTAGGTACATATTTGTGATCACGACCCGCAAGGGTAGCCTCTCGTGTTAACCCGACCGTTTCTACAATGGAGTGCTATGCCGGCCATGGATCGAATCCTCCCGGCGGATTAACGAGGAGGGGTCGGTGTGGCGGCCATCATGGATGTGATTTTTAGACGGCTTTCCGCATCCCACTAGCTTGGGCCGGTTCCCATGTTCCGCGTCAAATACACGCTACGCAAACATTTGCAACACTTGTAATTCTTCGGGCTATCCCAGCGATCTGCTGACATTTTGAGAAAACGGCACTTCTGCCGGATGTTCACGTCGTTCTAGCACGATATTTCCCGTTTTTTCAAAATTTCATTTGCAACACATTCTCACATGTGCACACAGTATAGCGTTCCCACATGTATTTGTCACCAACATTTTTAAATTTGTTACGAATTAATGAATATAGTGACTTTAATAAAAGAAACTCTGTATATTGTAATAACCAGCGAAAAAGAAAATCAATGGAGATGGAATATAAGATTATTAATTTTACGACATGTTACTGTGGAGAAAACAAATGGCAATAGAGAGTTGATAGTGTACTATGAAACAGTACAGTTATATCTGTGAATCTTGCAGTTTGGTTTATACACACATCAAAAAAAGTTTTGCATCACTCCGGTTCCCAGGACTCCTGAACATAGATGTTGACTGTGGATATTGTATCACAGACACAGTCCCTTTGACTGTTCAGAGATGTCACTAAACCCGCCAAAAAATGTAAAGAACCATGCGTGAGCAGCGCGTATTAGGCGGCCGGGGTCCGACAACCTATCGGTTCCAGTCATTCCACCAGGTAGGAGGCACACGGCTGCTATTGTCTAACGGCCAGTACCGTGGTTCGATCGCGTCCGCTTTGTTATTTAGTGCCAGGAAGGGCTCTCAGCAAGGGAAATGTCCACACGTCTCGGAGTGAACCAAAACGATGTTATTCGGACATGGAGGAGGTACAGGAAGGCAGGAACTGTCGATGACATGCCTCGCTCAGGCCGCCCAAGGGGTACTACTGTAGTGCATGACCGCTACCTACGGATTATGACTCGGAGGAACCCATGTTGAATAATGCTTTTCGAGCAGCCACAGGACGTCGTGTTACTACTCAAACTGTGCGCAGTAGGCTCCATGATGCGCAACTTCACTCCCGACGTCCAAGGCGAGGTCCATCTTTGCAGCCACGACACCATGCAAGACGGTACAGATGGGCCCAACGACATGCTGAATGGACCGCTCAGGATTGGCATCACGTTCTCTTCACCGATGAGTGTCGCATATGCCTTCAACCAGACAACCGTCGGAGACGACCCGGTCAGGCTGAACGCCTTAGACACACTGTCCAGCGAGTGCAGCAAGGTTGAGGTTCCCTGCTGTTTTGGGGTGGCATTATGTGGGGCTGACGTACGCCCCTGGTGGTCATGGAAGGCGCCGTAACGGCTGTACGATAAGTGAATGCCATTCTCCAACCGATAGTGCAACCATATCGGCAACATGTTGTCGTGGCATTCGTCTTCATGGACGATAATTTGCACCCCATCGTGCACATCTTGTGAATGACTTCCTGCAGGATCAGGAGATCGCTCGACTAGAGTGGGCTGCATGTTCTCCAGACATGAACTCTATCGAACATGCCTGGGATAGATTGAAAAGGGCTGTTTATGGACGACGTGGCTCACCAACCACTCTGAGGGATCTGCGCCGAATCACCGTTGAGGAGTGGGACAATCTGGACCAACAGCACCTTGATGAGCTTGTGGATAGTATGCCACGACGAATACAGGCATGCAGCAATGCAAGAGGACGTGGGGCATTAGAGGTACCGGTGTGAACAGCAATCTCGACCACCACCTCTGAAGGTCTCGGTGTATGATGGTACAACATGCAATATGTGGTTTTCATGAGCAATAAAAAAGGCGCAAATGATGTTTATGTTGATCTCTATTCGAATTTTCTGTACAGTTTCCGGAACTCTCGGAACCGAGGTGATGCAAAACTTTTTTCGATGTGTGTACAAATCCCGACACTGGCGGTAAGTCCACGAGTGGAAACGGCAGAACACAGGAAGGGAAGACAGAAAGTGTAACGATTTCCATTACAGAAAATTAAAGCAACATAAGACTGTCTTCCAGAACATACACTACCTGATCAAAAGTAACCGGAAAGCCCTACGTAGTGCGTAAGTCAGCACTTGGGGTCGCGAGAGGCGGACCCACCAGTAAAAGAGGACACGGGGAGATCTGTGTCTCAGTAGAAAACCAGTAACTGAAGATTGGTTCGCTCAGGAGATTTCAGTGACTTCTAATGTGGACTATTCGCTGGATATCTCCTGAGTAACAAACGCACTAAGGACATTTCAACCCTTGTAAAGCTTCAGATGTTGCTGATGCGACTGTGAACTGGAAACGCGAAGAAATAACTAAACTGAGGCAGCGCGGACGTCATGTAATGACGGAAAGGGACCATCGGGGATTACATAGGATGACTAAAAGATAGCATGAAATCATCGGAAGGAAACGCTCGTGACATCTTCAACTTTTATAGTCCTGTCTTCCTCAGTTGCGTGTAATATTACGGTATATTAATAATTTTTACTTATGGACCGTCTGACAGCAACTGAATAAAACACAATTTTAGTGCCATACGCGTTTCGCCTTTATTTTCTGCAAGCCATCATCTGTGGCCTGGAATATGTACATATGTTAGCTATTTTATTTACATTTTTGTCATTGTGCCTATAGGTTATAAACAGTTCTGGTGGTTGGTATTTCCTATTAAGTAGTAATGTTTTGAACTGTACTTACAGGTTGCGTGGACAATTTCCTACATATTACGCTCCTGTTGCATTTTTGGTGTTGTTCTTCTTCTTATGAACGCCAATTTGCGGTTTTTCTCCCCATTCCACAACACTATGCACTGAACGCTTGTTTTAAAGCAATGTTTTGGTTTCTGTTGCCGACTGTCAAATGTTTTTGCCAAAGATCGAATGTTATTGCCAAACTTATGAGTGTAACTATTGAAGTATCTGTGGCCTGTTCGTGTATGCATTTGTGTGTGCGTTTGTGTATGTGTGTGTGTATGTGTGTTTTTTGGTGTGATATATATTTTTTTGTGCTGTGTGTGTGTGTGTGTGTGTGTGTGTGCTGTGTGTGTGTGTGTGTGTGTGTGTGTGTCTCCAGATGATGTGGGCAAGAGTTTTCTTTTTTTTTATTATTTTTTGTTTTATGTTATCATTTCCTTTACTAAGTGTAGTAGGGAGCCTGTGCTGATGTGTGTTTGTTCATTTATCACATGTTTGTTTTCTGCTATGGCTTTCTGGATGTGGAAGTTTTCTTGCATTTGTATAAGATGTTTGTCATGGTTGCTTATTCTCATTATTTTCATTTCTTGTTCCATGTTTGTAGGATGATGGTTGTAGTGTTTTAAATGCTCTGCAAATGTGGAATGGTTTGTTTCATACTTCCAACATCTGATATGTTCTTTGTATCTTGTTTGAAAATTCCTGCATGTCATGCCTCGCTCGCTCGTGAGTTCCGAATCACTGCCAGCAGTCCATCTAGCGTATGGAGTGATACAATTGCGATCAGCTCCTCCTCATAAGCCACACATTTCGGTAGACAGTGCTAAGCGATGCTGAGATGGTGTAAAGAGCGACGCTACTGGACAGCTGATGACTCCAAAAAGTGATTTCCAGTGCTGAATCACTCTGCACCCTGGGGCTTGGTTTGGTGAATGCGTGCAGAACGTTACCTGCCATCATGTATAGTGCCAACATTGAAATATAGGGGAGATAGTGTTACGGTGTCGGGGTGTTTTTCGTGTTTAGGTTATAATCTGTCTATTGCTCTTAAGAAAATGCTAAATGAGGAAGCATGCAAACACAATTTACTACATTGAGTATTACGTGAAGGAGAGGAACAGCTCGGTGACGATGACTGTTTGTATGACAATGGGTCATGTCGTACAGCAGCACCTGTGAGGCAATAGTTTGTGGGCAGTAACATTCGCTAATTGGACTGGCCTGCTCAGAGTCCCAACCTCAACCCAATGGAACACCATTGGGATGAGTCAAAACGTCATCTTCGCTTCAGACCTTAGTGTCCAACATCACTACCTCATCTAATTTCGGCTCTGGAGGTAGAATGGGCTGCCATTCGTCCACTGACATTTAGACACTTCACTGAAAGTGTACCTAGAAGACTTCAAGCTATCATCAGTGTGAAAGGTGGACACACCCCTATTACTGTCCACTAATAAGTGTTTGGATACCTTTGAACAGATAATGTTCATGGAAACGACAGGTAGATAAAGAATTATTTTCATTACATTGTAGGAAATAATTTTTTGTGCCGTTACTAGTTTCAGGCCTGGGCCCATCGTCAGGCGGTAGCGATGATTTTTTGGCAATTATTACATTTATGATCTAAAATATAATAAATTTTTTGTGAGTGCATAGTTTACAAACAGTTTTACATTGTATATAAGCTACATACATTGTACTTACTTCGCGGAAAGCTCTCATTCGCATATTATAAGAGGGACTTCTGATACTTATTTTGGATCTATGCTGATCCACGAGGTAAACTAAATACAAGATGCGGAAACATTTGTTTACATCAACTGCTCATTTGATGTGCGAAAGAACATGACATGTGTGCAGATATAGCAACTTCTGGAGCTAGTCCAGAGATACTTCTACGTAGTAGAGATCATTTGAAAGCTATACATTTAATTATTTAGGTTTGAAAGCTGCTAGTAATGGCCAATGACGAATATTCCGTCAGTTGATTGTTATCTGTATTATTTCAAATTATAAGAGTTGTATGAACTTATGGAGATACATTAGGCTTCTTAATTCTACATTATCATTCAGGATGCAGCCAAGTTTACTGTGAATGTGGTTGTGTATTTTTAATTCTTCTAACAAATTCATTTGCGCTCCTGTTTCCCCAAAATGTAATCTTTCTAAGCTTCCTTCCATGTTTATCTTTGTGTTTCCGTGTTGGGCCAAGTGAGCAATGGAAGCTGATTTATTTAGGTTGTTGAGCCTGAGTGCATCCATGTGTTCATGATATCGTACGTTAACTCCTACCAGTTTGGCCAATGTAAAATTTGGGGCATGCAGAGCAACTTAGTTTATAAATGGCAAGCTTGTGTTGTACTTCATGCTTTAAGTTTAAATTATGAACAATTTTATCCTTCATTTAATTGTTTGTGAAAAACTAATTTCGACATTTTTAGCATGGAACTATTTTGGGAGCTGCTTTGATATCTAACCAGTGAATGGTAGGCTGACATTTCAAGAGAGTTTTGATAGCTATTTGTACTGAAGTGTTGTTTGGTGTGTTCTTTATTACTGTATTTGTTTTTAATTCTGTTGTGAAATTTACTGATTGTGCCAGAACTTACCCATTTTGTCGGGTATTAGCTTTACTGCTTTTAGTTCTTGTAGTTTACCTTTGGTGTACGTTGATTTAGAAAAGACATATGATTCTGTGCCGAGCAAGTTACGATGGACAGCGCTGGAAAAGGTTGGAGTGGATGGTGCATTAATAGGTTGGTGAAAAGGATGTACCACCAATGCGAGGCTTTTGTGAACTTTGCATTTATTACCGTTTGACGACGATCAAGTACTTACGGCCTTGGACAGGGGTGATACCATGTACCAAATGAGAAAATTAACGAGTACGTATGACTAGTGGGGATTAATAGTGAATGTGGATAAAACAGAATGTCTTGTTTTTGCGCCGGCCGGAGTGGCCGTGCAGTTCTATGCGCTACAGTCTGGACCCGAGCGACCGCTCCGGTCGCAGGTTCGAATCCTGCCTCGGGCATGGATGTGTGTGATGTCCTTAGGTTAGTTAGGTTTAATTAGTTCTAAGTTCTAGGAGACTGATGACCTCAGAAGTTAAGTCGCATAGTGCTCAGAGCCATTTGAACCATTTGAACCTTGTTTTTGGTAGCGGGCAAGGTGAGGATTTGGATCTTGAGTTTGGCCTGGTACGAAATGTCGAAGTTTTCAAGTATCTGGGTTCACTATTCGATAAGACTGTACAGTGTGACGTGCACATATGGCACAGGATAAGTCGAGTCATCGTGGCTATTAGATCATTAACCCTTTCAGACCCTCTAGCTACAATTGTATACATTAACTTTTACTGTGTCTTAGCTGCAACAGAAATATTTCTTCGCAATGGAAATCTGAGGTACTAATTTGTAAATATTGAAGCTTTTCATCATGCGCAAGTGCTGCCATCTGTTGGGTATCACTATGAAAATATCAGCAATTCAGTGTACCAGTGCGCAACAACTCGTGAATGATCAGTTTACTATTTATTACAATGAGAATATCTCGTAATTAGTTATTTTAGTCCATAAAATGAAGTCATGTGTACAAAATATGCTTTGAAAACGGGTACATACTTGTGTAAATCTTGCATCTAAAAGCATTATGAAATCACCTAAGAGCATTACCACATAAAGAAAATTTTTCCTTCCTCCAGGAAAAAACAGATCTGAAAGGGTTAAATGGTATGTTTTTGGAGTCGGAATATACCCAGTCGAACAAATAAACTAGTGTCACGTGCTGTGGTTGAAAGCATTCTGACACATGGCTTAGAGTGTTGGACACTGAACGAGAGATAAAAGGGAGAAAATTGACTCTGTCGAAATGGACGCTTTATTGCGGAGCATGAGAGCGACCTACTTCGACCGACTGAGGAAGATCCGAAGAAACTGGTACACCTGCCTAATATCGTGTAGGGCACCCGAGCACACAGAGTGCAGCAGCACGATGTGCCATGGACTCGACTAATTTCTGAAGCAGTGCTGGAGGGAACTGACACCATGAATACTGAATCCATGAATCCGTAAGAGTTCGTGGGGTTGGAGATCTCTTCTGAACAGCACGTTGCAAGGCATCCCAGATATGCTCAATAATGTTCACGTCTGGGCAGTGTTTAAAGTCAGAAGAGTGTTCCTAGATCCACTCTGTAGCAATTCTGGTCGTGTGGGGTGTCACATTGTCCTGCTGGAATTGCCCAAGTTCGTCGGAATGCACGGTGGACATGAATGGATGCATGTGATTTGACAGGATGCTTACTTACGAGACACTTGTCAGAGTCATACCTAGACGTATAAGGGGTCCGATATCACTCCAACTGCATCCGCCTCACGCCATTACTGAGCTTCCATCACCTTGAACCATCCTCTGCTGACATGTGGGGTCCATTGATTCATGAGGTTGTCTGCATACACGTCCAACCGCTCGATACAATTTGAAACGAGACTTGTCCAACCAGGCAATATGTTTCCAGTTTAATGTCGTTGTTGACGGGCGCAGGCGAGGTGCAAAGCTTTGTGTCGTGCAGTCATCAAGGGTACATGAGTGGGCCTACTGCTCCGAAAGCTCATATCGATGATGTTTCGTTGAATAATTCGCACGCTGACATTTGTTGATGGCCCAGCATTGAAATCCGCAGCAAGATGCGGAAGGGTTGCACTTCTGTCAAGTTGAACGATTCTCTTCCGTCGTCGTGGGTCCCGTTCGTGCAAGCCCTTTTTCCGGCCGCAGTTATGTTGGAGATTTGATGTTTTACCGGATTCCTGATATTCACGGTACACTCGTGAAGTGGTCGTACGGAAAAATCCCCACTTCATCGTTACCTCGGAGATGCTGTGTCCCATTACTCGTGCGCCTGCGCAGACTATAACACCACGTTCAGAGTCACACAAATCTTGATAACCTGCCGTTGTAGCAGCAGTCACCGATTTAACAACTGCGGCAGACACTTGTCTCATATAGGCGTTGCTGACGGCAGCGCCGTTTTCTGCCTGTTAACATATCTCTGTATTTGAATACGCATGCCTATGACAGTTTCTTTGGCGCTTCAGTGTGTCACATAAGATTGATTCTAGAACACTGAGATGGTACGGACATGTCGGACGGAAGAACAACGATGGCCGCAGTGTTTGCTCAACTGATCCCCGCCGGCGAGAAGGAGGCTACGGAGGCCGAGAAAACCTGGAGGGTAAAGCCATGGAGAGGAGAGGTCTATCGGAAGAAGACTGGCAAGATAGAAGTTTCTGGCACCTGAGGACAGGCAACTGACGGTAAGTGGAAAGGGGTAGGGTAAGTAAGTAAGTTATTTCAGTCTCTAATGACACTTTTCAAACTCTGTTGAGCACTGCTCTAAAATGTGCCATTTTATGTTGTTTGGGGTGACATCACTGCGATACCACAAGAAGTATGCCGTGTCTGTTCACATATCACGTTCTTTGGTACCTTAAATCACAAGCTGATGTAAACAAATGTATTCGGCATCTTGTATTTAGTTTAGCTCATGGATCAGCATTGATAAAAAAAAGAAAGAATCAAACCTCCCTGTTATAATATGTAAATGAGAGTGTCTCATGAAGTTACTACAATGTGTAGAGCTCATCTACAGCGTAGAAACGTCTGTAAACTAGGTAAACACAAAAACTTTATTTTAGGACAAAAATGTAAAACTAGCCAAGAAATCAACGCAACGATGGGCTCAGGTCCGAAACTAGTAACGGTACAATGAAATCGTTTCTAGTCAACTTGTGGCTGGTTGCTGCACTTCCTACAGTGTAATTTACGAAAACAGCTGCGGTAATTCCGTAACCACAACGGATAAACTAATTACCCTCATGTACACGCTCACATAGCCAGAGTCTGCAGTCTGTATTATATTCAAATGTTGTGTGCTTTTATCTATATTTTCTGACATTTTTAACACCCACGAGAATCATTTAATTTTTTGTTTCTATGGAACGAAAACTGAATCTAATCTAATTTAATCTAAAGACAATCGGGCTGCTTAGTGAAATACTGGCATTGGCGACGGTACGTTTCGATTTTATATCGTGTAAATAATGAAGTTTTCAAAATCTGAGAGTTTGTTGCTTAAATTTATTGTATGACACAAGCACGCCTTGAAGTTTCAAATGCATGCTTTGCAAATGCTATATTTCTCTGAATTGAAACTTCTTGGACGTTATACTAAACTGATGCACTAGGCACTGACGTAAACAAATTATTATTATTATTATTAAATAATGTTATATATTTTCAACAATTTGTAATTGTTATATCAGAATATTATAGAGAAGTGACAAAACTCATGGAATAGCGATATGCACTTGTACTGATGACGGTAGTATCGCGTTCATAAGGTACAAAAGACATTAGCGGAGCTGTCATTTGTACTCAGGTGATTCATGTGAAAACGTATCCGATATGATTAAGGTCGCACTACGGGAATTAATAGTCTTTGAGCGCGGAATGGTAGTTGGAGTAGATGTATGGGGCATTCCATGTCGGGCTCGTGACCTATTGGTTGGACCCTGGATGACTGGAAAACCGTGACCTGGCCAGATGAGTCTCGATTTCAGATGGTAAGATCTGAAGGTGGGATTCGAGTCTGCCGCATACCCCACGAAGCCCGGACACGACTTGCCAACAAGGCACTGTGCAATCTGGTGGTGGCAGCTTAATTGTGTGTGCTGCATTTACATGGTATGGACTCGGTCCTCTGGTCGAGATGAACCGACCATTGACTGAAAATGGTTATGTTCGGCTACATGGAGGCCATTTGCGACCATTCTACGAAGGAATTTTATGGATGACAATACACTAAATAATCGGGCTGCAATTGTTCGCGATTGGTTTGAAGAAAATTCTGGACCATCCGAGTGAATGAATTGACCATCCAGATCGCCCGACATGAATCCCATCGAACATTTATGGGACGTAATCGGGAGGTCAGTTCGTGCACAAAATCCTGCAACACTTTCGCTATTATGGACAGCTATAGAGGCAGCTTAAGTTAGACTTGTTGAGGCCATGCCACGTCGAGTTGCTGCACCACGGTGAGCTGAAAGAGGTCCGACACGATGTTAGGTGGGATCCCGTGACTTGTCACCTCAGTTATTTATTTTATTATTATTATTGTTATTATTATTATTATTATTGAAATGCTAGTAATCTATGGCAAGTTAAAAAAGGGATGACGTCAAGTTGTAACTGAGAGAGGAGGCAGAGGGAGACAGATAGTATTCACCACATCCCAGAACCGAACGCTGGATCCGCGCCTTTACATACGGGACGACACAAAGCCAGTCGTTGCCACAAGGAAGGCATTTTTGGCATCGAGAATGCGTCGCCATCGAGGAGCACGGTTTAGGAGAAATGCGGAAACCGCGCTGACCGTATTCGGGGCAACCGCCCGCGGCGGGAGCAGAAATACGCGCCGCCGAAACTGGGGTGCGCGGCGCGCGCGCCGGCGATGGAGCGGCATTCCTGGCCGGCCCTGGCGCCACCGGAACACAACCGGCTGGCTGCTTTCATGTTCCGCCACGGTGTGGAGCAGTCGTTAATCTCTGTATACGGCAGGCGTCGCGGACCAATGAGAAAAGCTCTTCCGGGGCCTCAGCGAGGTCCGCCGTCAGTAACGTGGTGGCTAAATTCTCGATCCGGACATAGAAGTTTCAAACCCAAGCACTAGGATAATTTTGGTGGAAAATGATCAGTCAGAAAGACGAGACTTTCATCGATTTCATAGATTCTTGCCCCACTGTATAAATTCCCAGTGCGACTTAAGATCAGAGCAAGTAGGCCCTATTGTGATCCATAGGCGGATGAGTACTTTAAAATGTTCCCCCGTTGGTGCTCAGCTGTGCACGGGCACTCTGTTTAACACGTTCACGCTGGCGCTGAGAATTGTCTTTCTCATAATGGGGCGGCGTGCCCTACGGTACTGTTTTACACTGCTTGAAAATTGCCAAGAAACAACTGACACTTGCTAAGGAACAGCTGCCCAATGCTATGAGACAACCGAAGGTTGCTACGAAACACTAGACCAATGCTAGTAAACCGAAACGTGGAGGGCGGGATGTGTTAAACTGCAACGAAGCCTGTGCGCGAACGCTGTGTATGCATTCGACAGTTCATGCAGTACTGTGTTTGCCGAAAATTGTTGTGGAACCGATTAGTGCGACATTCCGTGTGGTGCGGGAACATGTGTGCAAGACATCATTGCAGTGCTTACGATCGTGGAAGAGCACTTGGACGGCTGAAGCCGATCAAATTGTCACTACTGTGACCACAGTAGTGGGTACATCCACAAGTGTCATCTCGCTATTAAAAAAAGCCTTTTAGGGGGAAACGCTGTGCGAAAGCATGGCGGTGGTCGTTGTCGGACCACCACACCACAAGAGGGTCGATACGTAGCGCTACTGGCGAAAAGGATGAGACATCTTTCTCCTAGACAGACTGCTGCAGACCTTGCAACCACTACCGGTACACGTGTGTCTGCCAGAACTATATCGTAGCGATTGAATCAGGCTGATTTGTATGCACCCACTTCCACCACCATCGTCGAGAAAGAGTTCGTTGGTGTGAGGAGCATGTTGGTTGGGATCAGCAACAGTGGTCCAGAGTGATTTCTTCAATGAATCTCGCTTCACTGTCGCAATTGATTCTGGCCACCAGTCAGTGTGGAGAGAGAGGCGAATGTGTTACACACCACAGAATGTTCATGAAAGTCATCAGTATGACCTAGGCGCTATGGTGTGTGCAGGCATTGTGCACAACGACCGAACACCACTGCATCTTTGCGCGATGTGCCGTTCCAGCACAGCAGTATTGGAGGAAGATTATTCTGGATCATGTCTGTCAGTTTGGGGGTGCGGTAGGTCCCGATTTTCTGTTTACGAACGACAATACTCGTCCACATAGGATCGCTGATGTGTAGGACACAGTGCAAAGTGAAGACATTGGACGTATGGAAAGGCCTGCGTACTATCCGGATCTCAACGGACGCTCTTGGAAAGAGTCGTTTCTCCCCGTGCAAGAAGTGAAAACCGCTTTGAGAGAGGAGTGGCACAATATCGCACAAGGACTCCTCAACAGTTTAGTACCCAGCATGAATAACAGGAGCAAAATGTGCATTATTCCCTGAAGAGGGCACATTACTTAATTAGAGTCGGATAGCAACCTTTATGTTGGCAGTGTGATCTGTGTCGAGCGTGAAAGTTATTTACTTGTCTGTTATCCTGCTTTCCCATGCGGTGAAATCTGTAACATTTTCCGGTTCAAATACACTACTCCACCTCTGTTTCATGTGTACTGTGCTTCATGTCGTCCATCTTTGCCTGTAATTATTACTATCCAACAATGTCACTGTTTCTTCGTAACTGTCTAGCTGTGTAATTAGTATGTCGATCTCTAATTTTGAAAGGGGCGTAAGTCCATTCTTGGTAAACAATGAAACTTCTCAGTGTATTCCTAATAGCATAAACGTTGAATCAAGTGTAGGGCAGTGTTTCCCAAACTTTCTGAGACCATTACCCATGATTACAATCAGTTATAACCTAGTACACCCCCCCTCTTCGTCATCAACATTAGCACCTAACCAAACTTTAGAATGAAAACAAAATTTTATTTGAACACTTATTTTTAAAATGTAAATGCCTTTTTTAACAGATTGACGAAACAATTCTCAGCGTATCTGACTCCTTCTCAAAAAGGAAGTTATCTATCCACATTGAGGATAGACACGTGGTTCCTTTGCACCACTCCTGACAATGGCGACACCTACTTTATCCATACCATACAATTGAAAATCGATCAATTTAAAATGTGTGTACATTGGTTCAAATGGCTCTGAGCACCATGGGACTTAACATCTGAGGTCATCAGTCCCCTAGAACTTAGAACTACTTAAACCGAACTAACCTAAAGACATCACACACATCCATGCCCGAGGCAGGATTCGAACCTGCGACCGTAGCGGTCGCGCGGTTCCAGACTGAAGCGCCTAGAACCGCTCAACCACAACAGCCAGCGAGTACTATGTTTAGGCTTGGTAACTACTTTGATAACTGGACTCCTTACGTCTGAAGTGGCAGAAATTGGAGGTCTTCAGTCTGCCAATGCTTTGTGTCTGTCCACTGCCACTAATTTTAACAATAATAATAATGTGTGGCGCTACATCACTGTAGTAAGAGTTACACGGTTATTGTTGTGTTGCACTGTGAGTTAGTTCGTTTGTTTATTGCTAAGTGAATAATAATGCAATTTCTGGTTCGTTACAGGAACTACCTACAGTTCAGTGAAGCTGTTTTCAAGAGATATTTAAGCAATTCTTTGGCGTAGTGATAATGGTAATATTCTTTCAAAAATAATTCAGTTTCGTCACCGAAACGCAATCTAACTTTTTTTTACCCCTTACAAAATTTAAATCTACTCCTCACGGGGTAATTACCCCTAGGTTGGGAACTGCTGGTCTAGCGTGAGCCACCGGTGGTACACGCCGGCGTGAGCGTGTAACAGTCTTCTTCTCCTGACTCATTCTTCACCAACTCAATCATCATACCCCATTTGCAATCAAGACATTTATCTGCAAGGGGATGCTACACTTAAGAAATGGCTCCCTCCTCTCGTGAAGGAGTTTTTTCAACGGCATAAAAAAGCTCTCCTTCTCATTAGTTGGAAACGGTTGGGGTTTCCTAGACAAGAAATATTTCTTTTCCGTAAAGTATCGGTAAATAATGATTGGCAACGAAGTAATTTTACGAAGAAATAAATTCGTCGTATGTTTGTGCAGAAATGGAGTACACTGACTGTAGGAGTCATGTGAAGCGGAACCTCTTGAGATCACCGTTAAAGAAAATTTAGCTCATTATGATTTTAATTTATAAAACGGTTTTATTTGCTTTTTGAGTCTTATCCGATAGAGCTTGCGCCTGGAGAAGAAGATGATCTTAGCTGTTAGAGACTCAAGAACTGACGTAGATACAGTTTTTCCTGAACCACATCAGTTAGAGTGGCTGACTTTTATATCTGAGGTGATTCTCTGGAATTCCTAAGCCACGTAAAGTGAGTGGTGGAGGAGACGCACAATGCAAACTACAAGTTGTACCTGTATTTCCACTCTGCTAGGCTAGCTCAACGGTCAGAGGTCCTTCCAGGTCGTCGGGTATCTCTGAGCACCATTTTAACAACTTTGCTAGAAGTCTCTGGCAGGAGACACCACTTTCCTCAGGAGCGCGATAAGCAGGAGAAAGTGATGACCGCTGGGAACAACTGCATCCTGTTTCTATGGCTGACTGGCTGAAAGCCCTGAACGTTGAAGCAGTTTCGGGAGCTGCTGGAACGATGTGAAGACGAGAAGTCGGGTGGCAGCCTTCCTGTTTGTAGGAGGCACGCCGCGGACCATGGTGTCCAAAAGTGTTACGTCCACTACCCGACAGAAGCAGAAAGGAAGAAGGACGTCAAATTAAACTTCACGGATTTAGAAGATATATGACGTTATTAGAATGATTTCAAAATAGACTCGAACTTACAATTAACTTGGCAGTGTGACCCCCCTTCTCCCGTAGCATTTTCACCATCTCTGGCCTAGATGCATCTCTGACCCGGTTCGATAGGCTTGTCATAAAACCGCTGTATTACCTCCAGCAGCAAGCTGGCCCACATCTGTTGTAACTGGACCTTGATATCCGGGATACTGGTACTGGGATGGAGTTGACGTCCGAGTAAGAGCCACACACGTTCTTTCAGGGACAGATCTGGCGATTTTGCTAGCCACGGGAGTACCTCAGCGCCACGCAAGTGTTCATAGAGACACGTGGCATATGTAGGCGAGCTTTCTCGCATTGAAAAATGACACCACAATACTGTTACATGAGAGGTACCGGTAACCAATGAGGAGGCTCGATGTCTGTGACGTAGTGATGTGTGGTCAGAGTTCCTTCTGTCTCTATCACCTGTGACAAGAAGTCATTCTCGATTGCTCCCCGCACCAAGACACTAGAAGTAACATCCCTGTGTCTCTCCAAAACATTGTAAGAGTAGAACATATCACCAGGTCGCCGTCGTATTCGCCAACGATGGTCATCGGACGTAGTGCTAAACGGCGATTCATCACTGAACACATGGTTCCCGATCACGACATCATTCGAAACTCAACCGTCTGTCTTGTGGTGTTAAGGACAGCATACTGGTGGGTCGGTAATTGCCTAGTCCTGCAGTTGGTGCTGGGTTACAGATTGCTGCAGGCAGTCCATTTCTTGTTCTCAGATGGAAGGCGCATATATTAAGGGGTTACGATGTGTTTGGTGCACAATGCGGCTAACCTCCATTGTGCTGGTCTACACTACTTAACCTAAATGATCCTAAGGACAAACACATACACCCATGCCCGAGGGAGGACTCGAACCTCCGCCAGGACCAGCTGCGCAGTCCATGACTGCAGCGCCTTAGACCGCTCGGCTAATCCCGCACGGCGTCCGTCCCGTGAAGTCCAATATCGTGCCATTGTCATACCCGAATGCCCCACAAATCTGGATGTCGCACGGCTCGATAAACTGGCCGAATGGAGACCCTCAATGATGGCCCTTTCAAACTCTGTCAAGTGCTGATAGTGCTGTGTCATACGAATACGCGACATCTCCGTGTCCGTCACAGTGACCACTCGACGTTTGATGCTGTTCGCGCATCTCAGGTATCTTACCAGGCCTGGTAACGACACTACATACGAATTACATTAATGCACTCTGGTCAAATTTCTACCTGCCTCAGATAACTGCAACACTAATCATTTAAGAGAACTTTTTTTTTCAAGGTTTGATCGGTTGCGAAATTAAAACCACAGTGAAATTGCGATGAAGATACGCGCAGGTATATTGTACAGTGTGTCTACTGTGTCCGACGATTACGTCATGTCGCACTTTTCAGTTCTGAGTGCACAGTGAGCACGTAAAGATGCCAAGAACAACAGCGTCTCCCACCAAGTGTTAAGTGGGTGCTGTCAATCGATTTCTTCATGCTGAGGGATTCCTCCTCGTTTCGTTACATCTCACATAACGTAACTGTCATGTGGGTCAGAAAAGTGCGGCTGTGGTGCAGAAACTTTGAAGCGGAACGTACAGATTTTCACGACGCGAGTGTTAGCCAAAGACCTTGTTCAGTGAGTGCATCAGGTGATCGAGAAAATCGTCTATGAAGGGCGACTCAGAATAATAGAAGAGGAATGTTGTCATCAAGCATTGTACATCTCACAATGATCAGCGCAACTGCAGCTGCAAGAAAAAGGCGCATGCAACTTTTTCGATAGGAAGTGTTTGATCACCCACCGTACAGTCCAGACTTTGGCTCCCTCTGATTTTCATCTCTTGGCTCACATGAACCGCTGACTACGAGGGTAGCATTATTGCACAGACAACGACCTGCAGAACAGCGTAGAGAATAGCCGAATAACAATGGCGAATGCCTCTTTATAGTGAGAGAAATGGAAAGTTGGTACAACGCTACGACCAATGTCTAAGTCGGGGCGGCGACTATGTAAAGAAGGGCATGAAATGTATTCGCATTTGCGAATACGAACAACTATCACCTGTACAAAATAATGTCAACAATATTATTAAGAAGAACGATGGTATAGTTAAATGTTTCAATTGCAACATTTTTCAAATTCAGTGTGGTTTGCACTGAAAAACAAAAACACAAAAGTAAATAAAAATGGCCCTCGTAGATACCCGTCAATGGTGTGTACGTGTACAAAGTTGAATTGACGTCCTATCGTAACTTCTGGGTGCTTCACTTTTTTGTCAGGTAGTGCATTTTAAGCAAAGACCAAGCGGTCTTTAGCAAGTGTCAATGATACTTTTTACAGTACGGAGAGACCACAAGAGTCCGCATCTGCTTCCCCGTGCGTGGGGGTGTAATCACGATTAGTCATTTCCAGGTTTTCTAGGTTAGTGCTTTGGTTTCATGAGGGTGCACTCGATTGATAGCCAGAGGGTTAATAAGACTGTGGAGTTGTTAGCGGGTTGGAGACGGTGTGTAATGCAATAGTCGGAACTGGTAAGGCCTAATTGAAGCCTATACATTACATTTTGTTTCTACGGAAAATTGCAGTGTTTTGTTTTTGGTGCAACTAGACCTACAGAACTTTTAAACTACCAGACTGCGATCAACCAGAAGGAGACTTCGCCGGAAGTTGCAAGGAACCAGTGCGAAGCGACGTACCATTTTGACAGTTAAAAGCATATGATTTTCAGTCCACTGGTCAGCTGTCGGAGTATTTATGAATGCAGTCACATAGCTTACTGCAGTAGTGACAAATTTAGCCCTGTCTAACGAGTCAAAGCGAGCCAGTGCGCAGCACAGTGCAACAAGTGCGTGAATTTCGGTCGTGGCTGGACTGACACTTGTTTTGCGCGACATCACAGAACCTCCTAGACTGACACGACAGCCAAGTTTCTATATGAGTGCATTATTGTGCGGTATACAGTTACTATTGCAAGAACTTCGCACGATAAGAATTTGCGTTGGTGGCTACCTTATGACTTTAGCTGCATATGAAAATCTGGAACCTAGTTAATCAGTATTTATCCTGCACAAGAATTTAATGAAAATTGACAGTACTCGAAACGTTTCAAGAAATTACGTTCTGTGCCACCTTTCGATAGCCTTCACTGACCACGATCGTGTCTTTTTTTTCTGGAAATGGTGGCAAAAATACTTGATTTCAAAGACTATGAATAAAAGCTTAAAAGACTAAATTCAGATTTTCTGAATCTATGTTTTACGAAAACTGTTATCTGGAAAAGTCTGAGACGCAACTATCATTGTTGGTGATTGACATAACCGTAAATTCTGTGTGGTAAGCTGGATCTGCACTTACAAGTTAGTGCTGTTGCGGTGCACACAGATCATAACCTGTGAGTAACACAGAAAGAAAGGGATAGCGCGCCGCTGCAACAGAACTCTAAAGGTCGGTGTGCACACTTCTGCCCGAATCGGCCTTCGTCTGGCATTTTATAGAAAGAGCAACGAATCTTTACGGAGGACCTATTATGGGACTCAGCGCTACAAATGCCGTTCACCTCGCAAAATCCGACCTTCTTTCGCCAGTAACAGGCCCCATCTGTCGTTATACAAAGGAACGTTGTCTTCACATTATCCCAACGTCTGACTATGTTCTCGCGCGATAACAATCGGTCGCTGGTACGTCGTATATAATTTAAGAAACCTGCTGTGTTAAGTACGAGGGCGTGCTGAAAAGTAATGCCTTCGAATGTATTTGTAAACTCGGAAAGCTTTTTAAACAAAGCAAACTGTATTAAGATTAGAAATCTTTATTCTTCATGTCTACATATTTACATCTCAACATAGTCATCTTGGTGACGACCACATTTCAGCAGTTTGTTGATACCGTCACTGCAGAATGTGTGACTTTGTTGACGGACCCACAGCATCACCTTTGCTTGCACCCCTTCGTCAGTATCAAAGGGAAGTTCTTGAAGGTGTTCTTTAAGTTTTCAAACAGATGAAAGTCAGGCGGGGCCAAATCGGGGTTGTACAGAGGATGATCGATGAGAGGCGTCAGATTATTGCTGATGTCTCAGTGTTCGTGTGTGGTCTAGCATTATCATGCTGAAGAAAAGGGTGCTTCATGTGTGGACAAACTCTTCCAATTCGTGCTTTCACTTTTCTGAAGGTTTTTTACGCACCGGCATACAAATGGTTCAAATGGCTCTGAGCACTATGGGACTTAACATCTGAGGTCATCAGTCCCCTAGAACTTAGAACTACTTAAACCTAACTAACCTAAGGACATCACACACATCCATGCCCGAGGCAGGATTCGAACCTGCGACCATAGCGGTCGCGCGGTTCCAGACTGAAGCGCCTAGAACCGCTCGGCCACACCGGCCGGCCCGTCATACAGGTAGTTACGTTACACATCGGCACGTAAGACGCTACAATTTGGTGCCCTATAGCGGCAGAGGGTAGCAACTTGCGTCAGCGAATCGGGGAAGTCGCCCGAGTAATATGCATGACATTTAATACCTCAATCGATATTGAGAAAAGAATAAAAAATTCGGAGGCATTACTTTTTAGCACGGCCTCGTAGTTAACTATTTTCAAACATGTGACAAGTGATTTACTTTTGTTAGTTCTTATAGTTCAGTTTCTCACAATATACGGAACTGCCGATGTTTAAATCAAATAGCTTCATAGAAAAGGAACTGATGGGAAAAAAATCGGAACACCAAGAAGGAGTTGTGCGACATAAACGAAAGCTGGTAGGCGTGTTTCTAGATCTGAAAGATGATGTCTAGTCAAATTTCGTACCGTTGCATAGTGGGCGCAAGTAGCGTCACTATGAGGATGCAAATCAGATTTACTTTAAATACTCGGTCATAAGCGTTAGTTACCCTTGAGACTGGACGTGGTGAAATGGTCAGCCAAGAATACCCCTAAGACGACAAAGACGCCACTGTCAACACCTCAGTGAGTTTGAACGAGGTCGTGTAATAGGGCTAGAGAAGCTGGATGTTCCTTCTGCGATAGAGCAAAAAGACTTGGCAGGAATGTAGCCACTGTACGTGACTGCTGGCAGCGGTCGTTACGAGAACGTACAGTCGCAACAAGACCGGGTTCCGAACGGCCACGTGGCACTACCGGGAGGGAAGACCATCGTCTTCGGCTTATGGCTCTGTCGCATCTTAGTGCATCTTCTGCAGCAATCTGAGCAGCGGCTGGCACAACAGTGACACAACGAACCATTACAAATCGGTTACGTCAACGACAGCCCCTAGCCAGACGCACCTGTAGCGTGCATCCCACTGACCTCAAACCACCGCCATTTGCGACTTCAGTGGTTTCAGGCGAAATCTCACTGGAGGCCAGGGTGGAGGCCTGTTGTGTTTTCTGATGAAAGCTGGTTCTGCCTCGGTTGTACTGATGGCCGTGTGTTGATTAGGAAGAGGCCAGTTGAGGGCCTGCACTGCAACCAACCTGTCCGCGTGCTAGACACACTGGACCTACACCCGAGGTTAGGGTCTGGGGAA
Source organism: Schistocerca serialis cubense (assembly GCF_023864345.2). Classification (NCBI taxonomy): domain Eukaryota; kingdom Metazoa; phylum Arthropoda; class Insecta; order Orthoptera; family Acrididae; genus Schistocerca; species Schistocerca serialis. The sequence goes on from NC_064639.1 coordinate 499,995,107, forward strand.
CTATTTCGTATGACAGCAGGAACACTCGCATGGATATCCCACCGCGCACCCTGACTGCAAAATTGTCTGATGATTCGACCTGTTGCACTGCCATTCATAAAGAGCATTTCAGGGGGTGTTTCCAACAAGATAATGCTCGCCACCATACCGCGGTTGTAACCCAACATGCTCTACAGTGTGTCGGCAAGTTCCTTTGGTCTGCTCAATCACCAGATCTGTCCCCAGCCGAGCACATATGGGATATCATCGGATGACAACTCCAGCGTCATCCACAAACAGCATTTCCCGTCTCTGTGCTGACCGACCAAGTGCAACAGACACGGAATTCCAGCCCACAGACTGATCTCCGGCATCTATTCAACACAACGCATGCACGTTTGCATGCTTGCATTCAGCATTCTGGAGGCTACACCGGTTAGTAACTTACCGGCATTTTACATTTTCAGAGGCTTATTTCGCGCTTGCAGTGTTACTCAACTATGTTACCTAGGCAAATGTATTTCATTATCTGCTGAAAAATAAATTAGGAATCGCTTGCGATTGTGTTAAGATGATGGCTGCGTTTGCACCTAGCCAAGACAATTTATTGTATGGATTTCATCAGCGCTACCTTGAATGGGTCTTTAGTTTATTGTTGCATAAACAACGCTGTATAGAAGTTGTAGTTTTCACGATGTAATGTTGTAGTTAGGACACTGATTATAGAAGCAAAAATGTCGTGTCCTTGTCAGTAAAATCATCCCATCGTAGCTAGAGACCGGTAGCTGATCAACGAGGAGTGCTAGTTGGTGACAAGTACGTATTCTATGAAGGTAAGGACACTTTCAGTGAGAATAATTCTGACGCAACACGATGTATGCACGTTGTAAGTATATTACACTGTTCATAAACAGCGCAACTCAAAATGAGTATTTAGTTACTGTAAATTAGCGCTGTTATGTACGAGTAGAGTCAGTTTAGCGTAAAGCAGAATACAGATTAATGATTAACCACGCTTTGGTTTGCTGTCTTAACCACCGCAAATAACTGTTTGTGCAAAAGAAAAATACAAAACGCATCAACCAAATGTTGTTTAGCTACCAGGGGGACATTAACCAGAATGCTTGCCTTTCTCGTATCTTCGTTCGTTACCTAGATACCTACAACTGTACATCTTTTTTTAAACAGCACATTGTATTTCTTGTTTAGGTAATCCATTTTCTTTCCTCAAGCCCCGTTTAGAAACGTATAGCAGTGTACCATTCACGCAAACGTGACGTTATTCAAACCGTACCACAAAACTGAGTTTGACTCCCTCGTATTAGGACACAGTACAGTTTTGGGGCGTAACTTAACTCATCCACTTGCTCTAATTGACAATAAGCAAATGGAAATACAAGCAAAATGTACACCGGTCATTCAGTCAACCGTCTTCAGAGGAAGGTCGGCGTGGGTACAATGCACAACAACGAAGACAAGGTAGAAATACTACTCACTTTGGAGAACGTAAGGTAGCAGAACAATAATTGCAATAATATGTCTGTGTGACTGGTGTGTCCGCAGCTCGTGGTCGTGCGGTAGCGTTTTCGCTTCCCACGCCCGGGTTCCCAGGTTCGATTCCCGGCGGGGTCAGGGATTTTCTATGCCTCGTGATGACTAGGTGTTGTGTGATGTCCTTAGGTTAGTTAGGTTTAAGCAGTCCTAAGTTCTAGGGGACTGATGACCATAGATGTTAAGTCCCATAGTGCTCAGAGCCATTTGAACCATTTTGTGACTGGTGTGTTTCCATTTGTTTACTGTCAATTGCAGCAAGTAGAGGAGTTACGTTACCCGAGGTACATGCACTGCGTCCTAGTACTCATCCGTTGAAACAGGCCTCGGAAGGGCCAATGATACTAACCAACCGCCGTGTCATCTTCAGGCCCAAAGCGTCAGTGGATGCGGGTATGGAGAGCCCGATGTACCAGCCGTTGTCAGTGTACGAGATCGGAGTCGCTACTTCTCAGTCAAGTAGTCTCAGAAGGGCCGAGTGCATCCCACTTACAGCAGCTCTCGGCAGACCGGAGTCACCCATCCAGGTGCTAGCCAAGCCCGACAGCACTTCGGTGATTTGACGGGAACCGATGTTACCATTGCGGCAAGGCCGTTGGCGAGTTCTAGCACAGGAGAGTCAAACTCAGTTTTGTGTTACGTTTTAGTAACGCCATGTTTACGTGAATGGTAAACTGTGATATCTTTTTTAAAAGGTCACGAGGAGAGAAAGTGTATTACCGAACAAAAAATATAGTGTGGCGTTTGCAACAGTAGACATTTTTCTATCGAACAAAGGTACACAAAAGGCAATCATATTGGTTTATGTTTCCCTAGTAGCTATACGATATTTCCTATATACCTTCCCCCCCCCCCCCCCCCCACACACACCCTCTTTTTTTTTTTTTTTTTTTAGAAGAAAAGTAATTTGGGATATTCAAGATAAATGGGACACACTGTGTAATAGAAGCTGCCGACCTCCTCGCAGTTGGGATGCAATTTCGCCCCCTTCAGGAACGTGCTAATTGGTGGATTAATGTAACATATGTATAAAGTACGGAAAGTAGAGTAACAACTACATTTGTACATTTTTCATGGTAACCTACTGTTACTAGTCTCTTTTCGTTCATTTTCACATCGCGTTTCGGGGGTTTAAACCTCCACATGTGGAGCTAAGCGACGTAATATGCAATGTATACGTTGTGTAACGATTCTGGAGTAATTTGTGGCATTATATGGTAGAGAAAAACAAAACACTTTTTCATTACGGGGCTCACAGTTTTATGGGGGTCTGTACTGCAAGGATACAAAAAGGCCGGCAGAGCTGTGTGCTGACCACATACCACTCCATATCTCATCCTCATGATGTCACAATGCAGAGGATGACACAATATCCGGTAGATATCCCTTGGGACGCAAGGGGAGCTCGTTTTTATGTGTACTTTGCACTGACTAGATTGTAGATGCCATTTTTGTTCCCCCAGTGTTTCCTTAGTGTGATGAAGTATGTGGTATAAAACGAGAGCGAAAGGCGGCTGTGTGATGTAGAAGTATTTTTATTTTATTTACTTTACTTCTAGATTTTTATCTTCGTTAATCCTTTCAGTCAAAGGCCTTCATGAAAGTATAAGCCACGTACTGAAACAGTGTAATGTTTTTTCTCTACTAGACAGAGCCGCAGTTATAAGAGTCGAGGGGGCATGAAAGGGGAGCAGCGGTTGGGAAGGGAGTGAGACAGGGTTGTAGCCTATCCCCGATGTTATTCAATCTGTATATTGAGCAAGCAGTGAAGGAAACAAAAGACAAATTCGGAGTAGGAATTAAAACCCACGGAGAAGAAATAAAAACTTTGAGGTGCGTCGACGACATTGTAATTCTGTCAGAGACAGCAAAGGACCCGGAAGAGCAGTTGAACGGAATGAACAGTGTCTTGAAAGCAGGTATAAGATTAACATGAACAAAAGCAAAACGAGGATAATGGAATGTAGTCGAATTAAATTGGGTGATGCTGCGAGAATTAGATTAGGAAATGAGACGCTTAAAGTAGTAAAGGAGTTTTGCTATTTGGGGAGCAAAACAATTGATGATGGTTGAAGCAGAGAGGACATAAAATGTAGTCTGGCAATGGCAAGGAAAGCGTTTCTGAAGAAGAGAAATTTGTTAACATCGAGTATAGATTTAAGTGTCAGGAAGTCGTTTCTGAAAGTATTTGTATGGAGTGTAGCCACGTATGGAAGTGAAACGTGGACGATAAATAGTTTAGACAAGAACAGAATAGAAGCTTTAGAAATGTGGTGCTACAGAAGAATGCTGAAGATTAGATGGGTAGATCACATAACTAATGAGGAAGTATTGAATAGGACTGGGGAGAAGAGAAATTTGTGGCACAACTTGACTAGAAGAGGGGATCGGCTGGTAGGGCATATTCTGAGGCATCAAGGGATCATCAATTTAGTATTGGAGGGCAGCGTGAAGGGTAAAAATCGTAGAGGGAGACCAAGAGATGAATACACTAAACAGATTCAGAAGGATGTAGGTTGCAGTAGGTACTGGGAGATGAAGAACCTTGCACAGGATAGAGTAGCATGGAGAGCTGCATCAAACCAGTGCCTGGAGTGAAGACTACAACAACAACAGACAGCGCCATAAGTTATTCCACAGTTATAACACAAAACATACATGGCATATTAATCCACGTAAATGCACCTGGTGATGGAGCTTCCAAAACGCTTTGTGGATAAAATAAATATAGACTGATAACATTAGTAGAAATGTTGTTTCATTCGATAGTTATATAAAAGAAAATACACACTGTAGATTCAAGAGAAGGAGGTAGATTTCGACCACTGCAGCCACCAGTCCCGGGCGTTTCAAAAACCGTAAAGATTACGACAGGGCAGAGTGTATTTATCCGGTCGGTGACAACCAATATTGGACGCATGGGCCTACCTTCCGCCAGGGGCAGCCGCCAATGGCAGTGGCGACGAGCGCCGGCATGGACGTGCAGCGAACCACGGGCGGCGCCTCGGGCGTCACGACGTCGAGCACGCTGTGCCACTGCGGTCGCCGGCGCTCGGCTGCAGCGGCCGAGGCTCTGGAGCCGTGCTCGCAGTCGTCCGCGTCCGAGGAGGGGCTGGCGGCGGTCCTCTCGAGGGCGCCCAGCGACACGGACCGCCGCGGCGGCGGCTCCAGGCGGCGCCCCTCCTCCGGGGAAGACCCGGACAGCGACGTGCTGCTGCTCCAGCGCCGCTCCGTGGCACCCACCACCGCCAGCTTCTTCTTCCTCAACTTCAGGCACGAGGACGACGCTGCGGCGGCGACAGCCGTGGGAAGCGGCAGCGACTTGTAGCGCTTCTTGCGCTCCTGGAAGCGCGCCCTCTTCTGGAGCAGATCCGTCTCCGACTTGCTGGCCGACAGCGGGGAGGGATACCCGTGGCCGTGCCGTTCGTGCGCGCTGCCTCCGCTTTTGCTTCCGTGCTGGATCGACTCGCAGCTTCGAGCGATCCACCTCGGCTGCTCCATTTCTTCCGGCGACGTCGATCCGCCCCGGAGAGGTACGGCGTACGTGCGACCTAACCGCGAGTGTGCAAAAGCGATCTGCGATTCGATGGCAGCTAAAGGCAGTTTCGTACACTGTGGCCGCTGCCGTTGCCGCACAGGAATTGGGGAATCGAAAGACTGGTCAGTTCCCACAGGCGACGGGGAAGCAGTTCCTACAGCGACGCAGATCATCGGTTGATGCAGTTTACTCTTCGGTATCCACTGCCGCCGATCAGTCTCTTCGGATGAAGAAGATCCTCCTCGGACGGGTACAGCGTACGTTCGCCCGATCGTCATTTCTACGGAACCGTCGTGTAGTCCGGTTGCATTCAGAAGATGTTGAAGACACTTGGCAGATTGTGCTTCGTGCTCAGGGCCCAGAGCCTCGGATGACTGTAGCCTTCTTTTCGGCGTGTTCAAATGTCGAGAGGTAGGGCCATTCCTTTTTTTGGAGGTAGGCTTCGATGCTGGATCGGTACGGGAGGATTCAGTGTTGGTGTTGCCAGAGACGGGACGATTACAGCTGTCGGCTACTGCGCACCGCCTGGGTACAGCGTAGTGACTACAGTCGGCATCTGCAGAGCGGACGGCGACGAGGCTGGGAGTGGAGTGGTCGCCGAGGTCCGGCGAGTGGCAGTCGCTCCTGCGCGGCACGGCGTAGCAGCCGCGGCCCCTCCTGGCAGCCGCCGCGAGACGCCGAGCGGTCGCGCCCAGCGCCGAGGGCTCGCTCTGCTGGGGCGGCGTGGGCGCCCGCGGCGGAAGCGTCTTGGGGCGGCGCGCGTACCGCCCGCCCGGCCGCGGCTGCGCCACCGACGGCGTGCCGGTGCGATCGGCGTCGTCCGAGCTGGCGTACGCCGGCAGAGGCAGCGTGCGGTAGCGCCGCTGCACTGCCTTCTCTTCCCGCGAGCGCGGAGTACGAGCGTTCCTCGACGTCTCGGCGTGAGAATCCCAGTCGTCGCACGAGAGTCTCGTCGCCCGTAGCATCTCCTCGTGTACGGAGGCGAGCGCCTGGCGACGCTGCAACCCGTACATCACTTCCTGGCTGCCGGCTGCAGACCTGCGTAGCTCCGCCGTCGGTCGTTGATTGAATGCCAGTGACTCAGTTGACAGTTCTTGTAGCTCGCTGTCGTACACACGTCCGTTCCGATCATGGTAATTCAAATCGCACACACCATTTGTGGCTATGTTGCACTGCTTGTTGGTACCGTTATTGGAGTCACGTCTGTGTGTGGCACAGTGGTGTGTGACAGTCTTCTCCCGTGAGTTATCTCGTTTGTGATAGAGAACGCCGCGTGATCTAGTTTCTGGAGCACGTTCCACAGGCGGGGCCTGCGGCTCTACTGTACTGTACTCCCTTGTGGCCAGCGACCTCACTCTGCCGTAGCCTGCGCCGGCTGGGGGAGGAGAGGGCCCCTTGGGCAGCGGCAGCGTCCGCGAGCGAGGCTTGCTGGCGGCTGGGGGCCGGCGCTGGTCCGGCAGCGGCAGCGTGTGCAGGCGGCGCCTCCCCTCGACAGGCGGGGGCGGCGGTGCGGGGGCGTCGACCCGCGACACGCAGTAGGAGCCGGAAGCCCTGGAGGCGGCGCCGAGGCCCAGGCGCCAGGGGAAGGGCCGCAGCGCGCCCTCCAGCCGGCGCCACCCCCGCGCCAGCCGCCCTCCCGCCCCCACCTCCGCGGCCGGCTCGCCGGACAAGGGCGGCGGCGACCACGCGCGCTGCGTGCGGGCGCCCACCATTGCGTTCCTGGCGGCGCGTGACTTGGCACCGGCTGCGCTTCCGGGTCGCGTCGCCTCGCCGTCGCTTGTGGGTCACCGCCGGCACTGGGCGCAGTCCTCGAGCTACCGTGCTCAGGTTCCTGCTCTCGTATGTCACGGTCCACTCGCGTCACAATTACGAACCGTCCACTCGCGTCACAATTACGAACCTTCCATGACGACGCTGCACTGCGCTTCCGCCACTACTTGTATCGCTATAACCACACAAATATGCTTGCTGACTTTTTCGACAGCACCACAGCAAAGCAAATCACAGTCCCGTGGAATCAACCACGTTATTCACCTTGACTAGTTTGCAACGACTGGTCTATTACATTTTGCGAATTAGCAAAAGTCGTGTACTGTTTCTCAACGGGAACTTTCATTGCAGAAATGTGCTGTCGGTCTGTATAACCGATCTTCAACAATGTTTAGAATAAAATCACTATTGGACGACTCACTTTTAGAGTGTCCGATTCACGATGTGTGGTACACTGTCAATCGAAGAGACTCTGCGATTTTGCACATCTTGTAATATCTGCCGCTAAAGTCAAACTCGCAGCATATCAAATAAAAGCACCAATTCCTTGAAGTAATTTATTGCTTCAGAATGCCCAAACACTCTGTAATAATTAATTTACGGATTGGTTTTCGGCACATTTATGCAGACCACAGTGTTAAACGCACAACTAATCGTTATTCGTGAGGCTCAGACATTAAACTCTACATCTTTTAACCAGCGCTAACAAGCTTGCTAGCTTTTAAAATATTATATGTTAACATCGAAAAGCGTAGCTAATGTATTAATTCACAACATCCCGACATGGCAGACAGTTTTGTTGACTAAATTGCTGATTCAACTTCTGCAACCTTTGGACGAAATCGCTTTGGAGATATGCATTAAAAAATGTTAGGCGTACACCGAATGGTACGCGGTCCACAAAAGGCGCCCTAAGACAGCACTCACTTTGGTAGGCAACGCGCAGACGTGCTTCTGCCAGGAGCCCAATGACAGTAAATCCTTGCCTAACAACAGTAGAGTTCGCACACTATTTACTGTCGTAAATTCATAGAAGTATTCTACCGAAAGTCACTAATACTGTCATATGTAAAACATACCAAATACTAAATATGCTTTTGGTAGCATGAAATTTGCTGCGTCTGTGGTGTTTATGATGTAACCACTGAAGACCGACTTCTTTAGGTGAACAGACGTTGTCGGTACTTTCTACTGTTCTGAAACAACAGGTATCAAGTTTTTACTCCACTGCAACGGAACTTGGGTCATTAGTAAAATAAAAAGACGACAGCAGCTAATTGCCCAAGTTGTACGTCAATGTAAGTAGTTCACTGTAGAACTATGTATTATCTTCTTGTCTGCAGAAATCCCAAGTTTCCAGAATTTAGCACAGCAATGTTCTTCGCCGACAGTACGATGGGTTCAGTAACCGAGCACTAAATCAGTCCTTCCTGAAGGGCCGTTCCTTGCGACGCACACACACTGCGGTCACACACACACACACACAGGTACCCATGTGACGACACGGCCAACCACGCAGCGGGCGCGTTAGCCCTGCGGCGCACCTCGCAGCACTGGAAGCGGTGCTCGGCAGTCGGCGTTATCCGCAGATCTCTCTGTTTCACGGCTCCTTGAAGCGCGGTACCGCTGCGAAACCAGGCTTGCGGCCAGAGCGGCCACTCGTTACAGGATCCGAGAGACGCCTAATCACGTCCCGGCTGACACCTGGCCGAGCTCGTGAAATGCAGAGGATCGGTTGGAAATGTTGGTCCACTAGCAACGCAGTTTGGTATATAGTGCATTGTCTGCGTTCTTCGAAGTCACAAAAGTATCGTAGACATCCAGCTATCAAACCCAACACTGTATCGGCAGGCCTCCACGGTGCATCAGTGGCGCCCAGGAGTCTGAGGTCAGTTGTGAAGTAGTTGAGGCGAGTCGAGATTAACGCCTCGATATGAGAGCGAGTGACCTGCTATCCTGCCACAGACAGACTGGACACTACGCGGAGTTGCCGACTGTCTTCTGTGGCAGCGACTGCCGATCTCAACGACCGCGGGATTCACTCGATGCTGCCTCGTCGTAGACTCCCCGAGAACTGGCCCGAACCGACGTCTACCGTGCACCTGGCTTCACAAACGGTCACAGGATGTGGGAGCGCCGACCGAGAGACCCAGTTGGCAAGGAGACGTCGCGGTCCTGTCCCGTCTGCATTCTCCGCACCTAAACTGTGTCCCGATTCGTCTGACGTGCAGGTACAATGGAATTACGACCACTCCGATTCAACAGACGCGGAACCAATTGAACTGCGAAAGATCTTTTGCAGGATTATTTCGCTGTTGCGTGTTTCTGACCCGGTGCTGTACAGAAAAATTTCCTTGAGTATTACGAAGAATGAGAGCACGAAGAGAAGTTGCAGATACCAGAGGTGATTGGTGTGCGTATACACGTGCAATCCTGTAACCGCTGCTTTTGTGATAAGTTGCATCGATTTGTCAGAGGTCGTTAGACTAATGACAACAGCGTCAGTTCATAGCGTTGAAGGAAGCTCCATATGTTGTATTGTGTTATCTTTTCTCGTATCTTAGATTCATCTACAAATTTCCTAGAAGCTCTTCTTTATGATATTTTGTGAAGTAAATCGCGATTCGGCTAATCCCTTCATTAGCTTCCTTGTCATATAACAACGCCTCTTCAACTTGCCTAGGCAGCCCATCTTATATCAAAATTATGATGAAACAAGTCACAGCTCTCAATATTTCTTTACCAGGAATGTAGTACTACAGTTTGTGGTTCACAATTCAGCGTTACACACAAGCGAAAGATAATTTTATGTACTAAATGATGTCTGCAATGGACGAGTGACAAGCTTTCAGTGAAAGCGACGCAGCTATGAACGCATTGGTTGTTAGTGCCATCGTTTCTTTTCGAAACGGCACAACTTCTCCAAATCCGATTATGATACAATTCCTGTTTTAGAAAAAGCTATCAAGAATGTCGACCAGTTGTAAAGGAGGGTGTCAGATTTGGACTCTCAGTTTATAGAAAATGACTCTATAATCTGTGAAGACGTCTTTTTGCTTCTACCTGTCTGATGGGCCTGTCACATGAAAAGGCACCGCTGTATCTGCAAAATTTCTTTAATTGCATGGTCACAAGTGCTCCTGTGTCCTACGTGTTTGCATGTGCACTGGCACCGCTGTTCATTGCGGAAGATAGTTGATGGCAAACAGTTTCTTAACAGACAAGGAACTCATGGAATGGAGACCATCCGTTCTGGAAACACTGTACACGAGTGTTACGTAAGTACAGAAGCCCATTACCGCAACGCTGAGTGGCTGCTTCTACACCCGTCGACAGCATACTGATCTGTTGAGTTCGGCCATTGATTAGGAACTACAGCTTTTATGCGTCTGTGATACCGGCTGTTATCTTCAAATTTATGTGTCGTAGCGTCCTATTACTACACTACTGAGATATCACCATCAAGCTCCGATATCAGCCCAAGAGGATAGATTACGACCGCAAAACTAGTCGCTATTTGTCGTCATCCTTGTAGAAACTACACGCACTAAAAATCAACAATAGTGAAGCTGCTGCCCGAGCCAATATTCAATCAACATGAGATAACCTCTTACGCTTTATACGTGGAGCTTGACGCTAAATCGTTTCCCCCCTTTATCGTTCTCTGGCAGCTATCGGCGCTGTGCCTTCAGAGGCAGGACACTAGCTGGTGAGGAAGCCTCCAGCAGCCTCTCGCAGACTAGTTCCTAGGCTACAGGTGGATATCCAACGCGGCGCAGCGCGCACACAGCGGTACTAATGAAGACGCGTCCCACGAGGCCGGCGCCGTAATTTGCGCCAAACGAGCGCCGCCTCCTTCTCGTCCCCCCTCCCACGCCTTTTTCCCCTCCCACCCCGAGTCTGCAACGGTACTGCCTCTTCCGCAGCGGACGCAGCCTCTTCAGAGCGACAGGTGACGTCCCAGACCTTCCGCTTACGCACACTGCAACGTAGGTCGCAGTTTATTCTGTACTACTGAGACACACGGAGGCTGGTGCAGTGGCCGCCAAAACTGATAAAAGCATATCAGTTAGCTTGTGTTTCATTATCACTGCTTATAATTACACAGTCAACTGATTATTTCGTGTCACGAGACAGAGCGGACTGGATTTCAGACTCCCCCGCAACAAAAAAATTGCAGGCTCTCACTGGGAATCGGAGCCGGGACTTCGACGTCAGCAACTAGCGACCGTAAGAGCTAGATCAAAGGAGCGATGAAGCCACTGGATACTTCTGTATACAGTGTTATTCACTACATATTCACTACATATAAAGCAAAAAGAACCGTCCTTTCGACTTTTGATAGATGTCACGATACAGATCACACAACGAAGACGAAAATGGATTCATTACAATACTGGAAATATTTTCGAAACACTCTTGTAGTTGAGAATGGTGAGCTTATAAAACGTACAAGTCTCCGTCCGCATGTTTAAAGATATGAATCTGAGACCTGTGCATCAAAAATTATGTTTACAGACAGTGAAATAACAATATCTGAAGGTTCTCACCAGTAGTGCACAACCGAATTTAAGGTCAATAGCAATATCATAGGGAAAATATCATCGAATAAAGTGTTAGAACACCGTGCGGAAAATTATATACGAAAAAGAGCCATAAAAGAAGTAGTCATATGAAAAAGATCTAATGCCTTAAGCCGTTAGAAGTGGTAGATATTAATGGGCGACTAGGAACATCGCAAAAAATGTAAACGAATCGAATAGAACTCAACTACATAAACATTCAGTTTAACACTGTTGAATCAATGTAGCTCAGAGATTTATGAGAGAAGATGACATAGGATGAAGAGGTTCAAAACAAACAAAGCACTAAGAGAAACAAAAAAGCAGAGTAAGAGCAGAGTACAGACAGTGAAAATTATGTGAAGGAACTCGCTAGTGGCCAAAAACAGTTAGTGTAGATAATATTAAAAATAACAGGGAAAATATGATCGATTGTGGAAGGAGTTCTAACAGTGATTGTGATACGAGATGTGCCACGATTCTTTCAGTGGGTAGTTTCCACTGACTGTGAATCCTCTTCCATTAATTTCAGAATCACACGTACTCTCGACGGAGAAGTGACAGATTTCTTTAAAGACCTGCGAACACAAGAGGTTCAGCAATCTATGCTAACATCTCCCTTCTGCGACACAGAAGCAATAAAGGGTCACAGACTGACTTTCTTACCATGTCTGATATAAAATGTTGTACAGATCTGCCGCTGGCGTTATAATGAATCATATTTCTCTTTTCCAAACTCTTGCACACATACAGAATAGCAGTCAGTTAGTCAAACAAACGGATCGCATCTCAGAGCATACAGTACCCCAGGAAAAATTATGTATTTTAATTGTAAACAATCAGATTTGATTGGTCAGTAACGTACAGAGCAACGACGTTTTTCGCGCTCCATGACCTAGCTCGAGGAAATTAAGAGAAAGTATTGTCCATAAGACGGCGATTTACGTGTAGAGCTGGAGAGACTTGTTTTCAAACTCTAGAGCTATCTGGGGGAGCTCCTCTCGCTGGCACAGAGAAATATCGCCGCGATGCCCTCAAAGAGCCCCACTATTTACCATGGATGAAACAACCAAAATTCTACAACGATAAACAAGTTTCAGAGAGAATCCAAAAAAAGCTGTGGTGTCTAATTTCGTTCTTTGGATCAATCTTGAGTACAGCAACGTTGCTGACTGGGGTTATAGCATCGTTGGTCACTGTATTCCCTAAAACGTAATACCTGCCAAACGATGTAACACGATAGCCTATATCTTGACTACGAACTACGTTGGCACTTTGTCTTGAATCGAAACGCTGCAAAACGTCGTCGTTACGAGCACAGTTTTTTTCTTCCATTGGAACAGGAAGTCAATGTTACCGCACGATTCCCAGTCATATGACACACGCGATTTGGCAATATAATCTGTTACCACTCACCACAAAGTGATAACATATTGTAAGAAAATTGCTCAACAACTTGCAATTTTACTTGGGTTCTGTGCATGTTATTATCAGAGAACATTTTCACAAAGAGGCAGAGATGATGTCGAGTTTGTATGCAGCACAATGTCACACGTTTTGAGGAGGTGGTGTGAGACAAGATAAAGTTGGCTTTCCGATCACTAGGGTTAGGATTAGAAGAGAGTGTTGAGTCTGCAACGTAAACTAGTGCGTGGACAGGAGGACTTCGCAGCCACATCGGCGCTATTGTTGCGCGCACACGAACAGGTGGGTAGAGCGCCGGCGAGAGACTGGCGCATGCGCACACTCGCCTGCGGCGGGCGTTCGGCCGGCGTGACGGACACGGGGCTGGCGCCCCGCTTCCGCTGCCCGCGGCCCTCCCACGCCGTCCAGGGGCGCCCATTGTCGTCTTACGTAGTGTTCACACAGCGTCACCTAACTGTGCGACCTCGCAGTATGCTGTCCTCGATGGACCAACTCACACACATCCCATACGCCGGGACGCGTCTGCAAGAAGCGCGCTCCTCAGCGCCTGCTCTGACGACCTGTTGTTTATATAGTCATTAGTCCGAAGACTGGTTTGATGCACTTCTCCACGCTAGTATATCCTTTGCAAGTCTCAGAATGTGCACAACTACTACATACTACATACACTACTGGCCATTAAAGTTGCTACACCAAGAAGAAATGCAGATGATAAACGGGTATTCTTTGGACAAATATATTATACTAGAACTGACATGTGATTACATTTTCACGCAATTTGGGTGCATAGATCCTGAGAAGTCAGTACCCAGAACAACTACCTCTGGCGGTAATAACGACCTTGATACGCCTGGGCCTCGAGTCAAACAGAGCTTGGATGGCGTGTACAGGTACAGCTGCCCATGCAGCTTCAACACGATACCACAGTTCATCAAGAGTAGTGACCGGCGTATAATGACGAGACAGATGCCCGGCCACCATTGACCAGACGTTTTCAGTTGGTGAGAGATCTGGAGAATGTGCTGGCCAGGGCAGCAGTCGAACATTTTCTGTATCCAGAAATGCCCGTATAGGACCTGCAACATGCGGTCGTGCATTATCCTGCTGAAATGTAGGGTTTCGCAGAGATCGAATGAAGGGTAGAGCCACGGGTCGTAGCACATCTGAAATGTAACGTCCACTGTTCAAAGTACCGACAATGTGAACGAGAGGTGACCGAGACGTGTAACCAATGGCACCCCATACCATCACGCCCTGTGATACGCCAGTATGGCGATGACGAATACACGCTTCCAATGTGCGTTCAGCGCGATGTCGCCAAACGCGGATGCGACCATCATGATGCTGTAAACAGAACCTGGATTCATCCGAAAAAATGATGTTTTGCCATTCGTGCACCCAGGTTCGTCGTTGAGTACACCATTGCAGGCGTTCCTGTCTGTGATGCAGCGTCAAGGGTAACCGCAGCCACGGTCTCCGAGCTGATAATCCATGCTGCTGCAAACGTCGTCGAACTGTTCGTGCAGATAGTTGTCTTGCAAACGTCCCCATCTGTTGACTCAGGGATCGAGACGTGGCTGCACGATCCGTTACAGCCATGCGGATAAGATGCCTGTCATCTCGACTACTAGTGATACGAAGCCGTTGGAATCCATCACGGCGTTCCCTATTGCCCTCCTGAACCCACCGATTCCATATTCTGCTAACAGTCATTGCATCTCGACCAACACGAGCAGCAATGTCGCGATACGATAAACCGCAATCGCGACAGGCTACAATCCGATCTTTATCAAAGTCGAAAACGTGATTGTACGCATTTCTCCTCCTTACAGGAGACATCACAACAACGTTTCAACAGGCAACGCCAGTCAACTGCTGTGTGTGTATGAGAAATCGGTTGGAAACTTTCCTCATGTCAGCATGTTGTAGGTGTCGCCACCGGCGCCATCGTTGTGTGAATGCTCTGAAAAGCTAATCATTTACATATCACAGCATCTTCTTCCTGTCGGTTAAATTTCGTGTCTGTAGCACGTCATCTTCGTGGTGTAGCAATTTTAATGGCCAGTAGTGTACATACATTCAAACACGTTAACTGTATTCGAGCTTTAGCCTCCCCTTGCAGTGTGTATCTGTCACACTTCCATAAAAAAAAAAAAAAATCTGTTCTTCTAGCTATCCTTTCTTTCAGTCAAGACGTACCGTAAATTCTGGTATAGTAAATTCGATTCAGTACCATTTCATTCTGGCTTTATCGCCGGCGCTCGCGATCGCTTCTGACTGCGCTACTTAAAATCCATTTTCTTCAGATTGGAGAAATATAGAGACCTCTTCCCAAATCTAAAGAAAAATTCAATACGTTAGCTACATTTAATAAACAGGAATATGTGAAGTAATATGCGACAAACGCAAAATCGTAACGACCCCTATTTTTCTGTGCAAAAGTTTCGAATTTCACACAGTGTTTTACTCAAATACGAAATATAACAACAATTATGACCATTAACGAAATGATGAGCACTTCCATTTGAAGCTGACTTAAAAGCTATATTACGTGCTTATTTTACGTGTACTAGCAGGATAAATTTGTACCTCTGTACCTCGGAAACAGATAAAGTTATCAACAAAATTTTCAAGGTTGTTTAAGCTCGTGATCTTAGGAGTATGTCGTAAAAATTTCAGTCATTTGCTGTGCACAGCCGTCTTGGAATCCGCAGCCTCGGTTTTGGTAGCCAAGAGCCACGTTTTTGAGGTGTTTCTCGATACAAAATGTTCAAATGTGTGTGAAATCTTATGAGACTTAACTGCTAAGGTCATCAGTCCCTAAGCTTACACACTATTAAGCCTAAGTTATCCTAAGGACAAACACACACACCCATGCCCGAGGGAGGACTCGAACCTCCACCGGGACCAGCCGCACAGTCTATGACTGCAGCGCCCCAGACCGCTCGGCTAATCCCGCGCGGCCTTCTCGATAAAAGATAAAGATTTTTGACAACGGGACTTCTTGATAAATTCCTAGAGAATGTACCGTTAAAATTTGAGCAATGTGCTGCGGTTAGTTATTTGGCTATCCGCTGCTGACGGAGAAACATGGTGAAAACGTTTTTGCGGTTATATTCCCGAAGCATCCATGAGCTAAATGGTACTTCCATAAGCCCATTAAGGCGCACCGTAGACTACATAGAAAGCAAAAAGAACCAACCCGTTTGCTCCATTTGACGAAGCTAGAGGAAGAGAGTAATATTCAAAAATTGACCCTGTACTGTTGGATGGTAGCCCAAGGGCTATCCAAAACACTTGACCCTACCTTTCTATTGCTAATAGAACCCGAGGTATGAGTCTCGGAAAAATCCCCTGTTTATACGCGATGTTATGGAACATATTTGTTGCCGATAAGGAAAGAAAAAATATTTTTGATTAAAATCGTGCGAGAAAGACTGCAGAGCTAACAAGGCGCGAACGTCTTTCTACTCTTAATAGAACAGCAGCACCTTGAGTGGCGGGTAACCGGCGATCTTAGTGTGTACCCGCAGGCGCCTACCTACATCCGCTCTGAACAGCGTGGCGAGTCGGCACGCAGTCTACCGACTTTCATTTACGTAGTTGAGCGTTAACAGTGATACACAGCTATATGGATACGTAGACCGATGTGCAGTTCGTGTCCGGTTTCACTGAATGCAGTGGAATATCGGCGCAACGACGCCTTTGCTGAGCTTCTCCCACAATGACGACAACCACGACACAGTCCTTTTGCATCTGCACATAGGCTTCTACGAGAAATTCGATGTATTATACGTTTTGGTTATGGTATATTACAGCCTTTTTGTCCGCCCCGATAGCTGAGTGGCCAGCGCGACAGAATGTCAATCCTAAGCGCCCGGGTTCGATTCCCGGCTGGGTCGGAGATTTTGTCCGCTCAGGGACTGGGTGTTGTGTTGTTCTAATCATCTTCACTTCATCGCCATCGTCGCGCAAGTAACCGAAGTGGCGTCAAATCGAAAGACTTGCACCCGGCGAACGGTCTACCCGACGGGAGGCCCTAGCCACACGACATTTATTTATTTACAGCCTTTTTGATTATTATAACGGAATTTGCAGATAAACTAGGGTAACAGGGGTAACAAACTAAATAAATCATAATTGCTCTGTAACGGCCTACCGGAGATTGTGGGTCCCTTATACGAAGATATTCGGAAGGTATTCCTGAACAACTTCTGGAAGTTCATTGGTTGAGTTCTGGTTCACCCTGTATTGATGATTTTCTTTTTTGTTAGTAGAAATTTTACTTCGGTGGAAGTTGGAAATCGTCATAACGGACGTGTGTGTGTATAGTGTATGTGTGTGTGTGTGTGTGTGTGTGTGTGTGTGTGTGTGGTGAAAGTGATGACGCAGTGCAAAATGATTTCAGGCGCCTTCGTGTTTTAGCTGCACCGTCACTTCGGTCTCTTCCGCAACTCGCTATAGTTTGCCGCCAGTGCGCCTCGCTAAATCGACACACGAAGCGGTACCCACCGCTCTCACCGTTACACATGCTTCCTGTCCGTGACGGAATAGAACGGTCACCACAAAGCACCGGGGACAACTGCATTATTCTCAAGTTGTCCGTTTGGATAGCCCACTGACCACCGTTCTGACGGCGGCACGAAGTACCGACAGAATTTGTCAGGAACCAAGTTGGTGTGCCCAAAGAGTTTGCACATTTCGTGCCCATATAATTTAACAGTCAGCGTAAACAAAAATACTGAGATTATTCGCGTATTTCATTAAACATCTTCACTATGTAGTTCACTTTCTCTGCAGCATCGCTTTTCATCCGGGTTCCACTCGAACGTGATACGAAAAAGATCGTATGGTACCACAAAATCTCATTTTCTTTTTAAATACCATGTTCTAGAAAGTGATGCTTGACGCTGAAAGGAAAGTTGAAAATGAAATGTTGAGTACTTCAAGTAATAAGCAATTCCTGTATTCGTCTGTTCGGGTCATACGTTACATTTTCTTCACAGAACATTAACGTAATTTATATTTAAACATGGCTGCATGCTGACCATTAACAGATTAGTTCACGTAACACAAAACAGTGTTTAGTTTAATAGCTTTTGCACTGAATAAGCTAAAGAAGTTCCAGAACACATTTACATAGGACATGAGACGTACACGTGTGCAGTCACTCGTTCCATCGAAACTCCGCTATTGCGATGTAATCCAACATGGAGCTGATGCTGATAACTCTTAGAACTAACCACGAGTTCTTGTGAGCGATGTATCTGCAACATCCGTTTATTTGATAATGTCAGTGGTTCACACGTTCAGTTAGGGTGACTGCGGCTAGGTGGCTTACGTGGCTACCGTGCGTACACTATGCCCCCCTTCATCGGCTCCTCAATGCGCATGCGTCCCATTACCTCGCATCAGAGATTAACCCAGTTCCATGCTATTTAAATACCCTGCTGTTTGCTGTAAAATAAAAAAAAAAAAAAATGGCTCAGAGCACTATGGGACTCAACTGCTGAGGTCATTAGTCCCCTAGAACTTAGAACTAGTTAAACCTAACTAACCTAAGCACATCACAAACATCCATGCCCGAGGCAGGATTCGAACCTGCGACCGTAGCGGTCTTGCGGTTCCAGACTGCAGCGCCTTTAACCGCACGGCCACTTCGGCCGGCTGCTGTAAAATCAGATTTAATGCATATCAGCGAGTATGACTATTTTACATATCAGTTAGTATGATTGCTGGGTATGATAGACCTCAAAACAGTCTTGGTAAATGTTGAGCAATACCACACTTTTTACCCTGGCAGTCACACTCACTTATTGTCCCTCTTGAGTAGAACACAACACACCTTTTCGCGACAGCACTCTTCTCGCTTGATGGTATGTGAATTGGGAAATGAGCCCATAGGTTTGGCTTAAGTCTCATATTGTTGGTTCCCGTTGATGGTGTCTGTGAACAGAGTACTCAAGTAGCTGTGAATTCACTAGCACAGTGATTGCCAACCCGAGTGATAAAACGCAATTTTTGAGGGCTAAAAACAAAAGCGTCCACTTGTATTTCGGTCATGAAGCTGAATTATTTTAAAAGATCGTTACTATTATCACTATTTCCAAAGACTGTATCACTGATGCTAAAATTTACCAATACTTTTTTTTTTTTTTTTGCCCAAATACTGGCATTAACGTTGATAACACAATGTGGCGGAGGTTACAGATTGTGAAACAAATATATGAAGAACATCTTCGTCACAAAGTCCTCCCAATAAACACATATTTTGTACTTTGTACCATGCGTCTGTAACAGTAAAATACAGGAATATACATCACCTATGCTTAAATATCTCATGAAAACGCCTTCTCCAGGTTGTACGCAGTTGCTACAATAAAGAACTAATTGGTAGCACAACACATCAGTAAGTGTGTAAGGAGTACTACACTGCTATAGGTCCTTCACTGAATTATTATTATTATTATTTCTGTTATTATTAATGCCACTGGTCACACATAAGCATTGGCAGCCTGAAGTCTTCCAATTTCTGGCAGTTCATAAGTAAGGAGTCCAGTAATGAAGTGATTTAAAAATATTAGACATAAATATTGTGCAAACATTTTAATTTGGTTGACTTTAAATGAGAGTGCAGGGCGGGGTGAACAAGTGTCGCTAGGGAGATGAGTGGTTTAGAGGAAGTATGTTTCGTGACAAGTGGCTGCGCTCATTGTGGATACTTACCTTCCTGCGAAGGAGCTGTAGGTAGCACTCGTGATGCACAGAGAATTGAGCTCTGAGCACTATGGGACTTAACTTCTGAGGTCATCAGTCCCCAAGAACTTAGAACTACGTAAACCTAACTAACCTAATGACATCGCACACATCCATGCCCGAGGCAGGATTCGAACCTGCGACCGTAGCAGTCGTGCGGTTCCAGACTGTAGCGCCTAGGACCGCTCGGCCCACAGAGAATTGCTTCATTGTATAAAAAAAAGATGGTTACAAAACTAGCAGCTCCAATTGCCTCACTGGCTCATTAGTTCGTAGTTTAACAAATAATCTACAAAAACTAAGTAACGTTTTATGTTTCGTCATGTGAAAAATGAAATTTTCAGAGACCTTTTTTTCATTGTTAAGCTATGTTTGGCTGCCAGTGGGGGACGGAAGAGGTGGGGTGGGGTGGAGGAGAGATATTAACTAATATGTTATTACATTCAGGGGTAATGGTTTCAGGAAGGGTTAGGACCGCTGCTCTAGAAGCTGTTGTGAATTTTCCTCATCATCACCACCATCTACTCTCTTCCTCATGTTGGTTGTTTACTAATATCATCTACTACGTTATACACATGTCCTGTGTTCCGTTTTCAAATACATTTAAGAGCCGTCTGTTAGCCAGAAATTGAACTCCACGCTTTCATACAGTCATTCGCGAATTTGCGAACTGAGCTCGTCATACTGTTTAAATATATAGCAACTTCATGCTACTTCAGCTTGTCATTTTATGAGATTGGGTTAATCATCTGATCTTAATGGCAACTCCAGGTTTCATTATCTGGTTTCAGCTGTACCCATTCATAAAACAAAGGCATTCTCGATCTTCTGCTTTGTTCCTGCAGTCGCCGCCCGTTGAAGAAGGTAATCTGCATTCTGCGCACAGTTCGATATCCTGTTGCATTTACGAAAAACTATCACTTCATTTTCTCAATGTCATAACTTTTTCCTAAAAATTTAACGTATACGGCAAGGGTCCTTCTATCAAACAGTGAAGCAAATGTACCATCATATCTCCTTTACGCTTTTTTCCCTTCTCATTTCTACAGTCAATTGTGCCGCTTACTTTTATTGTATCTTTATTTCTTATGTACTGTCACGTTCCTCTTCCTCTTCTTATTCTACCCTTTTCTCATATACACTCCTGGAAATGGAAAAAAGAACACATTGACACCAGTGTGTCAGACCCACCATACTTGCTCCGGACACTGCGAGAGGGCTGTACAAGCAATGATCACACGCACGGCACAGCGGACACACCAGGAACCGCGGTGTTGGCCGTCGAATGGCGCTAGCTGCGCAGCATTTGTGCACCGCCGCCGTCAGTGTCAGCCAGTTTGCCGTGGCATACGGAGCTCCATCGCAGTCTTTAACACTGGTAGCATGCCGCGACAGCGTGGACGTGAACCGTATGTGCAGTTGACGGACTTTGAGCAAGGGCGTATAGTGGGCATGCGGGAGGCCGGGTGGACGTACCGCCGAATTGCTCAACACGTGGGGCGTGAGGTCTCCACAGTACATCGATGTTGTCGCCAGTGGTCGGCGGAAGGTGCACGTGCCCGTCGACCTGGGACCGGACCGCAGCGACGCACGGATGCACGCCAAGAATGTAGGATCCTACGCAGTGCCGTAGGGGACCGCACCGCCACTTACCAGCAAATTAGGGACACTGTTGCTCCTGGGGTATCGGCGAGGACCATTCGCAACCGTCTCCATGAAGCTGGGCTACGGTCCCGCACACCGTTAGGCCGTCTTCCGCTCACGCCCCAACATCGTGCAGCCCGCCTCCAGTGGTGTCGCGACAGGCGTGAATGGAGGGACGAATGGAGACGTGTCGTCTTCAGCGATGAGAGTCGCTTCTGCCTTGGTGCCAATGATGGTCGTATGCGTGTTTGGCGCCGTGCAGGTGAGCGCCACAATCAGGACTGCATACGACCGAGGCACACAGGGCCAACACCCGGCATCATGGTGTGGGGAGCGATCTCCTACACTGGCAGTACACCACTGGTGATCGTCGAGGGGACACTGAATAGTGCACGGTACATCCAAACCATCATCGAACCCATCGTTCTACGATTCCTAGACCGGCAAGGGAACTTGCTGTTCCAACAGGACAATGCACGTCCGCATGTATGCCGTGCCACCCAACGTGCTCTAGAAGGTGTAAGTCAACTACCCTGGCCAGCAAGATCTCCGGATCTGTCCCCCATTGAGCATGTTTGGGACTGGATGAAGCGTCGTCTCACGCGGTCTGCACGTCCAGCACGAACGCTGGTCCAACTGAGGCGCCAGGTGGAAATGGCATGGCAAGCCGTTCCACAGGACTACATCCAGCATCTCTACGATCGTCTCCATGGGAGAATAGCAGCCTGCATTGCTGCGAAAGGTGGATATACACTGTACTAGTGCCGACATTGTGCATGCTCTGTTGCCTGTGTCTATGTGCCTGTGGTTCTGTCAGTGTGATCATGTGATGTATCTGACCCCAGGAATGTGTCAATAAAGTTTCCCCTTCCTGGGACAATGAATTCACGGTGTTCTTATTTCAATTTCCAGGAGTGTACACCGCTGCCATCGCTCATAGTTTAAATTTACCTGCCTGTGATTTGTCTTTGTTGTTCCTCTTATCATGAGTATAAGCTATGTATTTCAAGCGGCAGCTTGTGTCGCTTGGGCTTTAAACAGGCCCTGCCTATAATATATTCACAAAGGACTGGATCTGGCTCTTTAGATCTTTCTGCACGGCTCTGACACTATTATCAACATTAAAATACTTGTTGGTAGTCCCACGCCCTGTAGAAACTGTATGAACAGTACAAAACCGAGATGATGGTTGCTTGATGTTGCCATCGTCTGTTTCAAACGGCAGGTTATGAACCACAACAAATCTACGATTCAATATAAATCCGACAGTGTCAGCGACAACACCTCGTGTTTACAGTAAGGAGCGACTAAAGGAATACCTTTAAGAAAGTGGAATGTTGGTCTGTACATGACAAAAATCTTGTACCTTGTACACCAAGGTGATTAAAATAAGTCACACACGCAAGAGGCATGTAGTAGAAGCATTAATTGGTGTTGTTTGGGCCTGTACGTCCAGGTATCAGGAACGTGTTCCAAGTGTATATCAAACTCCTGTATCATAAGCTGCAAACGTTTAGAAAGCACATATTTAAAAATGCCACCTCTGTATGAATACTTTCGACCGTCTGTGTGAATCATAGGAAGCTGATGCTGGTGAACAAGGTGACACAAGGCGGAGACAGGTCGGGCTGTTAGCCAGACTACACACCGAAGTACCGTCTTCTGGGAGACAGCAGTTTCAGTCGCCCATGCAGCGCCTCTCCGACTTTCTCCGAGGAAGCACAGCGTCAACGACTTCCGCAAGACGAAGCTGGCTTACACTCAAGTTGCGGTGTAAGGAGCACGGCACCTACCCTTTAAATAAAATGCGCCACGACTGTTCTGGAGGCTGTGCAGCGAAGACAACGAACATAGTCACTCTCACTTCTGTTAATCTGCCGTCCCACCTTGCGATGTTTAACAGCACACGCTGTGATTTCTCTGACTCTTTACATGCGCAACTTACCACTGATGGGATGTTCACAGATGTCAGCAGAATTCACTTCGATTTCTCCTTAGCTTTCTTGGGACGTTACATGAAATCAGCTAGTTAAGTCGGCACAAATACTACTAACAAAAAAAAAGTTTGTTTGAGCGGCCTAGAAAAGTTTCATTACAGTGATATCCACCATTATAGGCGAGCGATCGCTCCATTTGAGTAAAAATAAACGACGAGGGCACATAATGCTATCGAATCATAAAAAGCTGGCTTTCATAATCTACAACGAGAAAATTAACCAATTTTTCTTAAATCATAATGTATTTAGAATGAAATTTTCTGTGGAAGAAGGCTGTGGCTTACAATATATAGCACGTGGAAGTTAAACTGTTCAGACAAGAAGAGAATAGCTTTTGAAATGTGGTGCTACAGAAGAACGTTGAAGATTGCATTGGTAGATCGAATAACAAATGAAGAGGTACGCATAAGGATTGGAGAGAAACGGAGTTTATGGCATAATTTGACTAAGAGAAGGAAATGGTGGATAGGCCATTTTCTAAGGCATGAATGAAATGTCAATTTGGTATTATAGGGAAGTGTGGGGGATAAACATTGAAGAGATGTATCCAGAGTAGACCACAACAAGCATTTTCAAACGCATGTAGGTTGCACTAGTTATGCAGATGTAGACTAGCCTAGAGACCTGTATAAAACCAGTCTTCGGAATGGAGACCATCATAACACCACGTCAACTTCGAACCTTTGAGGTTTTTCACAGCAACAAATTCTCCAATCCGTATTTTAATTCGGACAGTGTTTTACAAACTTAAAACCAGGCGCAAGCGACTGCCGCAGGTTAGAACGTGATCGCGCTGAAGAGAGAACGGGCGTTTCGCTGAATTTTACGAGCACGACATGATCGCCTCGCCTACGGCCTCGGATGCTCACGTTTGCACAGATACTTTCTCTAAATGGTTCGCAAATGTCTTGCAGGAGTTTCACAAGGCCCAATAAACACTGTAGCCAAAGCTTAGGGGTTGATCGATGCCTCAGAACGTTTTGTTGTGACGTCAGGGAATTTTTTCTAAACAATGTGTGGGAATTTACGTAATTAGAGGTTCTACCAGAACGCAGTTCTTTGTGAGCTACCATAGGCGATAGAAGGGAACCGACGGGAATCTCCGTGACTCAAGGAGAAGCCGGCGCTATAATCGCTACCCTGATCTGGCTGAAAGGTCCGTCCATTAAACTTTTTCAGGAGTCGTTTGAAACGTGAAATCGCAGAGTCGTCTGCAGGTACTTGCGCAGTGATATTGGCGACATTCCGGCCCTTATCGTTGATCCGCCGAGCGGATCCTATCCTGGGCCGACGCAACCCCCTCCCCCCTCCCATCACCAAACCCGAACCTCGGAAGCGGTGTGTTAATGCGCGCGGCTATCCGGAGGGGTCAATAGACAGTAATAATAATTATATCAAATATTAAGAGTAACAACAATAGACTCATGTTCAGAAAAAAATAGAACACCCTGAACGACTTGAGATAGGTCGTTCATATTCACAGAGCATGTACGTTAGTGTATTCTGCACAAATGATTAGCCTTTGAACCATGTCGGCCCGGGGGTTCAAGGTCAACATCGATATGGCGGCGCAACACCACCTACTGGTAAATGTGCCTGTTGCTCTCGTTGTCACAATAAACCGAAGGAAATGGACCACTGTTACTCGAGCAGACGTGCAGAATGCCTCGCAGACGTATGCGCGAACTGTACCATCAAGTCAGTGAGTTTGAAAGACGGCGTATTATTGGCATGAGAGAATGTGATGCATCCATCCGGGAAATTGCTGCTCGTATGGGACGAAGTGTTTCAGCAGTGCAACGGGTGTGCAGACTGGTTCACGCAAGGCCGTAGAACACGACGAGATGCCCCTCTCCCCCCCCCCCCCCCCATTCGAATGGCATTGCGGGAGAGATCTGCGACGTCCTCGCTTCTGGCCCAAAAGTGGAGCAGTGCAACACATCCTACACTGTCAGGGATGACAATCCGTCGCCATTTGTTATGGCATGGGTGGCATGGGTTACGTGCGCGTCGTCCACTTCTCCTCCTACCTTTGACGAATGTGCAGAAATATGCTAGACGGCGGTATATAATGACGTCATTGGCGACAGGATGGCATCAGATAGTGTTTTGGGCGAAACCAAGTTCTGTTTGTTTGAAAACGGTGTCCACATTTTGATTCACCGCAGACAGGGAGCGACATCAAAGTCACTGCATTCGCACAAGACAACAGCGCCAACTCAAGCCCTTACGGTACAGGTGTGCGACCCGGAGCCGTACCCATTCTACACAACACACTAGACGCCATTTTTCAGCAAGAGAATGTACGGCGACTTGTTGCTGCACGAACACATGCCTTCTTGGTGTCACAGGATGACAGCCTTTTGCCTTGGTTCACCAGATATGTCGCCAGTCGACCTAATGCTAACCGCCAAAAATGAACTTTGGGGCCAGGTGAATACAGCATAGATGGATATACCACAGGACGCCATTTGCGCATTAAACGCGTCGATGCCATCGCGCATTGAACAAATTATCAAGGACTATGGCGAATTCTGTGCCTGCTAGGCAACAGGACAGATGCTGAATTGAGATAACTGAAATGCGGATTATTTCTACAGAACATACTAGTTTACATGTCTTCTGAATATGGCTCTGAGTACTATGCGACTTAACTTCTGAGGTCATCAGTCGCCTAGAACTTAGAACTAATTAAACCTAACTAACCTAAGGGCATCACACACATCCATGCCCGAGGCAGGATTCGAACCTGCGACCGTAGCAGTCGCTCGGTTCCAGATTGTAGCGCCTAGAACCGCACGGCCACTACGGCCGGCTCTTCTGAATATGATTGTCCTGTGTCTCGTCGTTCAAAGTGTTCTGTTTTTTTTCTGAATATGAGCGTATTAACTACTTCAGCACATCTGACGCGCCGGCCAGTGTGGCCGAGCAGTTCTAGGCGCTTCATTCTGGAACCGCACGCCCGCTACGGACGCAGGTTCGAATCCTGCCTCGGGCATGAATGTGTGTGATGTCCTTAGGTTAGTTAGGTTTAAGTAGTTCTAAGTTCTAGGGGACTGATGACCTCAGATGTTAAGTCCCATATAGCTCAGAGCCATTTGAACCATTTTGAACATCTGAAGCCGTGATTAAATAAATCAGAAACAAATGACAATGACAGAAAGTAAAAGTTAAAAGATAGTGATAGTAACTTTGCTGAAAGGAAAGCTGATTGTTTCAGTAAAGTGCTCTGTAGGCAAGAGCAGATAAAAGTGAGGGTGGACGAGGGTTTTGACTAGAGTGAGATGCACAAGAGAAGTTTGTAGAAAATACAGCTATTGTGATACAAGGCGAACCATAAGACGTGTATTAGAGTTGGAAAGGAGCGTAGCTCCTTTACAATTTCGATAAAGGTCGTTGCAAAGTCAGGTTCGTGGTACAGGGAATGTTATGGAAGAGATGCTTCTGTGATTTAGTGGTTTATAAAGGAGTTGGTAAATATGGTGAAACGAAATGATTGAGCACATTGTAGAGCAAACGCAGGGTGTGATAATCTCTACACTTATTTGCATGTAACCATGTTACTGTTTGTACTCGAGAGTCGAACGTCGAAAATGTACGACAGGTGCACACGAGTTAATGGACAGTTCCGCCCGGCGTGAGCTGTCTTATGAAAGTCCTTGTAAAAGAGGGTAACCGTAATCAAGAAGTTCGAGTTGGTGCTAGAGATTCTACAAGGTATTTTTACGATCAAGAGGAAATACGTTTTTATATTTCTGTTATACGTGGAGGCCAGACTGAGATGACTTACCGCCTGACAACGGATCACAGAAAACAGTGATGATGATTGGCCTTAAACGTTCTACCGACACGAGTACCGCATTTGCCGAAGATGGACGACTTAGCATTGGAATTAACTGTACATCTAAGGAGGGGAACTCAGTAAGGGTTCACCATTCTGTACAGAGAAAAAGACAACAATTTTAATGCAGCAGACACAGGAGAATATTGTTTCTAAAGGGAGTATTTTAGAGCTCAACGGACGACACATATTTTGTGCGCTAGATGACCGCTTGCGGACCTTTACTGACTCAAAAATATCGCTTATGATGTCGTGTTTAACGACCAGTCGAGGACGAGATGAGAGCGGAGAACAAACCTAGGTTGGACAAGGACGGGATAGGAAATTGGGTGTGTGCTTTCCAGACGAGCTGCACCGGCGATTGCCTCGTTGGATTTTAGAGAAACCACGAAATAAGCCAGCTCTGTATAGCAGGACAGAAATCTGAACCCCCGCACCTCCCAAATGAGAGCCCACCGTCTAAATCACTGAGCCTTACCGTTCGCTGTGGGAGGTTTCACGCCGAGAACGATAGAAAAAATGGTTGAAATGGCTCTGAGCACTATGGGACTTAACATCTGAGTTCATCAGTCCCCTAGAACTCAGAACTACATCTGAGGTCATCAGTCCCCTATAACTTAGAACTACTTAAACCTAACTAACCTAAGGACATCACAAACATCCATGCCCGAGCCAGGATTCGAACCTGCGACCGTAGCGGTCGCGCCGTTCCAGACTGTAGCGCCTAGAACCGCTCGGCCACTCCGGCCTGCGAGGACGATAGGTACCGGTACTCGTGCGTTAAGCACAGAGCTCCAAATGGGCTATGGGTACTGCGCAGATGGAATGAGTTTGCTGGCAATAGATTGTAGTAAATTGGTGCAAACAGGAAGTCGTATTTCTTTCTTTATAAAAAAAAAAGTGGATGTTCAGGTATTTAGCCAAACAGTTCGCTCATTAGTATTACCTAAATGCTCTGCATCTATATCTATACCTATGTTCGCAAGCCACCTTACGGTGCAATGTGGATGCTACTTTGTGTACCAGTGTCACTTCCCCCTTTCCTGTTTCAGTCGCGAATGGTCCGTGAGAAGAACGATTGCTGGTGAGCCTCCTTGTGAGCTCCAATTCCTTTAAATCTACCTTCGTGGTCTTCTCACGAGATATACAAAGGAGGAAGCAATATATCTCTTGACTTTTCTAGGGACGTATGCTCTCAGAATGTTAACAGTAAACCACACCATAATGCTGAACGCCTTTCTTGCACCGTCTGCCACTGTAGTTGGTAGAGGCATCCTCGTGACGCTTTCGTGCTTACTAAAAGGACGTGTAACGAAATACGCTGTTCTTCTTTGAACCTTCGTTATTTCCTGTATCAGTTCTATCCGGTATGGATCCCACACTGACGGGCTGTTTTTACCGTATTTACTCGAATCCAAGCCGCACTTTTTTTCAGTTTTTGTAATCCAAAAAACCGCCTGCGGCTTAGAATCGAGTGCAAAGGAAGCGGAAGTTCCGAAAAACGTTGGTAGGTGCCGCCACAACTAACTTCTGCGTCGAATAAATGTAGCGCTACACAGGCATGCTTTGCAAGCACAAAAAAAAGACGCCAAAACCTCTGCGTCAGTAAATAAATTAAGAAAAAAGGTAGAAGACGACCTTTTTTCTCCGCCCCGAGTTTTGACCACAGCATTTTCATACTTTATACAACGAAGTAAATAGAAATTGCGTATTGTTCAACTTCGATTGTAGCAGCCTTTCAAATATTCGTAGCAACAAAAATAAATTTCTTTACACAAAAATACCAACAATGCACAAGGCTTTAGGATTGTTGCACGAGTTGATACGCTGGGGCTCATTAAGACTTCACGTAGCGGCACCTATTGCTCTGTGGAATTTTGTGAAGTGCTTGTTGGTGTTAGTGAACCATAATGAAGCGCTTTCTTTATAGTGCCAAATTAAAGAGGGGAGTTATGTCTTTTGTGGAACAAAGTTCTAATCGTGCTGCAGGTCTACGATACAGGATTGATGAGACCAACGTCAGGCGATGGCGACTGCAGAGAGATAAATTATGTGAATGTTCAAGTAGCAGGAAAGCATTTAGCTGGACAAAGTGTGGCCAATATCATGCACTAGAAGTGATTTAAAATGAATTTGTTAAGAAACAGCGTCAGAAATTCCTGCCTTTGAACGCTGAAATTTTAAAAATTAAGGTACATGAAATTGCTAGAGAGCAAAAATCGAAAATTTTAAGGCTAGACGCAGCAGGATTGATCTGTTTATGAAGCGCTGGGGTTTATCACTTCGGAGGCGAACTTTAGTTGCACAGAAAGGGCCGAAAAATTATGAAGAAAAACTTGCGGAATTTCAGCGCTTCTTGATTAGGGGGCGCACAGAAAAGCAATACCTTCTTGGTCAGATGCTGACCAAACTCTCGTATATTTTGACATGCCGCTAAATTATACGGTTGACGCCAAAGGAAAGAAAGACATAAGTGTTCTTTCGTCAGCGGTGAAAAACCGCGGATGTCCGTCATGCTTGCTTGCACAGCAGATGGACATAAATTACCCCCATTCACAGTTTTCAAGCGAAAGACTTTACTGAAATCGGAAGTGTTTCCAAAACCGTAATTGTACGAGCAGACGAAACTGGGTGGTTTTCGGAGGACATGGTGCTGGAATGGATTAGACGTGTGGGGAATCGTCGTCCTGGCGCAATGTTTGGTTTACACAGTCTGTTGGTATAAGATGCAAAACGGACCTGGCAGTAATTCCAGGTGGGATGACGTCAATTCTACAACCACTTGACGTCTGTTTGAATAAACCATTTAAGAACAAGCTTAAACACATATAGACAGACTAGCTTTCGAAAAGCGACAGACAACTGACACCAACAAGACGCGTAAAACGTGAAAGTTTGTCACAAATGTGCCAATGGATTTATGATGCTTCGAAGCCTGTTCCAAATCGGACTGTGCAACAAGCATTTAAAAAAATGTTCGATATCCAGTGCACTGGATGGTACGGAAGACAACGCACAGTATGAAGAAATGAGCAACAAAGAATCGAGTGATAGTGATTCAGAATCATGACTGATATTTTAAACATTTCGTATAAGATGTATTGCAAACCTAATAAAATTTTGTTTTAAATTTCAGAGTTTAATTTCTAAGTTATTTTCATTCTTATTTTATAAGTGTTGCTACTCTGCATTGCGCAGGATAGAAAGCGGGGAGAGCTGCACCGAACCAGTCTACGGACTGAGGACAACAAGAACACACTCTGTTTATCACTAAAATTTTACTACGAAAGTCCGACTGGCAAGACTGTTTTGGATGTGTGTCAATATGGCCAAATCTACGTTCTGAATTTTTTCCTACCTGTGGCAAGAGATGGTTGCTTACAGGAACTTTTATGAATCGTGAATCACATGCAGTGTCCTCTTCACCATAAGAATAATACGAATGTAAACATTATGTCTTGTATTCTTTCGTGTTTGCTGCTATATCATTTAAATCCTGTCTGCCTAATAAACTAGGAAACTAGAGCGAGACAACAGCAAACGCGGAAGTATATACATATCATGTCATGTTTATATTCGTATTATTCTTATGCTGAATAGTGATACAGTGAGAAATAAAGCACGGCAACTGACTCGATTTTTAAATCTAAGATGACTAATTTCTGTGCAGGATGTAATGTACTAAAGAGGCGTCTGCAAAGATTTTCAAACGGAGAAAAATTTTCGCTAAACTCTCGTTCAGAACATGTTCTATCATACGCAGTCTATTATTTGGTTCTTGTTGATCATTATCAAAGAAATCAGCGGTGTAAGTAACAACAAATAGAAATAGAAATCTCTTGACATCTGAGACAATCCCTCTCTTCTTTTTATTCTAAGCGTGTACAAAAGCAAGCCTAGCCGCGAGCGGCGACAGGTCGTAAACACTCATTATCAGAATGCGACAAACAGTGCATGACACAGTACAATAATGCGTTTTCAGCTTAGAGTGACGTTAACACCTGTAACAAAGAGAGCGGCACTTATCAGGTCAAAGCAAAATAAGCAGTCGATACAAACCAGACAAAGCACGTGAAAAAGGAAGGGTACCCGTATAAAAACGGACGGAGCGCCTGACGCATAGCAATGGCTACCTGGTAAAGCTTAACTGCTAAGCTTACGACTGGAACCAAACTACTGTAGCTGCATCTTCATCCAATCGACCTATACTGTGTCCCATGTTACAATGGACCAACTTTGTTTCGATTTGGAGGTGCAGTCTATAACTTTTCTCTCCCCTTGAATTTCGAGTCTCAAATTTCAGGTGCGGCTTTGATTCGGGAATTTTTTTCCCCTTGATTTCGTGTCTCATTTTTGAGATGCGGCTTGTATTTGGGTGCGGCTTAGATTTGAGTAAATAGGGTAAGAATCGGTCAAACCAAAGTTTTGTGATTTACCTCCTTTGAGGCTGGACTACCTTTCAAGAAATTTCTTCCAGTTAATCTCAGTCTAACATGCGCCTTCCACGCTGTTATTTTTAAGTGTACTTTCTACTTCGTTCCGTACGCGTAGTCCAGATATTTAATGGATGCGATTGCTTCCAGTGATTGTTCTGCAAGAGTGCAGTCATGCAATACGGCTCTTTCCGCAGACTTATGTGCAATACGTTACACTTTATTACCTCTAGGGACAAATTCCAATACCTATCCTCTGCAAGTGTTCCTGCATTTTGCTGTAGTTTTCCAGGATTGCGACATCTCTGTATACAACAGTATCATCCGCGAACAGCCTCATGGAGCTTCCTAGGTTATCCATAAGGTCATCTTTTCAGCCCAGTTCACAGATTAATATTACATTTCAAATGTTTCAAAGTATTTTCTTTATCGCAGTGGAAGCCCACACACATTTCCGCGGCGGAATTCGAGCATGCGACTGCCCAGGCCCGGATCCAAAGGGAGTGGGGATGGCGGCAGGGGGCGGGGGTTGGTGGGCAAGGGAGTCATCGCGCGCGCACACACACAGACACACAGCAAAAATTCTCTTTCAGACACTGAAGTAGAGTCAGAACTTCGAGTCTCTGAAACGACAAGGATTGTAGAAAATTACAAGCTATGCGAACACTGGATATTTTTCATTTGCTTGCCCACGTGGATGAAGACGCGTTTTGACCAGCTGTGGACAACGTTCCAGCCAGCTATAGGCGCCCACTCACAAGCTGACCGTACCTGCCGCCAACAACATATCCGACACTTTTTTTCAGTCCACTGGTAGAAACGCCAATCAACAGAACAAGAACAACAGAAAGATTGGCTTTTCCGGAAGTGGGCGGGAACGACTGATGGATACAGCATTCCGTCCATTTACACGCTCGAGTACCATAGTCTGCAAACTGTGTTCTCTGTGATAGTGGTAAGTGAATACTGATAACAGTGACAGGCCATTAGATTTTTATATTGCGTAAATTATGACACTGTCAGATTTGTGAAAGTGTTGCTATCTTAGTTCTTAAACCAACTCCATGACATATGTAAATCTCAAATTTTCTGACGAATGCATTTCAGATTAATTTACAGGAGGCTATGTTAAAGCGACGTGCTAAACATCAATGTAAAAAGATTGTTGCTGTTGTTGTGGTCTTCAGTCCTGAGACTGGTTTGATGCAGCTCTCCATGCTACTCTATCCTGTGCAAGCGTCTTCATCTCCCAGTACCTACTGCAACCTACATCCTTCTGAATCTGCTTAGTGTATTCATCTCTTGGTCTCCCTCTACGATTTTTACCCTCCACGCTGCCCTCCAATGCTAAATTTGTGATCCCTTGATGCCTCAAAACATGTCCTACCAACCGATCCCTTCTTCTAGTCAAGTTGTGCCACAAACTTCTCTTCTCCCCAATCCTATTCAATACCTCCTCATTAGTTACGTGATCTACCCACCTTATCTTCAGCATTCTTCTGTAGCACCACATTTCGAAAGCTTCTATTCTCTTCTTGTCCAAACTGGTTATCGTCCATGTTTCACTTCCATACATGGCTACACTCCATACAAATACTTTCAGAAACGACTTCCTGACACTTAAATCTATACTCGATGTTAACAAATTTCTCTTCTTCAGAAACGATTTCCTTGCCATTGCCAGTCTACATTTTATATCCTCTCTACTTCGACCATCATCAGTTATTTTACTCCCTAAATAGCAAAACTCCTTTACTACTTTAAGTGTCTCATTTCCTAATCTAATCCCCTCAGCATCACCCGATTTAATTTGACTACATTCCATTATCCTCGTTTTGCTTTTGTTGATGTTCATCTTATATCCTCCTTTCAAGACACTGTCCATTCCGTTCAACTGCTCTTCCAAGTCCTTTGCTGTCTCTGACAGAATTACAATGTCATCGGCGAACCTCAAAGTTTTTACTTCTTCTCCATGAATTTTAATACCTACTCCGAATTTTTCTTTTGTTTCCTTTACTGCTTGCTCAATATACAGATTGAATAACATCGGGGAGAGGCTACAACCCTGTCTCACTCCTTTCCCAACTACTGCTTCTCTTTCATGCCCCTCGACTCTTATAAGTGCCATCTGGTTTCTGTACAAATTGTAAATAGCCTTTCGCTCCCTGAAGATTATTAGTACTAATATTAGTTTTGTTGTTTTCACTAGAAGACACAACCATAAGAAAAGCATTTGCAGTAAAGTACCTAACAGAGTGGATCTTTGCAAACCAGAGCGAGAACCTAGCCATAGACACCAGCCGCGGTATCTCTGAAAGTGCTTACTACCCCTGCAAAAAGCTAGTCCAAGTACCTCTCCAAGAATCTTAGAATCCGACACTACCAGTCGGTAGTAAAACCCGCTCTTCTGTATGCCTCAGAGTATCTGGTAATGGCTAGGAAGGGCGCACTCATGAAACTGGAGATCAAGAAGAGGAAGATCCTGAGGAGGATACTAGGACAAGGGAGAGAAGAGGAACGCATCTACAGAATCCGGCACTACGACGTGCTGTACTGACACCTTCACGTGTGTAAGGAAACGGCGACTGGCCTTCTACGGACATTTGATTCGCATTAATCCCAAAAGACTCACCACAAGAATCCTCGCAGTGACAGGTAGAAAGAAGGCCTCCTAGAATAAAAGGACTGCATCGATAAAAATGGATCTGGAACAACTGGAGATCCCATTGGGGAAAACAAAACATCGACTGTGGTTCTGGAAAGATACCCGATAGGGAGTTTTCCCAATGTCGCTCACCATTAAGTAGACCACAGGGACCAATTGGGGGGAAGAAATAAATCTGACTCACAGCCTGAAAATGAAGGGCTGCTGTAAGAAGAAAATTTTTACCGAAGAGTAGATACGAGCCTCGTGCTCCCCAGTAGGCCCAGATGACAACGGCGAAGAAGAAGAAGAAGAATGTTTTATTATTATTATTATTATTATTATATTAAGCATTTTATTGTGGTTATTAAAATCCTAGTCATCTACCAGTCCGGATAGCCGTGCGTGCTAAAGCGCCGTTTCCAGGCGGTGACGTGTCCCAACCCCGAATCGTATCCGCCTGGCGGATTAGCGACGAGGGTCGATGTGCCGAGCAGCCTGGACGTGATTTTTAGGCGCTTTCTCACATCCCGCTTCACGGAAGCTGGCTGTAACCCAAGTCCTGACACAATTAACACGATTCGCAAACGTTTAGAAAACTTCCGCGCACTTTCACATCAGAACGCTACAGGCACACAGTTGGGGTACACACACTTCCCGTCGCGGGGTGGGGTGAGGCAGGAGCGGATTACGTAATGGTGACAGGAAGGGCTTGCGGCCACCCTTAAAAGTTAGCTTGCGAAATCCGTTAATAAACATGTTGACCCTGCGACGTCAAACGGAATGATGACGATAGGTTGTATTTCAGGGGATGGGGGGTAAGAGTGCAGCCAGTAAGAATCTATGACCGCCTCCATAACGGAATGCTGAATCCGCGCCTCGGACTGCCGCTTTATTAGGAGGCTGTGTAGCGCGAGAAGCGGCTCTGAGTGAGTGAGTGCCGGGACTAGCATAATTGCAGACTTGGCTGCGAGCGACAGTAAAAGATAGAGAACATCGTTAAACATGGTCATCACTGTACGCACAGGCTGCACTGCACTTACTATTGGCGACCTGTTAAAACTAAATTACGGGTGATTATTTGCGGCAATTATGCAGGCGCAGGGTTCTACCGGGAGTGTTGCTGTACAAATTGAGCCAACCAAGAACCGTTCGTGGACTGATCCGACGGTTCGATCTGCCGCTGCATCGTCTCGGTTCCTTACAAATGACTTTTAGGTGCGAGTTTCATTCCAGGCCGCCGCATAGCTTGTACCTTTTGCATGGTTGAAGTACTAAGGCATTATCTACTTTATCAAGGGTAGAGTGATTCCAGATTATACTGTTCTTCATTGTTGACGATGCAGTCGTTCCATTAACGTGAAGATTTATTAATACCAGAATGTCTTCAAATTCACACATGTGACGAGAATGGAGCGAAGAACGGGACGGAGAGGGCTTTTGTCACTGCGAGGTTTAAACATGGCTGCTTGATTCAATGACCGTTTATAAATAAACGTTGAACTAAATAAGCCCTCGGTCACAATTTTTAGTCTTTTTAACCAGGTTTCAACACTTCCATGTGTACCTTCATCAGAAATTAAACATTTAAAGTGACATATCACGTATAAAATAAATATCAAGCCAGAAAGGCTTTAGTCACAAAAAGTTTTAAAAAAGAATGCATGAAAGGCAAACCACTATGGGACGCTCATACCTATAAAGTCACAGGTAGCCTTTCTGTTTTGAAAATTTTGTGACTAAAGCCTTCCTGGATTGATATTTATTTCATACGTGACATCCCACTTTAAATCTTTAATTTCTGTTGAAAGCACTCATAGAAGTGTTGAAACCTGGTCAAAAAGACTAAAAATTGTGACAGAGGGCTTATTTAGTTCAATGTTAATTTTGTCACTGTTTTACAGTATTGAGTACTGGGGATCAATTTCCCTAGCGGTCATCCAGATTCAGGTTTCTGCAGCAAGATACCATATTTTTTCCTTTTTTTATTGTAGTTTCGAAGGTACTGGCGCAAATTAGATTACTAGCCATGTCGTAAGTCGTTCCTGAATGAAGTATTCTCAAAACTATTTTGGCGTTGGCTGAAAATGGCTCTTAGCGCTATGGGACTTAACATCTGAGGTCATCAGTGCCTTAGAACTTAGAACTACTTAAACCTAAGTAACCTAAGGACATCACACACACCCGTGCCCGAGGCAGGATTCGAACCTGCGACCGTAGCGGTCGCGCGGTTCCAGACTGAAGCGCCTAGAACCGCTCGGCCGGCTCATTTTGGCGTGATTGCAAGTTTCTTAGCAACTAATGTCAAAAGGATCTCAGTTTTTATTGATTCTGGAAAGGTATTTGATAGCGTCAGTCAGGACTGCTGTAGTTGTTGTGGCCTTTAGTCTGAAGACTGTCGGTCTATACTACGCACGTCCCTTCATCTCTGCATAACGACTGCAACCCACATCTATTCGAATCTATTTACTTTGTTCGAGCCTTGGTCCCCATCTACAATTTTTATCCCCGCACTTCCCTTCATTACGAAACTGACAATTCCTTAATGCCTCAGCACATCTTCTATCAACTGATCCCTTCTCTCAGTCAGGTTGCACCACAAATTTATTTTATGCCTAATTCTATGTAGTACCTCCTCATTAGTTGTTCGATCCACCCATATAATCTTCAACATTCTCCTGGAGCTCCACATTTCAAAAGCTGCTATTCTCTTCTTCTCTGAACTCTTTATTCTGCACATTTCACTTCCGTACTTGTCTCTAATACATACAAATACCTTCAGAAAAGACTTCTTAACATTCAAATTTTTATTTGATGTTAACAAAGTTAACTTTTTCAGAAATGCATTTCTTCTAATGCCACTCTGCATTTCGTATACTCTCTACTATTGCTTTCATCAGTTATTTTGCTCACAAAATAGCGGTACTCATCTAAAACTTTTAGTGTCTCATTTACTAATCAAATTCCCCCAGCATCACCTGATTTATTTCGACTACGTTCCATTATTCTCATTTTACTTTTGTTGATATTGGTCTTGTCAAGTCGCTTTACATTCCGTTCAACTGCTCTTCCAAGTCATTTCCCTTCTCTGTAAGGATAACAATGCCATCCTTAAATCCTGAAGTTCTTATTTCTTTTCACGAATTTTTAAATTCATTTCCAAATTTATCCTTCGTTTTGTTCACAGTTTTCTAAATGTACAGATTGAATAACATTGCAGTCGAGGCTATTTTTTTAATTTATGGAAAAATGTGATTTGTTGGAGTTTTTCTCCAATAGCTGCCAATGTGCATGCGGAAGTCCCAAGAGCTATAATAAGGAACGCTGCTGACATATTAAAACCTAGATAATAGGAATCGTCTTCATTGCATTACTACAGAAGCTGAAGTAAACATGCTCGAAAAACATGTATATCGTCTAAGGTAATCTGAATGTAATACGAAAGTTATAGCTAATGGTCTGAGTTTTGGAAAACTTGGAAATCTGTAGTGAGTTCCTAGAACTAACTTACGCCAAGGACAACACACACACCCATGCCCGACGGGGACAGACTCCCGAACCGTGGCAAGACGCCCGAGACCGCGTGACTTCTGAGTTGTCCTTTCAAAAACACACTACCTTCATCAGCGCCTGCTAATTCAATACCACACGATTGGTTTATCAACTCACCTGACAAGGACAAATATTCAACTTTTGCTTCTATTTCTCTTATGTTCTACTGACATGAATTCTTTCATTTATTTTAACAACCGTTTCTTTCTGACAGCGTCGTGTGATGCATGCTGTATTCATTCCATTCATCATTTTTTCCACAGTTCAAGTATCTTCTCTAACTTCCGCTAATCCTCATTGCATATAAGAATGGGCCTTGTTTCGTATGAAACTTTGCGTAAGTCTTAAAAACTTATTTTATCTGCAGTATTTTAAAGGAAACACATATATTTTGCAATGAGAGAAAGGAGCGCAGAATATTACTTGGTATCGATGAAAGCACGAGGATTATCAAATGGCTTGGCATGTTTACTGCGATACGTAGTTGCGAGGTGGTGTGAACAACGAGGAAGAATTTCTTAGCATCAAAGAGGTTCCATATACATGTTGAATACTATTATCTAAGTCTTAGATACAGTGTATTCCGTGACCAGTTCGATAACAATCTAAGCATTTTATTTCAAACATCCAGTTGCATGTGGAAGTCTAAACTTTTTCTAAATCTTCGAACACGACTAATATCTGCAAGGGACACAAAAGAATTAATTATCTTTTAGATCATACAATAATTCACTTTTTATAAATAATACACTGTAAGTGAGAAAATTTCCCTAAAAGAGAGACTGCAACCAACATTCGTTTAAGTCAGTGGTAGTCAACCTGATCCCTACACACAGTAGTGTGCGTTCCAACTTTCATGGCGGGCGGTACGTAGTTGGGGTTTAAAAATAGTTTCCTTAGGTTTCATAAAATTCTGACATAAAATGTTTGCTCAGTAATTATTATTGTATGCCTTACCTTTCTGCAATTTCCGTGCGCCACCCCCCCCCCCCCCCCCTCCACCTTTGCGGGGCCACCCCCATTGCAACCCGCGCCGACTTCGTTCGTTTCTTTCGTCAATCAACTCGACTGAATCGAGTTATCGAGTACTTGTACTTTCCTATGTAGCAGACGCTTCCGCGTCATCGTATTTTATACGTTTCTGTCTGGCACATAGATTGCTAACACCTACCTACGAGAAAAGTCGCAGCCATTCTACTGAGCTCGATACGTTATTCTGTCAGGCATTTGTTCAAGGAAAGTCGCGAATACTCTACTGTTTTGTGATTAAAAAGAGACTAATGGGAGAGATTCTTCAATACAAGCAAACGAGCATAAACACCCTTAATGATCGTGATTTTGTTATGCAAGCGTTGTCTATTTGTCCTAGATCTGACTATCCTACTTAAGCACACGCTGTACAAAATATTTGCTTGTCTGCCTGCATCTATTGCTACAGTAGAAAGAAGCTTTTCAAGATTGCGGCGTACAAAGACATGGCTGAGGTAGACACTGGAGGGGGATCGACTTAATGGCTTAGCTCTGTTGAACGCTCACCCTGACATTGATTGTCCTATTGACGATGTAATTAACCAATTTGCCAGGAAGAATAGGCGCATAGCACTCATCATTTAAGGAAGAGAACTGTAATTGTAACTTTTTTATATCATAAGACGGAATTGTCTTGTATACGTGCATAATCAGTTTAAATAAAACTTTCTTAAACTTTGCATGTGACTTGATTATTTTTTATTACGGTAAAAGTAAAGGTACTTCAAGATATCTTTAGCGTCCCCTCCTTGAGGTTTTTCTGTATCCGCCACTGGGTCAATGTCATTAATTTACTTTCGAGTGTAATATGAATTTACTTGCTGTTCAAGAAACAGAACGTAACCGTCAGATTCTGGTATGAAATACACCCCGTGCAAAGAAACTGAGCGCAGTAAAGCACCGACAAAAGTAGCGTATGAACTGCAAGAAACGCTGTTATACGATGTAAATCAAGACAGTACTTACTTTCTCCAACTCGCCGAGCATGGCGCTGCAGTCGTTGTGTGCTGCTGAGGCTGACTGTCACGACATCTATGAAAGAACAGAGAAAACAAGTGTGAGAACGAATGATATTTGCTGGAGTGGAACGCGCACACTTTTTTTATTTTTACTGCCACATCGCCTTAGTTATTTCGGTTATTAAACAAAAATATTATTGCAAAAAATGAAGACTTCTTGAAATTGTAACTGAATTAGTTTCCGTCATAGAAATAGTTGTAAAAAATATTTCAAATGTTATCAGAAGAAGTTCAGTCAAGAGTTGGACTTCCTTGTGTAGTTCAACCTTTTCAGTTTTGTGTAAAATTGTTCCCACTTACGAGCTGAATACTTACAATCAGCCTACACATTTATTTCTGTTGGCAGGAGTTCAACTTCATAGTTATTCATTGTCTGTAAGGATTTGTATATTTAAGAATTGAACGTATAACGTGCATGTAAGAGGCGGTGGATATTTTGACACGTTTCTGAATGAGTTCATTCTATGTCGCTAATATTTGTTATTTCTTATAAAGCAACAATAATGTCTGCTATCTAGCCTAAGATCTTTGATAAAATCTACTTATACTGTAAATATTTGTCTGGCTCGGCGACTCTGTGAACCACAGCTTCTCACTAGCACAACAGGTGCCGGGCTTGAAGTTCTCTTCGCCTGCTAGACGCAGGGTTTCCTGAAGTGTGTTCCGCGGGAAGTGAATACGTGCTCCGCGAAAAACTATTAAGAAGGTGAATTTTTTCGGAATTTTAACGATACCAATTTTTTTAGAGTTTTATTATGATTTTTGTGTTGTACTCATGATTTAAAATTAAAGTAATCTCTGATTAAAATAAGCTTTTCTCATTTAAAAAGAAATTATTACCCTTGAAAATAAACAAAGTGTTACATCAGCGTACCATGGTTCTAAGGTGTTCCATCAGAGGAAAAGTTTGGGAACCTCTGTGTCAGAGGGTGACAGCCGTTTGGAATGTCAACCCACATAGTTGCTTTCGTTACGCAGAACTAATAACTTACTTTTCTAGCATATCTGTGGATGAGCAACCCTTATTGGCTTACACGTACTGAACTATTAGATAACCGTAATTAGCTGCTTGTGATAATAACGCTTTCGCCAAAACTTTTCTATCTTCTGAATCGTAATACTGGAACAGACCAGAAGTTCAAGAAAGTTCTGTCTCCTGTTCTGGACTGGAATTATACCTAAATTTTTTACGAAACGTTGATAGCGAAGACTACGTACAAAATTTATTAAATGAGTTCGGTCCTATTACTGTGGCTGTGCAAACTGTTT
The DNA here is from genome assembly GCF_023864345.2 of Schistocerca serialis cubense. Lineage (NCBI taxonomy): Eukaryota > Metazoa > Arthropoda > Insecta > Orthoptera > Acrididae > Schistocerca > Schistocerca serialis. Next base: position 500,036,116 of record NC_064639.1, read on the forward strand.
TATTTATTGAAAGAAAGTGTGATTAAGTGCCGGACTACGAATCCATATGTCAGGTAAATGTCAGGCAGTCCTACGAATTTTATTTGTCACTAGCACTGTTTTTACCTCTGGCGATGTTTGTTATTGCGCAAATTCCTGATCCGGTGTGCAGGTTAAACTTTAGGTTTCTCTATAACTGGAAGCCACTTCAGAGATCACAGGAGAGCAAGGAGATACCACCTCCGATAGGATCATGGCCAAAAGTAGAGCACTCCGGTGTTAAAACAAATCTTTGCGTTGATGACTACTGCACTTTCTATATTTGTGAGGCTGTTAGTGGCAGGAGACATACACATGAACTTTTTTCTTCCATATGCTACGCACGACGTCACATCGTTACTACAGACACTACGTAAAACCAAGAATATCTATTAGACTACTGAAATATTTCCCACATAGAGGACGTTTGGTTCGTGGAATTTTCGTTTATTTTAGAAATAGTAACTTAAATACAGTCTTGGTCGTGCTCAAAGGCACAATTACACTTTCTTTCACGCTACGAATGTCGATTGGAGAATTTATGTATCATGTACAGCGCCTGCGGGGTTCAGCGTTTTGGATGTAACATTTGGATAATACCGAAACTGGAGCTCACAAATATATTTCATTTGGGAGACATTGGACATTTTGATTCAGTCCGAGCGGACATAGGGGCGGATAATATTTGGGAATAATAGATTCGAGCTACAGAACACTCTGGTAGAAAGTGATACATAGCAAAGGACGTTCGATGATACGTCTCGATCATTAACAGAGGCGACCCTATCTATGGGTGCAAAGGGTGCTGCTGTTTGCTGATGATGCTGTGATGTATGAGAAGGTGTCGTCGTTCGTTGTCTGTAGGACACAAGATGACTTAGACAAAATCTCTAGCTGGTGTGATGAATGGCAGCTGGCTCTAAATGCAAATGGTTCAAATGGCTCTGAGCACTATGGGACTTAACACCTGAGGTCATCAGTCCCCTAGACTTAGAACTACTTAAACCTAACTAACCTAAGGACATCGCACACACCCATGCCCGAGGCAGGATTTGAACCTGCGACCGTAGCAGCAGCGCGTTCCAGACTGAAGCGCCTAGAACTGCTCGGTCACAGCGGCCGGCTCTAAATGTAGAAAAAGGTAAGTTAATGTAGATAAGTGGAGAAACAAACCCGTAATTTAGAATACTGTGTTAGTGGTGAGCTGATTGACACAGTCACGTCGATTAAACATCTGGGGGTAACGTTGCAAAACAATAAAAAATGGAATGAGCTAGTAAGAATTGTAGTAGATAAGGCGAATGTTCGACTTCGGTTTATTGGAAAAATTTTGAGAAAGAGTGGTTCATCTGTAAAGGAGACCCCATATAGTACACAAATGCGACCCACTGTTGAGCACTGTTCGAATGTTTGCGATCCGCGACAGGTCGGATTAAACGAAGACATTGAAGCATTTCAGAGTTGGACTGCTAGATTTGTTACCGGTAGGTTCGAATAATACGCAAGTATTACGGAGATGCTTCGGGAACTGAAATGGGAACCAGGAAGGGAAGGCGACGTTCTTTTCGAGGAGCACTACTGAGAAAATGTAGAATCCCGGTATTTGAGGCTGACACCAGAACATATATTTCGCGTAAGAACCAAGAAGATAAGATTATAGAGATTAGGATACGTTCGGAGGCATATAGATAGTCGTTTTTGCCCCGCTCTGTTTACGAGTGGAACGGAAAAGGAAACGACTAGTTGTGGTACAGGGTGCCCATCCCACGCCCCGTACAGTGGTTTGCGGAGTATGTATGTATGTGTGTATGCTGAAGCAGATGTAGGTGTAGAACCATTCTCTTCTTTTCCTTATGTTAGCACAAAGACACCACTTCTTGTCACCAGTAACGATACAGCATAGGAATGGTCGGCATTGTTCACGAGCCAGTTGATGAGCAGCAAACAGAGCTACACATGTGGCCATCCTCTGATTCTTGTCATTTAGGCTTAGAACATGCGGTACCTATACAACCGATCTTTGAATCTTACCTATTGCATGCAAATGTTGCGTTGTGGTGTAATGATCACCGTTCATCAGATTTGCCAGTTCTCGACTACAATGACGTGGATCATTGTGAATTAACGCGTTTAAACGACCTTCATCAAACCCCGAAGGTCTTCCTGAACGTGGAGAGTCACTAATGTCAAAACGATACGCCTTAAAGCGAGAAAACTATATTTTTGCCGTGCTGTGTACAGTGGCATTATCCCCATACACGACGCAAATATTTCTGACTGTCTCCGCCTCTGTCACCCCAGCTACATTTCTGCTTCGACCGTCATCAGTTATATTGCTGATGTACTCACGTACATCTTTAAGTATCTCGTTACCCAATGTAATTCCCTCAGCATCAGCCGATTTAATTTACCTACTTTCGTTGAGTTTCATCTTATATCCTCCTTTCAAGACACTGGCCATTCCGTTCAGCTGTACTTCCAAGTCCTTTGCTATCTCTGACAGAATTACAATGTCATCGGCAAACCTCAAAGTTTTTATTTCTTTGCCGTGAAGTTTAATTGAACCGCGAATTTTTCTTTGCTTTCCTTTACTGCTTCATAAATGTACACATTGACTAACATCGAGGATAGGTTACGATCCTGTATCACTCCGTTCTCAACCACTGCTTCCCTTTCATACCTCTCGACGCTTAATTACTGCCGTTTGATTTCTTTACAAGTTGTAAATAGCCTTCCACTCCCTGTATTTTACCCCTGCACTTACAGAATTTCAAAGATAGTATTCCAATCAACATTATCAAAAGCTTTCTTTAAGTCTACAAATGTTAATCAACCCAGGGTTGCCTTTCATTAACCTGTCTGTCTTCTATGAGAAGCCGTGGGGTTAGTATTGACTCGCATGATCCTACACTTCTCCAGAATCCACACCGAATTCCGCCGAGGTCAGCTTCTACCATTCTCCTGTAAAGAATTAAGCACTCCGTCTTCAGGCCACGAGTGGCCTACCAGGACCATCTGACCGCCGTGTCATCCTCAGTGGAGGATGCGGATAGGAGGGGCGTGGGGTCAGCACACCGCTCTCCCGGCCGTTATGATGGTATTCTTGACCGAAGCCGCTACTATTCGGTCGAGTAGCTCCTCAATTGGCATCACGAGGCTGAGTGCACCCCGAAAAATGGCAACAGCGCATGGCGGCCTGGAGGTCACCCATCCAAGTGCCCACCACGCCCGACAGCGCTGAACTTCGGTGATCTCACGGGAACCGGTGTGTCTACTGCGGCAAGGCCGTTGCCCCTGTAAAGAATTGGTGTTAGTATTTCACCGTTGGAGGGAAAAATATTAAGTTTTTCCTTCCTGACCATTTCGAAGTTTCCTTCTCTGGGCACTTTCGTGGTCATGCCTGAGCGATAGTGACAGTCACTGAGTCGTTCGTTACTCATGCACATTTCTTACAAATAAGAGTCGGTTTCTCCACACTGAGATAGCGAAATTCAATAAAACTACCCTGACCAGGCCGGACAACATATTTTGTCATTTCTTATATTTTTGGTAAAATCTGGATGACGTTAGTCGTTTTTTGTTTGAAAGTTGACCAGTCCCGGATTCAAAGGGGGGACAGGGCAGGAGAGTCATGGGTGTCTCATGCCTCCTCCTCCCCGCATCCCACACACACACACAAAGAAAACGTCACTAAAGGCGTTTATATTTTTCCATACATCAAGTTACAAATTTCTCTTGGGGAATGTAATAGTATGAAAACTAAGAGTCTCGAAAATGGGAAGGAATTCTAGAAAATTGCAAACTCTGTTCGGTCTCAACGGCTGTAGTAAGTATTCCAGCCAGCTAAAGGCAATCATTCAAATGCTGTTGTACCTGCTGCACCAACAAGTCCGATACAGTTCAAGAGTCCGAGCGTAGAACCGGCATATCATAGGAGTACAGAAATGGAAACGATTTCCACTTATAAAACAAAGAGAGAGAGAGAGAGAGACTTCCAGATTATAGGCGAAAACGACTGAAGGAAACAGTATTACCCCTACTTCAACGCTTGCACATGTCGTTATAGTTGTTCGATCATGTACTTCTTAATTTCTCAAAAGATTGATGTACTCCTCTGAAATGATTGCTCTGAAGATGTGCTAAAGCAACACACAAAGAACTGTTACATAGAAATTATTATTGTTACATTAAAATATGTCATATATTGACATACCATTACTACTAAACTCGTAGGCATCTATGACACTTTAAAACTGGTGGTGACAGAAAGTTACCCGTAACTGTAGGGGTGGTCATTACTTTGTACGATTCGCACCGTTCTTTGCGTTCGCCTTCTTCTGGAACAAATCGAGGGAAGATTTATGCTCGACAAACGTGAAAATAAATGAAAGGTGGCTATAACTGAGAATACACTGGAACTTCTGTTTATTTCAGCGGGTGCGTGGCGCGGTGGGTAGGTTACTCTGTGTGCTACCAGGTGTCAGCACCTTGCTGTGAGCCACATGCAAGCTGCCGATAGAATGCGCTGAGCACATCTACCTGCTAGAGAGCCTGTATATAGGCACTCTACTATCTGCCATTTACAATAATTTACTGAAGTTTCAGCAGGAGTGCCTGTAAACTACGCTTGCTGATGCTAGTAATTATCCTTCACGCTGGATACAGAACATTCTATACCCAACAGCTATTCCATTTCCTTGTAGAGTCAACTGAGTCACAGACGTTTATTTCTTTAGCTCGCCGTTGTTCCTGTAAGAAGCGGTTGCGCTCCTTCTCAGAGCTTTTTGACAATATTAAGGCTGTTTCATCCATGTAATTTCTGTGACTGCATTAGCCATAACTGTACCATTGTAAAATTTTTGTAAGACTTTCTTTATCTGTCGGCGCTCCCCTCTTATACTCCTCTTTGCATACCGTCATCATTTCGTTTTATGTTGTTGTGTTCGACATATCTTCTGGTTCATGTTTCTATCTTTGTTTATAGACCCGAAATTTCTACATCATCCACTGATAAAGCAGCTTTATCCTCAGCTCTTAGAAAGCATCAGCACACATTAACAACTGCAAGTACTTAATCCACTTTGACATCGACTTCGGGGGAAGGCCAGTAAACATCCGTAGAATCATTAAACTCGAAATATTTCCTACACAGAGTGAAAGCATGATTTGTGTCGTGCTGTTTGATTCGTAACGATGAAATGTAGAAATACAGGATTACTCAAAAACGGGCATCGTACGGGTTTGGTAAACACTATAGATACTAAAAATGTTAAGACAATTAATACGTTTCCATGGGGCTCCAAAACCCAGGTTTGCTAACCCGACTTCCCAATGCTGCTTTTGCTTGGTGGTATAAGCACTCCAATTCTGTTTTCGGAAAGAAAGTCCAAGCTGCTGGATTTCTCTTCCATAATCGATGTTCGCTCCGTTGCAAACGTCAATCGTTTTTGACAGTTGTTTGGGCTGTTAAGTGCCATCTTGTGACGTAAATGTAATACTGAACATAAGACTATCCACTTCCTTACTTGAAGAAAAACGGCCATCGCACTGACCAAATCGTAAACCAAAATAGCTGATATCCGGAGGGCATTGTGTAAAATAACTGGTCGGAAAACTGACCTTTGACTAAGCTAGCGAAAACAATTCTAGCTTTGAAATAAAATCGTCAGCGAAAATCTGTTTCCGACATTCAGTTTTCGTCTACGGAAGTTGGTTGCGTGTAAACGTATGAAATGAGCACAGACGAGAAATTAACTGAATCTCGCCGATCCGGTATTATGGACATGTTAGCGGGCAGCGGGTCTTTCCGGGGAACTGTCCAATACGATAGACGTGACGTGTCAGCTGTGTTGGTACCATACGTCCATAAAATGTATGTGTACGAGATCTGTTCAAAAAATTCCGGCACTTTGTCCACAAGATTTTTTCCTACGCTCACCTTTTACTGATTGTGCATGATCTCCTTCGAAATAGTGTCCTCCACAATTGATACACCGCTCCCAGAAGCAGTCTTGGTACACCTCTTGGTGGATCGCGCGAAGCGTCGTCTGTGAATTTTCTTTTGTCTCCCCTATCGTTGCAAATCTTCGTGAGGAGAGTACGGAGGATGAGGCAGCACAGTGATTTCGTTTTTTGTGGAACAGTCGCGCACCAACAGGAGTGAATGTGCGGGTGCGTTATTTTGATGCAAGAGCCATGAATTGTCTCGCCACATTTCAGGCTGTTTCCTTTTAACATTTTGTCGCAGGCGTTGTAGTACGTCCCGATAGTACAATGGATTAACAGTTTGTCCCTATGACACGAATTCCTGATGAACTAATCCTTCAAGTCAAAGAAAACCATCAGCATGGCTTTGACATTTGACCTGACCTGACGAGATTTTTTTGGTCTTGGAGAAACTTCAAATGGTTCAAATGGCTCCAAGCACTATGGGACTTAACATCTGAGGTGATCACTCCCCTAGACTCAGAACTACTTAAACATAACTAACCTAAGGACATCACACATCCATGCCCACGGCAGGATTCGAGCCTGCGACCGTAGCAGCAGCGCGGTTCCGGACTGAAGCGACTACAACCGCTCTGCCACAGCGACCGGCGGAGAAATCTACCCCGACCTATTGCGAATATTGAATCTTGGTCTCAACATCATAGCCGTAGACCCACATCTCATAAGCAGTTATGATTATCTTAAAAACACTTCGTTCTCATTTACGCAATCCAAAACCTCTTTCCACATTGCGAAGCGAAAGTCTTTCTGGTCTAAACACACGAGCCGTGCGACGAAATTGGCGGTAACACGATGCATTCCTGGATGCTGTGTCAGGATTCCATGACATGATTCAATTGAAAGGTTACATTCTTCTGCAGTCTCTCGGACAGTCAAGCTTCGACTGGCACGTACAATTTCGTTGACGTTCCTGACATGAGCATCGTCGGTAGACGTCGAAGAGTATCCTGAACGACGGTCATCTTTAACTTCCATCTTTTTAAACCGTGTGAAGCATTCGAAACACTGAGTACAGCTTAAGCACTCATCACCGTAGGCTTTCTGCCTCATTTGGTGTGTCTCTGAATAGGTTGTATTGAGTTTCACGCAAAATTTAATGCAGGTGCGTTGCTCCTCTAACTCTGCTATTTCGAAATTCGCAAACTGTGCGACACAACGTTCTACTCAGTACAACACTGAAAAGTAACTAACAGGCATACAACACTGAAACTTCCGGTATTCGTCTATTAACCAAGGGCGTATGCAGAGATGCCAACCGCATTTCGCTACAACGCACCACTGGCCGAAATTATGAATATTCCGGAATTATCTGAACAGAACTAAACGATAGGCGAACGCGCGCGCACTTCATTTGGTCATGTTCCGTTCGCATTCGCCAGTGTTTGTTTGTGTTCCGCTCGTTTTCGCTCCATTAGCGAACTACCAAAGGAAGTTCGTGCCCCTCTCCACCTCGTCGCTTGCAGCACAGAAAATTTTCGTGTGCTGTCTTGTCTACTTTTCTCGTTGACGTGCGTTGCGTGAGTGGTGGAGTGGTCTGAAGACAATGTAATGTTGTTGTCAGAAAAATGTAGATACCAGGAGCAGAGGTGCTTTTGGGATCCGAGAAAATGGCAACACACATGTCGAAAGAAAAGAAATATGGGTGAGAAAACTTGCTTAAGCACTCACAGATCCAACTTCCTACTGGGGACGTGAGAAAGACGATAATTTCATCAGATGCTCGCAAGAGGCGGGATGGAGTAAATAAGCACAAGCTTCGTGCACATTTTTTATTAAATAAGGAAAGTGCAGTCAATTTCATTGAAAGTAAACAATAGCAAATATCTATCTATTGTACTGAAAAAATTGAAAATATACGAAAGACTTTGATCATTCGCGTTTCTTGCGTTCGTGTTGTTTGTAATTACATTGTTGATGTATCACTGATCAGTTACAGCTTTTTAATGACGAATATGAAATGATGGTCGGAAGAACAGACTCAGCAGATAGAAAAGTCAAAACAATCTTCGGTGAAATTAAGAGTGAGGCTGGTAATGTTAAGAGTGTAATTGGAATTCCACTGTTAAATACAGAAGAGAGAGCGGATAGGTGGAAAGAGTATTGATGGCCTCTAGGAGTGAAAAGATTTTTCTGATGATGTGATAGAAGAAGAAATAGGGATCCAGTATTAGAGTCAGAATTTAAAAGAGTTTTGGAAGATTTAAGATCGAATAAGGCAGAAGGGATAGATAACATTCCATGAGAATTTCTAAAATCATTGGGTGAAGTGGCTGTAAAATGATTATTCAAGTTGATGTGGAGAATGTATGACACTGGCGATATACCATCAGGCTTTCGGAAAGACATCATTCACATAATTCCATAGATTGCATTTAATATGCAGAAGAATGGAAAAGGAAATTGAGGATATATTACGTGACTTATCAGTTTGGCCTTAGGGCAGGTAAAGGCACAGTGAGGCAATTCAATTCTGACGTTGCGGTTGATAATGGAAGCAAGACTGTAGAAAAATCAAGAGACGTTCATAGGATTTGTTGACCTGGAAAAGTGTTCGACAATGTGAAATAGTACAAGATGTTCGAAATGAGGAAAATGGGCGGGTAATACAAAATCTGTATAAGAACCAAGAGGGAACAATAAGAGTGTAAGACCAAGAACGAAGTGCTCAGTTTAAAAACAATGTAAGACAGGGATGCAGTCTTCTGCCCCTACTGTTCAATCTGTACTTAGAAGAAGCAATGATAGAAATAAAAGAAAGGTGCAAGAGTGGAATTAAAATTCAAGGGCGAAGGGTATCAATGATACGATTCGCTGATGACATTGCTATCCTGAGTGAAAATGAAGAATTACATGATCTGCTGAATGAAATGAAGAGTCTGATGAGAACAGAATATGGACTGAGAGCAAAGCGAAGGAAGACGAAAGTATTGAGAAGTAGCAGAAATGAAAACAGCGAGAAACTTAACACCAGGATTGGTGATCACGAAGTAGATGAAGCTGAGAAATGTTGCTATCTAGGTGGAAAAATAACCCATGAGGGACTGAGCAAGAACATAAAAGCAGAATAGCGCTGGCAAAAAGGGCATTCCTGGTCAAGAGAAGTCTGCTAATATCAATCATAGGCCTTAATTTGAAGAAGAAATTTCTGAGAATGTACGTTTGGAGCACAGCATTGTATGGTAGTAAAAATGGACTGTTGGGAAAGCGGAAATGAAGATAATCGAAGGATTTAAGATGTTGTGCTACAGAAAAAGCTTGAACATTAGTTGAACTTGTTGTGTCTAGACAAGACAGCCTAGACACAATGAGAGGAAGCCGAAAGGCACGCGCTTAAACTCACGCAGGCTGGCGTGAGGTCTGAAACAGGATACGTAATGAATGCTATAAAGAAAAGTACGTAGCTTCTGGAATACTTAACTTTAATCCATAATTGTAGAACATCGCTCTTGATGATACATGCTTCATATAATAAATATCAATTGAATACGGCGCCTTGCTAGGTCGTAGCAATTGACTTAGCTGAAGGCTATGCTAACTATCTTCTCGGCAAATGAGAGAGTCTTCGTCAGTGTAGAATCGCTAGCAAAGTCGGCTGTACAACTGGGGCGAGTGCCAGTACGTCTCTCTAGACCTGCCGTGTGGTGGCGCTCGGTCTGCTATCACTGACAGTGGCGACACGCGGGTCCGCCGTATACTACCGGACCGCGGCCGATTTAAAAGCTACCACCTAGCAAGTGTGGTGTCTGGTGGTGAAACCACAGAACTGGTAAGGTAAGAAATGTGGAAGTTCTCCAGAGGGTCGCCGAAGAAAGGAATATATGGTATATACTGACAAGAAGAAGGGACAGAATGATACTTCATATGTTAAGACAACTGCAAGCAACTTTCATGGTACTGGAAGGAGCTGTAGAGAGTAAAAACTGTAGAGGAAGACAGAGATTTAAGTAAATCCAGTACATAATTGAGGACGTAGTTGTAGGTGCTACTGTGAGATGGAGAGGTTGGCGCAGGAGAGGAATTCGTGGCGGGCCGCTTCAAACCAGTCATAATACCGATGATTTCTCAAAATACGGAAAGCGAAGCTGTTGCCTCAGAAGACATTTGTTTCACAGTATTGAAGATGAACAAGTGGTCATAGATATGCCTTTTTAAGTCCATATTTTGTAGACCTTTTCTGCTTGGGAATATCGTTCCTGACATATCCCTCAATACTGACCATTACTTCTGGGACGCCCTGCACAGCAGCAATTAAAATGCGAAACAATCACTAATGTAAATGGCTCCAACTGCTGATAATTAGAGTGTTTGCCGGCATTTATTCGGGTTATACTGGTCGTCGATAATAGGTGTCTTACTTTTAAATTTCGTCCTTAGCTCTAATGAGAATCTAGCGAAATGCGCCAACCGACATAGTGCTAAGATTTGCAACATTGCTGCGGAAGATTGTAGATGCAGTTCAGTGTTAACTGAACTACCTCCACGTATTCCGCATTTACATACGAACTCAGACACCTAAATTTTTCACTTGCAACGTTATTTTGCGTACTTTGTCAAAAAGAGGGCGTTCGCAGTGCAAAATAATCCTCTTTGAACATGGATCTCACTATATAGCGTTTTACCCCGTGTGACGGTTATTAGCGCCAAAAACAATAACGCACAGTTCATAGGCTAAGCTTCTTCCGTTCTTCCAATGTGAACGCTTGTTTACAGATAAAAGCGAATGGTAATGAACACGCAATTTGTCTGCGAATGCTTGTTCGTTTGTTTCCGCTTCCATTCGTTCCGGTGTAAAGCAGTCCTCAGTGATTTCTTTTTTTTTTTTCGTATTCCATTCGCGTATTGAGCGAGGGGAAAAACAACTGTCTCTATTCCCCTGTTGGCGCCCTAATCCCTCTTATCTTATTCTCATGGTCCCTACGCGTGATATACTACGGTGGCAGCAGAATGATCACACTATCCTCTTCGAATACAGGTTCTCTAAATTCACCCAATGGGCTTGCGCGAGAAGTACACCACTTTCTTCAAGGGATTCTTATTTAAGTTCCCTGAGCATTTGGAGTCCACTTTCGTTTGGATTACGAGACCTGTTATGTTCCTAACAGTGCGGTGTCTGACGTCTCGCGTACCTGATTAGAACACCAAATGCTGGAACAATACTGTAGATCCGTTTTTCGCGACTATTGTGCCACGGCAGACTGTTGTGACGCCACAAAGTGAAAGGCGTGACACGAACATTTAAATAATGTTGTAAGAAACTAAGGCATTTTGATTTTAGACATTCCGTAAATTTTTATGTTTTTAAAGAAATTAAATGAAATTTATTTCCTTTATATTAAGTGAGGAGGTGCTTGTTTACTCCTTGCTTATTTAATTCGTGGCGGTAACTGATATATTTTCATAGAAATTAAATGTAATTTATTTACTCAGTATTATTGTTGTACTTTCTACATCGAAGTGCCTTTGGATACTTTTTGAGTCGTCTGTAAGCAGTAAATTCCCGGATATCTTTGAGTTGTGACAGAAATTAAAACATTAAAGAGAGAGAGACAGACTAAGATCCATCGATGAAGAAGTGACGCTTACTTTGTCAACGATTCCGCCACGAATCAGCCGTCAGTGTGCAGCTAACACCCAAACCTCTAGATGCCCGACACTCAGATCGATACCAAACGTTGTATGTCAACAGAGTGTGAACTGAAACACCGATTTAATTCGTGCTGTGTGCTATCGTCCAGCAGAACTTGCGTAAACGGCAATTAAAAGTATCACCAGCCGAGGAAAAGCGTATCTGTGAGTGATTGTATTACGGTTCTCGCGTGGACGAGAAGAAAAGCGTTCAAACCCCACCTATGACAATTGTTCTGAACTAATTGCAAGCGAAATTGTTATATGGGAGAACATTTTCCTGACATGTGAAAGGATTTTTCAGAGTTTCTAGCAATGTTCTTTTGGCATTCTGCTATCGCTTCGTTATTTGAGCGTTATGTACTTATTATTGATCTTATTATTTTGTTTATTACTAATTATTATTACTACTATTACTTCCGCACGTGTGATGCAACTATTTCGTTATTTTTTGTTCTGATTGTATGTTTTGTGAAACTACAAATGTACTCTATAGGTTTACTAGTTTCAATGAAGCGAAGCTAAAGCAGACTGCCAACAGAACATTGCTGTAAACTCCAAACAGGCCTTGTACTTGTTTGCTGCTTCGATCGCGTTCAAATTCCGTCCAGCGGTTTTAAACGGTCGGTATTGGTTCCAGCCTGTACAGAGAGGAAAAACTGCGGCGCGCTGCACTCCAAGGGGTGCGATCACGTTCAGTGGGGCTGCAGGACTACAAAATCCTTAGAGAAGGGTTGTATCGTCCGAACGTGGCAGCAGTGTCAAACTTTGTCAAGAACGTTGTCCTGCTGCTTATCGCACTTCGAACTGTCGTTTTCCATCGCGAAACGTGTGGGAATCATAGCACCAGCGAAAGAGGTGGTTCCATTGACGCCCCTTTATGCCACTCCTGTGGCCTTTTCGTGCCATTTCTGAGCGATGGTATTTCTGAAATGTTTTCCTCGGCCACCTATAAGAAAACCTCTTGATTTCAACACTGGGCATCGCAGTTTTGACTTCCATCGCAGAAGTATCAAGAGAACGGTTGATGTGAGTGTATGACGGACTTCCCATCATGTGACACAATGACTTGGGCAGAACTGTTGTGAAATCAAGAACCAACGTTACAACTCACATGAACTTCTGATTTCTGTTTGAGGCATAGTCGAGCATTACAGAGAAATGTTGTAGGCGCCCTTGAGTGAAATTTCGAAGTTGTGCTTTGCAATGGGAGATAGCTACGGGCTTTCGAAAAAGTGATATTTTAATTGTGTTACGCAGTTCTTTAATGTGACGTAAGGCACAAGCGTAACGTAGTCCTTGTAAAGTGAGCCCTCTTCGGAGGCTAACCTTAACGACGTTGCGCCTGACTGATAGGCAACCCGGCGCTTCTCTATGTAGGCTTTGTCCTGTGTCTCCTGGAGGACAGTGCAGTTTTCCACTTAAGTGGAGACCTTTGTGAGGAGAAAGGTGACGTTGGTGTAGCGAAACCCCGTGTTGAGGAAGATTGAGCGACCGTTCTGCTGCCCCCATCATGTATCGTGCGCAGGGACTACGAGGATAAGATAGGAGAGAGACTAGGCCTCGTGCAGTGGCTTGCAGATAGCCATTTTCCCTCGGCTCACAGTCAATACGGGAATCAAATTGCCAGGAGCTCAGTTTGTGTAGACACGTACTACAAATGGGCAAGCATCACTAACTGGCCCGCAAAACCGAAAATTTAAAATAAACCGGTTGTTTTCTATCTACATCTACATAGATATTCTGTAAGTCACATTTAAGGGCCTGGCAGAGGGTGCATCGAACTACCTTAAAATTTCTCTATTATTCCAATCTCGTAAACGCGCGGAAAGAACAAACACCTATATATTTCCGTACGAGTTCTGATTTCCCTTATTTTATCATGGTGATCGGTTCTCGCTATGTAGGTCGCCGTCAACAAAATATTTTCACATTCGGAGGAGAAAGTTGGTGATTTGAATTTCGTGAGGAGATTCCTTCGCAACGAAAAACGCCTTTGTTTTAATAATGTCCATCGTAAATCCTGTATCATTTCAGTGACACTCTCTCCCCTATTTCGCGATAATACAAAACGTGCTGCCTTTCTTTGAACTTTTTCGATATACTCCGTATAATCCTATCTTATAAGGATCCCACACCGAGCAGTAGTATTCTAAAAGAGGACGGACAAGCGTAGTGTAGGCGGTCTCGTTAGTAGATCTGTTACATTTCCTAAGTGTCCTTCCAATAAAACGCAGTCTTTGCTTAGCCTTCCCCACAACATTTTCTGTGTGTTCCTTCCAGTTGAAGTTGTTCGTAATTTTAGTTCCTAGGTGTTTAGATCTGACTGATTTATCGTGTTACCGAAGTTTAACGGATTCCTTTTAGCACTCATGTGGATGACCTCACACTTTTCGTTATTTAGGGTCAACTGCCAATTTTCGCACCATACAGATATGTTTTCTAAATCGTTTTGTAATAAGTTTTGATCTTCTGATGACTTTTTAGTCGATAAACGACAGCGTCATCTGCAAACAACCTAAGACGGACCTCATATTGTCTCCCAAATCGTTTATATAGATAAGAAACAGCAAAGGGCCTATAACACTACCTTGGGGAACGCCATAAATCACTTCTGTTTTACTCGAGGACTTTACGTCTATTACTACGAACTGCGACCTCTTTGACAAGAAATCAGGAATCCAGTCACATAACTGAGACTCTATTCCATAAGCAGGCAATTTAACTACAAGCCGCTTGTATGGTACAGTGTCAAAAGCCTTCCGCAAATCCAGAAATACGGAGTCAATTTGAAATCCCTTGTCGATAGCACTCACCACTTCGTGCGAGTAAAGAGTTAGTTGTGTTTCACAAGAACGATGTTTTCTAAATCCGTGTTGTCTGTGTGTTAATATCGTGGCGAGTATTCGCCTGTAATCGAAAAGGGCGTATTTATTTTGTATGGGCTGAATTTTTCAGTGGACAGGTTATGGGAATAAATTCAACAGTGATTTGTCAAACCTCACTCTCTCATGTCCTAAATCAACAGTGGTCCACCGTCAAACGCGTGATAGACCCACATCAGTTGGCAGCTGTGTCTAACAGCTTTCTGCCAATCTCAACTGATTCCGATCTGGAAGAACACACAAAAATTCAAAGTGTTTTCCTAATATCGAGGTCACTCTAAGAACATACTTGTCACCAATGATCGCAAACAGCAGTTGGAAAAAGGTCATTCTCGAACTTGAGGTTGATCAGAAACAGACTTCGTTAGACGACAGCCTCAACTTTTCGACTCGCTCAGTACTGAACTCGATATTTGAGAGGAACAAAGCTATAAAGATATTATAAGTAGCGTCAGTAATACCAATGAAGGTGAAAAGCGTTAAGATTATTTAAAACTTTCATTTTAAGGCTGATTATTTGGGAAAGTGTTGTATTTGAATTAAATACAGGTGAAATATGCGTGGTTGGTGTGTTCCGTTTGCTATCTTGCGTTTGCCTAATAAATATGTTTGTTTACAGTTAAAATAAATTATTTTTATATCTAAATTACAGATTTTTGCATTGACATTAATCTAAGACTTTGGTACTTATCTTAAAATTGTAGTTGTTCATGGTGATTTCAACAAATCATGTTGAATTCCGTAACTGCTTCAGTTCCTTTCATTTTGTAGTCTCATCGATTCATTAAGTCAAAAATTGTATAGTAAAATTTTGTACAACTAAGTAATGAATCTTGAGTGTTGCGTTATATGTTTTCAATTAGAAAATCGCTAATATTGTTACGCGATCGACCACTGCCATGCACCGCACAGTGGCGTGCAAGTATACAGGTGTGGTCAGAAGCAGTCTGAAAACCTTGTAAGCATCTAGGAATTCAAGCAGCCTGCTGGATACAGTTAGTGTCAGTTGTTGTAAATATAGCTCACCAGACTGCTCGGTCTTGCGATCCTTACTCCCGTCCCACGTCCAATTTTTGTATCGATCTCTTGTTAAGTTTTAGAAAACCAAACTAAGATCACGTTTGGCGACACTGTTTCTGACGGGCCACTTGCATTTGCATGCGCAACGGCCTAATTAGCTAAGGTCAATCCTAACTAACTCGGCGCAACGTATCGAATTTTTTTCTTAACAAATGATAGTCATTTTTGTAAAGGAATTTACTGCAAAATGTTAGGTTTTCGTGAACGAAGAAAAACATTCTGTACGTGAGTACATGGAATGTATCAGGATGGGCTTTCGAGTGTATAAAGAGCAGAATGAAATGGATATTTTGTGAAAATTTTGGAATAAGGTCCTTATCTTGAAGAAGTAATTCATATGCGTGGTCAAATTGTGTTTTACTAGTGTTTTAAATTGTTTCTTTTTTTACCCGTTCAATCTCGCAATATTATAACTCTAACCAAAGCACATAAACACAGTTTCATAAATAATTATCATGATCATCATCATCAGCAGCAGTGTTACATATAGTTCATTTCATAAAATCCTCATAGAAATACTTACAGTCCTCCAAAATATAGTCGAGTAGATGTTGAATGCCTTGCATTTTCCCCGTTAATAGCCAATGTTCCAATATAGGACTTTTCAAAATTAAAAACAACAGACACTTCCGGAAATAAAACATCAAATGTATGCTTCTGTAAACCTCCTATGTATTCAGATGCTACAACAACTGACTATAGCTTACAATGTTCAGAATGCATAAAGAAACATGGTTGAAACAGATAGTATACTCATGACATTTCACTGTTGCTGTTTTTATAACATTCTGTTCATACTTTCCAGCATAACGTTTCCTTTCTTTCTTTTCTTCGTGCTTTCACTACGTTCCAACTCAATACATGATGTCATTTTACATGTCACAACACATGTTCAGAAATAACAACAGCTGAACTACGAAAAGCGAAATTTCACACATGTTGCATTAGGTTTCGATTGACGGCATACGAAGTTGATCACCACTGAAAGGGCTTTATTCCAGGAGTAAAGCCCTTTCAAAAATGACGTTGCTGTAACTAAGTCACAAAAACCCATTTACAATACTTGGAATAAAACCTTTTACCTGCAGAAAGATGTATCTATGTGTATAGAATCTGGAACCATTGTGTCAAAATTTGGAGTAAGGCCCGTTCAAAAATGACAATATCAATTATTTCGCAGCGATATGTAACCTGCAACACCTTTAAAAGACTGATTCTGCTCACCCAGTATATGTATTTGTGGATTAAGTTTAGCTACTGTCGTTTTATTGTAGAACGAGAAATGTATTCCTGTAGATTTATCAGCGTATTAGTTAAGATACTGTAACGGTAGGTAAAGACTCAGACTAATACCGGCATATGAACCCGTGACCTTCGCTTTACGAAGCCAACTCGAGAACACATAGACCTGCTACGGGCGTTTCTATGTTTCTGTGTGAAGGTGTCGTATTAGCGATAGAACCTGCTGCGACGCCGCGTCGATGGCTCAGCGGAGACCGGCCGGGCTTTTAGCGAAGCAGATAACGGCTGTGCTCGCGACAAGAGTGCGCAGTGACTCACTCAGCCGGCCCTGCCATGCTGCACGTTGTTCCCGAGAGCTCCTGCCCATACCGCACCAGCTGTGTCACTGTAGATAGGGGGACCATTGCGGCCTCCGTCCGTTTCGTAATAATACTGCCCGGAGGCTTGAGAACGGCGAACTTCATGGCCAGTGCAATCTTAAGTCCATGGTGACCTAAAGCGGACAGATCCTGCAATTAATACTCTAGAAAATAATCAGTAAAGGCCGCCCCCCCCCACCCCCTCAAAGAAACGTTCTCCCATGTATAAAACAGCGTCAAGTCTCTGATTGCAAATGAGTTAATATTTTTAGTATTTGATGTTGAGTAAGTAAAACATTTATCGTTGAAGACGGAAGCCCAAATTTTGTTGGTTTCATTAGTTTCGGATTTTTGGCCCACAAACCAATGAAAAAGGTTAGAAAAGGTTTGAAATTATGTTAAAAGTTTGTCGAAGGTCGCTAAGTGCTCTCATTGTCGAACCCTGGACGAGTATAGTCAGCGTAATTTGCTCTCCGCTTTAACGCTAGAATACTAAACAGGGGAAAAGTTACGCTGATGCTAAACCAACGTAAATTTTATTACTCCATATTTTATTCAAAGGCCGTGATATAGGTTATGCACTAGTGGTATGTCACATACAAAATAAGAACAAAATGTCCTGTTTTACTGATGATAGCCGGCCGCGGTGGCCGAGCGTTCTAGGCGTTACAGTCCCGACCCGCGCGACTGCTACGGTCGCAGGTTCGAATCCTGCGTCTGGCATGGGTGTGTGTGATGTCCTTAGGTTAGTTAGGTTTAAGTAGTTCTAAGTCTAGGGGTCTGATGACCTCAGATGTTAAGTCCCATAGTGCTCAGAGCCATCTGAACCATTTTTTTTTTCTTTTACTGATGATATCTGATTAGTGGGAACCGCGAATTGATACCAAATTTTACGAGGGTTTAGTAATCTAGGATTAAGGAAAGCTGGTTTTTCACACATTTCAACGTTTATGATACCATATGTTCTGAAGTATCTGTCGTACAATTAATAATGTTACAGGTACATTCAGTGGTATACATAGACTGTGTGCAAAATGTCTTGCGAGTTAGTACTAAAGAAGTAATAATTTAAAACATCATGCCTGATCCTGAAGTTTTACTGCATGAACAGTGAAATGTTGTAAGCGATGAACCTTCTTGTTTTCAAAACTTTGTGGTTGGTGTCAGTTTTGGAAAGGTCTGAAATGTTGTGTAAAATTGAATGAAAGTAGCAAAGTGCTCTTATTCCCAAATACTGATGTGCGTAATTTGCTCGTGAGCTGCGTTGCGTCTACATGTACTTCTGCGTAAATAATGCGCAAACCACATAACGGTTGCGGTGGAGGCTACTTCTGGTACCATTAACTCATTCCCCGTTCCTTGCCGGCCGGAGTGGCCGTGCGGTTCTAGGCGCTACAGTCTGGAGCCGAGCGACCGCTACGGTCGCAGGTTCGAATCCTGCCTCGGGCATGGATGTGTGTGATGTCCTTAGGTTGGTTAGGTTTAATTAGTTCTAAGTTCTAGGCGACTGATGACCTATGAAGTTAAGTCGCATAGTGCTCAGAGCCATTTGAACCACCGAGCGAGGTGGCGCAGTGGTTAGCACACTGGACTCGCATTCGGGAGGACGACGGTTCAATCCCGTCTCCGGCCATCCTGATTTAGGTTTTCCGTGATTTCCCTAAATCTTTTCAGGCAAATGTCGGGATGGTTCCTTTGAAAGGGCACGGCCGATTTCCTTCCCAATCCTTCCCTAACCCGAGCTTGCGCTCCGTCTCTAATGACCTCGTTGTCGACGGGACGTTAAACACTAACCACCACCACCACCACCATTTGAACCCCGTTCCTGTCCTACTTGCGAATGGCGTGTGGGAAGAATGATCGTTGACAATCTTCTGTATTACCTCTAACTTCTCGAATTTTCTCGTTGTGGTCATTTTGCAAGACGTATGCGGAAGCAAGTAATACAAGTAATACGTTCTCCAACTCTTCCCGTAAGCACTCTCTCGGAATTTCAATAGCAAACGCCTCCGTGACATAAAAAGCCTCTCTTGTACGAGTATTGTCTGCCTCTGAAGTTAGTTGAGCATCTCTGTAACGTTCTCGCGCCGATTAAACGATCCCGTGACGAAACGCGCCGCTCTTCGTTCGATCTTCTCCCACTCCTTCCGTTAGTCTACCTGATAGGGGGCCCAGAATGATGATCAGTATTATAGAATCGGTTGAAAACTGTTTTGTGTACCACTGATGTCGTGGATAAGTTGCATTTCCGTAAGATTCGTCCAAAGAATCTCAGCCTGGCATCGGCTTTTCCTACTATTTGCTTTATGTGGTCATTTCACCTAAGATAGGTCTGGATAGCTACTCCTAGATATTTTACGGTGGATACTGTACAGCTATTCGTCATTAATGATGTAAGAGCACAGTAGTGAATTTCTTCTGCTTTGTGTGCAGAATCTGTT
The DNA here is from genome assembly GCF_023864345.2 of Schistocerca serialis cubense. Classification (NCBI taxonomy): domain Eukaryota; kingdom Metazoa; phylum Arthropoda; class Insecta; order Orthoptera; family Acrididae; genus Schistocerca; species Schistocerca serialis. The sequence goes on from NC_064639.1 coordinate 500,055,775, forward strand.
ACATTTGTTTACTTTTAAGGTCAACTATCAGTCCCTGAACCGTTCATAAATCCTCCGCAAGTCATACGGCAAATCGATGCTGTCTTTTGGCATTGTTACCCTCTTATAGATAACCCATCATCTGTGAACAGCTTTATGGAGCATCCGTCATTTTTTACCTAATCATTTATGTATATTGTAAACGATAACTGCCCCATCACGCTTTCGTGAGATATATAAAGTTTTTAACTTTAACACTTGGCTTACTTATCGTCTTAAAGCTTTAACGTAAGATTATACCTCTTAATGAGTAGATTATAACAGGAATTAAAATTTTTAAATTCGGTCAATAATTATATGAAATACTGCAAATCCCCCTGCAAGCCTTTAGATAGGCAACCTGCAATAGAGGCCGTGCATTGTGCACTGGGTTAGCCGTTTAGTTGTACAGATAACGATTCTGCGATCAGGTCCATGGGACAACATCATGCGGGCCCCTGTTGCTTTACACATTGCCTCAAGCCCCTTTTACACGAGTACTTTCTTGACTGCTACCCTAAAGACAGTGTACTATTTGAAGATCGCACATTGCGTCCAGCATTCTCAGCCATGGCCACAGTAACTTCTTCAACAATTTGGCTGAACCGTTTCTCGACAATTGTGCCTACTGCAGCATCTCTGGCGTATCATTCCTGTACTTAGTGTCGTCTTCCATGAGTGATGGGTTTGACACGTCAGCGCAGAAACTGCATGTGTTGTGACATATGCCTGCCGTACAGCTCGTTATATCCGACAGCAGCAGACAAATTGGATGCCCACAACCAGGTCACGGGTGAGTATGTGGATGGTGCCCCACCGCCTTGTTTCCTGCTGGATTCAGAGCCTTGGAGTCAGTTCCACCTCCGTTGCGTTGCACCTATTCTGGAAATGCATTGGATAGTCCTGCTGGAGGCCCACAGTGGCTACCCCTATGTGGTACATAATGGACAACAAGGGAACAGCCCATATGGTACGGTCGTTACAACGGTTTGTCTCTGTGGGAGGTCTTCCTCGCGCCATTGTGGCAATCAAGACACCCTCTCTATGACTCACGAAACCACCTCCTTCTGCATGAGACACAAAGCATACAGCAGCTACATGGCTGATAGGGTCACTGGTTCATCTGACCATTCAGGAGTCAAATGCGGAAGTTAGCAGTTGACTGCCTTCAAGAAGACACTCTACTCGTGTTCCCAACTACTTATACTGTCACTCCTCTGAAGGACAGTTGGCACCGTAAATGTTGCACAGGTGCCAGATGCAGAACCTCCAGTCACTGGGACGCTAAGGATGTTACCAGCTTCTAACATGGAAAACGACAGCTTGCAGTTGGGACCAGTTGCTGACTCGGTTACGTCAGTACGGATCACCATACTCTTATCATGCATTGGGGTGGTTCTGCGTTACAGACCTCACAGCCCTCTGATGACGCATGGGGAGCTTCGACAGAGCAGCGACCTACAATTTTATTAGACGCAGGCGAAGCCGTGAGCAGCACGAGCCTCAGCGGTTGTTCACGGCTCGATTAAAACGGATGGACTACTTTTCCATACCCACACGGACGCCAACCAGAGACTATGATGATATCATGAAGTCAGGAGAGACAACGAACGAGCAGCTCCTTATCTCCGGCAGCGGCAAGCAATCACGTGAATCCGATGTGGCAACCCCCGTTGTGTTACAGCCTGTGATCTGAGGGCAGCAGAGGCCTGTTCCGGATTGAGTTTCAGTCGCTGTTACGAATTTACAAGCAAGTGACGTAGACTATTGAGAGACACCGTACTGGAAGACGCCATGTTAGTAACTAGGCCTGGTACTGGAACCACCACAGCGATAGTGCTGCATCGCAAATATGGACTTAACCTCTGGAGAATATTTACCACTGGAAGTGATAATTTGTCTCAGACTTAGTATTCGTCTGTACTGAATAATTCTGTACCAGAGTTCATACCGAGATATTTTGTGAGTTATAATGAATAAGAGCCCTTGTACTTGGTCTAATTTAACTGTGCAGTAGTTTCAGAACACTACACAGTCGCAGTCGTTACTGTAAGCCAAACAATAGTAACGAGGTCAACAGTGGCTCACAGGGTAAAAAGTGACAAAGTAATAGTGACGTGACCGAACATTAGCAGAGAGCACATTACAACAATGTAACAGCATCTTCCTTTTTTTCCTTCAATAGCTTGTTTCCTATTTGTGTGCAGTGTTTCGCTACTTGACAGCGGGCGTTGTGCTGGATAAACTTTTAAGAATAATAACACGCGCCACTTTCCTCTCGACATCCTAGGCTTGGGCTTGCCTGGCCTCCGCGAAATCCAGGCCCTGTTTGCTATAGCTGCGAGACGCCGAGGGATTAGGCCCGTCCCAGGAGGCGTTAGTTCAGCCGCCTAATCAGAAACGGTCTTGGATCTCCGTGCACGCGCTCTTTCAGAATTGTGTGCTAGGTGTATTTACTGAGTCAGGTGATTGTACTGGGTGTGTGTGTATCGTGTATCTGTTGTGTGATGGTACGGTGATTAGAGGATGGGAGAGTTACGGTTGAAGGTAGCCATAAACTCAGTACGTGGCCTAAGTCAGCGCTCCTCCAGACGACTGCCGCCACGCGAGGAGTACAGGAGAAAGCAAACCCGGCGCCTGCAGTGCTAGAAACCCGTATGCTCGTTACGAAATACACGCTGCATTCTTCCCCGGCACGGTTCGGGCGCCGACAGCATTCCATAGTAAGAGCCGCTTTAAACACCGCGTACTTGCCTGTCTGGAGAGAGCCGTCTAGTCCAAACAGCCACACCGACGAGGCAACTATCGGCTTTTTTTCTCGCAGTTCTGTGACTGATGGAGCAAGCGACAGTAACAAAGCTTACTCGTTTGCAGCTTGCGGGATATACTCCATATTTAGATTGTGTAACACTTCATGTCCGTTTTAAGATGTAATTCGAAAGGGGGGAAAATTGAAAAAACAAAAACAAAAAACAAACAGTTAAATGTTTTGTGAAATGAGCTGTCTAAAAGTAAGGAATAAAATACTTGGTGGTCATAATTAAACTTTCACCCCCACGAAAAACTAGTGATCGTAGGACAATGACACTTTGGGGAGACTTTTTGAGGACATGTGGAAGAAAAATAACGAATAAATCACTGAAAGAAGAACGTTTTAATTTCCACATGAGAGTGGTATTATCTATTAATTGCGAACCTTTTTTACGTTCGTGGTTACAAATGTTGCTTAATGTGACGACTATCTGCATCCACGACAGCCTGGAACCTCACTAGAGATATGAGAAGGTTTTGATAGCGCTACCAGTCACAAAATTTTTTGACCGCTAAATATTTATTTACCGACTAATTTCGAGGTGATACCACGTCATCAGGTTAAGATAATCTAGTATGAGGTGAAGCCATTTTCTATATTGGTCTGCGGTCCACATGAAAATTTTTGTAAGACAATCATTTTACAATTTGCGATGTGACAATTTTATAATACAAATGACAGCATAAAAGCTCTTTATTTTAATGAATTACAAAGATGTGTATGGGATCTACACTCATATATAACCTTAATGCCATGTACTAATTATTTTAAGAGTGAAATTCGTAAAGAAGTGTGAATTTTTGAGCTCTGTCATTTCATTTAGGATCTTGTTTTTCGACTTACACCAAGGATGAATATTTTCATATCCATTTCCATACACAAAGTGACATCGCCTCATCCTAGGTTATCCTTCTCTCTCTTCACAGTATGATCACAACAGTCATTTAAAGAAACTTTAATGGTTCAAATGGCTCTGAGCACTATGCGACTTAACTTCTGAGGTCATCAGTCGCCTAGAACTTAGAACTAATTAAACCTAACCAACCTAAGGACAACACACACATCCATGCCCGAGGCAGGAGTCGAACCTGCGACCGTAGCGGTCACGTGGTTCCAGACTGAAGCGCCTAGAACCGCACGGCCACAACGGCAGGCTAAAGAAACTTTAATATCTGTATACACTTAAGTTAAATGCTTCTGTTACCCCAGTATAGCCTGATGATGAGGTACCTCCTCGAAATATATCCCTAAATAAATAATTTAGTTGTCAACAATTTTTGTTACTGGCAACAGTGTCCGAGAAGCTTTTCATATTTTTTAAACAATCCCGGTCGATTAATAGTCAACATGGCTCCAAATTACTCACTAGAGATACCGTTCCTCAATTTATTCTGCGCAGCACTTTTCGAGCTGTGGACCATGTAATGTTCGGCTGTCGTGACACAGCTCGTGCACTGCTTGAAGATGGCACATTGCGTCCAGAGTTCTCAGCCGTGAGTACAGTGACTTCTTCAACAATTTGTGACGCATTTGGCCGTCGGTCTCTGCCAGGAGCAATTCCCAAATCGCCAGTTAATTCCAGTTTCCGAATCATGTTCTTTAACACCGGTGCGGAAAGAGGACCTCCCGTAATCATTTAACGCGTCGATACGCGCGAAGAGCAGGAGCACTGTTGCTGTTGTTCTGATAAAACAGCTTTACGAGTAAAGCCCTGGTCGCCATGTCCAGACCCATGCTGACGTTCTGCAACTGTAATGCACACTGATACTCGTGTTTCAGTGCTATTTCCCCGAATCAGTACCGACGCCTTAACAACAAGGCATGACACTAACACTACTAACAACGCAAATCCTGCAGCACGCAGGCTGAGCATCAAACCTACAAAATTACGTATCCTTACGGTAAATTGTTTCCATGTACACTAGCAATAAAGTTGCGCACCCATACGGTAATTAGTTTCCGTCTATACTGGGTCAACGGCGAAAGTTTAATTGTAACCGCCTTGTAGATAAACACTCCTCGCCTCTTGGAAAGATGCTTGAAATCGTGTGCAGCGAACGAAGCGCGTCACATGTTTCTCTAACTTATTTCTTTTAATTTTTCTACTTCTTTTCAGAAAGCATGAAATACAATATATCTAAATAACGATCGGTATTCTCTTATTAAGAATATATAGATACAGAGAAAGCAGAGAAGTTTGAATTTATGCTGTAATTCTTTATCAACATGAAAGAAACAATTCCACAGTTTCTACGCCTGTATAACTTTTCACACGGAAAATAGGGTCTTGAGGAGACGGACTTCTGACAGTCAGTTTACGCACCTACCAGCAGCTGTCTGTGAAATATTTCAATTTTCTTCTCAAGTAACTAATAAAGTTTATCTTAACTACCCTCATTACTGTCAAGCAGTCAAAGGTTTTCATGCAGAAGGATGTCGCGCTGATCAGTTTGATACCCCAGCTATCCATTTCCCACTCTTCGTTCGGCTATGAAAATTCGGACAAAAATCCAGTGTGTAATTTCTAAGGAGTCTTGTTTTCGCTCCGCTAAACATTTTTTTAACTTAATTTTCTGACTCTACTTCACAATCTATGTAATATTCACATAGCCGACAAACGTATTCTTTCTCGAGAAGCTGATCCACCAAATTCTTCTCACGTTGCTAGGCGAATAACATTTACGCCTGAGTTTGTAATTCGTAAGCTTCCGTACGGTGTATGGCGGAGGGCACTGAGGCTGCTGGGTGCACCGCTACCATTTTCCTCACTTCCTACTCCGCTCACCGGAAGAGTGCCTTCATAAAGGCCACAGTTTCTCTGCTTTGCCGTTACGCCAGATGGGCGTGGAAGAAGTAATATGCTTCCTGGATTGCTCTGGAACGTCCACTCGTAGATATTAACATCAGGCCTTTATCACATGTCTTTATGTAGCGTCTTCCACTGGAGATTGCCGAGCATTCCTGTGACGCTCGCACGTGGACTAAACACACTCGGGACGGATCTCGGACCTTCCTATGAATTAGCAAGTTAGGTGGTACAATAGACTCCCATTCGAAAGAATCGGTGTGCAGATCTCTGTCGTCTCATTCAAATTTACGTTTTCGATTGCGTCCCTAATTGACTACAGGCGTGGTTGCTTAACGCAACTGCAGACTTGTCGCTCCATTTTTGTCCACTTCGAGTTTGCGTTTCGTCTCTTACGACAGTCACGTTTAAGTCTTAATCTTCTTTCCTCTTCTTCTTTGATTTTTGTCTATCTCTGCAATTCCACAGCAAAATCTCGTCCCAGACTGATAACGTTGCTGAAGAGTCAGACGTACTAATTTTTTTTGTTATTAGCCTATTTCGTGTGTGAATTATAATTCCTTAAGAATCTTCCAACTAATCTCAGTTTATCACCGCCTTTCACCACTGCTCTGTTTGTTCATTCACGTTTAAATCATTCCGAATGCATAACTTTAGGTATCTGCAGATCCTCACATAACTCAGTGATTTATCGTCGACGGTTAGTTCAAATAATATGTCTTTTTGTCGATTTACGTGCATTGCTCATTTTAAGAGTTCGAGCATCGGTGTTCAAAATATAAATAGCATACTGATCTCTGATTTTCTGTATGTCTTCAGTCCAACCGCTAAATTATACTCTGTTCATCATAAGAATATGGCTTGGCTCTGAGCACTATGGGTGCAGTCCCCTAGAACTTAGAACTACTTAAACCTAACTAACCTAAGGACATCACACACATCCATGCCCGAGGCAGGATTACAACCTGCGACCGTAGCGGTCGCGCGGTTCCAGACTGTAGCGCCTAGAACCGATCGGCCAATTCTGTCGGCCATCGTAAGAATAAACCTGATGTAAACATTAGGTCATGTGTTCTTCAGCGTTTGCTTGAATCTCATTGGATTTCGTTTCACGTGGAGTGGAAGCCAAGCTGTGACCTGCACAGTCAAGTACGATCGTAGGTATAAGTTTTATGCCGTGTTACACACGCTTAGACTGAGCGATAATGCGGGACAACAGCTTCACCAGCGCATTAAACTTTGACAGCACTGGCCAACCAGCGGTCCAACTAACCTGCAATGGTGTGAACATTTGGCGTTCAGACGTAAAAAGAGACGAGCAAAGAAACAATATGATGCAAAAGTGTACTGCAAGGATTTCACCGTACTGTTGAATACTGAAGCTAATGAGGAAATTAATTACAGTCAGTCGTCAGGTAATCTCTTAGCTCCTTCCTCATCCGAATCCGAGAAATGCGTCTCAGTTCTGGAACTGTCATCTGCTACGTTGATAACGAGTCGATCAACAACAGAATCCACAAGCCACCCAGGTGCCGCATTTTCTCCTCTTCTTTTATGAGGTGCTGTTCCTAATCCCGCCAGTATTCGGCAGTGACATGTGAAAAAATTGCGTGCGTTAGTTCCAGTACGTCTGGCAGCTTAACAGTCTTGTGATTTCTCGGGCCAAATCCCGCAGCTTGGCTCCAGGTCAGTTCTGCTTAGTTCATATTGTATTGGTACAGCGGCAAATGTAAAAATGCAGCGTTTATATGGTGTGCTCGATGCTGTGAAAATGATTGTTTTCTGTGTTTCTACGACACTTACGTACATCAGTGATGTAAAACAATGGACATAGTCCAAATAAAGGATATTTAGTTTTTGATTTTTGCCCAAAAATGACGTATCTTTTCTTAATTTAAGCAACCTTTATTAATAGTATTTCATAAAATATCGATAGCTAAGAATTTATTTTGAAATGAAAAAGGGATATGTAATTAGAAACAAGAAGACGTGCGTTATACATAACAAATAACGAATTTTAAAATTACTAGATGTAGGTATTTAAAATTAAACGAGAAAAAATGAATCGGACAAGACTTAAACAAGCGAACAATGGCTTGCAGATTAATGTCAATCTACTACTCTACCGACGCCGCTATAAATACAATCTAAGTCGATGTCTCAACTGTATGTAATACCCGTAGAAAAACTTCCGAGCCGATTATCTCTGTGAATTTATGAAAAACATTAAGAACAACCTATTTCTCAGCACTTTTTAACCGTGTTCCATACGGTTGTTTCACTGCAGAACAGTAAGCAGCCTCAGACATTTTCATACTGCGTATTAACTGCGCGATAATCAGAACACAACAGTGCAGAGGCTGTGACAGTACACGATTTTTGAAGTAATAGCTACATAGGTAGGTTAGAAAATTTAAAAAGGGAAATGGGTAGGTTAAAGTTAGAAATAGTGGGAATTAGTGAAGTTCGGTGGCAGGAGGAACAAGACTTTTGTCTGGTGAATACAGGGTTATAAATACAAAATCAAATAGGGGTAATGCCGGAGTAGGTTTAATAATGAATAGGAAAACAGGAATGCGGGTAAGCTACTACAAACAGCATAGTGAACGCATTATTGTGACCAAGATAGATACGAAGCCCACCCCTACCACAGTAGTACAAGTTTATCTGCCAACTAGCTCCGCAGATGACGAAGAGATTGATGAAATGCATGATGAGATAAAAGAAATTATTCAGATAGTGAAGGGAGGCGAAAATTTAATAGTCATGGGGACTGGAATTCGATAGTAGGAAAAGGGAGAGGAGGAAACGTAGTAGGTGAATATGGGTTGGGGGAAAGAGGAAGCCGCCTGGTAGAATTTTGCACAGAGCATAACTTAATCATACCTAACACTTGGTTCAAGAATCATGAAAGAAGGTTCTATACATGGAAGAAGCCTGGAGATACTAGAAGGTATCAGATAGATTATATAACGGTAAGACAGAGATTTAGGAACCAAGTTTTCAATTGTAAGACATTTCCGGGGGCAGATGTGGACTCTGACCACAATCTATTGGTTATGAACTGTAGATTAAAACCGAAGAAACTACAAAAAGGTGGGAATATGAGGAGATGGGACCTGGATAAACTGAAAAAACCAGAGGTTGTGGAGAGCTTCAGGGAGAGCACTAGGGAACGATTGACAAAAATGGGGGAAAGAAATACAGTAGAAGAAGAATGGGTAGCTTTAAGAGACGAAATAGTGAAGGTAGCAGAGGATCAAGTAGGTAAAAAGAAGAGGGGTAGTAAAAATCTTGGGTAACAGAAGAGGTACTGAATTGAATTGATGAAAGGAGAAAATATAAAAATGCAGTAAATGAAGCAGGCAAAAAGGAATACAAACGTCTCAAAAATGAGATCGAAGGGAAGAGCAAAATGGCAAAGCAGGTTTGGCTAGAGGACAAATGTAAGGATGTAGAGGCTTGTCTCACTAGGGGTAAGATAGATACTGCCTACAGGAAAATTAAAGAGACCTTTGGAGAACAGAGAACCACTTGTATGAATATCAAGAGCTCAGATGGAAACCCAATTCTAAGCAAAGAAGGGAAAGCAGAAAGGTGGAAGGAGTAAATAGAGGATCTATACAAGGGCGATATTCTTGAGGACAATATTATAGAAATGGAAGGGAATGTAGATGAAGATGAAATAGGATATATAATACTGCGTGAAGAGTTTGACAGAGCTCTGAAAGGCCAAAGTCGAAAGAAGGCTCCAGGAGTAGACAACATTCCATTAGAACTACTGATAGCCTTGGGAGAGCCAAGCCTAACAAAATTCTACCATCTGTTGAGCGAGATGTATGAGAGAGGCGAAATACCCTGAGACTTCAAGAAGAATATAACAAATTACAATCCCAAAGAAAGCAGATGTTGACAGATGTGAAAATTACCGAATTATCAGTTTAATAAGCCACGGCTGCAAAATAATAACGCGAATTCTTTACAGACGAATGGAAAAACTGGTAGAAGCCGACCTCGGGGAAGATCAGTTTGGATTCCGTAGAAATGTTGGAACACGTGAGGCAATACTGACCCTACGACTTCTCAGAAGATAGATTAAGGAAAGGCAAACCTACGTTTCTAGCATTTGTAGACTTAGAGAAAGCTTTTGACAATGTTGACTAGAATACTCTCTTTCAAATTCTGAAGGTGGCAGGGGTAATACAGGGAGCGAAAGGCTATTTACAGTTTGTACAGAAACCAGATGGCAGTTGTAAGAGTCGAGGGGCATGAAAGGGAAGCAGTGGTTGGGAAGGGAGTGAGACAGGGTTGTAGCCTATCCCCGATGTTATTCAATCTGTATATTGAGCAAGCAGTGAAGGAAACAAAAGACAAATTCGGAGTAGGTATGAAAATCCATGGAGAAGAAATAAAAACTTTGAGGTTCGCCGACGACATTGTAATTCTGTCAGAGATAGCAAAGGAGTTGGAAGAGCAGTTGAACGGAATGGACAGTGTCATGAAAGGAGGGTATAAATATGGGCATCAACAAAAGGAAAACGAGGATAATGGAATGTAGTCGAATTAAATCGGGTGATGCTGCGGGAATTAGACTGGGAAATCAGACGCTTAAAGTAGCAAAAGAGTTTTGCTATTTGGGGAGCAAAATAACTGATGATGGTCGAAGTAGAGAGGGTATAAAATGTAGACTAGCAATGGCAAGGAAAGCGTTTCTGAAGAAGAGAAATTTGTTAACATCGAGTATAGATTAAAGTGTTAGGAAGTCGTTTCTGAAAGTATTTGTATGGAGTGAAGCCATGTATGGAAGTGAAACATGGACGATAAATAGTTTCGACAAGAAGAGAATAGAAGCTTTCGAAATGTGGTGCTACAGAAGAATGCTGAAGATTAGATGGGTAGATCACATAGCTAATGAGGAGGTATTCAACAGAATTGGAGAGAAGAGAAATTTGTGGCACAACTTGACTAGAAGAAGGGATCGGTTGGTAGGATATGTTCTGAGACATTGAGGGATCACCAATTTAGTATTGGAGGGCAGCGTGGAGGGTAAAAATCGTAGAGGGAGACCAAGAGATGAATACACTAAACATATTCAGAAGGATGTAGGTTGCAGTAGGTACTGGGAGATGAAGAAGCTTGCATAGGATAGAGCAGCATGGAGAGGTGCATCAAATCAGTCTCTGGACTGAAGACCACAACAACAAACAACAGCTACATAGCTAAAGCGTGATTAAGAAAAACGTTGATGGCTGTTAATACACTGGAATATCTTAAAGTTTCATTTAACGTAACTCAGTGACAACGTATCAAATACAAATTAGGGCCTACTTCCAAGAGCGTAACACCACCAGCTGCTGACTGATCATCGCGTTTGTGTTTGTCTACGTCAGGTTTATTCTTATGGCGAACGGACTATAGTCGGCTGTTCAGCAATCAGGCATTTTCTTTTACTAACCACAATGCAGAACTTCGTCGAAGGTTTTCCGAAAATCAAGGAACAATAGCATATATAATCTTCTTAATTTACAGTCTTCAGTATCTGTGGAACAAGAAGGGCGAATTGTAGGTCACAGACGCACTGGTTGCAGAATCTACGTTCACTAATACAGATGAGACATCAAACTCTTTTTCCGCTCCGGAGAGTTGTGCGCTCCAGCCCTGACGGACCATTCAGTGCCGACCGGCCGCTGTGTATCCTCTGCCACCGATGTCATTCGGACTCGGTGTGAAAGGCCTTGACGTCAGCAGACCACTCTATTGGTCGTCGTCAGCGTCCTGGGCTTTGGAGCCGCTGTTTCACTCACGTGTATCCTCAATGGCATCACGTGCCTGAATACATCCCTTTAGAGTATTCACATTAACGAAAAATGGCTGCCAGTGCGAAGAACTGAATCCAGGAACTCCGCAAATCAATCGTCACACTGAGTTCTTAGCTACGGAGGCGTACCGTCATATTTACTGTTGACAAAATACAAGACAATAGTCGTTTCGAGCATTTGGTTGCACTCACCAGTTCTAGTGAAATAAATCATGAGCTTTCGTGAAATCTTCTCGGGTGATCAGCCGAGTAAAGGCGTCGTCTTCTCGCAACGTTTCGAAGGGTTTCGTACCCATCATCTTCAAGCGAAGTGTCGAGATGCTGTGTTGCGCGGTCCTATAAAGGCTCCTGGACCAGTGACTGATTCAGTCACTGGTCCAGGAGCCTTTATAGGACCGCGCAACACAGCATGTCGACACTTCGCTTGAAGATGATGGGTACGAAACCCTTCGAAACGTTGCGAGAAGACGACGCCTTTACTCGGCTGATCACCCGAGAAGATTTCACGAATGGAATACGCCGAGAAAGTCTCAAATCACAAATCATGAGCTAGATGATATATCCAAGTACTGTAATGTAAAATTCTTCGTCTGAAATTCGGACAAGTGCAAGAAGATGCATATAAACAGAAGAAATAATCCCACGGTATTTGGTTATCGCATTAGTGATACTATTGTGCACTCAAACTCATCTATTAAAACGTTGAGAGATACCAGTCTGAATCATGTAAAGAAGAACAAAAATGCAAAATAAATTACAGCGATAACGTATGACAGACTTCAGTTTGCTGATACAGTGCAGAGAAAGTGTGCTGTGGGTGCGCAGGAAATCACGAACAAAAATATTTTACGCCCTGTTCTTAAATAATAATCGAATGTTTGTAACCCGGCGCATTAGCTGCGATTTTTTCCTGCTGTTCACCGCTTAGGTAATTTGGTTTCTCAGTGTTACGCAAGATACAGACGTCAGCAGCAGGTCACAAGTGCCTCGGCTGTCAGTCTTGATGTTCCATTCTACATCGAGCTGCGACAAAGTGGCAAGACTAGTTTTTAGGTGCCTTGTTGTTTGTGACACCGGTTTCCCTGACACCTGAATGACACGCTATTCTTGTTTTACGCTGTTGCAAAGGATGAGGGAACGATTATTTCCATCTGGACATACAGTCACAGGAACACTGATCAATGGATAATGAGATTTCCAACATTATTATCCTGTGACATACAGATATCAACTTCGTTTTCATTCCAAATGTAACTACTTCGTATTTTAGTTTCACAATAGTAATTCACGACGAGAAAAATTCAGTGACATAAGCATTTCACAGGTCTGCTAATAAACTGCGGAGTACAATTGCATTTAAAATTGGATTATCTTTTCTTGTGGTGGGCTGATCTGTTGTGATTCCCAACGGTTAACTTTTTCAGCCCCACAGCAGACATTAAAACAGGCGTGTATTCCTCTTTTCAGGATCTGAATGAAGTGCAATGGGACCTGTGTCTAGTGTGGTGTCTTTGTTTTGTAATTCTGGAATTGACGGGTTCTCGGACTGTATGTACGTCTTCTCGAGAGCTTGTATGGAGTATTCCACTACCACATCCGAGAAACATTACGTTCCGTTTCACTTTGTGGATGTGAGAACATATTTGATGGCTCTCGTGGAAGTTTTCCGTTCTCAAATGTGCATTTGTTTCCGTCTGCTTCTTAGTACGGGAATGTGGTCAAAGACTTTACCTTGTTCAAGTGTTAAACGAATACTGTAAGAACGGTGCATTTAAAAATCTAATTACAATACAAAATTAGATCACACATACTTTGTTGTTATTGTTGTTTTGGCCTTCCGTCTGGAGACTGGTTTGATGCAGTTCTCCATATTACTCTATCCTGTGCAAGCCGGTTCATTTCCGAGTAACTACTGCAGCCTACATCGTTCTGAATCTGCTTACTGTGATCAACTCTTGGTCTCCCTCTACGATTTTTACGCTCCACGCTTTCCGCCAGTACTAAATTGATCACTTGATGTCTCAGAATGTGCCGTACCAACCGATCCCTTTTTCTAGTCAGACTGTGCCACAATTTTTTTTCCCCAATTATATTCAGTACTTCCTCATTAGTTATGTCATCTACCCATCTAATCTTCAACACCCTTCTGTAGCATCACGTTTCGAAAGCTTCTATTCTTTATTTGTCTAAACTGTTTATCGTCCATGTTGTACTTCTATACAATTAAAATCTATTCTCGATGTTAACAAATTTCTCTTCTTCAGAAACGCTTCTTTTGACCATTGCCAGTCTACATTTTATATCCTCTCTACTTCGGCCATCGTCAGTTATTTTGCTGCTCAAATAGCAAAAGTCATCGTGTCTCGTTTTCTAATCTAATTCCCTTAGCATCACCTGATTAGTTCGACAACATTCTACTATCGTCGTTTTGCTTTTGTTGATGCTCACCCTACATCCTTCTTTTTTTAATTTCTTCTCCCTGTAAATCCTACTCCAAATTTTCTTTTGTTTTCTTTACCACTTGCTGAATATACAGATTAAATAACATTGGAGGTAGGCTACAACCCTGTCTCACTCCTTCTCTGTCACTACTTCTCTTTTATTCCTATTCACTCTTACAACTGTAACAACAGATCAACTGCGACAGTGATGACATGCTGTATTACTGATATGTATTGACAGCTATAGAACTCACTACCGTAGAAAAAAAGGACAAGTAGGAGTCGGACTCACGCTCTGAGAGTTCCTGACAATCTTAAATATGTACAGTATATAGATAGTTCATCTGTAGGTTTTGGTGAGTATGTTTGCAAATATGACAATATGTGACATAAACGGCCTTATGCTCCAACTGCATGGATTTAGAAGCTCAAATTTTTTACAGTGGCAAGCGACCTTAGACCTTAGTATTTGACACAAATTTCAACTTGATACCTCTACCCCTTCCTGCGTTAAAGGGCTCTTGACAGACGGACAGATAGACAGGCGGACAAGAAAGTGATCCTGGAAGGTTTCAGTGTGTAAATGAAAATTTAAAAGCTCTTTGTATTTTAGTTTAATGTCAGAACTGTCCAACAAGGTACTTCAAAAGTCAAAGTCGATCCCATAATAAGGAAATGAGCGTTGGGGGAAATGCGGCAATACCGCCGTGCTGGACAATGTCCCAATGGAGGCGGTTTGCCGTTAGCATCAAGTCTCATGTGTGTAACTGTCTCGTGTAAGTTAATGCTAACTTTGCAGTGTTGTGTTTGTGCTTTTATGGATGAAAGGAACGGATGGGGTGCAACCCGGCGCCGGCTCTCGAATGACACGAAGGGGACCGTCGAACTTAACGTCTTTATCTGACGGGCGGATTGCCACCAGCAGTATCACATACCGCCACTCCATGGAGTTTAATCCCGGACGCCGGCGCAAAATCTGCTTACAAGGAACTTGACGCCACTAACCCCCCCCCCCCCCCCAACCCCCTTAAGCGCCCAAATACTGGCCGTGGAAATTTCTTCCATTTCGTCATCTCCGAGTCGAGTGCCACTGCACAAAAGTGTGTCAGCGATTTTCGGCGTGTAGGCGGGTGCTGGTACTTTATTCCTCTGAATTTTTTATATGAAAACCCTTAAAACTTTATAAAGAAAACAAAACGTTATCAACATTGTGCATCTTTATTCTTCACGTCTACATATTAATTTCTCAACATGGTCACTCTGGCGGAGAAGGCATCTCTCCCAACGAGAGATCAGTTTGTTGATACCGCCACGGTAGAATGTTTGAGTTTGTCGGCGAACCCACACCTCACCTCTGCCCGCACCTTTGTCACTATCAAAACGAAGTATTCGGGAGTGTTCTTTAAGTTTTGGAAAGAGATGAAAACTGGATGGGGCCAAGTTGGGACTGTATGGAGGATGATCGATGACAGTGAACTCAAGACGCCGGACTGCTCCACGTGTGGCATGTTTTCTGCGATTAAGAACTTGATTACAGCATGTAGAATAAAGATGCAGAATGCTAATAACGTATGTTTTATTTAAAAAGCTTTAAGAGTTTTCACATACAGAAGTCGCAGACGTCACATTGCAGCACGTCCTCTTACAATTTATAATACACGTACAAGCAGCACTGACACAGAGAAACAGAGAAATGAAATCGTATTGCGTTAGGAGGGAGTCCACTTACACGTCCACAGCCTTACAGCGTCCCACCCACTCACGCAATCCTCTTTGGCATTCCAACCTTGGTGATCCCTGCTGCTACCGCCAAGCGTGCAGGTAATTTCTGCGTCTGATCTCTCTGGCTCTTCGTGAGTGCTGCTGTGCATCAGGTCAGACTTCCTCTGAGGTACGCGATAGCCGTTAGCACAGGTTTCGAAGGGTGACGCTGTGCTTTACCTTGAACTTCAACTGGGATTATTGTGCGCAATCGTCAGAGCTGAAATGAAACCATCGTTCTACAACAGAAAGTAAGCTGTAGTGAAACTTCCTGATATCTTCACACTGTTTGCGGGAGTTTAGAAGAGCTGGAGAGAGGTATTGGCACGTTGAAATTTTGAGCTGAGCTATCAGAGGTATTGATGTTATAGTAAACAGTTAGGCACTCACTTTTGACCTATCTGGAAGTGGCAACCTAAAAGAATTGTTGGGTACATACGGTCCCTGACCATCATTACAAGAAAGGCTTTCTCCTCTCCATTCCGTTTCAAGCTGGACATGAGTGTCCGCCATTGAGTATACACACAACACAGACTATGTTATGCTTCCGCCTCCCGTCACGCAAATAGTTCCCAACGAAAATTCATCCGCCAAAAGCTGATACAAACTGACGTGAGGCTCCACTCAGAAATATCGTATCGACAGTTCGTTCGACAGCGTCAGGAAGTATGCCTAACGCCAGCATCAGGATTTATCTACAACCGCCGACAAAAAGAGACCACCTGTGCATCATCGTTCATTACATTCATGACTTGACCAGTGTTCAAAGTGCTAGTTAACTTGTAACAATATCATCAGCCGTCATATTCAACTTAAAGTTGCGTAAAGGAAACCATCCTTCAATAAACTCTTGCTAGTTTGTGTTGCCTTCAGTTTTTTTTATTGAACTTATTTACTTCTGAGTCTAGACATTATAGTTGGTGCATGCAAGCAAGCCACCTCAATAACAGCAGCTACTTTCGGTGGAAGAGGGTTCTCTTCGTGATACATTCATGTTAGACGCCGAGAATATTTGCTGACTACAATAGGAAGTCAAGGACATACCATGTTCAGTAGTACCATGAATAGTAAAGCACAATAATGTCCAAACCAACTTCGGGTTGAACATCGCATTTCCTTTTTCTTTTAATAAAGGATGTTTCCATTTGTGTTACTTGTTTCCTTATTAACAACACCAGAAAAGAAGAAGGAAAGAAAAGAATGTCATTTTAACGTCCCGTTGATATTGTTGCTAATAAACACAAATGACGAGTTTCGTTTGGCAATAACTGTTAATGGCATCAGCCTTATTTATGCAACCATCCCACCATTCATGTCAACTGATACAGGAACACATTAGACGTTGGTCAGTACTGTAAACAGAGTATTATTTTGATGGTGTTTAATGCAGTCTACGCGACGGATGAGCACCGCATTCGATATTCAAATCTTATAAATTATTTTAATTTCTTTAAATGTTTTGTAGTACATTGATGGAGGAGCGTCGAAGTATCGGATTGTGCTATGTAATGAAGTCGGTGAAGAGGTGCTAAGACGACGTCTTGATAATGATGAAAAGTAATAACGAACAACATTTAACTGCCACGTGAATGTACTGAAGAATTACTCCTTAAATAAACAGCTGCTTGTATTACATAAAAGTGTCTGATTATAGTTGTTTTTGTCGTCGTTACTAAAACGACTAACGAAACATTAAAAAAGGTGTGTACATTTAAAGTACTGTATTTCGTGAATCGGCCGAGATATTGACAGGTGATTGACAAAGGCGCGAAATTTTTTGTGAGTTGTTAATACTCGCAACTGTTTCGTCTGAGGAAATATTGTAGCAGTTACAATATTTGTAAGTGGAAAGAGGTGTTTGTAACGGCATTCGATTGCTCATGAAAAGAGGACAATAATTTAATTCATGTCGAAGTCAGCAATGATATTTGTCGGGAACTATGCTAAAAGAGGGCGTTCATTTCACAGCATAGCATAGCGTCTGCTCCGTTAGCCACATTTGCAACAAAATGCACCTGTAACTCCACTTCGCTACAGATTTCAGCCTACTAATTACGTCAGTGACCGGAGAGTGTCACTAAGTACATTGAAAGATATTGCATTATAATACTTTTTGCTCACGAACTGTCGAAAGTCTTACAAAACCTTTATACTTCCCAAGATGGAGCATTTACATACCAACAAAAATGTTTGTCTTTGCGTACCATAAATTGACGAGAAGCTCTTTTCGATGTGTAGAGCCGCTCTTGAAATACACTCCTGGAAATGGAAAAAAGAACACATTGACACCGGAGTGTCAGACCCACCATACTTGCTCCGGACACTGCGAGAGGGCTGTACAAGCAATGATCACACGCACGGTACAGCGGACACACCAGGAACCGCGGTGTTGGCCGTCGAATGGCGCTAGCTGCGCAGCATTTGTGCACCGCCGCCGTCAGTGTCAGCCAGTTTGCCGTGGCATACGGAGCTCCATCGCAGTCTTTAACACTGGTAGCATGCCGCGACAGCGTGGACGTGAACCGTATGTGCAGTTGACGGACTTTGAGCGAGGGCGTATAGTGGGCATGCGGGAGGCCGGGTGGACGTACCGCCGAATTGCTCAACACGTGGGGCGTGAGGTCTCCACAGTACATCGATGTTGTCGCCAGTGGTCGGCGGAAGGTGCACGTGCCCGTCGACCTGGGACCGGACCGCAGCGACGCACGGATGCACGCCAAGACCGTAGGATCCTACGCAGTGCCGTAGGGGACCGCACCGCCACTTCCCAGCAAATTAGGGACACTGTTGCTCCTGGGGTATCGGCGAGGACCATTCGCAACCGTCTCCATGAAGCTGGGCTACGGTTCCGCACACCGTTAGGCCGTCTTCCGCTCACGCCCCAACACCGTGCAGCCCGCCTCCAGTGGTGTCGCGACAGGCGTGAATGGAGGGACGAATGGAGACGTGTCGTCTTCAGCGATGAGAGTCGCTTCTGCCTTGGTGCCAATGATGGTCGTATGCATGTTTGGCGCCGTGCAGGTGAGCGCCACAATCAGGACTGCATACGACCGAGGCACACAGGCCCAACACCCGGCATCATGGTGTGGGGAGCGATCCCCTACACTGGCCGTACACCACTGGTGATCGTCGAGGGGACACTGAATAGTGCACGGTACATCCAAACCGTCATCGAACCCATCGTTCTACCATTCCTAGACCGGCAAGGGAACTTGCTGTTCCAACAGGACAATGCACGTCCGCATGTATCCCGTGCCACCCAACGTGCTCTAGAAGGTGTAAGTCAACTACCCTGGCCAGCAAGATCTCCGGATCTGTCCCCCATTGAACATGTTTGGGACTGGATGAAGCGTCGTCTCACGCGGTCTGCACGTCCAGCACGAACGCTGCCAGGTGGAAATGGCATGGCAAGCCGTTCCACAGGACTACATCCAGCATCTCTACGATCGTCTCCATGGGAGAATAGCAGCCTGCATTGCTGCGAAAGGTGGATATACACTGTACTAGTGCCGACATTGTGCGTGCTCTGTTGCCTGTGTCTATGTGCCTGTGGTTCTGTCAGTGTGATCATGTGATGTATCTGACCCCAGGAATGTGTCAATAAAGTTTCCCCTTCCTGGGACAATGAATTCACGGTGTTCTTATTTCAATTTCCAGGAGTGTATTATTGGTACCAATTGTGTACAGTACGATGTACCATGTCTTCTGCGGTACGCGTCACAGTTAACAGTACATTTGCTGCAAGAAGCGTCTGATAATACTGCAGCATCAGTTTATAAGTGTGGACAGTGAAGACGTTTAACGCTGAACTAACCTTAGTGTGATTCGATGGCAGTACGTGTAGGCGTCACACTACATATCCCAAGGTCAGAGATTTAACAGGATTTCTTGTGAGTTATCCGTTCGCTGTTATTAGGCAGTAATTTGTTAATATAAAAAATGCAACGTCGCATTGTAAGTAGGAGTCCGCGATAAACTGTAGCTCACCCTACACATGGCTGGATAAGTAAGTTCACGAGTCAAGGAAAGGCAAGGGCGGACATCAGGGGCTAGTAAAGCACCAACGTGTTGAAATCAACCTTCTGGGTAAGAACACCTGTACTTACTAACCTTAATATTCCTTTCCAACAACTTTTTTTCAGTCCGTCGTGAAAGGAAAACAAGTGTCGCGCAGAAATCTGCTGTCGAATTCCTAAAGGGTAAATAACTAGAGGATACAGGTTTATTTATGAGGTGTGGCCGAGAGATCAAGCTCTTTTAAGATAAAAAGATGCCTTTATGCAAGAAAGAAGAGAAGTCACCAGCTTTGCGCACTGTTTTTGTCAGACGTTGACAAAGAGAGTAAGAGGTGTCAGGAAATGTCTCCAATACTTGGACAAGGCTGTCCACATCTTTCTGTTATGTATCGAGTTCAACGTCGAGGACGCTACGCTCCCCGGTCGACCTTCCGCAACGGTCGTTGAAGAGAAGGTTGATGCAGTGCGGGAACTAATGGAAACAGAGAGGAATCCTTGTGCCATTCTCCTTCTGCGGTTCACATTCTGCAAGACTACATTCAGAGGATAGCGACGAATAATGTGACCAACATCGATAAGATACTACAATGGTTTCAAAGGACTGTAAGGTTCACCGAATAAGGTAAAAATTATTTTGAAAATGTGTGCTGTGTTCATACTTTTTGATAGTAGAGATCGTAATAAAAAAGCGCCGTTTTTGTAAAGATTATTACGTGACTGATGTAAATGCAGTAATTAGATATTTGTTAGCGATAAAAACAAAATGAAGGTTTCCAATAATAAACGCGTTGTTTTAGTCTTCACTGCCATAATCTTTCACCGCAACCCCCGTTCAGGGCATTGTCTTTTTACAGAAGGTTTCAGTAATTAGCATTCACCTCAAAATTACGAATGTCGTGCAAAATTTACATATGCGACTGTCGTAACTCTTTAACTAGACTTCATATGGTCCAAGCACCTTCGTGATTCGGTGCATTATCCTGAAGAAGGACGATTTTTTTCTTTTTCAATCAAGGTCTCATTTCGTACCTTTTTTAAAATTCAGTTATAAGGCTTGCGTAAAATTCTCCAGTTACTGTTTTACACCTACTGACACCATCAATGAGCAGAATTCTTATTGCTTCCCGGCAACACTTCCTCTTTTTTGATGCAAGGCCGCCACTTCCACCCACATCTCTGGCTGACGTTTCGCTCCTGTCGTGGAGCGGTGGACCCACGTCCCAACCGCACTGATAACTCGGCGGAACAAAACTGTTGGCTCCTGTTACAAGGATACAAAAATTTCTGATAAAATGGTTTTCCCATTTACTTCCTGTCGGCATTCAACAATTGCGGCATCCATCACCACAAAGCCTTCTCGCGATTAGTTCTTCATTTAAAGAGTGTTATTTCACATACCTCAAATCACTATCGCGCAGTTCTTTGCTGCACACATTCTCGACGTTTTCGTATGTGGCTGCACTATGAACCTATGTGCAGTCTTCAGTGGGTATTATTAAGTTTCTGAAAAATCTACAAGCTTTTGGTTGGTTCTCTATTTTAGGCCTAGAAATTATAAAATGTGCATTTTATTTTGTGGTGCTTTCTCGCTTGAAACTGCATTAATACGTTTCATGGATTGACAGCGTATCATCTACAGTGTACCGGCACAGTATATTATAGAAATAAGACGGAGCCTGCTGAAGATGACACATAGTTAATACAAGATGTACGAGTAAAGAATAAGAAAAAGGAAAACATTGTGTTTTGCAGGGGCAGAGTATTTAAAAACCGATTTTAACTCTCAAACGTACACTAACGCAAAAAGAGCATCTAACCTCAGTAGTATGATTATTTCAACGCCATCCATGCAGTTTGCAAGTATCATGCGTGCAGAGGAATGATAAAAATAATTGGAGTAACAAATCAAACTACAGATTCTGTAGTTTATCGGTTCGGACTCACCCTGTAGGGACGCAATAGTCACAGAAGCGCGAGGTTCTTGCTTGCGTGTGGCGCTGTGCCTCGGTTTGAGGAACGAATTACGGCGCGGAATAGATATTAATAATGTACTAGTACGGAACAACAATCTGCTACTACCTTATGGAAATGACAGCTCTTTCGATCTTCCCGCGCCTCGTGCAGCTACCTGTAAACGCGACACTGGCTGCAACTGATACTCGCGCAGCTGTGGCGCTACCGCCGCGTGCCACCTGTTGGTGGCAGGTGGAACTGCGGGATGACTCACGCAATGTTTACAGCGACGCCGTCTGCAGCAAGGGCGCAGCGGCACGCCGATTGCGCTACGTGAGCTGGCGGCAGTAAGCCGGCATGCCGCCGCTCCGAGTTAACAGCCGTATGGGAAGACTTTGGTGAGCAAGGGTTAACAATTCAACAGCGTAATTATGAGAGGTCTGACTGTGACAAGTCGTCTTCAACTTAAAATATGGTTTTTCACAGATTCAACACTGCAGTTATCGCCGTCCGTAGCACCGTGAGCCACGAATCCACACTGTAGCTACTGGTTTGTCACCCGCCATAAACTCACTTTCAGAAATACCGTATCAGTTACAACTTCTCAGCGCCGGTTAAAGGTACATGCGACGCAAGCGACCGCTTGAGACGTCAAGCTGATACGGGCGTCAGAGCTGCCCTATTGCTATGATTTTAAACAGAAAGTAATTAAGCATGAAAACGGGTGGAAATATACGATAACAGATCCCGTTCGCGAAATAAGTGCGAATGTATGGTTACGAGCCGATTTTCAGTACAAAATATTATCGACTGTCGTAGTTTGTATAAATTTAAAGGGCAGCCAGATGAAAACAAGGCAGATGGGAAAAAATAAGCAAATTGTTTATTATTTTAGAAGTAACCGCCATAACTCTTCCTGTGAAACGACACGGTCAGCGCCTTCATAGAAAAATGTTTGCGTTGCCTACGGAGCGAAGTTGCACCCAGGCGTGCCCCTCTTTGTCCGAATAAATAGAGGGCCACGAACGTTTCTCTTCAGGAGTCTAATAATATGAAAATAGCATGGGGAGAGATCGGGACTGTATGGAGGACAAGAAAGAGCTTCCCAGCGATACTTCTGCAACGTAGTCGAAACTACCTCGGCAACATGTGGGCGGGCAACTTGGTTTCGTAGGCAAACGCAAACATTTTTCCATGAAGGCATTGACCGCCTTGTCTCTTAGCGGGCTAAATGTATTAGCAGTTATGGCGATTACTTTTTAAATAATAAATTGTTTACATACCTCTCTTCCATCTGTCTCGTTTCCATTTGACTGGCCCTTATATATTTGAAACGCAAGTTTTTGTATTAAGTCCTCATCTAACTGGGCTCAAATTTCAACCAAGACCTACATTACCATGAACTGCAGTACTACAGCAGCACGTTATATCTACAGTTTACTGTACTCTCGCACCTGTTAAGGAGGCATTCCCCATGTCGTCCTTACATTTGAAGGCAATATTATACTCGTCTCTGTAGTGAGTTACCAATTCTTTCAAACACTCCCGAATCATCTCATAAATATTGACTGGACGATACAACTCGCTGCTCCTGTTCTTCAATCGTACCACGGGGAGTGCTGTAAACATCACTTTGGAGATGATTCTAGACAATAAATATCCAGAGGAGTGACGTCAGGTGATCTTTAAGGCAAAGGTACAGGCCCTGCTCGACACAATCTTCTTGGACCATATTTGTACGTTTGATTTAGATTAGATTACATTCAGTTTTCGTTCCATAGACAAAAAAAATGAGATGATTCTCGTAGGTGGGGAGCATGTCAGAAAGTATAACATAAAAACATAAAACATTTGTATATAATACGTACTACCCTGAACATTTGTCAGGAGATTGTCGAAATAGGTGAAAACAATGCGGTAAACTGGAACAGCTAATATGTACAGAATTAACACGCAGTCAGAATGAAACATTGTTATGCACTATTAATAAATTTATCATACACAAAATACCTAATATTGATTGTTGTGGCCAAGTGCTGTCAAAACTGAAATCTAATAGACATTTTTACTTAAGCTGGCTTAACAGTCTCTGTTAAGATATTCGTCTATATAGTAGAAGGAGTTGTCTGTGAAAAAGTCTTTCAAACTCTGTCTGAACTGCGATTTATCAGAAACCAAGTTTTTACTGGTTGCTGATAATTTATTGAAAATGTGTGTTCCTGAATATTGGACCCCTTTCTGGACCAAGGTAAGTGATTTTAGGTCTTTATGTAGATTGTTCTTATTCCTAGAATTGATACTATGTATTGTGCTATTGGTTGGAAACAGAAATATATTACTTGCAACAAATTTCATTAAGGAATAAATATACCGAGAAGCAGTGATTAGAATGCGAAGTTCCTTGAGCAGGTTTCTACGGGATGTTCTTGAATTTACACCACAAATGATTCTTATCACACACTTTTGTACCTTAAAAACTTTTGCTCGGTTTGATGAGTTACCGCAGAATATGATCCCGTATGACATAATAGAATGAAACTATGCAAGTTTTTTATGTTTATATCTACTAAATTTGACATCATTCGCACTGCAAATACAGACTTGTTCAGGTGCTTAAACAATTCTGTGGTATGCCCTTCACAACTGAATTTATTATCGAGTTGTAATCCCAGAAATTTAAGACTCTCAACCTCTTCGATCTGCATGTCTTCATAAGTTATACACATTCTGGAAGGAAATCTCTTACAGGTTCTGAACTTCATATAGTGGGTCTTCTCACAATTTAATGACAGTGTATTAGCTTTAAACCATTTATTAATGTCAATGAAAGTTTAATTAGCAGCTATTTCTAAATCTGTATTTGACTTGCTATTTATTGCAATGTTTGTATTATCTGCAAACAAAACAAACTTAGTATCTGGCAATGTAACATACGAGAGGTCATTAACGCACACAAGAAAAAGCAATGGACCCAAGAAAAAACCTTGAGGAACACCACATGTAATTAATTCCCAGGCAGATGAAGTTGATTGCTTGCTGCACAGGTATTTCGCAACGACACCCTTTGTTTCCTGTTAGATAGATAAGACTCAAATCATTTCGCAGCATTGCCGGTGACACCATAATATTCTAATTTACTTAAGAGAATGCTGTGGTTCACGCAGTCAAAGGCTTCTGACAGATAACAGTAAATGCCAGTAGCCCCTAATTTATTATTTAATGAATTAAATACATTCTCTCTGTAAATGTAAGCCGGCCGAAGTGGCCGTGCGGTTAAAGGCGCTGCAGTCTGGAACCGCAAGACCGCTACGGTCGCAGGTTCGAATCCTGCCTCGGGGATGGATGTTTGTGATGTCCTTAGGTTAGTTAGGTTTAACTAGTTCTAAGTTCTAGGGGACTAATGACCTCAGCAGTTGAGTCCCATAGTGCTCAGAGCCATTTGAACCATTTTTGTAAATGTAAATAACTCTCTCTAAATCAAAACCCTTAAGAAATCCAAACTGTGACTTGAACAATATATTATTTGCAGTCAGATGCTTAAGGAAGGAGACGCTTGAACACAACCTTTTCAGGTATTTTTGTGAAAGCCGGCAAAAGTGAAATTGGCCGATAGTTTGATGGTATCTCTTCATCCCCCTTCTTGTAAAGAGTCTTAACTTCAGCGTATTTTAACCAGTCTGCAAAAGTTGCGCTGATAAGAGTTTGATTACACAAATAATGAGCACTCTTTGATTAACGTCGTTGATGTTTTATCATATCCACTGGAATACTTAGATTTTAAGGATTTTATGATGGATGCTACTGCTTTGGGAGAGCTACTTCTTTGGGATAAGCTTTACATCGGCAGTAAAATGAACTTGTGATCTACCATACCTGTGTCATGGTGAGCTAGCCCGTGGATGAAATTAGATGAGGACTTAATCGAAAGGTTTACGTTTCAGATGTATTTATAATGACTAGGATAATATTTCGCACGGAAGTCAGTGCCACTGGCACAAATTTGCGATTGCTTCACAAACGGCTTGTTTGTGGATGCATGTTTACTGGATTGTTTTTACTTCTGTTTCGTATACTTTGACATGTGTCACTTTTAGGTATTAATTGTGATACACCCTGTATACATAAAAATTGTTACAACATTGCTTGTAGATGAATAAATAATAAATCTCCTGTGGCTCAAAGCTTGGTGGAAATATTATCGCCCGATGCTACTTCAGTTATGGTCGTGTCAGTTTCAATTGCTGGCGTTACCAGCAGTTTAACCCATGTCCACCGCATGATTCCTATTTCGTACTATATAGAAATTTGTGTTTACCTTTTCAGCTGCATACATAAAAATATTGAAATTGTGTCTAAATTTCTCACTATTCTCATAGCACCCTTTTTTTAAATGTAGCTACTAATTTGTGAGTTTTCTTCACATGTAACATACAACTAATGTAGTTAAAGAGTGTGTTATATTTATCACGCCAGTATAAAATTACATGATACTTTTTGTATTTGTCTCTCTTTATCCGGTAAACTAGCCGGCCGAAGTGGCCGAGCGGTTCTAGGCGCTACAGTTTGGAACCGCGCGACCGCTGCGGTCGCAGGTTCGAATCCTGCCTCGGGCATGGATGTGTGTGATGTCCTTAGGTTAGTTAGGTTTAAGTAGTTCTAAGTTCTAGGGGACTGATGACCTCAGCAGTTAAGTCCCATAGTGCTCAGAGCCATTTGAACCGGTAAACTAAAAAATAACAGGAAGTTTACATTTCCACTCAGTTTAACAGATAGCATCTTTTTGTTGAAGCTACAAGTGCAATAGGTCTACTTCTGTATGAACGCTTGTGAAAAGCTGGGGAATCACGTGTATCTTCAGTGGAAATGAATTGTTTCGTCTTTTAACATTTATCACTGGAACAGGATTCAGAAATTTATTTCTGTTACGTAGGAATGTCTCTGTATACTTATTTTAAAAGAAAAAATGTGGATAAGTGCTAGTAGAAATCGCGCACTAAGAGTCCCGTACAAACTTAATTATGTATGTATGTACATCAGGGAATCTAGAATTTCAACGATTTTTGTCTATTATCGTTATCGATATTGATAAGATACTAAAACATCTGACGTAAATGGCCACATCTTATGATTACATTGACATAGAAGCTTAACATTTTTGCACCGCCAAGCGAACGTAGACTTTAGTATGTGAAGTAAATTTTAACTCGATACGTGAACCTGTTCCTGAGAAAAAGGGTTTTTAATAGACGGGCAAAAAGACAGAAGGACAACAAAGTGATACTACAAGAGTTTCGTTTTTATCGACTGGGCTACGGAACCCTAAAAAGGAGCCATTTTCACGATCGGCAGATTTCGACTTGTTTTTAAAGATCGTACCAAGATCTGAAGGAAACGCAACTAATTAGCAACTGATGTCTGAGGTTTGCGGAGGGAGAGAGAGAGAGAGAGAGGGGAGAGGGGGGGGGGGGGATATGATATATCGCTTGTCTGGAAAGATGTTCTCGGACCGACCCTGCACCTTCCTAAACACCTTACTACTGACTTATAAAACGTTGAAAGTGGCAGCGTTTACTGCGTGACCAAACCGTTACTGGATGAGGGACTGAATAAAACCCAAGCACTCCTACTAGCCCGAGGAGCCAGCAACTGCTCTGCGCACAGGACACGACGAGCACGTCAAATATGACAGAGCGAGCACTAAAAAGGCTAAGAAGATAATGAATTGGTAACCAGCCAGTATTTCCTATACTCCTAGTTTTTCACTGTGCCTTTCCGCACTTGTGCCCTTCTTCCGGTGGTGTAAACGACTGGTTTTCTTTTTATCGTTGTTCTGCTACAACCTGATTGTCTACGCCGTAGCTAGAAATTACATCACGAATATTTATTTATTAATAAGTCAATGGCTTACAGGATTATATTTAACAAGTACGTACGATTAAGTACGAGGGCAGTTCAATAAGTAATGCAACACATTTTTTTTCTGAAACAGGGGTTGTTTTATTCAGCATTGAAATACACCAGGTTATTCCCCAATCTTTTAGCTACACAACACTATTTTTCAACGTAATCTCCATTCAATGCTACGGCCTTACGCCACCTTGAAATGAGGGCCTGTATGCCTGCACGGTACCATTCCACTGGTCGATGTCGGAGCCAACGTCGTACTGCATCAATAACTTCTTCATCATCCGCGTAGTGCCTCCCACGGATTGCGTCCTTCATTGGGCCAAACACATGGAAATCCGACGGTGCGAGATCGGGGCTGTAGGGTGCATGAGGAAGAACAGTCCACTGAAGTTTTGTGAGCTCCTCTCGGGTGCGAAGACTTGTGTGAGGTCTTGCGTTGTCATGAAGAAGGAGAAGTTCGTTCAGATTTTTGTGCCTACGAACACGCTGAAGTCGTTTCTTCAATTTCTGAAGAGTTGCACAATACACTTCAGAGTTGATCGTTTGACCATGGGGAAGGACATCGAACAGAATAACCCCTTCAGCGTCCCAGAAGACTGTAACCATGACTTTACCGGCTGAGGGTATGGCTTTAAACTTTCTCTTGGTAGAGGAGTGGGTGTGGCGCCACTCCATTGATTGCCGTTTTGTTTCAGGTTCGAAGTGATGAACCTATGTTTCATCGCCTGTAACAATCTTTGACAAGAAACCTTTGCTATTTATGGTGTTCGGTTAGACAACGAGGGACCCAGCGGGAACAAACCTTTGAATATCCCAACTGGTGAACAATTGTGACAGCACTACCACCAGAGATGTCAAGTTGAGCACTGAGTTGTTTGATGGTGGTCCGTCGATCATCTCGAACGGGTGTGTTCGCACGCTCCGCCATTGCAGGAGTCACAGCTGTGCTCGGCCGGCCCACACGCGGGAGATCAGACAGTCTTGCTTGACCTTGCGGCGATGATGACACACGCTTTGCCCAACGACTCACCGTGCTTTTGTCCACTGCCAGATCACCGTAGACATTCTGCAAACGCCTATGAATATCTGAGATGCCCTGGTTTTCCGCCAAAAGAAACTCGATCACTGCCCGTTGTTTGCAACGCACATCCGTTACAGACGCCATTTTAACAGCTCCGTACAGCGCTGTCACCTGTCGGAAGTCAATGAAACTATACGAGACGAAGCGGGAATGTTTGAAAATATTCCACAAGAAATTTCCGGTTTTTTCAACCAAAATTGGACGAGAAAAAAAATGTGTTGCATTACTTATTGAACTGCCCTCGTAGATACGAGATATGATAAAAAGAATATGAATCAGTACAAGCAGATGCATCTCTGTATATGTGCATACAGGTAACAATAAAAGATGGAGAACTGGCAGTAGCCAAAATAAGATGAGATATCACATGTGCATATCCAAAGACATCACTCGGTTAATTGGGGCATGTGTTGCTTCTACCGTGTCTTTCCAGATACACATGAATTTTCTTTTTAGGCAGCCATATAAAATGTGCTCCAGTGTTTGTTCCGATGTTCGGCAGTCGCATTGGTCTTCGTCGGTAATCAAGGCCGTTGGTCTTGGAATAGACTCTCAGTCGTGTGAGAACCATTGAAGGTGATTCGGCTTAGATAAGACTGTTTCACGGAGGTAAAAATACGAAGCGGAATCTGCTCTCTCTCTCTCTCTCTCTGAAGATGTGTCAAAACTGGCCTGTATGTGTGTGTGTGTGTGTGTGTGTGTGTGTGTGTGTTTTGTGTGTGACGTTAGGATCAAGTAAAGGGAAAACTGGATGCTGTAAGTTTCCTTTTAATTATTCGTTCTCCTTCCATACCAAGTGAGGAGCTACTTGAGTGAGAAGTTTTGGCTCCGAGGTCAAAAAAGCCGACAACGGCCAGGAGAGCGGTGTGCTGACTCCACGCCTCTCCATACCGTATCCGAATGACGCCATTGCCGGTCCCGATTGACCTGTCTGGTCCAGAACGTTGTATTATGTTTGGTGACCTGTATGTCTGTGGAATGTTAGGTAGAGGACTTAGTATGTGGAAAGTTATAGAAGTTTTCTCTAACATTTTTGCCAAGCGATTTGGAGAACCGATGGAGGTATATCATTGGCTGTACTGCCGGCCGGAGTGGTCGAGCTGTTCTAGGCGCTGCAGTCTGGAGCCGAGCGACCGCTACGGTCGCAGGTTCGAATCCTGCCTCGGGCATGGATGTGTGTGATGTCCTTAGGTTAGTTAGGTTTAAGTAGTTGTAAGTTCTAGGCGACTGATGACCTCAGAAGTTAAGTCGCATAGTGCTCAGAGCCATTTGAACCATTGGCTGTACTATCAATAGATAAGAAGAACAACAACGTATTCGTCGAATAAAAATAAAATCGCTTACTGGAAAAGGTCCATTCAAACTGGATTTCAAGAGAGATCGCTGTTTTGACATATTGAAACAGACTATAGGACGCAGGTGATTGGCCGTGGAGCGGCAGCAGCTCTGTTTCGTGGAGTATCGTGGCGAAGCGTGCCGTGTAGACGGGGACGCGTTGTCCTCGGCTGACCGGGCCGTTCCGATGTCTGCACTTCCGGCGCACGCGTCGCCTGGGAACACAACGCCAAGCTCAGGGACGCGCCGGCCCGTCTGCTGCACGCCAGTGAACGGCGGCAACCCAAACCCGGTTGTCTCGCAATCTGACGCAGCTCGTAACCACGGGCACCCGGACCTGTACTGTATTTCTCGTGTCATAGATCTGTACTCGTACTGTTGCTTCGTGAGACACACGTCAGAACATTACCAAGGCGGAGTACGTCGATCTATTCTGCACAGCACAATCAAAGGGTCAGTTTTACGAAACCCTTTAATTGCCTCCCATTGCGACACATAAGTTTTAATTTTGGGTGGAAGGTGCCTAGAACCTCCCTCTGTAACGGTGCAAAAATGTGGCGCCTAGCGACGTCATCCTGGAACTCGGCGACACTTCAAACAACAAAGTGTCGACACACGCGAGGAAAAGGCTGCAGCTCAGAAGCTCACGTGGAGTGCAAGATGAGTTAATGATGTCACATTGGCAGCAGATTTCACCACAATTCTGCCCAACGCCACTGTGGACGTGTCACACGATGGAAAGATCGTGACATTCCCTCTTATCCATATTTCACGCCTTTCTTGTGACGCCTCTGCGACGGAGATCAGAAGTGCCACGCCTAGCATTGAAATCATGCGATTTTCTTATGGGTGGACGAACAAAGCATTTCAGGCACACCGCCGCTCGTAATCCACACGAAAAGGCGTTAGCACTCTATCTTCAAGCCGCAAGTAGCCTATCGGGACCATCCGACCGCCGTGTCATCCTCAATTAGGATGCGGATAGGAAGGGCGTGTGGACAGCACACCGGTCTCCCGGATGTTAAGATGGTTTTCTTTGACCGGAGCCTCTACTATTCGGTCGAGTAACTCCTCAATAGGCATCACGAGGCTGAGTGCACCCCGAAAAATGGCAACAGCGCATGGCCGCCCGGACGGTCACCCATCCAAGTGCCGGCCACGCCCAACAGCGCTTAACTTCGTTGATCTGACGGGAACCGGTGTATCCACTGCGGCAAAGCCGTTGCCAAAAGGCGTTAGGGGATTGCATAAAGAGCGTCAATGAAACCACTGCTTCCCTTGAGGCGTTGATTCCTACACATTTCGCAGTCCAAAACGACAGTTCAAAGTGCAGTGACCATCAGGACGACGTCTTGACAACGGACGATTCAAACCCTCTCTAAGGATATCCTAGGCCAGCAAACCCAATAAACGCGATCGCTTCCATTTCAAGTGCAGTGCAGGGAGACCGTCAGTTTCGATTTGGTGTACAAGGTGGACCGTTCAAAACAATTCGAAGAAATTTAAACGTGATCCGAAGCAGCAAAGGGTACTTAACCTTTTTCAGCCTTCTTGTTTCACACCCTGCTGTGGCGTAATCATGGAAGCGTGTGACATTGACACAAGTGTGAATAAAACGACAAAGCTTTCCTCTAAGACCAAATAGTCCAGCAACAGCCTCGGTGTTACCCACTCATCTTTGTTGAGCATCTTAAAAATGTACCAGTACAGACAGAACCCATGACGAGAGTCCTAGGCACCTGTTAGCAGGCTAAACTGCTGCCCTTGCGCCTGCTAATAGGCCATATGGAATTGGAGAGGTGCTTGCCGACAAGGGCATAGGGCTTCGTCAGACGTTGTCTCTGTTCGGGTACCTTTTTAAAGCGCTCAGAAAACACTGGTGGGTGGCACCAGGGGTGTTGCCAAACTGGAGGGGGGGGGGAGGAGTGTATTAAAAGGACCCTTTGCCATTTTATTCATGCATGTGTCAATGTCGCACTCTCTGTGTTCATATCACAGGAGGGTGCGAAAAGGAGGCTAAAAAAACGAAATCACCCTTTGCCACTTTCGATCACGTTCAAATTTTGTCGAATGGTTCTGAACGGTTCCTAATAGTTCCATCATGTATACCATAACAAAATTTGCGCTCTCACTGCACTTCAATATTGGCCCACAATGTGCTTAGGGAAGGGTTGAATCGTCCGTTGGTGTCAGCAGTGCCGAAGGTTGTCAAGATATCGTCCTTTCGGTCACCATATTTGAACTGTCGTTTTACAAAGCGAAATGTGTTTTAATCAAAGCCCCCACGGAAAGGAGTGGTTTCATTGACGCCCATTATGCCATCCCCTGACGCCTTTTCGTATCGCGCTGCATCTAAAAGTTTTCCACTCGATGATTTCAGCTCAGGGTGTCGCGTTATGACCACCATCGGAGAACAAAACAAGGGGCGAAAGGTGGGTAAGAGCGTGTGTTACGACGGACATGTCTACGATGGCTTTGGACAGAATTTTGGTGAACTTTGGGGCCCGTGTGACATCAGTAACCCATGAACTTCTGAGCTGTGGCCCTTTTTTCTTATGTGACGACGCCTTGGTGTCTGAAGCGTAGCTGAACCAAAGGTGACGTCGCAGGGCGTCATACTTCTGCACCATTCCATAGGCAGATTGTCGGCATCTTTGAGCCAAGCTGCAAACGTCTACGTCGCAGTGGGAGACAATTACGTTGTTTCGAAAAAGTGGCCCTTTAATTGCGTTGCGTAGTGTAGAAAACTAAACGGCAAACTCGACCACAGACCGAGTTGCAGGTTGCCTACGGACTTCCAGGGCCAGCAAAAATTTATTTTTCGTATTTCATACAGTTATTGACAAAATTTTGAAATTAAAAATGCTGCCATAATCAACTCATAACAGCCATAATCTTTCTTTTGGGTTTAATACAGTAAGTCAAATATTACAGTTAGTAACTGTTTATATGTCTTGGGGCAGCATAAGTTACGGCGCGCAAATTACCCGGTCTATATTCTCCAGTGTTTGAGAAAGAGACACTTAGTGACTTCCAGAAAACTTTAGACATAATTAACATAATTTCAAAAATTTTCTATCCTTTTTCTCGTTAACACCCCGCACCTTTCCCTTCCCCTCCACCTTCCACTCCTCCCACTAAATGATGGAAGGAAGAAAATGTGCCGGCCGGGGTGGCCGAGTCAAGGAACCAACGATCAATTTGAACGGATGCCTTGTGACGTCCACCCTGACCAAACGCAACGAACTATATCGAACCAAATGAGTAAAAAAACAGCGGTTCTAGGCGCTACAGTCTGGAACCGCGCGACCGCCACGGTCGCAGGTTCGAAAATGGTTCAAATGGCTCTGAGCACTATGGGACTTAACTTCTGTGGTCATCAGTCCCCTAGAACTTAGAACTACTTAAACCTAACTAACCTAAGGACATCACACACATCCATGCCCGAGGCAGGATTCGAACCTGCGACCGGAGCGGTCACGCGGTTCCAGACTGAAGCGCCTTTAACCGCACGGCCACACCGGCCGGCCGCAGGTTCGAATCCTGCCTCGGGCATGGATGTGTGTGATGTCCTTACGTTAGTTAGGTTTAAGTAGTTCTAAGTTCTAGGGGACTGATGACCTCAGATGTTAAGTCCCATAGTGCTCAGAGCCATTTGAACCATTTAAAACGCACTATTTCCACTTGGACCCACTTTGTACGACTCAGATACTGGTTGATCTTACATGTCTGTGTGAATCTAAGTCCTGACATACTCAGTATGTTGTGAAATGTATAATTATGTAGGTATAGACTGAAGAATTACGTAAGGTAGATCTCATCCATAGGAGCCATCGTTTGGAATGCGACAAACCGACTCAGTCCCCGTGAAAATTTGTGGTGTCGTTGCTTCATGATGTGCACGTGGGTTGCACTCCTAAAGCGACACAACAGGAAGAATTGTGAAGGTGATACAAGGAAGACAAAGCCAGGTGGGTGCGGCTTCGTAATAGCAGTGGGAGAACAGGACTGGGCCACGCTCAGTCCCCCGCTTCTTGTAATCCTCATTTGACTATAATAGACTGAGCGACAACGTCTTTCTTCCGAGTTCTGTCATGTGCTTCTTTCGCAGGACAGTAGAGAAGTTCAGAGCATAACATCGTAGCTTGCCGTCAAGCACAAAATTTTCTGCATATTTAAGCCGGCCGGAGTGGCCGAGCGGTTCTGGGCGCTACAGTCTGGAACCGCGCGACCGCTACGGTCGCAGGTTCGAATCGTGCCTCGGGCATGGTTGTGTGTGTTGTCCTTAGGTTAGTTAGGTTTAAGTAGTTCTAAGTTCGAGGGGACACAGAAGTTCAGTCCCATAGTGCTCAGAGCCATTTGCATATTTAAGTTGGTGGGCGGATGTGCCGACAAACAAAACACAAGAGTTTACGACGTAAAATGCGAAAGAAGATACGCCAATTAAACACTCAAATTATTTCAGAAGTTTATTGTATGACAGCTTAATTACTACGATGACCGAAGGATGGACATCATTACGAGACTAGTGGTGGGCTTATGTTCTGATGCAGGTCGTGCGTATACGGTAAGTATGTGTACTTTACCAGAAATTGACGTTCCGTAACAACGATGTAATTGGCAGTGCTTAACCTCTTGCCGTAACATTTAGTTCGACAAAATCCGTACCCAAGCGGTTGGAGAAGGCGCATGCTAAACGGGCCAGCGTGATGCGCGAGACATTCGCAATACAAGCCGATGTACTGACAGCTGTTACATAGCTGTACGCTTATTTGTCTCACGCAATACTGATCTTATGGACGCCAACTCTAATTTAATTCTTGTTCTATATACAGGGTGGTCCATTGATAGTGACCGGGCCAAATATCTCACGAAATAAGCGTCAA
The DNA here is from genome assembly GCF_023864345.2 of Schistocerca serialis cubense. NCBI lineage: Eukaryota > Metazoa > Arthropoda > Insecta > Orthoptera > Acrididae > Schistocerca > Schistocerca serialis. The sequence goes on from NC_064639.1 coordinate 500,090,609, forward strand.
ACGAAAAAACTACAAAGAACGAGACTCGTCTAGCTTGAAGGGGGAAACCAGATGGCGCTATGGTTGGCCCGCTAGATAGCGCTGCCATAGGTCAAACGGATATCAACTGCGTTTTTTAAATAGGAACCCCCATTTTTATTACATATTCGTGTAGTGCGTAAATAAATATGAATGTTTTAGTTGGACCATTTTTTTCGCCTTGTGACAGATGGCGCTATATTAGTCACAAACGTGTAAGTACGTGGTGTCACGTAACATTCTGCCAGTGCGGACGGTATTTGCTTCGTGATACATTACCCCTGTTAAAATGGACCGTTTACCAATTGCGGAAAAGGTCGATATCGTGTTGATGTATGGCTATTATGATCAAAATGCCCAACGGGCGTGTGCTATGTATGCTGCTCGGTATCCTGGACGACATCATCCAAGTGTCCGGACCGTTCGCCGGATAGTTACGTTATTTAAGGAAACAGGAAGTGTTCAGCCACATGTGAAACGTCGGCCACGACCTGCAACAAATGGTGATGCCCAGGTAGGTGCTGTCGCGGCTAGTCCGCACATCAGTAGCAGACAAACTGCGCGAGAATCGGGAATCTCAAAAACGTCGGTGTTGAGAATGCTACACCAACATCGATTGCACCCGTATCACATTTCTATGGACCAATAATTGCATGGCGACGACTTTGAACGTCGTGTACAGTTCTGCCACTGGGCACAAGAGAAATTACGGGACGATGACAGATATTTTGCACGCGTTCTATTTAACAACGAAGCGTCATTCACCAACAGCGGTAACGTAAACCGGCATAATATGCACTACTGAGCAACGGAAAATCCACGATGGCTGCGACAAGTGGAACATCAGCAACCTTGGCGGGTTAATGTATGGTGGGGCATTATGGAGGAAGGATAATTGGCCCCCATTTTATCGATGGCAATCTAAATGGTGCAATGTATGCTGATTTCCTACGTAATGTTCTATCGATGTTACTACAAGATGTTTCACTGCATGACAGAATGGCGATGTACTTCCAACATAATGTATGTCCGGCACATAGCTCGCGTGCGGTTGAAGTGGTATTGAATAGCATATTTCATGACAGGTGGATTGGCCGCACGTTCACCGGATCTGACGTCCCCGGATTTCTTTCTGTGGGGAAAGTTGAAGGATATTTGCTATCGTGATCCACCGACAACGCCTGACAACATGCATCAGCGCATTGTCAATGCATGTGCGAACATTACGGAAGGCGAACTACTCGCTGTTGAGAGGAATGTCGTTACACGTATTGCCAAATGCATCGAGGTTGACGGACATCATTTTGACCATTTATTGCATTAATGTGGTATTTACAGGGAACCATGCTGTAACAGCATGCGTTCTCAGAAATGATAAGTTCACAAAGGTACATGTATCACATTCGAACAACCGAAATTAAATGTTCAAACGTACCTACGTTCTGTATTTTAATTTAAAAAACCTACCTGTTACCCACTGTTCGTCTAAAATTGTGAGCCATATGTTTGTGACTATTACAGCGCCATCTATCACAAAGCGAAAAAAGTGATCCAACTAAAACATTCATATTTCGTTACGTACTGCACGAATATGTAAACAAACGCAGTTGATATCCGTTTGACCTATGGCAGCGCCATGTAGCGGGCCAACCATAGCGCCATTTGGTTTCCCCCTTCAAGCTAGACAAGTTTCATTCTTTGTAGTTTAATCGTTTGACGCTTATTTCGTGAGATATTTGGCTCGGTCACGATCAATGTACCACCCTGCATAAAGAAGATTTCAGTTGTCCCTACCCACGTCACTTTATGCAACCCGCAGTGTTATATCTGGCTTTCAAAAACCACGCGCGAGAGTTTCATATTCTCTCGCTCGCTACGTCTAAACTTTGTCCTACAGAAAAACTGAACGGGACCTCCTGTAGCAATTTTAAGTAGTTAAATTTTGTACTGGGCTATGTTTTCGATGGAGGCCACGGTTTATGAGTTATTCAAGAAAAACATACAAAAGTTGCCTTCAAACGCACCTCTACTCCCACACTCATCCCTCACCAGTCAGGAGTTCTAGTATGTAGCTCGTGGCACTCCTATCACTGTACAAAAATTCTCGACTACACGAAGTAGTCCCAATATTCGACAGTTTTTGGTCTCTATTGATTGGGCTACTACGCCACCTGCATAGTCTGTTATTTCTTTAACATTATTAATTTAAACGTTCCCTTGAGATAACGAAAGAAAAACGACTTCACTATGGTCATGTGTGCCTAAATGTTTTGCACGCATTGTGTTTTGTACAATCACGTTGCTATCACTGGATTCTTCATCAGTACATTCATATAAACGCCCTTCTCTTAATATTATACAGGGCGTTACAAAAAGGTACGGCCAAACTTTCAGGAAACATTCCTCACACACAAATAAAGAAAACATGTTATGTGGACATGTGTCCGGAAACGCTTAATTTCCATGTTAGAGCTCATTTTAGTTTCGTCAGTATGTACTGTACTTCCTCGATTCACCGCCAGTTGGCCCAATTGAAGGAAGGTAATGTTGACTTCGGTGCCTTTACAAGTACGACACAACATGTGGTTCATGCACGATGGAGCTCCTGCACATTTCAGTCGAAGTGTTCGCACGCTTCTCAACAACACATTCGGTGACCGATGGATTGGTAGAGGCGGACCAATTCCATGGCCTCCACGCTCTCCTGACCTCAACCCTCTTGACTTTCAATTATCGGGGCATTTGAAAGCTCTTGTCTACGCCACCCCGGTACCAAATGTAGAGACTCTTCGTGCTCGTATTGTGGACGGCTGTGATACAATACGCCATTCTCCAGGGCTGCATCAGCGCATCAGGGATTCCATGCGACGGAGGGTGGATGCATGTATCCTCGCTAACGGAGGACATTTTGAACATTTCCTGTAACAAAGCGTTTGAAGTCACGCTGGTGCGTTCTGTTGTTGTGTGTTTCCATTCCATGATTAATGTGATTTGAAGAGAAGTAATAAAATGAGCTCTAACATGGAAAGTAAGCGTTTCCGGACACATGTCCACATAACATATTTTCTTTCTTTGTGTGTGAGGAATGTTTCCTGAAAGTTTGGCCATACCTTTTGGTAACACCCTGTACAAGGGTTTATTAAATTATTCTTCAAAAACGAAAGTACAAAGCCAGTAGCACGCCTGCTTTGTAACGTAGATTTAACGTGGCAAAATGATAAGAACAACACCACGATTATAAGTGACAAGTATTTGTCTCATAAGCTGGACCTGGCATCACGAAAATCGCTATAGGTTAATCGTTGAAATGTTGTGTAACAAAATGAGATCGTCAACCCAGGTCTACATATCCTGAAATATATCTTCTCTCAATCAAGTGAGAAATATGAATTACTAATTTCTAATTGATGCATGGAGATTGTGATATAATTGCACTTATCTGTGAGTTTCCTGCACAGTAGACTGGTTGGACGTACTAGTTTCATAGCCGACTGTCTCCTGCAGACAATCAAATTTTGATTGTGCGCAACAAATAGTTCTGACAATGCATTAATTTTACTTATAATTGTCCGAGCGGTTCTAGGCGCTACAGTCTGGAACCACGCGACCGCTACGGTCGCAGGTTCGAATCCTGCCTCGGGCATGGATGTGTGTGATGTCGTTAGGTTAGTTAGGTTTAAGTAGTTCTAAGTTCTAGGGGTCTGATGACCTCAGAAGTTAAGTCCCATAGTGCTCAGAGCCATTTGAACCATTTTTACTTATAATTTTGTGACAAATTGAGCCATTTGGATGCGTGGGTGAATCAAGTATACATTTTCATTTGTCTACGGGCCAAATTAAATTAACATTGACTTGAATTCGAGTGTACGCGTTATTCTTACTGGCACAATAGGCCTTGTGTAGGACTGCGTCATTAAAGTGATCCATCACACACGATGTGAAGAAGGAAGGAACATTATGGTGTAGCATCTCTTGATTAGCAATGTTATTAGAGACGGAGGACAAGCTAGGATTGGGAAAGGATGGGGAAGGAAATTGGCCGTGTGCTACCAAAGTTCGTTACAGTGGGCCTGGAATGAGATTTACGCACAGTCAGGTCGTTGTCGAAGTTGATACGATAGACGTTTTGGCCTGTAGAAATCTTGCACCGCACAAGGCGTTACGCAAGTGTCATTGTGTGACGCTGTCCGCGTAGCTGATGCGCATGCGTGCGGTGAGGACGAAGGCCGTGGAGGCAAGCCAAGAGTCACCAGCAGGGGCGACAAATGGGCGGCTGAGAGCTAACGTGCGTCATCCCACTAGCCGCCACGCACAATACTGGACTTTATGTTCGGATCCTCATCTGAATGCATATCAGTGATTTTGCTAATACATTGCCGGAAAATTTAAGTTCATACAAATAACTCGACGTAATAAATTGCAGCGATATATCAATGAAGGTTTTATACGTGAAAAAGACCTGGAAATAGCGGAAGGCTTTAAATGGATAACATAATGGTGAGCCTGAGGTTTCGAAAACAGATTTCAGGGGGATGTGGGGACGTTATTAATAATTTATTGGTTATGAATTGCGGAACAAAACTGCAGAACTGTAGGAAATTAAGCAAATGTGACCTGGATAAGTTGAAAGAACCAATGGCTCTCGGGATTTTAAAATAGCGGATTTTGTGACGTTTCTCTAAAAAAAAAGGGGGGGGGGCTTGTGTAAGGAACGCAACAGAAGAGAAATAGGTAGTCTTGAGAGATGAAATAGTGAAGGAAGTGCAGAATCAAATAAGTAAAAAGACACACGGGAGAATATAACAAGAGCTGTTAAACGTAACTGAGAACGGGAGAAAATATAAAAATGAAGAACCGAATGAAACAGGCCAAAACCAATGCAGATGTCTAAAAGATTCAATTGCAGGGAGTCCAAATTGCCACATCAAAAATGGCTAGGCAGAAATGCAAGGATATAGAAGCATTCACATTTAGGAAAGAGACAGATGACGACTGTGTGGTGATTGAAGAGAACTTTCAAGAAAGCTGAAGCAGACGCATGAATATGACTCGGTGCCCCACTGCAGACTCCTAACTAAGGTACGAGCATGTGGAACTGGTTCCCAAGTATGTGAGTGGCTCGAAGACTTCTTAAGTAATTGAACCCAGTACGTTGTCCTCGATGGTGAGTGTTCATCGGAGGTGAGGATATCTACTGGAGCGCCCCAGGGAAGTGTGGTACGTCCGCTGTTGTTTTCTATCTACATAAATGATCTTTTGGATAGGGTGGATAGCAATGTGCGGTTGTTTGTTTGCTGATGATGCTGTGGTGTACGGGAAGGTGTCGTCGTTGAGTGACTGTAGGAGGATACAAGATAACTTGGACAGGATTTGTGATTGGTGTAAAGAATGCCAGCTAACTCTAAATATAGATAAATGTAAATTAATGCAGATGAATAGGAAAAAGAATCCCGTAATGTTTGAATACTCCATTAGTAGTGTAGCGCTTGACATAGTCACGTCGGTTAAATATTTGGGCGTAACATTGCAGAGCGATATGAAGTGAGACAAGCATGTAGTGGCAGCTGTGGGGAAGGCGGATAGTCGTCTCCGGTTCATTGGTAAAATTTTGGGAAGATGTGGTTAATCTGTAAAGGAGACCGCTTATAAAACACTAATACGACCTATTCTTGAGTACTGCTCGAGCTTTTGGGATCCCTATCAGGTCGGATTGAGGGAAGACATACAAGGAATTCAGAGGCGGGCTGCTAGATTTGTTACTGGTAGGTTTGATCATCATGCGAGTGTTACGGAAATGCTTCAGAAACTCAGGTGGGAGTCTCTAGAGGAAAGGAGGCGTTCTTTTCGTGAATTGCTACTGAGGAAATTTAGAGAACCAGCATTTGAGGCTGACTGCAGTACAATTTTACTGCCGCCAAATTACATTTCGCGGAAAGACCACAAAGATAAGATAAGAGAGATTAGGGCTCGTACAGAGGCATATAGGCAGTCATTCTTCCCTCGTTCTGTTTGGGAGTGGAACAGGGAGAGAAGATGCTAGTTCTGGTACGAGGTACCCTCCACCACGCACCGTATGGTGGTTTGCGGAGTATGTATGTAGATGTAGATGTAGACATCAAAATCTCAGATGGAAAATCAGTAATAAACCCAGAAGAGAAAGCTGAAAGGTGGAAGTAATATTTAGAGGGGCTATACAAGAGAAATAATCGTGAAGGCAATATTATTGAAAATGAAGAAGAAGTAGATGAAAATGATAAGATAGAGCGAGAAGAATTTGACAGAGCGCCGAAAGACTTAAACTGAAATAAAGCTTGAAGTAGACGACATTCCCTTGGAAGTGCTGATATCCTTGGAAGAGCCAGCCACGACAAAACTCTTCCATCTGGCATGAAAGAGTTTGAGATAAGCGAATTACCCTCAGACTTAAGTAATAAAATAATTCCAATTCCAAAGATGATAGGCGCTGGTAAGTGTGAATATTACCTAACTTTAATTAATCATGCTTGCAGTACTGACTCGAATTATTCGCAAAAGAATGGAAAAAAACTGGCAGAATTCGACCTCGGGGAAGACCAGTTTCGGTTCCGAAAAAATGCAGAGACAGTTTAAAAGAAAGCGACGATACATTTTACGTGAAGAATTAACCCTGTGAAAGATGTGAGACGCATTTGTTGATTGCTGACAACAGACAAATTTGAAAACTAATATCTTGGTAATGCTTGGAAAGAGAATCCAACAGTTTTTGTACATTTATTTGCAACTGAAGAAACAAAGTGTAGCCGATTTTTATGTGCTGAAAATGTTAAAGTACTTGTTTTCTGGAATTGTAAATGATTGTTGTTTATTGATTACTAGAAAAGGATAAAATAATGACTAACAAACTCTACACAAATCATCTACACCAAATGAAAGAAAAAATACGTGTGAAGAGATCTGAATTTTGAAAGCGAAAAACGTTTGTTATTAGGACAATGCACATGGCTATAAAGGTTTTGATAAAGGAAAACCGCCGGCCGAAGTGGTCGTGCGGTTAAAGGCGCTGCAGTCTGGAACCGCAAGACCACTATGGTCGCAGGTTCGAATCCTGCCTCGGGCATGGATGTTTGTGATGTCCTTAGGTTAGTTAGGTTTAACTAGTTCTAAGTTCTAGGGGACTAATGACCTCAGCAGTTGAGTCCCATAGTACTCAGAGCCATGTGAACCATTTTTTGAAAGGAAAACCATGGGAGCTGAAGCAGTAATTGCTGAAACATTCACCTTATTTGAAAGACTTGGCACCACCTGTTTTGCACCATTTCCTCGCAGTCTTTCAGTACCAGGGCAAGAAAATTTTATTTTTCCCTCCTCTCGTCGCCACGTATCTTAATGATAGCAGAAACTGAAAATAAAGTAATTCCAGAATTTCGCATAAGGGTCAATAGCATTCTCCGGAAATAAATAGTTAGAAGATAGTTCCGCAGTCACACATGACGAAAACCGTAGGTAATTGTTGCTATGATACTACTAATAAAACGTCGTAAACCACTGGCACTAAGAGTGGCCAGCATGTTCTCCACACATGAACCCTATCGAACATACCTGGGATATATTGAAAAGGGCTGTTTCAATCTGGACCAACAGTTCCTTGATGGACTTGTGGATAGTACGCCACGACGAATACAGGCATGCATCAATGTAAGAGAATGTGAACCCTGTAAGTTTTCTGTTAACAGTTTGGTGACAACCGTAGTATGACTTACTCGTCCGACGTATTATATATAACACTTGTAACAGTAGCAGAGCGTACTTACCTTAAGCTATTGGTTTTTCTCTTCCTCGAACGTAAATACGACTGTTCTGCCACTGTCTGGAAGCACTGTTATCCTTGTAAGGAAACACAAGACGGTGGAGATTTCTCCTTCTGCCGCATCCTTCTCCGATGGCCCTGCTTTACGTTACTGTTTTCCTAACTCAATGCGGGCAAGAATTGCGATGGTCCTTTAAACATGCCAGGATCTCTTCCCCTCCAATTCTTGTTGAAGAGAGCCAGTACGTTGTCATTGTTATCTCTAATCTTTTTTCCTCGGTATGGGCTCATCTTATATAGTGTCGTGTAACACCAGTTTAGTTTGCCGAAGTATTTGTTACATCCTTCACTCCAACAGACTTGGAGTTACTTGCAGCCACGTTTCATGGGATTTCAGCCCATTCCTCGTTGAAATACGCAACCACGCTACGTTCCCTGCGGCCCTCCATGGTTGACTATACATCAGTACTTCTCATGCACCCTCAGTCGCGTTACAATCACAGCAAAGTTAGGACGGGCATATTTTTGTGTGAGATAACTCGTTCAGTCTATGTAGCCTGAACGATTATCTCTCCGGATCGATTTACATAATTGCCCCCAACTGATGTATCAAGATAGGCAACAGTGATATATGGTGTTTGTAACGCTTCACCATGATATTCCCGTACCTAAACACAAGAAAAGCATCAAATCACCAGAAAAATTCTCACACACTGTGAAGCGGCCTGTGCGGACGGAATCATTATTCGGACTACACCCTCAGACTCGTATTCGGCAGGAACGGGGTGAAATCTTCGAAAGACCGCTCGGAGTTAGCTTTCCCGTCGCTTCCCAAATGTCGAGGAGAAAGTTCATTACCGAATATATGGTGCTACTGAAAAAAGACGTTCAACTGTTCAGATATTAGTAACGGACGAAGTCACAAGGAAAATAGCTTACAAACATTTGCTTGACCTTTTTTTTATTTTGCTTCTGGACAAAAACTAATTTGTGATATTCAAGATAAATGGCACTCCCTGTTCAGGTTACTAATACACACATCAAAAAAGTTTTGCATCACCTCGGTTCCGACAGTTCCGTAAACTGTACAGAAAATTGGAATAGAGATCAACATAAACATCATTTCCGCCCTATTATTGCTCATCAAAACCACACGTTGCATGTTGTACCACCATACAGCGAGACCTTCAGAGGTGGTGGTCCAGACCGCTGTACACATCGGTACCTCTAATACCCAGTAGCACGTCCTCTAGCATTGATGAATGCCTGTATTCGTCGTGGCATACTATCCACAAGTTCATCAAGGCACTGTTGGTGCAGATTGGCCCACTACTCAACGGCGATTCGGCGTAGATCCCTCAGAGTAGATGATGGGTCACGTTGTCCATAAACAGCGCTTTTCAATCTATCCCATGCATGTTCGATAGGGTTCATGTCTGGAGAACACGCTAGCCACTCTAGTCATGACGGAAGTCATTCACAAAATGTGCACGATGGGGGCGCGAATTGTCGTCCATGAAGACCGATGCCTCGCCAATATGTTGCCGATTGGTTGCACTGTCGGTTGGAGGATGGGATTCACGTATCGTACAGCGTCACGGCGCCTTCCATGACCACCAGCGGCGTACGTCGGCTCCACATAATGCCACCCCAAAACAGCAGGGAACCTCCACCTTGCTGCACTCGCTAGGCAGTGTGTCTAAGGCGTTCAGCCTGACCGGGTCGCTTCCAAACAAGTCGCCGACGATTGTCTGGTTGAAGGCATATGAGACACTCATCGGTGAAGAGAACGTGATGCCAATCCTGAGCGGTCCATCCGGCTAGTTGTTGGGTCCATCTGTCCCGCGCTGCATGGTGTCGTGGTTGCTAAGACGGACGTCTGTATTGAAGTTGCGCATCATGCAGCCTATTGCTCACAGTTTGAGTCGTAACACGACGTCCTGTGGCTGCACGAAAAGCATTATTCAACATGGTGGCGTTGCTGTCAGGGTTCCTCCGAGCCGTAATCCGTAGGTAGCGGTCATCCACTACAGTAGTCGCTCTTGGGCGGCCTGAGCGAGTCAGTTCCTGTCTCTCTGTATCACCTACGTGTCCGAAAAACATCGCTTTTGTTCACTCCGAGACGCCTGGACACTTCCCTTGTTGAGAGTCCTTCCTGGCACAAAGTAACAACCACGGCGTCGACCGTCTATTCATGGTTGAACTACAGACAACACGAGCCGTGTACCTCCTTCCTGGTGGAATGTCTGATGGGCTGTCGGACCCCCTCCGTCTAATAGGCGCTGCTCACGCATGGTTGTTTACATCTTTGGACGGGTTTAGTGACGTCTCTGAACAGTCAAAGGGACTGTGGCTGTGATAATATATCCACAATCAACGTCTATATTCAGGAGTTCTGGAAACTGAGGTGATGCAAAACTTTTTTGATGTGTGTAGTATTACGAATTATTTGATACTTTCTAAAACTGAAAATAAACTCATCCTTATGAGAGTTCATGTTGTTGCTAAACACAGGATAATCACAAAATTGGGAAGAAGAAGAAACTGTGAGGGCCTCAAATTTAGCAATATAATGTCACTTCAACTTTTCTACCTTTGTAAACTGACGCCTTAAACACTATTGTAAACAAATGTTCTTGTGCAGCTATGAGTTCCAGCCTTTGAATCGGAAGACGTAGCTAAATTTCCGAACCAGCCGCCATTATTATTCTCAGGCACAAAGTCTGTCTCAGCACGCTTGGGCATTTTTATATGATACAGTGCAGCGTCGTCAACAGGTTAAGGTATAGACTGAATTTACCGTCATTCGTGACTACTCTGCGGAGACATGCATCGTCACAAGATTAAAGAGCGAGACAGGTCTTCTTGCAAGCGGCGTTTTGAATATTGTACCACGAATTCAGTTAACTGCTCCGACACCCTAGCTGGTAGACATCCCCCAAATGGGGAATATGCAGATCTGAAATTGGGTCGGGCACACGGTTTAAACCTGCCACGGAGATATCTTTCCAAGGGAAAGCATCCGCATTAAAAATTTCGTTTTTGGTGGGATCGGAACGGAAGAAAAATGTCTGAGACGCGTCTGTTTTCATCCGTGTACATGAGATGGTGAAACCTGCACATGGCCTACTGCTCTAGAAAAGCACCAAAGGGACCGGCGAGCTAACGTCCCCATCCCAAGGGCAGAACACCATCAGCATTGTCACATGCCCTCACTCCATGAGGCACTACGGAGAGATTTTGAATCTAATCCAGGACATTGGTGCAAAGACTGGTGATGAAATTTACACCGTCACCCTTGCCGGCTAAATACTGACGAGCGATATTTATGACAGTAGATAAATATTTGATAGTGACTGCTACCCGTATGGGGGATATGGACTCTACTGTCATGCTTTTTATGTTTACTGCGTGGTTTAATACAAGAAATTGTTTCACTGTCTCCTTACTTTGTAATTTTATTTCCCATGACACTGAAAGGCTTCAACAAAACACAATATGATTATACTTTCCTATAATTTCTCGAAACTGTGCAGCTTGTAATTCGTAGGCCGGAGTGGTTTCAACACGAAGGAGCATCGGTACGTTAGGCACATGTTGTTACGGACTGCTTTGATAGGCAGTTTGATTGTCATAGTCCTGTTCTGGAACACTTAGGGCGCTCGGTATGATGCCGTCGAAATATTTCTGCCGGTGGTAATATTGAAGCCCTAGTGTACGAGACTGAGGTCGATGTTCACATGGACCCTGTTGTTAGACTGTTGGACCCACTGAAGATGTGCGTCAGTTTCTCGCGATTCTACAGTGTGTGCGGCTGTCAATCATGTATAACTTTACAGCGTAACTATGGCGACCGATATATTCAACAATTTCTTTGAAGAAACTGTTCTACACAATAACAGATTTTGACCAGTATTGTAATAAAGGACACATCCGTGACTGGCGATTGTTGTACTGCTCAAGTGTTCGTGTGATTATTGTTCCTACTAGAGTCGTCAGAACATAATGGGTAACCGACTGGTTCATTATCAATATCACAATCCTTATATCACGGTCCCTGAGATATTATCCGTAAAACAAACAATATTTTCAAACATATGTAGGAAACCATGAACACTATCTGAAACCAATTAGAAAATTCCCTGATCAATCTCAAAAGTGATACCTTCTCTTAAGGAATCGAAAGGGGAAGGTAACCTTTGGAGCTGGTCAAGCTAGAACACAACACTTCTGGTGTGGTAAGCGGCTGAGCACAGTAGCTGAACATTTATTGATTTGCTTAGTTTACCCAGGTGTACACAGGCACACGGAAAATTCATATCTTAAAAAAAATAAAACGAGTAATCCTTGAAACATTAATACCATGCAAATTTATTACAACGTAAAATCTTCCAAATAATTTAAAGGTAATTACTGAAATTCTAAAGTACTGAAATTTTTCCTTTAACCTTTAAAAATTTACAATGAGCCAAGGTATTTAGAATAATCACTTAAGATCTAGATTGCCCAAGTTTTCTTTTCCTTTACACATTAGAACCAATAACTTTAAAAATCTAAAATTATCCATGGCATTCTTTCTTGACCAAATAAGCTTTAGTTTAGAAATTTTTTCACGTTAGTGCACTGTAACTGGCCATAGGCGCACTGACATGTGAACTACTTAACACGAGTTCAATCAATCTACTTGTGAGAAAACCAACGCTATGGTAATTACAGAATAAACAATAAAAAAATTTGATTACAGTACACTGCAGCATAACATGTCCTAATGTTGCCGCACACAAATCAATCTTTCATCAGTATCAGATATCTCAATTCATGGCTCACTTTGCTACAGTCTCAGGCTGAGTACAAACTCTGTAACGACAAATTATCACTATCAGTCTTATCCAACTTTGCGTCCCCCCTGCTTCTTGAACATGAGGAAATTCGGAACGGTACAGTTAAATCTTGATGAGATTGACTGACAGCTTTGTAATCACAGAAATTAATTAACTCCTTTACATGCAAATTCTGGCCAGTGGTATTTGAGAACATGTATCCACAATCACAAAGTGCCCTGAAGCTGACATCACTTCTCTATAACATCATGCACACAGTTCAACATGACTTACGCACTCCTGAAGTCTGCATCAGAAAGGCATCAGATTAGCCACGCATACTTGGAAATTTGCACAACACTGCCAGGGTGCAGTTTCGTAACACTACACTCAACGATAAGCTCAACTCCCTCTTCGACGCAACATCCAATGTGACGTGTCCCAGTGGAACTAGGAAAAATGTTCCCGGGACTTGCTAACCGAAAACAATTCAATTTACAGGATGAGCCTGCACGCGATCGGAGTCAATCAGAGACGGACGAATTATTGTCCCAGCCAAGGCGAATGACCCAACTCTAAACAGAACGCCGAAGCTATCAGAAAACAGAATGTCGAAATTTAAAAAAAAGGGTCAAATGAAATGACAAAATTGGTTACTATTCTTGTTTCTCCGTTTACGTATTGCTCAGAATCAACAAACAGTTCAGGTACAAGTGATACCTCATCCGAGATATTTATTTACTAGAAATCCATACTATGTAAAATACAATAAACGTTGACTCATTTTCAGGGGCGTTAATAGAAAACGCAGAAGTGCTGAGGCTGGCTGCTCCTTCCTCGTCGCAGTGACTCATGTGTGTAAATGTGTCGTGTGGATGTCTTATATGAATGTTTGTGGAGTAGGGTGTTGAGTTCGTATTGTTAGGCCTGACTACCAGTTGCCCTTGCTCCATGAAATCTGGTCATAAGGAAGCTCTCCTTCTCTCCCTGACCAAATACTGGTGATGTAAAGTTCTTCTACGACCGACTACGGGGGGAGCCGAAGTTTCAGTGAAGGACACCAAACTCAGTATCATTTAAAGCACATACAAACTACCACAAAACCTACAACAATGAGGTCGCTGCGATTTAACCAGTAGCATCCCACCGACAGACGTTTACCTGTAAATCTAGTATCTTTAAATCTAAGAGTAACCCAAGTTTTGAAATAACGTTAATGTCTCAGGCCTATGCACTTTCCATTCCGGTTATTTGGCCTGATATCATGCTCAGAGTGAAATAAACAGGTGAAATATTACTACCATATTTAAATGTTGTTTTTAAAATTAATTTTGAACATCGTGTGTATCCGAAATTGTGTTGCCGTTCCTTGTAAAAGATAACTTCAAATGGCAATTTACTAATTCTGCCTTTCGAAAAGCAAACTGTTCCTTAATACTGAAAATGCATAATACGTTTTGGTAAATTAAGGGGATTGTCATTAAAGTCAATAATTCAATATTTCGTGGAAACAAATAAGCTAGACAGTTGAGATTGAAGAACACGTAGACCTACTTGAAACGCAGACGTACGTATTTTGTTTGTTAACGAAATATTTGTAGAATTTACTTGAATGAAAATAATAAAAAAGACCAGGACAGAACACAGTTATATCTGAAGAAAACTTTGTCTGCTTTGAATTAGAAAGACCGGCTGCAGAAGAATCGCCCCAAAATGTAGAATTACTCCATAAGCCACACTTCTCATTTGTAAACGTAGGGGAGAATTTTTTTGGTTAAATTAGTGATTCTTTGCAAGGATCGACAAGAACGTAGTAACGAATAAAGAAACTTAACAACCCGTTATTTTCTGGCAGAGTTTGATTCTTATTTAACTTTCGCCCGTATAAATCCTGTTCAAACTTCCTGGAGATTATTTGGAACTGATATGGAGAAAGATCAGCACTTTAAAACTAGAAATTGCTGTGATGGCGTCGGTTACTAATAGCAAGATGGCTTCGTTAGACTTTTCGCGTGTGTTAGCATTCTACAAAAGCAATGCGTGGCGTCAATCGACATTTTACTAAGTATTATTTTATTGTGATTATTGAGATTCTCTTTCGCATAATAAGGTTACCCTTCGTTAATTTGTGCTGGGAGACTGTTTCTGTATAGAGCTGTATGTATACAGTCCACGTATTGCATATATAGTTTAGTTTATACTACTTGGCAATAGTTTATGATTAAAAGCATAGCCTGACAAAAAAGTGAAGCAGACATGGTAGGCTGTCAACCTAACATCATCCGCGTGTATGAAAATGATTAGAGTTGTAAAATGTTCAGGTGTGTGTGAATTCCTAAGGGACGAAACTGCTGAGGTCATCGGTACCTATTCTTACCCATTACTTAATCTAACTTATGCTAAGAACAACACACGCACCCACGCCCGGGGGAGGACTCGAACCTCCAGCAGGAGCAGCCGGGCAGTCCGTGACATGGCGCCTCAAACCACGCGACCACTCCGAGCGGCTAGAGTTGCAATTCTCTGTGATGGGTAGAACGGCCACTGGATTGCGTTAGTGGTGTTTGTGTGTAGTGTTATTAACAGGCCTGGCAGGGTACATAAGGTGCGTGAACAGTTCAGATGTTGAGTAATCACTATAAAGAACACGAAGATGCCGCGTACTCAGACTGCGTTATCAGCATTTGAGAGAGTTTGAAATGGGGCTCGTTGTGGGTCTCCATTTGGTCGCCTGCTCAAATCATCCAATATCCAGATTAGTGTCATAAGTGACAGCGGCCGGAAACGTGAGGGTAGATATACTCGTCGTCACGATTCCGGTCGACCAGTGTGACTACCACAAGGGAGGGTCGCCGTATTGTGCTCCAAGGACAGTGAAACCCCTCCAAATCTGCGCTGGCCCTACGAGAACAAGTAACTGACTCCCTGCAATATTCTGAGACGTTCCGCACCATTGTTTGGAGACTAGCAGCAGTCAGACCAGAGAATTACCGTCTCTTACGTAAACTGCCGTTAACACCACAGCACAAACGGCTGCGTCTGGACAGGTCTTGTGAGCAGGAACCATTGACTGTCGATGAATGACGTCACCATGTGTTCATCGTCTTGGCGTCTTAGTGTGAGAAGCCATAGGGTATGACTTCAGGTCATAGCAGGTAGTGATTGCGGGAACTGCGACGATACACGTATTGATTGTGGGAATTGTGACAACAGTTTGTCACGGAGATATCCTGCGTCCTCGTGTGTACGTCTGTGGCGACAGTATCGTGATGCCATTTTCCAACAGAACTATGGTCGTCCACACATGGGACTTGTTTCTATGAAATGTTTACTTGATAGTGAGGTAATTCTGCGGCCAACAATATTCCCAGATCTGTGCCAGATAAGACATGTGTGGGACCAGCTCGCACGTTACCTCCGTCCCATTGCCGGTATCCTGGACATCAAGTACCAGTGACAATAATTGTGGGCCGTCTTACCTTAGGAGGGGACACAACGGCTTTACGAGATCCATTGCAACAGAAAAAGTACATACATGCAGGTCTTAGTGAGAAGTGGCCTCATACTGATAAATTCTTTGTAAATTTGACTTATTTTGCAATCAATGCCATAACATCAGGTACTCTCTCAGCACGTGAAGTTTCGTTTCATCTCTTTCTCTTTTCTTTATCAGGAAGTGTATCTTGCATATCTGACTATTCTAAGTTGGACGTAAAGACATTTGTTCATACTGTTTTGCAAAACTGTTTGAATAAGTTACGTTCCTGGGTATCGACAGTTCAACAAGCGATACAATGCGCTAGTTGATTTTTACTCTGTGGTCTTATTCTTTCGTGAAGTCATCATTTACGATATTTTTACTTTTAAACAGTTGAAAGGTCGAGATCGACAATCTAACTAAACAAGATCTCCGTAAGACACTTATTCAGGAAGTGACATGCCTTTGAGGCGCACTGCTGATGCTAGTGTTTATTTAGAGAGTAGCTCTCTGACATCGAGGAGCTAATTTCCGACAGTCATTCGCACGGTCGATTAGTTAACCCTACTTCGGTGTTCATTTTACATATGTGTTGGAGATGTTCAGGTCAAAAAACACCGGTTTTTTTTTCATTTCCTGTAGGTACACTTTTACACATTTGTGTATTGAAATCACAAATAAAGTTATTATTTAAATAGTTTAATGTATTAATCATTCAGATTCCAAAATAGGGTAGTAAAACAATACAATACAGTAATTGTGTGTGTGTTGATTTTACTACACTACGCCCAACTTTAATTAGTAGAGTTTATATGTGAGTGTAATATGTTTCTTGCAAGTGAACTTTTAACACTTAACGCATTTCACGGAACTTCTGTTGTCAGGTTTTCCACATAGAGGACATCTGCCCCTCTTCTTAGTCCTAGGATCATTTTCTTCCGATGTGGAGGGTGCATATTCAAATGATGATCTTCTCTCTACAGCTTCTCTTGCAACATTTTCTCCTGGAAAATGTACTAGTATCTTCATAGCCCCAGCAGTTAGCTGCTCGGCAAGAGTTTCTAGGAACAGTCTTATTCGTTGTAGCGCGTTTGCTTTCCATGGGGGGTAACTTGCCTTGTATAGCGCATAAGAGTTATGTGGAGACATGTTGATGATATTTGAGGACACAACAATAGACTATCTCTTTGTCTTCCTGTCTACTGTGTAATTCACCACCATTTTGTCTAGTGTGTCCACAACTCCTTTCGTAGCGTTGTAGTCTAAAATAATTTGAGGGTTATCTCTTGGTGCCATCACCGACTTTTGCATCGTGATGTAGTATGCTTTGCACAATTACACATTTGTTTTTCTTTAGGATGCATGATACAAGCGTTGTGCCCAGTTAATAAGCATATATTGACGGAAAGGGCAGTTTCCCCTAAACGCAACAACTTTTCATCTATTGTAACAAAATTATTAGGAGTGTATAATTTAGGTAATATCTCTACCCATTTCTCCCATAAATCCCTTAATGCTGTAAACTTATCTTGTTCACGTCTTTGTAGTCTCGTCTTAGGGTCATCAAATAGAATAACCGTTGTTACTCTTTTGAACGTTTCTAGTCACATTGTAGCTTTGTAAATAGGGCGACCTTCGTACTCATCCAATAAAATTTTAGCAGACTCATTATGTGATTATATACTCCTGCTAATAACAACAGACCATCTAGCACAAGGACATCTATTTTTTTCACTTATCTCCATATAAACCAAATTCCTTCACCATTAGAATGGAGAGGGAAGAGGGGTGAGTATAATGTTTACAATCGATGGAGGAAGGAACAATTTGAAAGCTGAGTATTCATTTGTAATCCGAGAAGTGGAATACCTTGTTGGTCCTGGAAACAGGTGACCTATATTACTTGCAGCATGCCGCCCCTGTCGGAGTAGGGATTCTGTGTTCCAGCCATCTGATTTATTCTTTGACATCATAACAGCCGGCCGCTGTGGCCGAGCGGTTCTAGGCGCTTCAGTCCGGAACGCGCTGCTGCTACGGGCGCAGGTTCCAATCCTGCCTCGGGCATGGATGTGTGTGATGTCCTTAGGTTAATTAGGTTTAAGTAGTTCTAAGTTGTAGGGGACTGATGACCTCAGATGTTAAGTCCGATAGTGCTCAGAGCCATTTAAACCGTTTGAATTTGACATCATAACTGCACTGCTTACCATTTACTGTTCTGGTGTATTATATGCGCCTTCTAGTGAAGATGAAGAGCGGCTTTCCGGAATATGATCTTCATCCTGCGAAACTACTTCATCACTATCAGATATGGTGATCAGTATGTCTGCTGTTTCATCATCTTGCAAAGATCGATGACATGTATACATGTTAGAGGATTTTAAAGTCTGATATACGCTGTAACAAAATCTTTTGCAGTACCGCTTGAAAATGGCCCAACGGTCTAAATTGCAACAGTGAAACAAGTAATTTGTAAAGTCAACGGGAATGTAATGTCCTTTAAAAAATCTTCAAAAAGACCATTATCTTGATAAAAAAATTATAAAATATATGAATTGCAAAGGTATAAACCTAGTGACTTGAGTAGAAGTGAGTCAGTTTAGAAACTGATTTGGTTATAGGAAAACACAATAACTCACACTCCCCCGTCCCTTCTTTCCACAGAAATAGACATTCCGTTGCTCAAAACAACAGTGACTTCACTTCCTTATACCCACTTTACGGCACTCACACACATTCCATTGTTGGAAAACTGACTATTGTGAAAATTAGCTGTAGGCTAGTAGTAAAGCTTAAAATACACAGGGTCCAGAGAGATCCGAACAGCATGGGAACTACTATTTCTGCCGATGCTAAACTAAAGTTGCAAAGTATTTTATTTTTTTTCTGTCAGAATATACTTTAAGGGCTAACAAAGGGAAAGAAGGCAGTTTCTTAAAACCAAATATTTTTAAAATTACAAACCATCAAAAATAGAACCGTAGACCTTACGAGTGTTTAATCAGCAAGTCGCCAGCAGAGGTTGTGGAAGCCCACTGAGCGGCCACTACGAGAGCGAGAGTGAGCAGCGCGGGCGGCCTGCAGGCGGGGCCACTGCGAGTCGAGCGGCTCACACCTCGCCACTGCTCTCACACCGAGACGCCCACCGCAGGCGTCGCCGCAGCAGTTGCGCGGCCTGGCGGTGGAGCAGTCGCGCACTAAGCGGTTTGACCTGCAGCGTACTTACATCACCGCTCCTCCTCAAACAGCGCCAGAAGCGCACAAAAATGGAGCAAGTACACTACTGGTCATTAATATTGCTACACCACGAAGTTGACGTGTTACAGACGCGTTATTTAACCGACAGGAAGAAGATGCTGCGATATGCATGATTAGCTTTTCAGAGCATTCACACAATGTTAGCGCCGGTGGTGACACCTACAACGTGCTGACATGAGGACAGTTTCCAACCGATTTCTCATACACAAACAGCAGTTGACCGGCGTTGCCTGGTGAAACGTTGTGATGCCTCGAGTAAGGAGGAAAAATGCGTACCATCACGTTTCCGACTTTGATAAAGGTCGTATTGTAGCCTATCGCGATTGCGGTTTATCGTATCGCGACATTGCTGCTCGCGTTGGTCGAGATCCGATGACTGTTAGCAGAATATGGAATCGGTCGGTTCAGGAGGGTACTACGGAACGCCGTGCTGGATCCCAACGGTCTCGTATTACTAGCAGTCGAGATGACAGGCATCTTATCCGCATGGCTGTAACGGATCGTGCAGCCACGTCTCGATCCCTGATTCAACAGATGGGGACGTTTGCAAGGCAACAAACATCTGCACGAACAGTTCGACGACGTTTGCAGCAGCATGGACTATCAGCTCGGAGACCGTGGCTGCGGTCACCCTTGACGCTGCATCACAAGCAGGAGCGCCCGCGATGGTGTACTCGACGACAAACCTGGGTGCACGAATAGCAAAAACGTCATTTTTTGGGATGAATTCAGGTCCTGTTTACAGCATCATGATGGTCGCATCCGTGTTTGGCGACATCGCGGTGAATGCACATTGGAAGCGTGTATTCGTCATCGCCATACCGGCGTATCACCCGTCGTGATGGTATGGGGTGCCATTGGTTACACGTCTCGGTCACCTCTTGATCGCACTGACGGCACTTTGAACAGTGGACGTTACATTTCAGATGTGTTACGACCCGTGGCTCTATCCTTCATTCGATCCCTGCGAAACCCTACATTTCAGCAGGATAATGCACGACCGCATGTTGCAGGTCCTGTACAGGGCCTTTCTGGATACAGACAATGTTCGACTACTGCCCTGGCCAGCACATTCTCCAGATCTCTCACCAATCGAAAACGTCTGGTCAATGGTGGCCGAGCAACTGGCTCGTCACAATATGCCAGTCACTACTCTTGATGAACTGTGGTATCGCGTTGAAGCTGCATGGGCAGCTGTTCCTGTACACGCCATCCAAGCTCTGTTTGACTCAATGCCCAGGCATATCAAGGCCGTTATTATGGCCAGAGGTGGTTGTTCTGCGTACTGATTTGTCAGGATCTATGCAGCCAAATTGCGTGAAAATGTAATCACATGTCAGTTCTAGTATAATATATTTGTCCAATGAATAGCCGTTTATCATCTGCATTTCTTCTTGGTGTAGCAATTTTAATATCCAGTAGTGTATAATAGAGAAGGAAAATTAAAGAGAAACGAACTGTGGATGAGATTTTCGATCTTCCAGCGCAACCGCGATGCCGCAACCAGCGGCTGCGAATTGCTCGACACTGGTTTCATTTCGATCGCAGAAATGTATGAATAACAGTCCTCTGTCTAATTCGCTGAAATGTTTAATAGCTTCGAGATGTACTGTACCTATAGTTAATTTGAAATTATATTAATTCGAGCCCCAACTAATATGAATCTGAAATCTACAGCTTCCGTGGATATACTTATCTTGCTGTCGTTTCCTGTCCAGGATTGCAGTTCCACGGCTTCGTATGTTGATAGATTTTTTTTTTAACTTTGTAAATAACGAATAAAAACTTCGCGTAATATTTGTTTCTTTGGCTTCGAAAATAAAGACAGTATTAGTGAGACGAGGTGCACTCAACTACCAGAGGTTTTCAGAATGTTTCCAGAACTAACAGTGTAACACACCAATAGATGACAGCACAAGGGTGTACGCTCAGGCATAAGGAGCACCGCCTTCACAAGAGTAGTCAGTCTGGAGAGAGACGGCGTCCTGTTTACGTGCGGGACTGTGAATTCGGTACTATTATCACCACGTTTACTACCAAACCTAGGATATCAGCAAGTTAGAACAATGAGCGAAGCTTGTCAAACTGGGGAAATCCCCCACATGCTCGCCTGCTATGATTCGGCAGGTGTACGGTGATGTTACAATGAGTAGTGCTAGATGATATGAGTAGCAGACGTCACTAGAAACAATAAGAGATCAGGGGGCCCTCCCGTGAGCAAAATACCCGAAAACGTCGAAACCAGTCTGCTACTTGTGCATAGTCGGACAATGTAGAACATTGCTGCCATTCTGCCATTGTTCGTATGTCGTAGGGAACAGTGCAGGCAACCGTCACGCGTGATTTCAGCATGCGGCGTGTTACTACCTAGTTGCTGACCCAAGAGCAGAGGGAACGCCGCAGAGAAATAAATAATGTACTTTCTTGTCAGCAAAGCTAGCTTAAACACTTTGATACCTCTTCGAATCTTACTGCATCAGTGTTGCCAGCTTCATGATAGGTAAACAATAAAGTCCGCTTCCTACACCCATCGACTGTGCCCACAGCTGGTGCTCCTGCTCAAACGCCCCGCCCCGCTCTTCATCACACCTGGGATTGCGTCTTTCAGTCTGTAGGCTTGTGAAGGCATTCTAGAAGCGTCAGACAAACCCTACGAGAATTACGTGCCTCACGAACCACATTACATCTACCTGATTACTCTGCTATTCACAATAAAGTGCCTGGCAGAGGGTTCAATGAACCATCTTCAAGCTGTCTCTCTACCGTTCCTCTCTCGAACGACACGCGGGAAAAACCAGCACTTAAATTTTTCTGTACAAGCCCTGATTTCTCTTATTTTATCGTGATGATCATTTCTCCCTATGTAGGTGGGTGCCAACACAATGTTTTCGCAATCGGAGGAGAAAACTGGTGATCGAAATTTCATGAGAAGATCCCGTCGCAACGAAAAACGCCTTTGTTTTAATAACTGCCACTCCAATTCACGTATCCCGTCTATGGCACTATCTCCCCTATTTCGCGATAGTACAAAACGAGCTGCCCTTCTTTGAACTTTTTCGATGTCATCTGTCAGTCCCATCTGACGCGGATCCCACACCGCAGAGCAATACTCCAGAATAGGGCGGACAAGCGAGGTTTAAGCAGTCTCTTTAGTGGACCTGTTGCACCCTCTAAATGTTCTGCCAATGAATCGCAGTCTTTGGTTTGCTCTACCCACAACACTATCTATGTTATCGTTCCAATTTAGGTTATTTGTAATTGTAATCCCTAAGTATTTGGTTGAATTGACAGCCTTCAGATTTGTGTTACTTATCGCGTAATCGAAATTTAGTGGATTTCTTTTAGTACCCATGTGAATAACTTCACACTTTTCTTTGTTCGGGGTCAATTGCCATTTTTTGCACCATACAGATATCTTATCTAAATCATTTTGCAATTAGTTTTGGTCATCTGATGACTTTATAAGACGGTAAATGACAGCATCATCTGCAAAAAATCTAACAGGGCTACTCAGTTTGTCTCCTATGTCGTCAATACAGATCAGGAACAATAGAGGGCCTATAACACTTCCTTGGGGAACGCCGGATATTGCTTCTGTTTTTCTCCATGACTTTCCGTCTATTACTATGAACTGTGACCTTCCTGACAGGAAATCACTAATCCAGTCGCATAACTAAACGGATATTCCATAGGCACGCGGTTTGATTAGGATACGCTTGTGAGGAACGGTGTCGAAAGCCTTCTCGAAATCTAAAAATATGGAATCAATTTGACATCTCCTGTCGATAGCACTCATTACTTCATGAATATAAACAGATAGTTGTGTTTCACAAGAACGATGTTTTCCGAATCCGTGCTGACTGTGTGTCAATAAATTGTTTTCTTCGAGGTAATTCATAATTTTCGAATACAATATATGTTCGATATCATTTCGAATTATACTAATAGCCAATTATACAGATAATTCAATACTTCCAAATGGCGATGAGAGTCCACCTCAAATTTTTGGTTCTTTCGCATAAATTCATCTATTGAACCGGGATGGAAGGGGATGGAAGTGCTATAATTATACAAAAATAAAATAAAAATCAAACAGAATATTATTCTGATGTATGTCCCACGATGCCGTTTGTTCAAGAGAGCTACGAAACTGAATTTGCATTTGGTCTATGTAAACTATTACGAACGTTGCGGGTGTATCTTTATCAACGTCTTAATTGCTTAATAGTAATAAAACATTGTCTTTTAAATAAAACTAGTTACCTAGAATCGAGGTATTTTGATCCTGTACTTCGATTGAAATACACGAATTAATTGAAAAGGAATTTTTAAAAATTAAAATTAAAATGAATAGTGCTCTCATGTCAGGACTTGCTGGATTAGTTGATCGATTATGTCGGTGTGAATAAGCGGTATTTCTGTCTTCCAATGCATGTTAGTAAAGCTAGGGATATTTCTAAAAGACAAACCAAGAACGAATATTTGAACGAAACGAAGCAAGCTGATAAAGAAAATAAAAGTAAAAATATCGATGTGGAAACGGACAAATAATTTCAAGCAATTTTGTGTAGTGGTCGAAAGCGTCTGTTGTGTAACATTAAAATTAGGTTATGACAACGAAAGCACTTTTTATCTGAAGCAATGGATTTGGAACAGATCGAGTGATTGCAATTTATCTCGGATTTCTGGAAAGAGCGGAGGGTTATTACCATCAAAACCTGACTCTGTGTGCTAACGAGGCTACTGGAAATCTTGCAACAGGAGGAGCGGGGCTGAAGTCCGTTGCCTTTTGTCTATCATCCGGGAAGGAATAATCCGATATGCGATTCAACCCAGTTTCGTCCTGTTCCTAAACATATTCGTTTGCAGGAAAGAGCAGTTGTGATTACCAAAACTGAATGGCAGATATTCAACAACGAGTTTAAAAGCGGTTGAAGAAGCACTGGTAATTAAGACAACTAGGTCACCATAGACAAAACTTTTGTAAGGAGGAAGTTCAAGAAAGCTGGTTGAAATTGTAGGTATTCCAACAGAACAAGCACATTACATCCTACATAAAAAAAACTATACGCCCTAGTTGCTGACAATTTTTTTTTTTTTAAAGGGGAATGTGAAAGACTTAGGTCCTTTGGTGTGACTCCAAAAATGTTTTCATTTAAACTAGGGTAGATTATCACACTGCATAGTCCGACAAAAACTGGATGAGAGATTAACAGATAAATCGAAGACCGTTTTGTCGGTTGGAAAAGTGATAGGCGTATTTTTTTGGAGTTGGAATACAGGGGTACTGGTTAGACGGAGATAGAACCAAAACTTCGCCCTATTATTCTTCATATTCAAAAATGTCTTATGGGACCAAACTGCTGAGGTCAACGGTCCCTAAGCTTACACACTACGTGATCTAACTTAAACTAACTTACGCTAAGGACAACACACACACCCATGCCGGAGGGGGGACTCGAACCTCCGACGGGGCAGCCGCGCGGACCGCTCGGCTACCCCGCGCGGCCAATAATTTGAAACAAATATTGATTACAAAAATAGTCAATACTAGCGCTCAAGAAAGTCACTTCGATCACAATAACGCTTCTGTGGACACGGCAGCATTTACACTGGTAAAAGTGTATGAGTTAGTTATCGAGCAGGGTTCCAAGTGCTTTCTACCTATTCTCTAGCTAGAAGATTTATACCCCATTTCCTGTTATGTTAAAAGTGTGAGCCAGACCAGACTCTAAACGTTTGCCGTTCACGGTAAATTGCTCTACCGACTGATCTCTGCAGGCACGACTCACGACCCGCCGTCATAGGCTGTACTTCCGGCAGTACTTCATCTCTTACCGTCCATCTGTCCTGCATACCCTTTGGGACTAGCTCTTCTGGAAGCCACAGCCTAGGGGATTGTTTCCAGAATGAAACTTGCCAGACCGGGACTCGAATTCGGAAGCTGGATGATACATTTATGTCAGACTGAAGAAATTGTGGAGAAATGAGGTAGCGGTCGCCGCGCTATTCTAGTTTTGGCAACAATGAGTGTAAAGGATGATCCGTTACCCCCTTCCTGCCGCCATCTTCTCTCCCTCGCCCTCACGAGTGGAATTTCTGTTCCCCATCTGTCTGCGTCTAGTCCCAAGTGAAAGTGCGAAAATGTTTTCGAAATGTTTACGAGTCGTGTAACTGAGGTGGGACGTGGTTACAAGCCCGGTATTCATATAGTCGGATGTGGGAAACCGCCTAAAAGCCACATCCAGACTGGTCGGCACTCCGGGCCTTGGCGTTAATCTGCTGGGCGTATTCGATCATGAGGGGCCAGCGCGCCTCCCCAAATCCCGGAAGCGGCGTGCTAATGCGTGCGGTTATCCGGTAGGGTCTGATCTTCGCTACACGAAACAGATAAATATCGAAAGAAAATATGTTGAAAATTAAGTTGGTTGGTTGGACGACAACACAGAACACAGCATGGAGACATTTGCGAACAGTCTTTAACCTGCAGAATCTATAGAGAACAACTGAATGAGATCTACAGTAAAATAACCAACTGACGTAACGAACTATATCTGTCTCTATAATCGAGGGACGTAAGGACATTTTCGTATGTTGACAGTTTGGTGTGCAACATCAGTATTCAGGATTCATATCAACTAATTACGCTCAGATTTGTTGGGATGTTGTTTTTGTTGTTGTTATTATTGTGGTCTTCAGTTCGAAGACTGGGTTGACGGAGCTATCTATGTGGGTCTATCCTCCGTAAGTCTATTCAACTCTGAATAATTGCTGCAAGCTATATCCATTTGAACCTGCTTACTTTATTCGAGCCTAGGCCACCCTCTACAGTTTTTACATCCCCCACCCTCCGACGAACACACAAACACACACACACACACACACACACACACACACACACACACACACACACACACTTCCCTCCATTAAATTTACGATTTCTTGATGCCTCGTGATATGCTCTATAAATCGATCCCTTCTTTTAGTCAAGTTGAACCATAAATTTCTTTTTTAATAAATCCGAATCAGCACCTGCTCGTTTGTTATTAGATCTATCCACCTAATCTTCAGAACTCCTTTGTAGCGCCACATTTCAAAAGCTTGTAATCTCTGAACTGTTTATCGTCGTCGTTTCTCTTCCATACAAGGCACGGTCCGCACAAATACTTCCAGAAAATACTTCCTAACACTGACGCAAATTTACATTAGATTTTAAACTATTCCTCTTTTTCAGAAACGCTTTACTTACTGTAACCGTAGCCAGGAGAGTGAACAAGCGCCGCCTCTTGAGCGCTTTAGGGACGCATGTGGTCATAGGCAGACCTACCTAAGATATGCGTTTGATCGAAAATCTCCAGATTCCAACTGAGCGCGTTCCTTGTCGTCAGGAAATGTAGCTGATGCTATAAAAGTGTAGACTAAAAGGATTCGCGCAACATACGTGTTTCCTGTCAGATTTGCTTTACGTGCCACAGGCGTTCGGGCATTCGGTAAGTGAGATTTTATACAAGTTACACTTGCCTCTATCCGCTATCAGATATCTATTTGTGGAGTGGAAATGACTGTGAAGCATTAATCACAACTACCGCTCTCTTACACATAACAAATTAATTCATATATACCGCACAACTCTACGGTGTGTACTACGACCCAACTGTCAGACATTCAGGTCAATGTAGCAGATGACTCCCACTGCAACTCCTCTGAAAGGAAACACGAGCCCGTTCTGACGGCCGGGTTGCTAACCACAATCACTGACCGCAACATTTAATGCGCTGATTCGCTTAGAGTAGTGTAGTCGATTGCCTCATTGGTCTGCGGGAGTGCTGGAAGAATGTGTCATATAGATATGAACAACGTTACACGAGGTGGAGCGCACCCCGTAGTGTGTTGTCACTGTAGGGTTGGTAGAAGGCAGAAGAGTGGTTCACTAGTAAAGAAACCCGCATGTTGGACGCTGGTACGACCTATCCTTGAGAAGTGCTCCAGTGTTTGGGATCGTACCAGGTCGGATTATAGGAAGACATGGAAGCAATTTAGAGGTGGGCTGCTAGATTTGTTACCGGTAGGTTCGAATAACACGTAAGTGTTATGGAGATGCTTCGGGAACTCAAGTGGAGGGAAGGCAACGTTCTTTTCGAGAAACACTATTGAGAAAATTTAGGGAACCAGCATTTTAAGCTGACTGCCGAACGATTCCGCTGCCGCCAACATATATTGCGCGTAAGGACCACGAAGATAAGATTCGAGAAATTAGGGCTCACACGGAGGCATACTGACAGGCGTTTTCCCCTCACTCTATTTGAGAGTGGAATTGTTGTGTCGGTAGCTGGGCCGACACCGTGAAGTTGAGATGGCTGAAAATGCACGCTAGACTAACGCAGACGGGCGTGATGTACTGGAACAGGATACGTAATTAATGTTAGGAAGAAAAGTACGGAGCAGGATTAATACTTATCTTTAATATCATTGTGGTACATCGATCTTGACGATACACAGGAGACTTTAAGTACAATCACTGTATGGCTAATGGCGCCTTGCTAGTTCGTAGCCATTAACTTAGCTGATGGCTATTCTGTCTCTCGGCTAATGAGAGAGAAAGGCTTCGTACATCTGGTCGGTAGCTAGGTTCTCGTACAACTGGGGCGAGTGCTCTCTCGTATCACGAGACCTGCCTTGGTGGTGGCGCTAGGTCTGCGATTACACAGTGGCGACACGCGGGTCCGACATGTACTAAATGGACCGCGGCCGATTTAAGCTACCACCTAGCAAGTGTGGTGTCTGGCGGTGACACCACAGGAATAGGAAAGGAAATGACAAGCAATGGTACAGGGAACCCTGTGCGACACACCGTACCGTCGCTTGCGGTCTATGAAGATGTAGACGTAGATGTAGAAGGAAAACAGCAGCTTATAAACATTCGTGTTTACGAGGCAGGCCGTTATGAGTTAAAATTTGGCCTTCTTGACTGAACTAGTTAAAGTTTCCCACATGAAGCCAAAAGAGAACATGCGGACCAACTAATGCGTGTCGAGAAAGAAAGATACGAGTGCCGTGGAGGAGAGAAATGGCTCGATACCAGGGTAGGAATGAAGAGAAACTGGACTAGTAAAGGATCCACGAGACTCCTAAAGCTAGTGCAAAAAGGAAACTAGTCGCAGATTAACCTAGCCACTGACATTTCTTAAGGATAATAATTTTTGACATCAATACGGAACACTGCCACTGCACCTGATATTTATAAAAGAGCTACATTTTTTTAAGAAAAATTTTTGATTTCGGTTACCGGTTTCGGCTTCTTGGAGCATCCTCAGACCAAGAAGACGTAAGGAGCCAGTCCAGGGCTGTTGTGACGAAGTGAGCCGAAGCCACGCCCGTGTCCCCCACGACAGCGGCGCCTGACGTCTTTGTCAGCGGAGCGCCCCGAGCGCCCTCGCGTCGTTAATCAGTGTCGGCCCAGGCTGCTGTTACACACCTCGACAAACCGCGCCCTGCGTTTCTTTCACCTCGTTCTCGACATCGCGACGTCTGACTGGCGCCGCGATATTTTCCGTCCAGTGGTGAAACGAGTTCTCAGCCACCGTTGCTCAGTCACTCTAACTTCGCTCAATCATTCAACAGCAGTGCATGCACTTTCCACGCATGGAACCATATTAGACAGACAGCCATATAGAGGATCTACCATCTGCTTTCCCCTTGGCAGTGGATTATTTGTTAAGTAAGTTATTTATTATGCATGGCAGACGTTCGCGTATTGCTCGACGTGCTGTCTTAAACGCGCTTTTCCAAAGAAGCGAAGCGATGCATTCCACATGCCATGTATACAAACACTATGTAATCAAAACTATTCGGACACCCGCCGTTCTAGGCGCAGTCCGGAACCGCGCGACTGCTACGGTCGCAGGTTCGAATCCTGCCTCGGGCATGGATGTGTGTGATGTCCTTAGGTTAGTTAGGTTTAACTAGTTCTAAGTTCTAGGGGACTGATGACCACAGATGTTAAGTCCCATAGTGCTCAGAGCCATTTTTTATCCGGACACCCCCAAAACATACATTTTTCATATTAGGTGCATTGTGCTGCCACCTACTGCCAGGTACTCCATATTAGCGACCTCAGCAGTCATTAGACATCGTGAGAGAGCAGAATGAGGCGCTCCGTGAAACTCACGGACTTGGAACGTGGTCAGGTGATTTTGTGTCAATTGTGTCATACGTCTGTACGCGAGATTTCCACACTCTTAAACATCCCTAGGTACACTCTCTCCGATGTGATAATGAAGTGGAAACGTGAAGGGACGCGTACAGCACGAAAGCGTACGGGCCGACCTCGTAGTTCACTGACAGAGACCGCCGACAGTTGAAGAGGATCGTAATGTGTAATAGGCAGACATCTATCCAGACCATCACACAGGAATTCCAAACTGCATCAGGATTCACTGCAAGTACTGTGGCAGTTAGGCGGGAGGTGAGAAAACTTGGATTTCATGGTCGAGCGGCTGCTCATAAGCCACACATTACGCCCGTGAATGCCAAACGACGCCTCGCTTGGTGTAAGGAGCGAAAGCATTGGACACTTGAACAGTGGAAAAACGTTGCGTGGAGTGACGAATCACGGTACACAATGTGGCGATCCGATGGCAGGGTGTGGGTATGGCGGATACCCGGTGAACGTCATCTGCCAGCATGTGAGTGCCAACAGTAATATTCGGAGGTGTTATGGTGTGGCCGTGTTTTTCATGGAGGGGACTTGCACCCCTTGTTGTTTTGCGTGGCATTATCAGAGCACAGGCCTACATTGTTGTTTTAAGTACCTTCTTGCTTCCCATTGCTGAAGAGCAATTCGGGGAAGGCGATTGGATCTTTCAACACGATCGAGCACTTGTTCATAATGCACGGCCTATGGCGGAGTTGTTACACGACAATAACATCCCTGTAATGGACTGGCCTGCACAGAGTCCTGACCTGAATCCTATAGAATACCTTTGGGATGTTTTGAAACGCCGACTTCGTGCCGGGCCTCACCGACCGTCATCGATACCTCTCCTCAGTGCAGCACTCCGTAAAGAATAGGCTGCCATTTCCCAAGAAACCTTCCAGCACCTGATTGAACGTATGCCGGCGAGAGCGGAAGCTGTCATCAAGGCTAAGGGTGGACCAACACCATTTTGAATTCCAGCATTACCGAGGGAGGTTGCCACGAACTTGTAAATCATTTTCAGCCACGTATCCGGAAACTTTTGATCACACAATGTATCTATATCTCTGTTCTGCAGGTCGTTTTACACCCCTCCCCTTTCTTATCCCATTCCAGAACAGCGCACGTTAGAACATTTGTACGTATTCGTAGATAAAAGTTCTAATTTATTTCATTTTTCCCGTCATGATAATTGTGGGAGAGGTATGTGGGAGGAATTAATGTGTTACATGATGCCTCTCAGAAAGTACGCTCTCGGAATGTGAAAGACAATCCTCACCGTGATGCTTCTGGAACTTGATGGGCATCTCCGTAACGGGACTGTATATATAACGGGAATATAGTCTAATCAGATCGTGAAATACCGAGGGAATTAGGCTAGGGAATGGGAGTTTTGTTATTTGAATAGTAAAATAGCTGATGATGACACAAGCAGAGAGAACATAAAATGGTGACTGACAGTTGCATGAAAGACTCTCTGAAAAACAGAAATTTGTTAACATCAAATATAAATTTAAGTGTTGGGAAGCTTTTCTGAAAATATTCGTCTGGAGTGCAGCGTTGTACGGAAGAGAAACGCGAACGATAAACATTTAAGACAAGAAGAGAATAAAAGCTTCCAAAATGCGGCACTACAGAAGATTGGATGGGTAAGATAGAGTAACTATTGGTGAGGTACTGAATCGGATTGGGGAGAACAGATGTTTATGGCACATCGTTAGTTGTATCCTGTCTCATCGAGGAATTATTAATGCGGGGAGGGGGGGGGGGGGGGTGACCAAAGCTTGAAGATAGTGAGCAGTTTCAAGTGGATATAGGTTCATCTACATCTACATTTATACTCCGCAAGCCACCCAACGGTGTGTGGCGGAGGGCACTTTACGTGCCACGGTCATTACCTCCCTTTTCTGTTCCAGTCGCGTATGGTTCGCGGGAAGAACGACTGTCTGAAAGCCTCCGTATGCACTCGAATCTCTCTAATTTTACATTCATGATCTCCTCGGGAGGTATAAGTAGGGGGAAGCAATATATTCGATACCTCATCCAGAAACGCACCCTCTCGAAACCTGGACAGCAAACTACACCGCGATGCAGAGCGCCTCTCTTGCAGAGTCTGCCACTTGAGTTTGCTAAACATCTCCGTAACGCTATCACGGTTACCAAATATCCCTGTAACGAAACGCAGTAGGTATGCAGATAAGAACACGCTTACACACGATAGACTAGTGTGGAGAGCTGCATCAATCCAGTCTTCGGACTTCACAACAACATAAGCAGGGTGGTCAGAAATAGTCTGAGAAGCTTGTAACGGCGTTTCAGGGGAGGTTGTACTAAGAAATAATTGTTGAGATAATAATTCCATACGCTGCGCCGTTTCAGAGTTACTTAGCAGTGAAGTCAGCCAATCAGGTCCTTGCAAATTCAAGTACTTGCAGGCGCTAACATGCTGTAATGCAGAGACACCTGTGGGTCCATGAGCTACCACTTGTTGAAATGCACATTACCAGATAAAATGTGCCTATTTCGGAAGTGATAAATTTAAGCTAGGTGAGCGAATGCTACATTTGTTCAGTTCCAGGTAACCAAATGAAGAACACGTTTGATGACACTGTCTCTGGAAGTCTGCTTGAATTTGCCCGCCCAACGACTCATTGGCTAACTTCAATGCTAAGTAAATCGGAAGCGGCGCAAGGTTTCGAATTTCTTTTCACAGTTATTTCTGAGCACAACCTGCCCTGAAATACCCCATTGAGCTTTTCAGACTGTTTCGGACCATGCCGTATATTTGCTTCAATGACAAGATTTTCTTTTTCGCCCTCTGTGCGTTTCGAGCGTTAAACCACCGTCAGGTGGAAGACATCCCTTACGATTCTGTGTCTAGCGCCTAACATATGCGATTCTTTCCAGTATCATCCGAGGTGGATATGAAGATATGTTGCGTTTTGCTACGGTAATAATGAACAGAGATTTGTTGCAGCATGTATACATGAGATAGGAAACGATTTAAAGATATAAAAGGTACATGAAGAACAATATTTCTGCTAAATTCTGACGCTGAAAATCGTATATGTTTCTCGCTATAAATCAAATGACACAATTTTGTGTTGTGCTGAAAGAAATTACGCTTTTCGTCAGATATTAAAGCCAAAGAACCTATGTAACAGATCCATAACACTATCACGCACACTAAACGAACCTGTGACGAAACTCGTCTCTTTTCTTTGCATCATCTCTGTCTTCTCTCTTAACTCTGCCTATTAATGGATCAGGACACACGAGCAATATTCAATTATGGTGGAACAATTGTTTCGTAAGCCTCTCCTTTCGTGGATGAGTTACATTTCCGAAGCTTCCAATTAATTTCAGAGTAGCATACGTTTTTTCTATTACGACTTTTAAGAGTTCGTTCCACGTAACGTAGCTCGGAACGGTTTCATTCTGCAGTTATTACTGTTCCATGTGACCTATTATCTCAACAGTGTAATCAAAAATTAATGGGCCTTCCCGTCTGTTGAAGCGCAATACGTTCCATTCATCTACGTCTAGGATCAGCTGCCAATCCCTGCACCAAGCACCGGTCCTCTGCAGGTTTTCCTACATTTCACCACAGTTTTCTTGAGTTGCAACTTTCCTATGTACAACATAGTTGAAGAACAGAAGAATTGTTGGGGGTATCACTGTAAGATTAGTACTTCAGTATCTCTAAACCCAGGCCGCGGGGAAGGTAATTATCCATTCTTCAAATGCGTTCCTAATCTGAACAATTTTAGAACAACATAATTCTTGGGGAGGTACTGCACGATGGCTGCCTAGGTGACTTGAAAGCATTATTCCCATGTGAAAATGTGCAGGAACAGTGCGTGTTTTGACGCGTGGCTCTGACAATCAGTTTGTTATAGCGGTAAGCACTGATACTGGTCGGACGTATCACGCATAAGCGCAGAATGTGCGTAGAATTAGCGCTTGTGTTATTTCTTTGAGAGACGAAGAGAAAGATGCTTTGCCACTGATGCAAATGTTTGGTACGGATACACAGAAACTAATAGTTTCATAAACCCTGTAAGCCGATGACTGAAGCAGTGTTATACTAGCAGCAAAAATACACGTTGTGGCATTCTATCCGACGAATGTTCAGAACACAAATTCGAATGCTACAAAAATTTCTACGACACTAGGCGGGCAGAATTGTTGCATCTAGCTGTACCGAATAAAATAATATCAATTCTAAACAGTAATGTTGGGTGTAGATTGACTCACAGAACACACTTACTGTATGTGCCAAACTAATGACAGTAATTTACAAGTACACTGCAATGTACGTAGTACGTATATCAGCGACCGGAAAGGAAACAGCACGGTGAGGTCACCCTCGGACAACACGTGCGTCTTTTGTGAAATCCGAGGCCACGGTCAGAACCTTCACCTATTTACATATTACTTTCGACAGCAGGTGCCAAATGTTCCATTGCAGACAGTGTCCGGCAATACAAATTTAACGTGAAACACAGTAGTTTCGCCCGATTCGTTCCGTGTGGGTATCGACATTCGTTACTTGCCGCTTTAAGCTCTACTTACTGTTGCTTCAGTACGTTCACCATTCAACGATGTAGTCGCCATTATGGTCGTTTCCCTTTACAGACGAAGTTTCACTGTGTAGTGTTTTCGCTAGCTCCCATTTACCGAGACTACATGGACACCGTACGCTATTTTATTGAGCCTCACCAAACTATAAAAATGAGTCCTCATTGAAAAGTGTGTTGCTAAGATGTTGCTGCTTTTGCCACAAACGTTGGACGAAGGCATGACGTTGCTGTGCGGAGCCTGTTAGAGGAGGCGAGCATTACCAGTACCCGTCTCGTCTCGCATAAGCCAAAGTGCCTTCAACAGGTGAATTCCGACTGGTGAAGAGATATAACTCATTAAATACAGAGCCACTTTTGCTGTTACTCATATACATCAACATTAAACAACAAGAAGTGTTACACGTGACCACGTAATCCCCTTCCCCCACTCATAACCCCCTCTCCCTCCCCCACCCACCCTCTCCTCTCGACCACCACCCCGCCAATTACGTTGCAACATTGAGGAGATGACCGTTGTCAGTACTGGGCGTGAGTATTTTGTTTCTATCAGTATTGTCCCCTTAGATGGTCGCTGGAGCTGTCATTCAACTGCCACTGTTACTGTTACTGATCGTGTAAGGTTTGGTCATGTGTCGTCGCTACCACATTTACTACATTGAAGTTCTAGACATATTTAGCAACGCAGAGAACACTTAACTGCCTATTTACTCTGAAACAACACACAGAAAAAGAACACATCTATAAATCAGAAACAGTTCCGGCTTTCACAAACTGTACCAAGGCGTTTAGTAAATCAGAACATCTCAGACTGTCGGTTACATTGGGAACAGAAAAATGCGCGTATACCACGGAGACTAAAAAGCTGACTGGATTGTTACACACTGATGATGCGTGTAATCTGTTTTGTTCCGTTTATGTTTAAATTATTTAAGCCATAAATGGACGCGTGAAGTTCCCAGAGTTACAGAGCTGTGCACACATGTGTCAGTCCATGTTCATCTCTTTGTCGGTCATTAGGCGACACTATCCTCCTCTGAGAATGACCCACAAATATCTGTTCATCTACTCACTAAATTATACAAAATTGAATATTGCGTCTTATCTAGACTTTATTGTTGATTGAGTTTTAACTGCCGTGCGTTCTTTATGTCGGCGTTGTTTCACTACCCCGAGTGGATGTGATATCGTAAATTACGAACTACTATTTTTGGCATTGTGTGTACAATAATATAAACGAGTATGTCACCAGCTCTCGATTTTTTATTCTTCTTCCTTAAAGAAATAGACGATTCACCTGGTTCGGTCACAGGGGTAGTTGTTGCCAAAGTTTCGTTGTTCTTGTAACGTCTCTTTTTACCATTCGATCTGTATGATGCTAAAACATCTTTTGTCTCTTTTGCAACAAAATTTCGTTTGCGGGCAATCGATTTTATAATCATTTGTCCTGTGCGTAGAAATTTAACCATCGTAGTTTAGCATAAAGAAAGTGTTGCTGTTCTAAAAATGTTTTGTCTGCGAAATTTTTTAGGTGCATAGAGTTCATAGCAAAGTGTTAAATTCTCCATATATTAAAACAATAAACTGGTAGCCAAGATCGCAGTAATTCTTTTTATTCCATGACTACCGATTTCGGCGAAACTAAAACCGCCATCATCGGATCTTAGGACACATATAGGTTACAACATCAAGGCAAACAATAGTGATATTAATAGTTGCCTATAACACGCAGGCCTTACAGAATTGTCGTAAGTAGCACATAGGCGTCCAAGAGAGATGACATTATAAATGTTAAGTGTCTCCATCACATACAAACGCAAGCGATGTTGGCGTCCAAGAGAGATGACATTATCAATGTTAAGTGTCTTCATCACATACAAGCGCAAGCGATGTTGGTTTGCCTCGATATGTCGTCAATGTGTGTATTAACCCTAGAACATTAAAGGGAGAAAAATATTACATTGCTACCAAACCATCGTAAAATTTACTACTCCACCCTTAATTCAAAGGAAGTCGTAGTTTATAGGTTGTGCATTAGTTAATTATTATCAGATCTCTAGTGGTATGTGACGTACAAAATCAAGTACAAAATGTCCTGTTTTATACCTTACTGCAATCGTTAATTTGACAAAGGTTTAGTAATCTAGGGTTAATGCCGTTGCATGATGGAACTGAAATTAATTGAGTCGATATTTGATCTGAACACCTATTAACAACCAGTGCTACAGATTGCACTTTTTATGGGACGAAATAAAGGTGTATGTCTCTGCAGTATTTGAGATTCTCAAACGTATTACTTCGCCGCTACTATGCCACTGCTCCGAGTTTTTGTGATGTTGAGGACAGGTTGCCCACAGTCACGCATGTGGCACGTGTTTCGATGGCTAGAGATTCTCAAACAAAGGAAAGGAGAGCGTGGTGGCAATTTACAATGGATTGTTGATGTTCATACTCGTAGCTGTCGTGCGCGGATGCCGTGTTACATGGTGGCAGCCTCTTTAATACGTAGGTGTGGCCGAGCGGTTCTAAGCGCTTCAGTCTGGAACCTCGCGACCGCTACGGTCGCAGGTTCGAATCCTGCCTCGGACATGGATGTGTGTGATGTCCTTACCTTAGTTAGGTTTAAGTAGTTCTAAGTTCTAGGAGACTGATGACCTCAGATGCTAAGTCCCATAGTGCTCAGAGCCATTTTTAATACGTAAGGGAGGTCTAAGCCACTGTGGGATAAGAACGGTGACAGGTAAGCGAAAGTCGCGTGGTTCTCGTAACTGTTAGTTAAAGGGGTTCAGCAGGTTCTGTGGAAGTAGTCGGAAATCCTGGTGTGGCGGTGAGCGGCTGCGTGATGTCACGGCAGCGGCTGACGCAAACAGCGCCGTAATCCGCTGCGCTGCTTTCACTGGCCGGCTGGCCGCGAGGGCCGCGGGCGTCGCTCCCGAGACGTCTGGTTCTGGCGCCGCGCCGGCTCCGTCAACGTGACGGTTGCGCATTACGGCAGTTCGGTTATTGGCAAGGCTGTCCAATATTCACTATCGGAAAATGATAAATGAGCTCTATGAAGCAATGGTCACATATGGGTGAGTACTTATGACTTACACAGATCGCACACGGCACACTAAAGTGAAAAAAGTCATCGTGTCTGACCTCCTTTTGGCCGGCAAATTGCGGCATCTCGACGTGACACGGATTCAACAAGTCGTTGGAAGTTCCCTGCAGAAATACTGAGCCATGCTGCTTTTATAACCGTCCATAACTGCGAATGTGTTACCGGTGCAACATTTTGTGCACGAACTGACCTTTCGATTATGCTCCATAAATGTTTGTGGGTTTGATGCCGGACGCTCGAATTGTCAGAAATGTTCTTCAAGCCAATCGCGAACAATTATAAATGTTCAAATGTGTGTGAAATCTTATGGGACTTAACTGCTAAGGTCATCAGTCCCTAAGCTTACACACTACTTAACCTAAATTATCGTAAGGACAAACACACACACACCCATGCCCGAGGGAGGACTCGAACCTCCGCCGGGATCAGCCGCACAGTCTATGACTGCAGCGCCTGAGACCGCTCGGCTAATCCCGCGCGGCGAAGTCACTATAGGTGGTACTCTGACGTACAAGCAGCATTGCGAGATACGAGAATGAAGGTGGAAGCCAGAAATAACATCTTTCACAAGATCACTGAAGTACATGAGACTCTCGACCACAAACCCTGACAACGGCGGCACTAGCAATATGTTACAGTAGAGTGTACGTGCCCAGTCTGTTACAAATCAACCAACGCCATTATAGTTGACAAAGCGCTAAACGAAACGTATAGGCTTATTACAGGTTGTTTCAAACTTACGCCACTTGTAAAACCCTACCAGCTCTCAGGGGCAGCGCGACCACATATTCATCCTGAAGTAGATGCCAACGCGGAGAGAACAAATTAGGCTCATCGGGAAAATTATCCACTATGTAGGCACGTTCCAGCAGCTTCAAGATTAATGTCACGATTCTTTCAGTTTTGCAAACAACTGCACCTATGGCAAGGAAATAGTGGTTGTCTCGACACCATAGTAGCTATACGTAGTCTCTTCCTTTGCAAACCGTCCCACCTGGAAATTAACAGAATTGGATCGTTTGGGAATCACTCAAACGTCTTGTTACGGAGTTAGAGGTTCTAGGAGTAATCTTCAGCAATGTAATTACCCCGTGGATTCCACTAACTATGACTGCGCAGAAGCGCAGACCATGAAACACCTACTGAATTGTCAATTATGCCCGGCATCTTGCACCGATCTTCTACTTGCGACTCCGGGGCAGTAGTGTGGTTTGATAATTCTTTCTTTCTTTTTTATTGGTAATTACCAAGTATTGTGCCTTAAATTTCAGTTCCCATCTTACCCTACCTACGCCTGGAACTGCAAAACAACAAAAGCCTTCCCACAAAACCAAAAATGACTGTCCCCATCCTTCCCAAAGACTCACCATTCCACCCTATCAGTTCTCTTACGTCCC
The DNA here is from genome assembly GCF_023864345.2 of Schistocerca serialis cubense. Lineage (NCBI taxonomy): Eukaryota > Metazoa > Arthropoda > Insecta > Orthoptera > Acrididae > Schistocerca > Schistocerca serialis. Next base: position 500,129,241 of record NC_064639.1, read on the forward strand.
ATACTCAGCAGAACAGACATATTCCGTTTTTCACAAATGTCCTCCAATTGTTCCTCCATTTGAGTGATACTCTATTCTTTATAAAAATCACTTTAGCTGCTCATTCCATTTTTCACCGGAATGGAACCGGTGCATGTTCTCAGAACTATACATATTTCACTTTATCCCTCCTAGATACACGAAAGACGCTCACGAGTAAAACTGGACTCTCTCCCATTACCCCATTCCTTGGAATAAAACTTGACAAATACCCATTTCCAATCCGCTACATGATTTCACCGCCTATGTCCCGTTTTTACTTTCCTTATCATCATCTCTTGATGCCATTTCAACCACCTGTGTAGCTGTTGCTGGTCATACAGTCTCTGAACGTCGTCTTTCAGCTAACGTACTAAAGTCTCATCACCATCCTCCAGCACATTAGCTATCGCCATGAGAACCATGAAGAACCATGAGAACTATGAAGATCTCAGAATTTAACAATTGCCGGGTGCAATCAGTGTAGCATAGTGTAGTGTAGTATTTAGCGTCGCGGACGTGCGATGAGTCGCCAGTTCAAACTCGACCACCAGCAATAGTCTGCTTTTTTGTATTTATCAATTCTGGAAGGTTCTTGAAATATCTTCTGCTTGTGATTTTGAATGTTCTGGTATAATCGATGTCTGTATAAATACTAACATGTTTGTATAAATAGCTGCTCTCTCCGCAAAGCATTTCAGTTTGGTTCTGGCTGTACGTTGCTGGCAGTAATAAACGTGCTTCCAGTGCTGAGTGCTGTACATCATTGACAACCCTGCCTTCGGATTTGGACTTGGTTTTTGGTTATGTGACAACATCATGTTTGTTCTTTCGACCTTTAGTGTTAGTTTTAACTACGTCGAGGTTTTTAAAAACAACTGTACGGTTGAAGAACACTTATTTTCTGGTGCCAGAGCATCCCCTTTTTTGAATGAATAAAATAAGAACAAAAAGCAAAGTCATTCAGCCATGAGCGTAATATCTTGGGAAACAGTTTGACATGCTGTGTATCCACCTCTAGTTACAAGACATAACTGAAATCATTCACAGAGGAGAATATAAACTGGTCAGATGTCATCCTCAAACATGTCAGTAATGACACATCTCTTTTTGGGCTTTGTGGAAACATTTGAATACTGTACTGACTATGTGAGGTGGATTCAAGCGCGCTCAGAACCCACTGCAGTGGCGAGTAGAAGCCTCTGTCGAACTAGGTTAGTTTTTTTTTCGTCTGCAAGGTGTTAATCAATGGCTGGCCGAAGTGGCCGCGCGGTTCTGGCGCTGCAGTGTGGAACCGCGAGACCGCTACGGTCGCAGGTTCGAATCCTGCCTCGGGCATGGATGTGTGTGATGTCCTTAGGTTAGTTAGGTTTAACTAGTTCTAAGTTCTAGGGGACTAATGACCTCAGCAGTTAAGTCCCATAGTGCTCAGAGCCATTTGAACCATTTTTTGTTAATCAATGTTCTTTCTTTTGTTTATTTCTTTTAGAACTTAAGAAACTGAATTGTGTCTCAATCCAGAAAGCTATTGAGGCTCTTTAGCAAGTCTACAATATTTCATCTAAATTTTCCTTTTCTGTTTTCGCATGTCCATTTTATTCACAGCAGTTCATAGAGGTCTGAACGGATAAGAGAAGCGACATCCTGATCCGCAGTCGTAAGTCTTTTTTCCCCATTTGCGGGTAATAAAATTTTATAAACCATTTTAATCTGTGCCGTACAACGGACCTCTAACGGTGATTGGCCCTGACGTAAGTTCTCGTCTCCTGAGGTCAGACAACGTAATTTCTGATCCACTGACTATGAAAGTAGAGACTCGTCGTGACCACATATTAATACAACATGATGATGATGATGATGAAGCCCAATACTCCGTGACACAGCGTAGGGGAACGATGCGGGAGACCCGTACCGCCGTACTAGGCAAGGTCCTAGTGAAGGTGGTTTGCCATTGCCTTCCTCCGACCGGAATGGGGATGAATGATGATGATGAAGACCACACAACAACACTGTCATTTCGAGGCAGGTGAAAATCCCTGACCCCGCCGGGAATCGAACCCGGGACCCCGTGCTCGGGAAGCGAGAACGCTACCGCGAGACCAGGAGCTGCGGACTAATACAACATAATCAGTCATATTCTTGATACATTCTGTAAGTGACAAGCTTCTACCGTAATAAATGAAACAGATTTGTGAAATTTTCTGCGTAACATTTCTGTAACATTGGGAACTCAAATAAAGTTGTATTACGAGTTATTGTCACATATTGCATACCTACTGTTTAAAGTTATTCGTATGGTTCATTAATTAAACGTACATTCTTTCACTATAATGTTAAAAACATATTAACTGCTACGCTTCTCAATGTGATAACTATTGCTTTTCTACTTCAGATATATTTGAGACAAACGTCGATAGATTCACTAGTTTTATACTGAACATTATTTGTGACGTATGTGATACACGAATAGTTGTCAGGCGATGAAGCGAAGATTCTAATAGACGGAGTATTCTAGAAAAGCTTTCGGGTAGCTTTCGGTAATTGTATGCATGGCTTATGCCACTGCAAACGAAACAGGAATGGGTCAGACGAAAGACAACTGCTGGTACGAAGAAAACGGGATGCCCGTCCAAGTGTACGGTAAATCATGAAGAAGGGCGTTGCAGTGGTGAACAACGCATCTGTTGAGTCCAGGACATTGCCCATTGAAGCCATATGGTGTTACTCTATTCCAAAAGAATAGTAATGGTGAATTGAAACAATAATAATTACCATTATCGGCTCCTTGTAATGTAAATAAGCGAAATTCATCACACTGCCACTGCCATTAAATTTTAACTGCAAAGTAATTCTTATCGCGGATATCCGCAGATACGTATAGCCACGAATATCAGCAATGGTGCAGACCTCTAAACATAGTCAAAAACGTTACATCTAAATACTTTGACAGTCTGTTGGTTGGGTGGTTGATTTGGGGAGAGGAGACCAAACAGCGAGGTTATCGGTCCCATCGGATTAGGGAAGGATGAGGGAAGGAAGTCGGCCGTGCCCTTTGAAAGGAACCATGCCGGCATTTGCCTGAAGCGATTTAGGAAAATCACGGAAAACCTAAATCAGGAGGGCCGGACGTGGATTTGAACCGTCGCCCTCCCGAGTGCGAGTCCGGTGTGCTAACCAATGCGCCACCTCGCTCGGTGTGTCTGTATTGAGCTGATTGTTGATTAATTTTTTTTTTTTTTTTTGATACTCTGAAGGCTTTTCTGATCTTTTGCATTCTTCCTGCAATGTCCATCAGATCTCTGTTGTCATCTAAGTTAGAGAACCTAGGTACTTATTTTAGATTTCAAATTCCCGTCTCATTTCCCTTCCTAATTTACCTTTCACAATCATTTGTTGGGAAAATGAAATTTTATAGGTGTAAGCATTGATCCGTCTATATTTGTCCATTATACGATCTGTTTTATTCACTGCGTTGCGGCCATCTTTGTTTACATGACACTAATGCAAGCTAAGCAATTTTGATACCATCAGGAACCGTTGTGCACAGTGACCGTAGATTGTATGGAAGGAGCGGCACACAAAAGTGAGTCGCAACCCCATTCGTTTTTCTTATGTTTGCAAATCTATATTTCGGCTGTAAATAGCCATCTTCAGTGCATTTTCTTTATAACTGAATAGACTCGCGCCAATTCATTCACCATATTTTCTGCCTCTACATCTGGAAGAAAATGTGGTGACATGAACTGCCACGAGCCTGTTGAATTATAACAAAAATGCACTGAAGACGTTTATTTAAAGGCGAAATCTAGATTTTCAAGTATAATAAAAACTAATTGGATTGCCACTGAGTGCTATGTGCTTCTTCTTCCATACGAATGCAAGTTCGTAAAACTGTTGAAGTTTTTCATTGCATCACTTATTCACAGACATAGTCTACTCGATATTATTTCGAAGCTGTTTACATTAAAAGCCTTCAGCTGCCCAAACTGATAAAAATATATAATGATGCTGAATTGGACTTTGTATGGTTTATGGCTCTACGGTCCCACCCTGGTTGGCCAAACCTTTGCACTGCAGTAGGTGCAGCAATCAGTCTTGCGTTATGGTGATGTTACGGAAGTCCATTGCGTGTAAGTCCGGCCTCTTTTTCGACGTATTTTGTCCAAAGACGAAGAATACTGTTCTTAGGTAACCTCGTTCTGAATTAGAGAAATTCTACAACATTCATGCCCTTATGATCTTCAAATAATACCGCGACTATATGTTGCAGAATCTGTCGACGCAGAGATACAATGCTTTAAGAATAGAAATGTAACAGCCGAGTTTCATTCCAGTCATTAGATTGACGTTAGCACACGTCCTTTTGCTATACTTGAGTGCTCTGTGGGCTGCCTCGTGATGATGTACATATCATTTGGGAATAGCTCATTAGTAAGTCATTCGTTTTTATCGTTGTCAGAATTGACAGTTCATCTGTAAACGGCTGGTACTCGATCATACAGTGACCATGCCGAAACCTCTGCAGTCCTCGAAACACTTACTGCAGTTCACTTTGATGTCTCCATAGAGCGGTAACGGCTTACTACGAATAGATGTTGCTTGGTTACCCCAGAATTTGTAGAAGAGTAGAAGAATTCGATGGCTGCACGTTGCTGCAGCGCGGCGTCACGTTCATCATCCATGGCGGCTTACCTGAAACAAAGGAAAACAGAAGTTAGATGTACGTCGGTGGTGAAGCAGTGACATCTCTACCTACAAAACTGTGTTTTCAAGGTGTTTACAATTACCGAACTGCAGTGCGCTAAGCACTATGTTTGATCGGCTATGGTGCACAGTGTATTTGACAAGATCGAGACAAACATCTTTCTGTCACCATAGCCATCTATCACCGTATCTCACAGAAAGTGTTCAGAGAGCGGTGAAGACTGTTCATGCAAAATCACACGATTCTTCTTATTGGAAAGGAAGTATTTTCTAGAAGGTGAGAAAAAAATATCAAAAGATCGACTTTTATCAATAACGTAACAAAAAATGTTCTTTCGATAATTACTACCTCGGCTATATATTTTGGTAACTACCTTTCTTCTTTTTAATAGTGAAGCCACTCTTTATATTCGAACAAGTATTTTTGGTAAATTTCAGTCGAATTACATTCTTTACACCAAGCACTTGGCACTTTCCTGTGGCTAGATTTGCAAATGTAATAGACACTAATTGGACTGCGACTGACTGCTGTGTGTCTCTCCTTCCGTACGAATTCAAGTTCGTAAAACTGTGAAGTCTCTTTGACTGTTGTAAATAAACACTGAGTCACGCGTTCTCCTATAAACTACCGCTGTGTTAAGTAGGAGCTCCGACGATGCTGTATTCAGTCGGCTTGAAACAGGTCTATTGGGAGAATGTTATTTAAATTTCTGGAATTTATACGTGCTATGGAGCCCTCATCAAAGACTCAGAGCATAATACGAGATGTATGAACTCAAACTAGAATTTTATGCTGGATACAAACGCTGTTCTCTAATCCAGGAAACCTCGAATAACTGTAAAGGCAATTGGACAGACACTCTGAATTTTTGATGAAAAGTAGCAACGTAATTCATTACCAGAGGACGCCCTCGTTCACGTGCACTTATTTCTGTGCGACACTGGAGGCGCCACGACAGACGTCTGCGTGAGCAGTAGGCCGCATTGCTCCTCCGGATGCGCGTGTCTTCACGCCCCCCAGTATGGCGTGCAGACCTGCCCGTGTGCCCCTGTCACGTACGAGTGCTGCTCGCCAGTGTCACTGAACTGTGCAGTCGGCTCGGCCCAGGTGGGTAGCTGTCTGCTTGCCATACTGGAGCCACGGCCTCGAATACTCACTCTGTGTACCTTGTTTCGGGCGAATGCTTTGCACGACTTCCTGTCTGCCGACAGTTGGAGACTACTTTACGGGCACACGTGGCCATTGTCACGTGACTCAGCTGTTGTTCAACGGGTCACAACTGCCACCGTAATGCTGCCCGCTAGAATCAGGCCAGTAGGCGTCGTCAGATCTTTCAAAAACCATCCAAACAATTTTAATGGACCATTGCTACCGCTTTTGACTGTAATGTTCTATTGCAGAGGTCACCAAACTACGGCCCGCAGACCAAACATCGGCCCGCGAACACCATCACTCCGGCCTGCGGTAACGGGCCAAAAAACCACGGTATTCGGCCCACCACATTTTTATTTTTAATTACAGTCGAATCTTGCTTATCGAGCATCTTCCATAACGAATTTTGCACGATGAATAGAAGAAAATGTCAGAAACTGACTCGCTTACGAACGATGTTTCGCATAAAGAGTCTGTTTGGTGTTATTGTTTTCAGTCTTTAATAACCATTTCCAAAACCAACCTCTGGCCTGGATCGATCTCTTTGGCTGTTCTAAATAAACACTAAGTCACGTGTTCTCCTGTAAACTACCGCTGTGTTCAGTCAGCGTGAAACAGGTCTACTGTGAGTATGTTATTTGCATTTCTGGAATTTGTACGTACTATGGACGTCTCAGACGCTAAGCGACAATTTGGAATCGCTTACCATTCGCGCGCAGTCTTTGGTCAGAGTAGTTCTGTCTCTGGAAGATGTATCTGGTTCATCATCGCTGCTTGGCACCGAGGGGCGCGGGAGTTTATCGTTACAGGAGTAGTGAGACAGGCGCCGAGAAGAGGACTCGTGGCAATGTAGACGTAACGTTAAGTCCATCTGTGTTTGAGTAAAATGATTTGTGTTTGTATATTGTGAAACAGAGGAGAAGGATTTGGTAAGTGATTTAGAATGAAAACAGTATGAAGAGGAATCAAGGTAATATTTTTTTATTGGCACTGCAGTCGCGAGAAGTTTGTTGAATTTGACATCCGTCTCAGTGAAGTTTAAAATTTTCATTGAAGACTGAGTAATTTTCAACTGTAAGGTACTTTCCATGTTTATTAATGATTTGTCTAACATTTCTGAGAGTAAGAGTTTGGTAGCAGTATTGACCTTTGTCGATGTTAATGAGTGTTGTTACATGAATGTCATACAATTAATAATGCGTCAGATAATTTAAAAAACCGTTTGTTAAAGAAATATTTCACCTAAGAGCCTTGTCCACGTCCTCGATCCAAGTATTATTTAAAGCAGTGTCTCGCACAATTATGTGTATAAAATAGTTTACTTGTTGCCTGAAGCATTACACTAATCTCACAGCATCTGTAGTTAGCAAACTGCAGCTGGCGCTCAGATAACAGCAAGCTCCGCGTTTCCAAGCACTTATATTACGAGGTAAGATATTTTCATTTCAGGAACAGTTTGCTACGAAAATTATCAAAGCACAAGGACCATTTCATGGAGAGCATTATAAGGAAGATCATTAACGCACAGGGATCACTTCGTATAATTAAAGAGATTAATTGTAAAGTTCAGAATTTAATCAGTTTGCAATTATAAGAGAGATTATAAAACAGGGCCAAATTCATGTTGAATTTTAACAGGCGGATACATTTGGTTTTTCTCGCAGCCGGAAAAGCACAGTCATCAAAGCTAAACCACAGCAAAGTTATAACCAACCAACCAAGTCGGCACAAGCTCAAAAAGTTGGAGCGAAAAGAATTTTTAAAGGAAACGTTCAAGCTGTGCTGATCGCAATGCGCCTGCAACAGTTGTCACCCGTACAACTGCTCGGGCTTCCGTGACGATGTTGCAAATTCTCTGCAGAGATGTTGCAGGGTCTTTTCTTCGCCGGGGCATGGTAACCCCTTCCCTTGCAGTTTCAGTTCATGAAAGCCAATTCTGATTTGTCGTCATTAAGTAACACTTATTCATTAAAGATGCCGATAAGGCAGTAGCCATGAACGCTACGAATTTAATTAACAATAATGCTATGTCTCTCGGAAACGTTAGTCATCTGAAGATGGGCGCCGGCCGGAGTGGCCGTGCGGTTCTAGGCGCTACAGTCTGGAGCCGAGAGACCGCTCCGGTCGCAGGTTCGAATCCTGCCTCGGGCATGGATGTGTGTGATGTCCTTAGGTTAGTTAGGTTTAATTAGTTCTAAGTCTAGGCGACTGATGACCTCAGAAGTTAAGTTGCATAGTGCTCAGAGCCATTTGAACCATTTTTTTGAAGATGGGCATTGTAGCCGCTAGCCGATTATGGCAATGAAATAAAATATTTTAAATTTTTTTTGTGGCTGGTTGCGTTATGTATTATATATTTTGTGAAGCTGCCGTCAAACACTTAGTGCTCTGAAACAAATATAGACTATATGATCGTGTATCTGCAACATATATCATCATTACGGTACGCCTTATCGGATTAAATTTCCTTTTATGAAATGTGTGCTATTCCAGAATATTACACCACACAGTACTACCAAATGAAAATAGACGAAATATATAAACCTTTTTTTTCCTGTTTTGAAGACTTCAGTTAATAGGAAATACAAATGTTGTTGTTGTTGTGGTCTTCAGTCCTGAGACTGGTTTGATGCAGCCCTCCATGCTACTCTATCCTGTGCAAGCTTCTTCATCTCCCAGTACCTACCGCAACCTACATCCTTCTGAATCTGCTTAGTGTATTCATCTCTTGGTCTCCCTCTACTATTTTTACCCTCCACGTTGCCCTCCATTACTAAATTGGTGATCCCTTGATGCCTCAGAATATCTCCTTCCAACCGATCTCTTCTTCTAGTCAAGTTGTGCCACAAACTTCTCTTCTCCCCAATCCTATTCAATACTTCCTCATTAGTTATGTGATCTACCCATCTAATCTTCAGCATTCTTCTGTAGCACCACATTTCAAAAGCTTCTATTCTCTTCTTGTCCAAACTATTCATCGTCCATGTTTGTCTTTCATACATGGCTACACTCCATACAAATATTTTTAGAAATGATTTCCTGACACTTAAATCTATACTCTATGTTAACAAATTTCTCTTCTTCAGAAACGATTTCCTTGCCATTGCCAGTCTACATTTTATATCCTCTCTACTTCGACCATCATCAGTTATTTTGCTCCCCAAATAGCAAAACTCCTTTACTACTTTAAATGTCTCATTTCCTAATCTAATTCCCTCAGCATCAGCCGACTTAATTCGACTACATTCTATTATCCTCGTTTTGCTTTTGTTGATGTTCATCTTATATCCTCCTTTCAAGACACTATCCATTCCGTTCAACTGCCCTTCCAAGTCCTTTGCTGTCTCTGACAGAATTACAATGTCATCGGCGAACCTCAAAGTTTTTATTTCTTCTCCATGGAATTTAATACCTACTCCGAATTTTTCTTTTGTTTCCTCCACTGCTTGCTCAATATACAGATTGAATAACATCGGGGAGAGACTACAGCCTTGTCTCACTCCCTACCCAACCACTGCTTCCCTTTCATGTCCCTCGACTCTTATAACTGCCATCTGGTTTCTGTACAAATTGTAAATAGCCTTTCGCTCCCTGTATTTTACCCCTGCCACCTTCAGAATGTGAAAGAGAGTATTCCGGTCAACATTGTCAAAAGCTTTCTCTAAGTCTACAAATGCTAGAAACGTAGGTTTGCCCTTCCTTAATCTAGTAGGGTCAGTATTGCCTCACGTGTTCCAACATTTCTACGGAATGCAAACTGATCTTCCCGAAGGTCGGCTTCTACTAGTTTTTCCATTCGTCTGTAAAGAATTCGCTTTAGTATTTTGCAACTGTGACTTATTAAACTGATAGTTCGGTAATTTTCACATCTGTCAACACCTGCTTTCTTTGGGATTGGAATTATTATATTCTTCTTGAAGTCTGAGGGTATTTCGCCTGTTTCATACATCTTTCTCACCAGATGGTAGAGTTTTGTCAGGACTGGCTCTCCCAAGGCCGTCAGTAGTTCTAATGGAATGTTGTCTACTCCCAGGGCATTGTTTCGACATAGGTCTTTCAGTGCTCTGTCAAATTCTTCACGCAGTATCGTATCTTCCATTTCATCTTCATCTACATCCTCTTCCATTTCCTGATATACAAATGTATATCTTCAAATGTACCAGAATTGTTTCTTTGGTTCAAAGTTTCATCACATATACAGAAATGTTATACTTTTCTGACTGCCGGCATTTGTTACGTTTGAATCTGTTCATGTGAATAAATGAACGCCGTCTTTTTTTTTTCAAAGCGAAGGGTAAAATCAATTAATATATCTATCAAAAGTTAGTTACTATGTTTTTATTATTTTGTGCCTGTTAGGACTGATTGTAATCCCAGAGACGTCTGCGAAAAAACTCACAGTCTTCTATCGTATTAAATGGAGCGTCAAACACAAATCTGAAGAACAGCAATGAACCTAAGTCCGACCCTTGTGGAATTGGAATAGGTGAAGAACGAATTTCAAAGGCACATTATTTTTTGACATTTTTCTTTAACATTGCGCTGAAGAAAAGAAATGAAAATTTTGCCGCGTTTACGTTAAAGCTTTTGTCTGTTCCGCAGGGTTTGTATGATTGTTCTACGACACGGGCAACCGGTCCAGTTCAGGATTAGTCTGAACAGTAGTTTGGCTCCCTGTGGATTCTGCACGAATCGTTTGTATTCTCCGCGTTACTGTTCTACTCTCTAATAACATCGATGTCGACAGCGCATCATCTGTATGCCTGCTACTCCTTCTGATCTTCCACGCAGAGGCAAAGAACACACGAGATAACTGGGGAATAGTTTTTTGTGGAATAATGGGAAATAATGTTTCATTAAGAATGTATTGTACGTAAATTTTTCTTAAACTAAGCGAGGATGGCCCGCTTCTGTACGACCTCTTCACGGACGTGGACGGTAGATCTGCATTACAAGGAAGGAGACAATTGACTCGGTGTTTCAGCGGTGCTATTTTAAAACATGTGCGTCATTTTGCCCGACCTGGTAGCGAATCGGATTACCCGGTGGAAATCATGGGAACCAACTCTGTACAGGGGCGCCTATTGCCGGGCAAACTCACAGAAGGAACGAGGCATCCGCCGTGACTCAGGCTCTACCCACTGAACACAGGTGTCCGCTCTTTTTGTCTGCACAGTGCTTCGGAATACTGCGCTGGTTCTTTCACTACACACTCTCGCCGATGGTGATTTCTGGCCGACTGTATGGCTGATGCGACAATTGTGTTCTTACTTCGTTCTTTGTTACGACACCCGGACGTCACTTGATTGTATGTAATCTGTGTTTGGTGTGTAACTGTTTTTGAGACATCTTCGGTTCGTCTCAGAGTAGCACTGGCACCCAACGTCCTTCATTCTTTGTTCGGTATATTCCAACCTCCGGAATGAATTTTCACTCTGCATCAGAGACTGCACTCTCTGCTGCAGAAGAGTAGCTAATTCTGGAAGCAGTATCCTAGGCCATGACTAAGCCATTTTTTCGCAGTATCTTTTCTTTCATAAGTGCTAGTCCCGCAAGGTATGTAGGAGAATTTCGGCGAAGTTTGGGAATTAGGAGAGAGTTACCGGTACAGCTATAAGTCTGGGTCATGAATCGTGCCTCGATAGCACGGACAGTAGAGGAGTTGCCAGGAAACACAAAGTTTCCGGATTAGAGTTCCGTTCTGGCAAACAGTTCTAACCCCAATAGTTTTTTCGCTCTATAGCTCCATATAGTTCCATGGAAGTCGTTCCCTTCTGTCCCTCGATCTGGCCAATATTTCCCACATATCCCTTTCCTCTCAGATGCTGCGGAGAACCTCGCCACCTCTTATCGGTCCACTAAATGTTAAACATCCGTCTGTAACACGTCAAACGCTTCGAGTCTCTTATTTCCTTGTTTTCCCATAGTACACGATTCGCTTACGTACAGCCTTATGCTCTAGACGTACTTGCCGGCCGCTCTGGCCGAGCGGTTCTAGGCGCTTCAGTCTGGAACCGCGCTGCTGCTACGGTCGCAGGTTCGAACCCTGCCTCGGGCATGGATGTGTGTGGTGTCCTTAGGTTTAAGTAGTTCTAAGTCTAGGGGACTGATGACCTTAGATGTTAAGCCCCATAGTGATTAGAGCCATTTTAACATTTTGACGTACTTGCTGCGATATTGTTTATTCAAATTAAGGCGTACGTATGATAGTAGTAGAGTTATTTTGGCGAGGAATGCTCTGTTTCCGTGTTTCCGTGTGCTGCTCTGCCGTGCTCTCCTTGCTTCGTTGGGAATAAATCTCTGTTTAATAGGAAAATGAAAGAAGATTGAGGTTCAACTTCCCATTGACGACGATGTCATTAGGGACGGAGCAAAAGCCCGGATTAGGCAAGGGTGAAGATGAGAATCGGCCGTGTCCTTTGCCAAGAAACCATGGTGACATTTGCCGTAATCGATGTTATGGAAACCAATGAAAACGTAAATAAGGGTGATTGCACGCGCATTTAAAACGCCGTCCTTCCTATATGAGTTCCGCGCCCCACCACTCAGCCACCAGGAATTCTGCCTATGTTTCCTCGAAAATGGTAGGCAGAAAACTCTGAGCAAAGCAGGAGAGGCAGACTCGTCGGGCAATGCCAAACGCTGAGCAAGCTCTCGTCCGGCAAGCCTTATGTCGAATTTGCTTGTTCACCGTGACGAGCAAATGTACTTAGCTCTCTCGTGTAAATTGGAGATGGTCTTTAGAAAAGTGACCGCGTTAGTGTGCGAGCTGAGTCGCGCGAAGCAAAAAGTAAAGTGTAGTACTGTACTTCGTGACCGGCTTCCGGCAGATCGCACGACTGCTTGGGAAAAGACCGCGCCGCTACACCTTGCAGTTTCCGCTCGTGATATCTTCCAGGTCTACGCAAGGTGGCTGTCTGAGAACCAGCAGTTCAGGGGAACTAAAAATACGGGGAGCATTGCTTCTCACTATTCGTAGCCTCCTTTGCAACAACGACTCGCTTCACTTCGAACCATTGTGCAGTACTCAATGGCGACTACGTCGCGATAGCACTGTACAGGCGAGTGAAATCTTTGAAGATATTGAAGCTCACTTGACAGACGCATTGAGGAAGCTGAGTGTCTATTACTCTAACAGTCAACTTCGTCCGAACCCATTTAAAACACAACTGTGTGAGCTTCGTCTTTAGCACACTCAGCCACGTCGAAACTTGACATCACATGGCGATGGATAGAAATAGTAAACAAGATGTATGGCGATGGCTAAATGCTAATTTAAAAAAAAAAAAAATACTAGATGCGACACATGCGAAATGTCTGGAAGCCACTCTGGATCGTACTCTGACCTACAAGCAGCACTGCGAATATATCAGAATGAAGGTGGAAGCCAGAAATAATATCCTTCACAAGATCAGTGGTAGCACATGGAGCTCTCGACTACAAACCTAGAGAACAAAGGAACTAGCAACATGTTACAGTGTTGCAGAATATAAGTGCCCAATCTGGTACAAATCTACCCACACAGATATAGTCAACGAGGCTGTAAACGAAACTTGTAGGCTTATTACAGGTTGTTTGAAACCTAGCCACTTGCAAAACTCCACTAGCCCGCAGGCATAACGTCACCAATTATTCGTCGTGAAATAGCTGCTAACGCGGAGAGAACAAATGAGGCTCATCAGGAAATCAGGCTCATCATCCATTACATAGGCATGTTCTAGTTAATCAGAAAACAATCCCCAACGTTGAAGTCGAGACGAAGTTTCCTCAAGACAAACTGAGTCTTGCAAACAACAGCAGCTACAGCAAGAACACGACTGTGGATCAGAATGGTTCAAATGGCTATGAGCACTACGGGACTTAAAATCTGAGGTTATGAGTCCCCTAGAACTTAGAACTACTTAAACCTAACTAACACACTGGACTCGCATTCGGGAGGACGACGGTTCAATCCCGCGTGCGGCCATCCTGATTTAGGTTTTCCGTGATTTCCCTAAATCGCTCCAGGCAAAATGCCGGCACGGTTCCTTTGAAAGGACACGGCCGACTTCCTTCCCCGTCCTTCCCTAATCCGATGAGACCGATGACTTCGCTGTCTGATCTCCTTCCCCAAAGAACCCAACCCCAACCCAACCTAACTAAACTAAGGACATCACACACATCCATGCCCGAGGCAGGATTCGAACCTGCGACCGTAACGGTCGCCCTGATCCAGACTGAAGCGCCTAGAACCGCTCGGCCACAGCGGCCGGCGACTGTGGATCTCTCGACTTGAGAATAACTCTACCTGGACTCGTCCTTTAGATACGCTCCTTCTTGGCACGAACAGAGCTGGATCGTGTGGAGCTTAGGCAATCGCCTTCCTTCTAGAGTCTGGAAGTCCAAGAGTAAAGCCCATTAATGGCACTTACTTTTGGATACCAACACTTTGACTTCGGAGGATCACAGACCATGATGCACCTAGTGGACAGTCAGCTATGTCCTGCATTCAAGACGGAAGAAAAATTCACCTTGGGACACCGGGTGCAGTTGAAGCTGCAAGATTTTAGTCAAGGGTAGTGCAGCCTTTTAACTGTTTCTTTCGTTTGTTTGTAATGGTAATTAACACTTACTGTATTTGTTTCTGACTCGAGTAGATAATAATTTATCAGTCTATGCAATAAATGAAGTCTAAGAACTGTTTTCTAGAAATACTGAAAGAACACATTTTGGGAAGTTCTACTTATTGAGTGGTGGAAACACGTGATAACGTGGCAGGATGCTGTTGGCCTCTGTTTGCAGCCGAACACAGCTAGCAATGATTCGAACAAGGGAAATATCAAATAAACGTAAGGTAAAGGGAAATGCGAATACTCAAGCTACTATAAGACATTATGGGTCCAATTCTGGTCATTTAAACTGCAACACCAGAAAGAGTAACAAATAACGAAACTTTACTTATTGAGAATGTACAGTGTGGTAGGAACAATACTGCACTAAATTTGTCTGTCATTTTGGGGTATACCGGGTGTGAAATACGAGTATAGTGCACAGATCTGTCGTCCCTGGCAACGTCAGTGGCTTTAACAAGACTGGCCATCGAGTTGCTTGTATGGCAGATACGAGTACGTCATTCCACGCTACATGAACTCTCTGCCAGAGTTCAGCAGTCATAGCGGCTGGCTACTACCAGATGTTTTTAACGCAGAACCGGGCACCAGTCGGACGTCCTCTGTACTGAGGAGTGGGTCAGCCTGACGTATCTTGGACAATACTGCAGCGGCAGTAACCAGGAAGGCCAAGGAAGACTTGACAAGACATTCAACCGCACGTTAGCATGCTGCTGTCCTTGCTAGACAACATATTCTGCAGATCTTTAGAGAAGGTAGTTAAGGACCGCGATCAGTGAAGGAAATACTTTCTCAAGAATTAACATTGTGTTGACGCAAGATCACGGAAGTGTGGATTCTAAGATGTAACAGTGCATCGTGGAGTTATTTGTTCTAGGGGGAACGCTTCTGTAGTGCTGCTCTACGCCCAGGGAATCCAGCAGACAATGGCTGTCGACCGGGGCGGGATGTGGGCGGATCCAGTAGGAGAAACAAACAACCATCTATAGTTTATACACACCAAAATTACTGTACAAAAACAGAAATGAAATGGTTCAAATGGCTCTGAGCACTATGGGACTTATCTGCAGTGGTCATCAGTCCCATAGAACTTAGAACTACTTAAACCTAACTAATCTAAGGACATCACACACATCCATACCCGAGGCAGGATTCGAACCTGCGACCGTAGCGGTCAACTGAAATGATTTTATAGTGGGAACTGTAGTACTAGTAACTGGGCGTTTCGTTAAGGGTTTTATTGTAGTGTTGTGGTAGCAGAAGTAGTTATAGTATTAGCATTCTTTTTGTTTTAATTTTTTTAGTTAAGTACGAGGAATTAATAGTTAATAAAGATATATTAATATCCAAGAAACTGGGATCATTGTGGCCTATTTTCATTTGTCAGATAATAATTTGTAACTGTAAAGAATAAATAAATAACATTCTGTACTCAGGAAGGTCGTGTTGAAATACTCGTTCTATAAAGTCATGGGGAGCTCGTCGACAGGGGACAGTCACGCAGAAATGTAACGGCTGCTGTTCAAATTACCGATTATTGGACTGCGGGCCGGGGTGGCCGAGCAGTTCTAGGCGCTTCAGTCTGGAACCGCGCGACTGCTGCGGTCGCGGGTTCGAATCCTGCCTCGGGCATGGGTGTATGTGATGTCCTTAGGTTAGTTAGGTTTAAGTAGTTCTAAGTTCTAGGGCACTGATGACCTCAGAAGTTAAGTCCCATTGTGCTCAGAGTCATTTTTGATTATTGGACTCAGAGCTGACTCTGCTGTCTATTGAGTAGTACATAATCACGCCAGGTGCTGGGGACGTATGGACAGCGACGCATGCAGTCTGATAAGGCTCGCTGTGCTCGGTGTCTCCAGACACACACACGTCCATCGTGATTCCCAACGTAGAACTGGGATTCGTCTAAAAGGAGAGCGTAGTACCACTGCTGTGTCCAGTGTTGTCGTTAACCGGACCTCTGCCGGCGCGCCTCTCTCTGCTGCCGCCGCAGGGGAAGCAGCAAGAATGGTAGCCCTCCTGACAGTCCACTGTGTTCCAGGTCTCGTGGCACTGCCAGTGTAGAGACTTGTCATGCTGTAGTCACTTCGTGACGTTGAGTGTATAGACATCCGGGACCTCAAGAGAAACGCGAGATCCTGAACAAGCGAGAAGCGGTGCCGCGGAATGATTTAATCGCAGATTTGATGGGCCACGTTCTTCCCGCTGTCCAATTCCGACATGTGCTTAAAGGCGTTTCTCTTTCTTGCATGAGGAATAACACGATCTTCTCAATACGAAATAACACTGATTTGCGATTTCCCATTGAGAAATCTGCCGTCTAATCTTCCTTTACGAACGGATGTTATTCCTAGCTACTTTATACGGTTACGTTGAAATGTTGATCCTTTGCATATCGATGCACACAGATCACTACATGTTCATTTAATGTTTGCTGCACTCTGCTTTCGTGGTGTTGCGATTTTAATGTCCAGAAGTGCATACCGGTATATGCAAGTACTCTATAGGGTGTGACAGTTACATGAATTTTCACTGGCTATTCCAACCAGTGCATCAGTTTACTGTCGTGGTTTCCCGGTTAAACCCTCATCCCTGATCAGAACCTCTTTTGAACTTTGAAAGCAGACAACAAACTACTTAAGAGACAAAGTCTACCCAACGAACATCAACAATAGTCGCGTCTACATTTCAAGTAATGATGCATCTGCAAATGATTGCGAACCATTCGGTAAGCGAGATAACTGCTTTTTCGTTTATTGAAATGTTTTTGACGCCAAGCAGTTGTCTTCACAAGGAACTGCTTCTGATCTGCAACCTATTCTAATCACTAGAGGTCCCATTCCATAGATGAAAACAACGCCGGCGCTCACGTCCGTTTGCTTCAAAGTGTTTAAAACAGAACACAGAGGGTGGCTATCTGACACGGCAGCTCCACGAAATACCGGTTTTTCAGTTTCGATTCAGGTTGACTGCGTGCCTGTTTTATGCCAATGCCAAGCAGTCGACCAACCGCATCATACGCAACCTCAGCAACCAGATGCGTTTTAGAGTCTAACCGACCACGGTGTGGCCTTATCTGCTATGAGAGTAATTCCACGCCCTGTCGAAATAGAATACACACAACAACGGCTCGACAAGGAGAGCGAGAGACTATTAACAAAGACACATAGACATTAACTGCAGGAACAGCTATTACTTATCCAGTAATAAAAGCAAGGCTATGAAATAAGATAATCAGTAACGGCCACTCCATCATGTATCTTCATCTATTCGTTACTCTTCCTTCCAATTCTGTCGATCACGACATATTTCTTCTTCATATATGGTAGCAACTGCAGTAATTTACACCACACGACTTGCATGCTTCAAGAGAAAAGGATGTATATCAGAGGGCATTAAATCACATGAACGCGCTGCCAACTGGTCCCGTTATACCAATTCACTGTTGCCTGAAGTCAACACAGTGCTGGCGCGTCAAAACTGATATGTACTAGTACCCTCTTGTGCTGGAAGCAGAAATAGGCTGGTGCCCTATGCGGCTACCCCGGACACTATGTTCAGCAATCACGTATGTGTGGTCCGCAGAAGCTGCTCCAGTTAAAAGCGTGCTGGCAGATGTACAGACTCTGGAAAATTATACCGCACCATTTCAGCCCAAATAAGTACCGAAAACCTCGTTGGTGACACCTTAAATCAATCGCTTTGGATTGTTTGTAATCGCAGATGTGATTGTTCCAACTGTTAAGGTAACTAGCGGGAGAGGTAGGGCTTATCAGTGGGTAACATGTGTGAATGGAGAGCAACATCATTAGCGCTTTGATGACGGAATTACTACTAAGTGCAATAGAGTGAGTTCTAGTGCCTGCATCATCTGAAAATGGAACGCAGGAAGACTGTACTTCTACAAAACTTTACACCATCTTGTTTTTGCGTGATTCGTCTTTCCGGAGTGACCTCTTGGGCATTCAGCTGTATCAACCAATATTACATGCTTCGAATATCCCAATCTGCTGCAATTTTTATGACATTTTTGTTTACAATACCCCACTGAGTAACAGCCCAATCATATTAATGTGACCACCTGTCAAAAGCCTAAATAACTACCATTTGCAGCGCAAACCGCTGTGAGATGTGCAGGAAGAGAGTCAGTGAAGTTCTGGAAGGTACCGACATGGATGTGGAGCCACCCGACACCAGTGTCACGGCCACCTGCGCTAGGTTTCTGGGTTGACGATCCGCAGCGCAAAGAGACCTATCGAGGGTGTCCCACAGATTCTCAATTGAGTTTGAATCGGGGAGGCATGGTAAACTCATCGTGGTGCTCTTAAACCATGCACGTACACTACGAGCTGTGGGACACGTTGCATTGTCCTGTTGGTAGATGCCATCGCGACGAGGAAAACACACGCTGCATGCCGGGGTGGACAGGATCACCAGGGACAGATGTTGGAGTGGACTGGTTCCCAAGGACTGATACATGCTTGTGTTGATTCATTGTGCCTTCTAGAATATAGACCTTGGTTTCTTGTGTCCTTTCAGGATTTGAAAAAAAAGTTTCGATTAGGGAAGAGGGTTAACTGTGACGCCTCGTACACATGAAAGGAAGAATGGTTCTAATCTCGAGTCTATGTGTTTGAAAAATTGTTCATCACAACGATATTACACAATTTAGGGAGGAAAATAAAATTTAACTCCCTGTCAACGAAGAAGTCATTAGAGATGGAACCCAAACTCGGATTAGGGAAGCATAGGAAAGAAAATCGTCGTGTCCTTTTCAAAGAGATCATACCGGCATTCGCCTTAATCGATTTTGGGAAGTCAGGATAAACCTAAATCTGGTTGGCAAAACAAGAATCGCAACAGCACTCTGTCCCAATGGAACTGCAGAGCGCTAACAACTGCGCCATCGCCCTTGGTTGCACGTAGAAGATTCACAGTGCAGCCGAAACTTCAGAACCACATAATTTAAAAAGACACATGGGGCAGTTCTGCTGACGTCGAGGTGTATGTATCTGCACGCCTTTTGCTAGTTTCTTGTTGAATCAGTTGTGTCTAAATTTTGATCTGCTTGGTGGATCTTCGATGCGTACTCCGGTTGAGTTATTCGACGTCCTCCAACGCCGATTTATTTGGAGATCCATTCGGACGCCTGAAGAGTTAATACACTATATGATCAAAACTTTATGGACACCGGCGTGTAATACGGAACTGTCCGCTAGATGTAACGAGAGGCGAACCCACCGGTATAAAAGGAATCAGGCAGTATTGTGCTGTCACTGGGGAAGCAATAACAGCAGAATAGGTGGGTCACAGAGCCCACTGTCTTCAAACGTGGACTACTCATTGGATATCACCCCAGTAACAAATCCATCAGCGACAATTAAAACCTTCTATGGCTGCTCACGGCCACTGTCGGTAATGTGGTCGTGAGGTGGCAACGCAAAGAAACATGTGCAGCTAAACCAAGACCAGGGAGATCCCATGTACTGATGAACACGGAGCGTCGATCATTGCGGACGGTTGTTGTAGAAAATAGCATGGAATCAACGGAAGGAATCACACGCTTCCAGCACTCCAGCTGGGACAATGACTGTGCGTATGGAGTTAAAAATAATGAGATACAACTGTTGAGCAGCTCCTCATAAGCCAGATATTGCTCTAGTCAGTGCTAAGATACTCTTAAGGTGTGTCAAGAACGACGCCACTGGGCACTGGAAGACTGAAATCGAGTGTAGAATCACGCTATACACTACGGCAATCCGATAGAAGCGTTTGGCTTTGCCTGGAGAAAGTTCTGGCCAGCATTTGTAGTGCCAATAGTGAAGTACTGAGGAGGAGGTTTTACGGTACGGAATGTTTTTCGTGGTTGGGGTGTAGCTCCTAATACTGCTTAGCAGACGCTAAATGCGTTACAGCATTGTATACTGCGTACAGTAGAGGAAGAGTTCAGACACGATGATTGTGTGTATTAGCACGACAGTTCACCCCGCTACGAAGCAGCGTCTGGGAGGCTATGGTTTCTGGACAATAACTTCCCTGAAATGGGCTGGCCTGTCCGGAGATCCGACTTGAAACCAACGGAACATCTTTGGGATGAGTTAAAACGTCGTCTTCGCGGCGGACCGCAACGTCCAACTTCACCATCTTATGTGGTTTCGGCTCTTGAAGAAGAATGTGCTGCCTTTCCTCGACAAACATTCAGACACGTCATTGAGAGTGTCCCTTGCAGAGTTGAAGCCGTCATAAAGACGAAGGACGGACACGCCCCATAATAATGGCAGCTAATATGTCTCAGGATACTTTTGATGAGACGCAGTAACTTTGAAATCGATAGCATATGTAGATCAATACAGCTGAATAGAATACTCCAAAGACATAGTGCATATTAACTGTGTTGTGGTACATATCACATGTGTTGAGTAAAGGGACATTAATAAACCTTTTTAACACAGGATTTGCAAAACCCGATCCTCCTTCGTCACGGCTTGCATGGAAACCATGCTCTGAACGGAGATTCGTGATTCTCGAGACGGTCCCAAAAGCTCAACAAAGGTACAGTAGCATGCATGTCTCTTGTTAGGAAACCAAAGCCAGCTACTCAGGAAAGCCTGATGAGCCTCTCCATCTCACAAACGTTTCATATTTCATGTGCTTCTACCGTCTTTCAGCCAAGTAACAGCTGAGGCAAAGAGTGCCTGCATCAGCCCAGCAGGATGCGAGGTCCGCTGGACCCAGTATCGTATCCAAAAGATCTCTCTCGCAAGCTGTCTTTACGTTGCAGGTCTTCATTGTTTGTATATGGCTTGCGGAACTCGGCATAAAACTGCTACTAGCTTCGACAGCGGCCTGGCCCGAGAAGCGGTTTTGAAATCTGTTCCGCTAACCACTTTGTATAGCTTGCGGCACACGCGCGTGCCCGGGTCGTTGCCAGCGTCAGCGTTCTCTCTGGGTTCTTCTCGACGCATTCGGCTGCCATCTTTGGCCACAGTTCAACTAATTAACCATTAAATCTCTGCTACGCATGCTGACACGAAGTTACGTGCGAGGCCTTGTGCGTGTAATACGCACAGGAGGTGGGCAAAAATATGGGAACGCCAAAAATACAACACATTTTCATGCCTAATACGGTGCAGGAAAACCGCCGGCATTCAAAACAACTACCCGTCATCTCCGGCCTATACGGTTTTCTAGAAAATCTTATACCGTTCTTCCTGCAAAATAATGGCAAATTCAGATAGCGATAATGGAGGTGGATAGCGATCATGCACCATTCTCTCCGAAACAGACCATAGAGGCTCAATAATATTGAGATCTGGTGACTTCCGGTGGCCAGGGGTGATACGATACCTCATCCTATTGCTTACAAAACAAGTCCTGGACGATGTGAGCTGTGTGAACCGGGGTTGTATTGTCTTGGAACATAGCGTCGCCATTGAGGAACAAACATTGTACCATGGGATAGACCTGATCAACCAATAATCCTTGGTAGTAATGTGTACTTGCAGAGTACGCCTAATAATGGAGCCCACGGAATACTACGATATGAGTGCGCAAATCATCACCGAAAGCCCGCCGTGTTTCAGTCATGGGGCGTAAGCTCGGCCAGGAGTTGGAAACTGTGAAACCAAGTTTCATAAGATCAGATAACTTTCTTCCATTGCTCCACAGACTAGATTTCATGACTTCGGTGTCACGTTTTCCCGTATTGGACATTTGCGTCACTGACGTGTGGCTCTGGAATTCCAGCTCGCCTTGAATTTCCTAGCTTAACCATCTCCCTCCGCGTTGGTTTGATGATCACAGGGTTCGCGAGTGCGACATTGAAATCTACAGTGACTTTTACAGCCGTCGTCCTCTTATTTTTCGTCACAATCCTCTTCGACGATCGTATCTCACGATCATTCGACATACACTCCCGTCGGCGTTGTGACTTAGGGGACGATCGTTTTTCCGCTTTCCTTGTATGCGTAAACATCTTTGATAAGGCGCCTCTTGAAGTGCCAAGCGCTTCGGTTACCTTGGTTACGGAAGTAGCCACCATACGAGCACGAACAATTTGACCGCGTACGAATTCACTTAGTTCAAATGGTTCTAAGCACTATGGAACTTAACATCTGAGGTCATCAGTCCCCTAGACTTAGCACTACTTAAACCAAAGTAACCTAAGGCCATCACACACATCCATGCCCAAGGCAGGATTCGAACCTGCGACCGTATCAGCAGCGCGGTCCCGGACTGAGCGTCTAGAACCACACGGCGACAGCGGCCGGCCCACTTAGTTCCGACATAATACAGCCATAAGTATACAGAATACTAGTCTGACCACTACTGACATTCGCAAAGTGTTGACAACACAGCACAGGTGTTGTTCGTGGTCAAACGCAACGGCGCAAGCTGCGCGCTTGACTAGCGTACGCATTTACGATCAAGCATACATTACTCGCGGTGTTTCCATATTTCTGTCCAACCTCTGTACTACGTTCCGTAAAGTTTGGAGAACTTTTGATGACTGGATAAGATCAACTGTTTTGAAACAACACAAGCGTGTGACAGCGCATTTCGATAGTAGTGGCAGAAATCGATACTCTTTTTGGAACAACTCAACAAGGAGGCACTGTGGTGACATGCTGCACCCGCATACGGGAGGACGACAGTTCAAATCACCGTCTAGCCATCCATGTTTAGGTATCCTTTGCTATACCTAAATCGCTTAAGGTAAATACTGCCCGGAGAAGGGGAGGGCCGGTTTTCTTCCACGTCCTTCCCCATGCCGTGCTTGTGCTCCTTCTCTTACGACCTCGTCTCTGGACCGCTAAAGCCTAGATGGAAGGTTGCAGCTTAACGCCTTATCGACACTTAGGCCATTAGACAAGGAGTGCAATCTCAGTGTGAGCGATGACATCATTGCGGGAATGATGTAGTGCTGTCCTGGACAAGGTCGACGGAAAGTGAGATTTCATTGCACGCTTCCAACCTGTAATCGCTCTCAGACATACATTTGACAGCGAAGAACACAGCTTCAAAGAAGCCATCGCATGAAACGACTGGAGAGGGTTAAAATTCATTGAGTAACCGAACCCACAGCTGTTTTTGGTCGTTCCACACAGACGTAAGAAAACTGTCGGACCTCGATAATCTACCATGCAGAGAATTAAATAAATGAAGACAGCAACACCTGCGGGAAGCCAAACCTAAATGAATATAGTCATAATAGCATAACTAATAAGCAAAGCTATAGCTACACATTTTTGTGAATGTCCCTTTAAGAAGGTCCCTTTGTGTTTTATCATAGCAGCGTTTCAAGTGTTATTTGAGACGAATGTGAGTCGATGTAACATGTTGTTTAGGTTTGTTGTCGATAATGGTTGCAGTGGAAGGAAGGAGGGGATGAAATCCTAGTCCTCTCGAACACGATCATGACGTCTGTCACCCAGCAGATCGTCGTCAGTGTCACATGACACCTTCTCGACGAACTGCAGGGAGGTTTGAGATTTAAACCGATGCACTGTCGCTCTGGATGACAGTGAGAGATTATACGCTACCACTTCTCTCTCAGGTGGTCAAAATGTGGTGCTGAAAACTTCTTTAGCCTGTAGGATTCCAAAAGGTTGATCGAGGTCGATTGGCACCGTATTAGCTTCAGATTGTGACATAGGTTACGGAGGTGGCTTTGTCATGTGATATCCGTATGTAAATACTCGTGTCAGTATTGCAAACTGTTACCATTTTGTTCAGTTAGCCTCGACGTGCTTTTTTAAAATTATTTAGGAAATAACTGTGCGCATAAGACGATAATTATCAGATTTCAACGTAGAATGATAATTCGAAAGAGGTGCTTGGGAGATTGTAGTCGCGCTGGATTAACCGAGCGATCTTAGGCGCTGCAGTCATAGACTGTGCGGCTGGTCCCGGCGGAGGTTCGAGTCCTCCCTCGGGCATGAGTGTGTGTATTTGTCCTTAGGACAATTTAGGTTAATCAGTGTGTAAGCTTAGGGACTTATGACCTTAGCTGTTAAGTCCCATAAGATTCCACACACATTTGAACATTTTTTTGGAGATTCTACTTTTAAAACTGTTTGGATCTGCCTCTGGTGAGTCAAAAATTTCTCCTTGATGATTCTATAGCAACGAAGTCTTCTTAATGATCAAAATTGTGGGCATCTCGGCAGTGATGATCGCGTTAAGAGACAAGAGACACTACTTGAGGAAACATCCACATTTTATGAGGTACGAAATCACTTACGTGTCGATGAGATTCATCAACGGGATTGCAGAAAGCTGACGGGGACGTGCTTATTAAATGTACAGCATCTGAAGCAATATGTTTCTTGCAAGTGAGCACACACTATTGATTCGTAAAATGCAGAAAAAACGTAACTTGCTCTGCTAGATCAAGATGTAACTAAGGCTTTCACTTATTAGTAAGAAATAGTGCTCATTGATGGCTCTGTAATATAAGGAGCGTAATTTCATGGCGAGACTTGGCAAGCTAAACAAGTCGTTGATAAAGATTTTAGGCTTCTAAGTGAGTATACCCATCCCATTCCTGGACGCTTCGAACGATAGCATTTCCCACGTCGATAATGCGACATGTCCCCGTGCTAGGATGCTCGTTGTTGGTCCGAAGAACATTCTGAGCAGTTACAACGAACTGTTTGTACAGCTGCGACACCAGAGGTTGAAGAATGTTTCTTTGGGGACTTCTGCAGCCTAGTACAGTCCATACCACTAAATAGGTCGCACCACGAGTATTGAAAGTCCACTTGACTGGTATTTGCATGATATATTTTCCCCGTGATGCACTGTTGTGCGACTCCAGGAAGCGCAGACGTGGACGCAGGTATGTAGGCTGAGGAACTGTCGGCTATTGTCACCGCCGTGTGTTTGGCCGGAACAACTCCGGCATAGGAAACGGACCGGCCGCTGTGGGCAATGACCCGCGCTTCCGTCCACCCGACACACACACGGCTCCAACCAGCTGCGCCTCACTCCGCTGTGGGTATAGCGCGTCTCCAAACAACGAGTGCAAAAGTCATCTCTCGTAGACGATAATTAGCTCTAGAAACATTCACGTGGAATGTAGCTGGCTGTTCCAGTGTGTGTTTTGTAGCTACACCGCGATATCATACGCTCTGACGACCGTGCTATGCATAATTACGCAAGACACTCGATTTTACGACGACGAGACGAGGACGATGTACCCACATCTGCAACAGCTGCGCTTGAGAAAGAGCCATATCCGAAGTTTGTAGCGCTGAATAAATTATACCTTTAAAATACAGCCTGGTGGAATGATGTCTTTCCCCAAATTTTCACGAGCGTTTCGACGGAGAGCCCCTCCCCTTTATTCGGCGTTGAGTTCTTGTACAGTGTAGTTCTGGGTTTGTTATTGGGAATGATTGTAGAATGGAGGGGAAAGGGTGAAACACAGACTGTTCTACTTCATTAGCGCCGAAGGTGCCGCCGATCTTGCTGTGCTGATGCGAGGGCATTACAGTCGAGCCTGGTGGTCTATTAGTAAAGCACATGCCTGGAAAATGAGAGACGTGGGATAGAATCGCAGATTTTCTGTCTGCCTTTAATCTGACCTTCACCTACCAATGACGTGAAGAGCTGACGGGAACGACTCGTGGTTCGGATTCCACTTTAAACTGTAGATCCCAATTCCCCGGTTGACTAACGGGGGTGTATTAGAGACACGCAAATCGCCGAAGTGGCGTCCAGTTGAAAGACTTGCACCAGGTTAAGTGATCCACACGCGACTATTATTGTAACAGCGCCTCATCTCTTCACTCCACTCGACACTGCGGGGTGGTTTTGGATGAAACGTAGGGGCCTGGCGCACAGTTTGGTAATCCGAAAATGTACGCCACCATCTCTCCTCCTTGCCATATTCTGGCGTCGAAAATTTATTTCACCTTCGGGATTGCTACCGGTATCCTTGCCGCCATACTACAGTCGACCTGTTCTATAGAGTAGCGCCAATTATCATTAACGAATTGTATAAAGTGAGAGAAAATGCGACCAGATAATATTTATAAATGACCACCCTGATGAAATGTGTAGCCGGTTCGCAGACGCAATTGCGTAGAGGGACATGACATCCTTAGAAACTTTTTTACGAAATGCAGAGATTCTTTTAGATTATCAGTGCCTGGTGCAAATGATGACAGCTAACCGTCAAAATAAATGCTATGCGCGAATACAACCGTTCATACCAAGAGAGCTAGGGTCAATAAAATTCTTCTGGGTCTGTGGCCTCATTGCTAATGTCTAAAATTTCCGACTTTTCGGCCACTGTTGCAGAAGGCCTTCTGCAAGACCTCTTTTTTTTTCTTTTTTTAAACTGGGACAATGGCTGCGGAAGCCTACGCCTACGTTTGCAGGAGAGCTGTGGTTTGTGTAAAGTCCAGGAAATCAAGGAAAATAATGATATCCGTTCTGACAACGTGTCTCAATCAATCATGGGTCTTTCCGCACCATTTACATAAAATCGGTATATTGGAGACACTGTACTGTCACTGTGATAACGTTACAACTGATGGTACGAATTACATCCTATTTCAGTGCAAGCGCTATAAAAAAAAGTGAGTCATTTTTTTAAAAACGAAGTGTAGAGACTTGTTCACTGCTTCTATACAGGGTGATTCAAGAGGAATGTCACATAATTTGTAAGGTGATTGTATGTGTGAAAACAAACCGAAA
This sequence comes from Schistocerca serialis cubense, assembly GCF_023864345.2. Classification (NCBI taxonomy): domain Eukaryota; kingdom Metazoa; phylum Arthropoda; class Insecta; order Orthoptera; family Acrididae; genus Schistocerca; species Schistocerca serialis. The sequence continues at coordinate 500,156,430 of NC_064639.1, forward strand.
AGTTCTATGAACGTGAATCCGATTTTTGACCGTTATGGAACTGGAGCGGATTGAAAATTACACACGTCCATAAATGTATATGAAGACAAGTGTTGGTATTGTTTACGGAAATGCTGTGTAAGCGCTGTAGTGGACAGAAGGCTGCAAGCCTACTCAGTTTGGAATCGTAAGTTGGATCAGTGTGCAGTTGTGAGGCTGTGTGCGTGTCATACTTGAGTGTTTTTAATTGAGCAAGTCCGTTGTGTCCGTGAATACCAACATGCCGCATATGTTCACCCACGCAGAATATGAAGATATGTTGTATGTATACGGATGCTGTAATGGCAGAGCCCGTGCAGAATACTAGAGACTTACCCTAATCGACGATCCCCCTGTGTCACGATATTTCCCATGGCTTTTTAACCATTGTGCGAATCTGGTACGGTACCCAGAGTACACGTAACATCAGAATGTGAGGCAGTCCAGTCAGTTGAGGAAAGGGACGTCATCATTCCAATGGTCCAACTGAGTCCCACCACTAGTACACGGCACATTTGGCGTCGCCTCGATATTCCACAAATGCGAATGTGGCGTACATTACATTCCGGGGGCTTGTACCTATTCCATGTGCAGACTATACAACATCTGCATCCTGGTGACTCAATAAGCAGATAACAATTTAGTGAATGGTTGGCTGTACATAGAAACGTCATGCAATACACTTTACTTACAAATGAGGCTACATTTACACGCATTGGTTTCATGAACACTCAGTGATTTTATAAACACCCGCAATTCTCATATATGGGCGATGGAGAATTTACATGGCACTGGGGAGACAAGATTCCAAGTTAAGGTCTCAGTGTATAACTGACGACATGCTAATAGAGCCAGTGTTTCTGGCAAATCGCATGACGGCCGCAGCGTATGCACATTTCCTGACGGAGAACCTACCTGCACTTCCGGAAGACGTGAAATTAGAGCAACCACGGCAAATGTACCTGCAACATGACGGATCACCGTTTCACTGCACCACAAAAGTATCCCAGTATCTGGACAAAACATTTCCTCAATGGTGGACTGGCCGTGGCGGCCCCGTTAACTGGCCTGCCAGGTCACCAGACTTCTGTTTATGGAGCTAGTTAAAGGGGGGATGCGTACGCTACATGTGAAGAACTGGTTGCTCGCATCACAGATGCTGTTGCTTGCATTAAAGTCCGCCGAGATGATGTTCGATGTGCAACACAGCACACCTTCCAGCTCGTCGACAAGTCCATTGAGATGGGTCGGGGACTTTTTGAACACCTCTTGCGGGATGGATCGGTCATCTGTCCAACCATTATTCTGTCCACCACGGTGCCTACACAGCACTTCGTTAAGAAATATTCACACATGTCTTCATAATCATTCATGAATGTTTGTAGCCTCCAGCCCGCTCCAGTTCCGTAACGATCGGATATCGGACACATGTTCTCAGGATTTTTTGGGTTTAATTTCACATGTTGAACCACCCCACAAATTATGTGACATTCTACATCTACATCTGCATTGATACTCCGCAATCCACCCAACGGTGTGTGGCGGAGGGCACTTTACGTGCCACTGTCATTACCTCCCTTTCCTGTTCCAGTCGCGTATGGTCGCGGGAAGAACGACTGTCTGAAAGCCTCCGTGCGCGCTCTAATCTCTCTAATTTTACATTCGTGATCTCCTCGGGAGGTATAAGTAGGGGGAAGCAATATATTCGATACCTCATCCAGAAACGCACCCTCTCGAAACCTGGCGAGCAAGCTACACCGCGATGCAGAGCGCCTCTCTTGCAGAGTCTGCCACTTGAGTTTATTAAACATCTCCGTAACGCTATCACGGTTACCAAATAACCCTGTGACGAAACGCGCCGCTCTTCTTTGGATCTTCTCTATCTCCTCCGTCAGACCGATCTGGTACGGATCCCACACTGATGAGCAATACTCAAGTATAGGTCGAACGAGTGTTTTGTAAGCCACCTCCTTTGTTGATGGACTACATTTTCTAAGGACTCTCCCAATGAATCTCAACCTGGTACCCGCCTTACCAACAATTAATTTTATATGATCATTCCACTTCAAATCGTTCCGCACGCATACTCCCAGATATTTTACAGAAGTAACTGCTACCAGTGTTTGTTCCGCTATCATATAATCATACAATAAAGGATCCTTCTTTCTATGTATTCGCAATACATTACATTTGTCTATGTTAAGGGTCAGTTGCCACTCCCTGCACCAAGTGCCTATCCTCGTGAATTACTCTGTATATTGCATTTAAGACTGTTTATCTTGAATGTCACATGATATTCAATTTTTTCTTGTTTCGTTCTTTTTTTTCCCCAAAACTCTTCATTCTCTAACTGTGTTCCTGTTACCTTTGCTCTGCTAATATTTTCCCTGTTTTCTTCCTTTCTCTTACTTAAAATATCGTGTTCATAATTTTGTTTCTGAACTTGTCTCTTTCATTTATCATTTCCTGAGTGATTCTTGCTTGTTTTAGGCCTTCTATTTCTTCAAACTAAGTAGATTTTCTGGTTGAGCTGTTTACTACATCAAAAATCCTCGTTGTGAGTATGTTGTTGATCATTTTATGTATGTGACCATACAATAGTAGTCGGCGTTTTCTAATCAAGCATGTAGTCTGTCGGCGCGTTCGTATAATTTTTTGATTGCTCTCTTCATCCATGTACCGTCTCTCTGTACTGCATCAAATTTTTTCTGAGGATTTTACATTCTGTGTTTTTTCTCTCTCTATGGTTCCCGAAGCTCCGATTATGGTCGTTTCTGATGCGTAGAGTGCTTCCCGTATTTCTACTGTTTGTAGTGCCTGAGTTTGCCGTGTCTTGAAATATTACTTTTGTTGTAGTGCGCCCAAGTCAGTCTGTACCCTTTCCGAAGTTTTTTCTGTTCGTTCTATGTAAGAGGCCTTGTTTGAACCTCTTTTTGTATGTATTCCACTAGATACTCTATTTTTTTCTACTCTGTTAAGCTTTCTGTATTTTTTGTTCATGGTTTGTCTATTGTCCTTTCTTCTCGTATACTGCATTTTCTCATATGACATCTATAAATTTGTTTTGGCAGAGATTTCAGTAAGTATCCCAGTGCTAACTGTCTATAGTTGCTGAGTATAGCCGGTCATAAGCAAATGCCAGGCATTTTATGATTGTCTTGTTTGCAGGTGTTCTTCCTAACGGCACCTGTTTTACTTTCTCTTTCCATTGTTTGACAATTTTGTCACCATGTTGAATTAAAACGATGAGAGACGCTTGTGTGACCCCCACACGTATAACGAATGGTTATGAGATCTCTCCCAGAAATTTTGTTTTGGATGTGACGCCTGTTAGTGTCTGTTATATGAATGCCATAGGTTTTCTGTCTGCTCCATGTTTCCTAATGTGTCAAAGACAGTCTGCCCGTCTACGGAGTCATAGGCCTTCTTCTTAAAGTCCACGAATGTGACTACAGTGTTGTTCAAATGGTTCAAATGACTCTAAGTACTATGGGACTCAACTTCTCAGGTCATTAGTCCCCTAGAACTTAGAACTAGTTAAACCTAACTAACCTAAGGACATCACACACATCCATGCCCGAGGCAGGATTCGAACCTGCGACCGTAGCGGGCTCGCGGTTCCAGACTGCAGTGCCTAGAACCGCACGGCCACTACGGCCGACTACAGTGTTGTTCGTCTGTCTGCCTTTCAGAAGCGTTTGCAGGTTCGAATTCTGTTCAGTATGGGATCTTCCTTCCCTGAAGCCTGCTTGGTTTTCCCCTATCTTTGTATCAGCTTGTGGTTCTAGTCTGTTAGAGAGAGAGAGACAGAGAGAGAGAGAGAGAGAGAGAGAGAGAGAGAGAGAATTTTGTAAGTGACTGGTAATAATGAAGTATTTTTGTAATTATTAGGATCTCTCTTGTCGCCACTTTTGTAGAGAGGATGATCAATGCACATTTCCATTCCTGTATAATTTTCTCTGTAATCCATATTTCAGTGAGATCTTCATGAACTTCATTTGTGATGTTTTGGTCTTGGAAATAATACCATTTTCTCCTGAGGCTATGATGTTTTTTTAGATGTTTTATAACCTCTCCTACCTCCGTAATTGTAAGCGACTTCGAAACTGGATTTTGTTTTTGTGAAGAGTAATTTTTCTTTTTGACTTCTCCGGTGTGAGAAGTTTATCAAAGCATTTTTAACAATTTTGCCGTTTGAGAAGTTTATCAAATCATTTTGACAATTCTGCATTTTTATAATTTCTTTCTAGAGATACGACTGATTCATTGAAGCAGATATTTGGAGGCTGACAACACATTGGATGTTCCGTGAATATTCTGCAGAAATTTCTCCTGTTGTTTCTATTGAAGTTTTCCACGATTTCATTTAATCTGCTTTTGTCGTATGTCCTTTTCACTCCTCTAATATCTTTCGAGAATTGAACTTTGTATTGTGAAAATGCTGCAAAGTTTCTGTTATTCTGTTACTGCTAAACTTCTGCGATGCCTGGATTCTACTTTCACTGGCCTGAACACAAGTTGCATCAACCATCTATGTTTGAGCTTCCTAAGTGGTTGAGTTCGATGCATTGCATTCTGAATTGGCTTCGCTATGTCTGTCCAGTTTTCTGTTGCATTTTAATCAATTTCTCCATTAATTTTGTCTTTGTTTATCTTCAAGTATTCTGCGTCCAGTCAGCGATGTCTTACTGTTACTTGGGTTGGTTGGTTGATTTGGGGGAGGGTACCAAACAGCGAGGTCATTGGTCTCATCGAATTACGGAAGGATGGGGAACGAAGTCGGCCACGTCCTTTCAGAGGCGCTATCCCGGCATATGCCTGAAGCGATGTAGGGAAATCACGGAAAACCTAAATCAGGATGGCCGGACGCAGGTTTAAACCGTCGTCCTCCCGAATGCGAGTCCAGTGTGCTAAGCACTGCACCACCTCGCTCGGTCTGGTACTTGGGATTAGCCTAAATTTACTTGTCGCAAGGAATGGTCAGACTCTATGAATACTTTGCGTGTTCTCAGGTTCAGAATCTCACTTGTATTTTTGTCTGTTGTGGCTACGATATCTGATTGTAATTTTCTCGATTGGACGTTCTCCCTGTTGTGAGTTTTCGTATTATATATACTGTATAAAAATAATGTGTGCCCTAAAATGAATTTTTGAAGGTGGCCAAATGTCGTTTCTATATATACTTATAAATCTTGTTAATTTGTGATGGCTGAAAGGTATGTCTGCGACGAGGTAAAAATAAATTTTAAAAAACAACGTAATTAAATGAAATGAGTAAATAGACGGAATGATCCGATGTGGTTGATTACAGTGTCAACGTATCCGGTTGTGTGAGGAGAGATTTAAGATGGAATTATCACCTAAATTTTTATATTCGTGGAGAGAGCATACTGCAGGCAGGTTCATGGGAAGGGAAGCAGTTTTCCGATAAATCATTGAGAATTGTTCGTTGGTCTGGAACTCTTTTCAAGTTTGATCAATGGAGGAATTAGAAGACATTGCAAGAAGAGCAGCGCGATTTGTCACGCGATTGTGTAGCTAATCTGAGAGTGTAACAAGAATATTCAACCTATCGTGAATAATCATAGTCAGTGAGTCCAGAAACGTGTTACTACACCCGACATACACAGTCTGATCAAAAGAATCCGGACACCCCTACGTAATGTGGAGTTGACCACAAGATGTCACCAGAGGCAGAAACACCAGAATAAAAGGAGAAGGGGGGTATTGTGGTGCCAGTAGAAAAGCACTAACAGCAGAATGGGACTGTCAGGAGAGCTCAGTGACTTCGAAAGTGGACTAGTAATCGCATGTCACCTGGGTATCTAATCCATCGCCGCGCGGGATTAGCCAAGCGCTGCAGTCATGGACTGTGCGGCTGGTCCCGGCGGAGCTTCGAGTCCTCCCTCGGGCATGGGTGTGTGTGTTTGTCCTTAGGATAATTTAGGTTAAGTAGTGTGTGAGCTTAGGGACTGATGACCTTAGCAGTTAAGTCCATAAGATTTCACAAACACTTTAACGTTTTTCTAATCCATCGAGGACATCTCAACTCTTCTAACGTTGACCAAGTCGAATACTGCTCATGTGATTGTGAAACGCGAAGTGGCAAGCACGGCTAAATCAAGACGAGACACACCGCATGTACTGATGGGCAGGTAGTGTCGAACATTGGGCTGATTGGTTGTGAGAAATCGTATTAAATCAGCGGAAGAAATCAGTCGTTAGTTCCAGAGTGCTACCAGTAGTCCAGTAAGCTCAGTGACTATTCACAGAAAGCTAAAAAGTATGGAGTAGAACCGAGCACATCCCCCAGAGGCAACACATTTCTGCAGTCTGTAGTGACGCCTGAGGTGATGCAAAGAGCGACGCCGCAGGACAGTGGATGACTGAAAACGAGCTATTTGGAGTGATGAATCACACTATATCCTTAAGCAATCAGATGGAAGGATTTTTGTCTAGCGAATGCCTGGAGAACGTCACTTGCCATTGTTTTTAGTTCCAACAGTGGAGCAGGGATGAAGTGGTGTTACGGTGAGGAGTTTGTTTATCGTGGTTTGGGCGCGTTCCCCTTTTTGTGCTTAAGAAAACGCTAGAAGCGGAAGGATTTGAACAAATTTTGCAGCATTGTATACTGCGTACAGTAGAGGAACAGATCGGAGACCACTTTTGTTTGTATCAGCATGACAATGCACCCTGTTATAAGCAGTTTCTGTGAGGCAATTGATTGTGGACAATAACACTCCTGAAATGAACTGGATTCCAGAGTTGCGACTTGAACCTAGTGGAACACGTGTGGGATGAGTCAGAACGTCAACTTCGCTCCAGATCCTAGCATCCAGCTGAAAGATCCCGTAGCAGAGATCAAGTCGTCACAAAGGCGTAAGGTGAACACACCTCATATTGTAATGTCCACTAACATATGTCCGAGTATTTTTGGTCACACAGTGCATGACCACGATAATAACATGAGGGTACCGCCCGACCTTTTTCCAGGGTAAAATCTGCATATGGAACGGGAGGTTTGATAGAATATACACTCCTGGAAATTGAAATAAGAACACCGTGAATTCATTGTCCCAGGAAGGGGAAACTTTATTGACACATTACTGGGGTCAGATACATCACATGATCACACTGACAGAACCACAGGCACATAGACACAGGCAACAGAGCATGCACAATGTCGGCACTAGTACAGTGTATATCCACCTTTCGCAGCAATGCAGGCTGCTATTCTCCCATGGAGACGATCGTAGAGATGCTGGATGTAGACCTGTGGAACGGCTTGCCATGCCATTTCCACCTGGCGCCTCAGTTGGACCAGCGTTCGTGCTGGACGTGCAGACCGCGTGAGACGACGCTTCATCCAGTCCCAAACATGATCAATGGGGGACAGATCCGGAAATCTTGCTGGCCAGGGTAGTTGACTTACACCTTCTAGAGCACGTTGGGTGGCACGGGATACATGCGGACGTGCATTGTCCTGTTGGAACAGCAAGTTCCCTTGCCGGTCTAGGAATGGTAGAACGATGGGTTCGATGACGGTTTGGATGTACCGTGCACTATTCAGTGTCCCCTCGACGATCACCAGTGGTGTACGGCCAGTGTAGGAGATCGCTCCCCACACCATGATGCCGGGTGTTGGCCCTGTGTGCCTCGGTCGTATGCAGTCCTGATTGTGGCGCTCACCTGCACGGCGCCAAACACGCATACGACCATCATTGGCACCAGGGCAGAAGCGACTCTCATCGCTGAAGACGACACGTCTCCATTCGTCCCTCCATTCACGCCTGTCGCGACACCACTGGAGGCGGGCTGCACGATGTTGGGGCGTGAGCGGAAGACGGCCTAACGGTGTGCGGGACCGTAGCCCAGCTTCATGGAGACGGTTGCGAATGGTCCTCGCCGATACCCCAGGAGCAACATTGTCCCTAATTTGCTGGGAAGTGGCGGTGCGGTCCCCTACGGCACTGCGTAGGATCCTACGGTCTTGGCGTGCATCCGTGCGTCGCTGCGGTCCGGTTCTAGGTCGACGGGCACGTGCACCTTCCGCCGACCACTGGCGACAACATCGATGTGCTGTGGAGACCTCACGCCCCACGTGTTGAGCAATTCGGCGGTACGTCCACCCGGCCTCCCGCATGCCCACTATACGCCCTCGCTCAAAGTCCGTCAACTGCACATACGGTTCACGTCCACGCTGTCGCGGCATGCTACCAGTGTTAAAGACTGCGATGGAGCTCCGTATGCCACGGCAAACTGGCTGACACTGACGGCGGCGGTGCACAAATGCTGCGCAGCTAGCGCCATTCGACGGCCAACACCGCGGTTCCTGGTGTGTCCGCTGTGCCGTGCGTGTGATCATTGCTTGAACAGCCCTCTCGCAGTGTCCGGAGCAAGTATGGTGGGTCTGACACACCGGTGTCAATGTGTTCTTTTTTCCATTTCCAGGAGTGTAGATGTACACGTATAAACGTTGCCGGAGAACTTAGGTAAAACAATAGTATTGACATCCTGGACATGATCAGTATTTTTACATAGAAACCCTCATCCACTAATACTTTACTGAACTAGATGTTAATGGTAGCAACAAAGAAGCAAGAATCAGGAGGGGAGCGAGACAGGTGTGGCCTGTATAACCTTACTTATTTAATATGTCCATCGAAGGGGCAGAATAGTGATGAAAGAAAGGGCGACTGGAATCAAAATGCATATTGACTAATCAGATTTGCCGAGGAGACTGAAACAGTCACAAACTCCGATAAGAAACTGAATAAAATGCTAAGGATCTTAAATCAAGATAGAACAGAACTAAAACTAAAAATAAATACCAACAAAGGCAAATATCATAGTTGTAGATAAGAAAGAAAGTAGTACAGATAATGCTGACATAACAATACGCAGTGAGCAACTTGAGGAAGTTACCGATTTCGCTATCTCGGTAACAATGTGGAGGAAAACAATGGACGTCGCAAGTCAGCCAAAAGAAGAATAGCATTGGTCGAAATCGCCTTCCAAAATAAGAAGAATCTGCAGATAAACAAGCTCATAAGCTTCCACACTTGTATGAAGTGTCCTAACATACGGATTTGTATCCTGGACCTTAGCAGAACAGGACGAAGCTGCATAAGTGTAATTATCCAGGAAAATTACAAAATCTAGCGAGACTGACAGAGAAAGGAATGAGATGTTTCTTCAAGAAATATGAGAAGAAAAGACTACTATAAAAGAAGGCCAACGAAAACGAAAAATCACTGGACACTCAATTAGAAATGATACCTTTTTTAAATTGAAAAAGCCTTCTCGAAGGCAAGATCGTAGGGAAGAAAACGAGGGGAAGACCAAGAACACTCCATAAGAAAGAAGATCAGTGACATGGGATGTTCTCCATACATAGAGACGAACAGGACTGCTGAAGAGAGGAAAGTGTGGCTACACAGAAAGAGAGAAGAAGACACTCCATTTTCTTGATGACAATAATCGATCGTTGCATGTAAATTTAGGTTTATGTAAATCTTTATGATGATCTGTTTCCCTTTTTTCTATTCTGAATATTGAACCAACTATACAGTGTTCTACATACTATTTTTCCTTAGCTCTCATCGCTTTTGCTACTTTTGCTGTGTGACATATTTTTACACTCTCCGTCAGGTATTCCTCCTCTGTGTCAGGGAAAGAGGTATATGTCTTCGCTGTTTCAATCTTTTTGATTACTTCTGCAGTTTGTTTATCACCGACTAGTATTAGAGCTTTCAAAACAGCCTACACTACTGCAGACAAATACAAAGAATAGAACTTTTGGAAGTGTAACAATCAACAACGCATATACACATTCCTCTACCTGAAATTCCGCGATTCCGACCAGTCGCCGTGTCATCCTTTGCCAGTAGCTAGCGTCATACAAGCAGATCTCTGCGACGGACCGGAATTACGGGCCAGTTCCTCAGATATTTTTGACGGATTCGGCATGCCGATATCGAGTGTGTCATTTTCCAATGAAGTGCAGATCCCTCCCGTCGGACCTAGTATGCCAAATCTGTCCAAACGCCGGGTCCCTTCGTGTGTTGAGCAAGTTGACGGACTTTTGTGATTTATCCACGTACCCAGGACTGTGGTGCATGCTCCACTGGCACAGACCGCGGATATCGGTAGTTGCGACTGTGTCTCGCAAAAAAGGACGTTGTACAGTCCGACGTTTACGGGCATTATTCTATTGCACTACATTTATGGATTTTACATCAACGACAGGAAGCTAGTATGGACAACAGCAGGAAGAAAATTGTGGCAGTCGCCAGCGATTTGTACGCCATGTGCTAACATATTCCTCGAAACAAAAATCGTACAAAACGGGTCAAAAATCGGTTGCCGAAACGCTACATTCCAGACATATCGATGTGATTCAGGATTGTCGGCATTCCTCTATGAATTGTGATCGTTCGATACGCTAGGGAAAGTACTTTGTTGAGTACAGTACTTTGTTAAGTACTTTGTACTTTGTTAAGTACAGTGATTGGTAGTATCTGTAAAACAATGGACGTCACACACTTAAGATTAATACAATAATGGCCGGCCGGAGTGGCTGTCAGGACTATTTTATGAAGACCCCAAGAACTGGAGCACTACTTCAAAAGGTCGGCCGTAGTGGCCGAGCGGTTCTAGGCGCTTCAGTCTGGAACCGCGAGACCGCTGCGGTCGCAGGTTCGAATCCTGCCTCGGGCACGGATGTGTGTGATGTCCTTAGGTTAGTTAGGTTTACGTAGTTCTAAGTTCTAGGGGACTGATGACCTCAGATGTTAAGTCCCATAATGCTCAGAGCCATTTGAACCAATACAATAATGAACCAGTACAAGAAATTTTTTTAGTGGCGCTCACCATTGCGTTTATCCATACAATTCATCCCCAACTTTTCTATTTATTTCAGCGTCTGCAATTCTCTGAGCTCTTTACTGAAAGTTGGGTTTCAAATATTGTGTGCTGAAAAGAAATTTCTTCGAATTTTTTATGTGAAAAGTCTTAAATTGTTTTAAATAAAACAAACGTTATTAACATTTTACATCTTTATTCTTAATGTCTCCATATTTGTACCTGTCTGCCGCTAGAGGATTCCGAATTGTAGTGAGAAATATGCGGTGTGTAACGTAACTATGTCGGTACGCGAGAAACAGCGTGTTGTAATCGAGTTTCGAATTCAAGAGTTCGTCCACATGCGGAGCAGCTTCTCCTTCAGCATGACAATGCTGGACCACACAAGAGAGCTATGGTATCTGCAACAATACGGCGTCTTGGGTTTACTGTCATCGGTCATCCTCCATACAGTCCCGACCTCGCCACATATGACTTCCATTTGTTCCCAAGACTTAAAGAACGCCTTCGAGGACTTCACTTTGATAGTGAAGAAGCTGTGCAAGCAGAGGTGATGTTGTGGCACCGTCAACAAAGTCAAATAATCTACAGTGACGGTATCTTAGCTACAATATAGCACGTCAGCAACTGGAAGCAGTTAATTCCACCAATTATCCGGGAATAGGCATTAGGAGTGATTTAAAATGGAATGACCATATAAAATTAATTGTCGGTAAAGCAGATGCCAGACTGCGATTCACTGGAAGAATCCAAAAACAAAGGAAGTAGATTACAGTACGCTTGTTCGACAACTGCTTGAATACTACTCACTGGTGTAGGATCCGTACCAGATAGGGTCGATAGAAGAGATAGAGAAGATCCAACGGAGAGCAGCGCGCTTCGTTACAGGATCATTTAGTAATTGCGAAAGCGTTACGTAGATGATAGATAAACTCCAATGGAAGACTCTGCAAGAGAGACATTCAGTAGCTCGGTACGGGCTTTTGTTGAAGTTTCGAGAACATACCTTCACCTAGGAGTCAAGCAGAGATTAAAGCCCACACAGAGGCATTCCGACAATCTTTCTTTCCACGAACAATACGAGACTGGAATAGAAGGGAGAACCGATAGAGGTACTCAAGGTACCCACCGCCACACACCGTCAGGTGGCTTGCGGAGTATGGATGTAGATGTAGATCAGAAAACTGGTCTCTCATTGGGAGAAATATGGTCGTCTCCAGGGTCACTATGTTGAGGAATTAATATGTAGAGTGAAGAATAAAGATGAAGAACGTTAATAAAGTTTGTTTTATTTAAAAAGCTGTCGGAGGTTTTACATAAAACATTCGGAGGCATTACATTCCATCACGCCCTCGTATTTCAACCGTCTCTTTATCGCCCTATTTTTTATAGTCTTGTTCCTGCAATATTCACGTGTCAGTTTCCACAAACACGGCATTTCGCGGCACAGTTTCATAAGTTTTTCGATGTCGTCACTGGTCCACTCCTTCCCTGTACTTGAAGCATCTAGAACTTGCTGTCACCTGGAAACCACAGAAAACTCACGGACTTTCTGAACGTGCCCGTCATTAAAATCTGCTCGCGTGTGCCGAGCTGCAGGTCACGTGTCCACTAACTCACAGGCGTGGCGTGCGGGCTTTCCAGAATCCCTCGGAAATATTCGTGGGCAGTCATTAAAATAAGCTCGTGTGTGGCCAGCTAATGGCGTCATTCGGATGCTGTATGGTGGAGGGGCGTACAGTCGGCACACCGCTCTGGCAGCAGCTGCCAGCTTTCGACATCCTGGAGCCGCTACTTATAATTCAAGTAGCTCTTCAGTCGGGCTCACGAGACCGAGGGCACCCTGTTACAGTCCTCCCATTAAGAAATAACACCTGGTATAATCCGTTCATCCTAAGAATAAACCTGATGTAAACATTGCACTGTGCATTCTTCCGCGTTTGCTGGAACCTCATTGGATTTCCGTTTCACATGAGACTGTAGCCAAGTTTTCTCGTGTACTGTCAAGTACGATAATAAGGGAAACATTTGTGGAAACATTTGTAAGGATAGCCAGAAGAGAAATAACGAATAAACAGCTGAAAGAAACAGGTTTTAATTTCCACATGAGAGGGTAACATGTGTTACGTTGCATCACGTTTACGCTCCAAGTTACAAATGCTGGTCAATGCGACGACCAGCTGCATCCACGGCAGCCTGGAATCGCACTAAAGATATCAATTCACAATTTTTTTCCAGTATTTTTTGAACGTGGACCATTAAATGTTCAGACACTGTGAAACAGCTCGTGCACTGCTTGAAGATCGCACATTACGCCTAACACTCTCAGCCGTGGCCCCAGTAACTTCTTCAGCTATTTGTGACGCGATTTGTGCTCTCCCAGGAGCAGTTCCCAAATCGACAGTCAATTCGAACTTCTGAATCACGTTCTTCAACCCCATATTCCGTTAATGCGTTGCTACTGGAGAAGATCAGTAGCACTGTCGCAGTTGTTCTGATAAAACAGTTTTACGCTTAAAGCTCTGCTCGCTTTGTCCAGACCCATACAGACTGTCTGCGGTTGTAATGCACACTGGTGTTTGTGTTTCAGTCCTACGTCACCGTACGAGTACCGGTGCTTAACGGCAACTCATGACATTAACACTAATTACAACGTCAATCCTGCACCGCACAGTCTGAGCATCATAAGTAAAGTTGGGTACCCATTCGGTAAATAGTTTTTCGTCCACACAGGCTCAAGTATCGGAAGTTTAGTTATAACCACTCTGTGTTACGAAGATGGGTCTTCGTCTAGACATTTGAAACGCGCTTGGCTGTCAAGAGAGCAGTGCGTGATGGCTCCGATGACTAACGTAGCAGAAGATTGTCAAGTGATCTTTCACAAACCGAAAGAAATTCTGGTCAAACGTAAAGGCTGTTATCAACACCGAAGTTAGTGTCCAGTCCCTGAGAAAAGAACTGCAATTGAGGGCAACAAAGACAAAGCTGAAGTACTTAACTCCGTTTTCAAATGTTCCTTTACAAAGGAAAACCGAGGTGAACAGCCCCAATTTAATACTCTTATCACTGAAAAGATGGTTTAAATAAGTGTTAGTGTCAGTGGTGTTGAGAAACAGCTGAAATAATTAAAATTGAACAAAGCTCCAGAGACCGACGGAATCCCTATCAGATTCTATATTGAACTTGCGGCTGAGATAGCCCCACTTCTAACTATAATCCATCGTAATCTGTCGAACAAAGATCGTGCCCAGTAGTTGGAAGGTACCATGGATAACATTCGTATACAAGAAGGGTAGTAGAAGTGATTCACAAAACTACCGCCAAATATCTTTGACATCGATTTGTTGTTGATTTGTAGAACTTAGGCTGACCTCAAACATGAGGAGGTATCTCAAAAGAATGACCTCCTGAAAACCAACCAGCAGGGATTCCGGAAACATCGGTCGTGTGATACCCAACTCGCACTTTTCTCGCATGATATACCGGAAGCTTTGGACCGAGAAAGATAGATGCAGCATTTCTTGATTTTTCGAAAAGCTTTTGAATCAGTGCCACATTTACACTTATTGTCAAAAGTGCAGTCATATAGGGTACTAAGTGAAATTTTTGAACTGAGGATTTCTTGGCAGGGAGGATGCAGCAGTTATCGTGGCTGGAGAGTCATCATCAGATGTAGAAGTAGCTTCGGGTGTCCTAGTGAAGCACTGTCTGAAAGAAGTTGCATAAATATTCAGTCAGATCATGATATATTTCAAAGTTGTGCAAAAATTGGCAACTTGTTTCAAATGTTCAGAAACGTAAAGTCAGTGGTATCTGGCGTATTTTATCGGCATGCTTTGTATTGATCGTAAAGCTTCATCTGCTACAGTTCATGGCCACATGTTACTTCGTCACCTACAATCAATGTTACTGGTTGCAAATAAAAAAAAAGAAAAAACAAAAAAAAGATTATCTCACAGTAATGGCCGGGTACAAGGGCGACACTTCTTTCTTGGCCTGACAGAAACTACCTCAGTCTGCCAGAAACTCTGGAAACGCGTTCCGTCCACAAACTCTGCCACGGAGCGATCAGACGGCTCCACTTTCAGCAGAGGCTGAGCAGAAGAAGCTTATCACGTAGAGCGATCTCGGTAACATCGGACCGAAGACATCCAATGACAGAGTTCTAAGTTGTTCTCCATGATGTGTTTTTACAACTCTGTAGAGAAGATCCAACAAATTTTAGATTGGATTTTCCTTTGGATGCCAACTTCTACGTCTTGATTGGGACTCTATTACATGCAGATCCTTAGGGTCAGAATTAGTCAAATGGCAGAGGAAGCCTGACTGAGTAACTAAAATAAGAAACTAATATTCAGTTTTTTGTTGACATAAACAACTTACACATTATCGTCAAAAACTGAAGCTCAGTCAACCGTTCAAAGCGACGAGTGCAAAGTCTTCTCTCACACGATCCAACAGCCTCTACAGCGATACTTACCCTCCAATTAGAGCTCATCCGTCGCGAAACTTTTTTTGCAAATTTGATCGGTTTTTTAGGCATTGCGCCTCGCTGCAGCATACATTAAACGCACGTTCTCAAGTTCCCTTAACGAGTACTGCTCTGTATCCTCCACTAGTCATTAACTGTAAACGATAGTAAACTCAAGCATCTATACATCTATGATGACTGACTTGTTTTTCAAAGTAGCGCCACCAGTGTCGATGCGACATGCAGTTATGAAACATAAGCAGTATACAAACACAATCCTCACACAATTGCTCATTCAAGACCTTGTGCCGCCTGAAATACTCATACCTGACCATTGATTCATGGTCTAAACAAAGTCATTTTAGAATTCCTTACCGTATGAACTATTTTGAGCCTAAAGATTTGGTATACCCTGGGCTATGGTGGTAACCAAATTTTCTTCTTCAGACAGAGAAAGTACTAGCTTTGTTCTGTTGTTTTTCTTATTAGATCATCTCTCCTATGATCCGGCGTAACGAAAAACGCCGGCTCCAAGATGAAGAACACAAAAATAGAGAAGGCTGTGAGGCGACGTCAGCGAACAGCACACTGACTAGGACGTCACCACAACAGGAGCGGCCTCTACAAGAAGAGAATATAAGCGCCGTTCCTGCCAGCCTCCTCGGCCTCCCCTAACTTTGTTTTATGTCCCCCTTTTTTATCACCTTATCTGTAACATTTTATTCTTGTCTTAGTTGTCATGTCACTCGGCTGAAGAGCTGAAGAGCGGCGGATTGTGCCGCTGACAGCCCTCCCCTGCCCCCATATGGGGCAGGGGAATGAAATTACAATAAAGAAAAGAAAGAAAAAAAAAAAACTGCCTCCGCGGGACAGTTGAAAATGGACACTAGTGGACTAGCACAGAGGACTAGAAGAGCAGTGATATTAACGATAGCAGTGACTTATGAGCGAGTGTGAATAACTTGCACGGACACTGTATATAGCAAAGGCACTGTTTGCATGCCGCCAATTGCTTGCGACACGTTCTTGGAAAGCAAAGTTAAGTATTGTCAATCTACTTTATTGTAACAAAAAGCGTTAATGAGATCTGCTTGAACTGTTTTGTAGCTATTCAAGAAAGCAGCATCCTTTAGGCACCCCATAAGAGATGAGTGGACAGGACGCCACATCCTACATTTTTTTAACTGCTCGGAATATGAAGTGCAAACAACGTACATAAAAAAGTTGTACATCATATCCAAAAACGCACCGCACTTCACCTCAGACGAACACTTCGGGTGCCATTGAAGGCACGTAATTATCCATGTTTTCCGAATTGCTATCCCTCTCAGAGCCACGCGGAATCAGCCGAGTGGTATAAGGCGCTGCAGTCATGGACTGTGCGGTTGATCCCGGCGGAGGTTCGAGTCCTCCCTCGGGCATGTGTGTGTGTGTTTGTCCTTAGGATAATTTGGGTTAAGTAGTATGTAAGGTTAGGGACTGATGGATGACCTTAGCAGTTAAGTCCCATAAGATTTCACACACACTTGAACATTTTTTTTTTTTATCCCTCTCAACAATGATCGCTACACTGATCCGTGTTGGATGCTGAGGAAGTTCAGTTCGCAGATCTCTTGCAGCGAGAGGTACATTAGCTCACGAAAAGTATCAGGACACCTATTAGTGGACGTTAGTATGACATGTGTCCACCCTCATCCTTAATGACGGCTTGAACTCTGCTGGAAACACTTTGAATGAGACATCTGAATGTCTGTGGCGGACTGGCAGGCCATTCTTCCTCAAGAGGTGAAACCAGAGAAGGCAGTGATGTTGGACGCTGGGATTTTGAGCGAAGTCGACGTTCTAACTCGTCCCAAAGGTGTTGGTTGGTTTCACGTCGGTACTCTGGGGTAGGGAGAAGTCCATTTCAGAAATGCTCTTTTCCACAAACAATTGCTTCACAGATGCTGCTTTGTGACAGAGTGCATTGTCATGCTGAGACATAATCAATAATTGTCTCCGAACTTCTCCGGTATTGTATTAGCGTTTTGTCAAGCACAATAAGAGCACCACACCCTAACCATGAAAAACACCCCACAGTGTAACATCACCTCCTCTGTACTGTATTGTTGTCACTTCACATGATGGTAGGTAACCTCCTCCAGGCGCTCGCCAAACACAAACCCTCCTATCCGACTGCCAGTGCGTACAGCGTGACTGACAACTGCACAAGCCGCGCGGGATTAGCCGAGCGGTCTCAGGCGCCACAGTCGTGGACTGTGCGGCTGGTCCCAGCGGAGGTTCGAGTCCTCCCTCGGGCATGGGTGTGTGTGTTTGTCCTTAGGATAATCTAATTTAAGTAGTGTGTAAGCTTAGGGACTGATGACCTTAGCAGTTAAGTCCCATAAGATTTCACACACATTTGAACATTTTTGAACTGCACATCACTCGTTTCCAGTCACCCACTACCCTGTGGCGTCGCTCTTTACGCTGCCTTAGCATTGTCTACAGATATATCTTGCTTGTGGGAAACAGCCCGGCCATTGTCCACCATTCTTTTTAATTTCCTACGCACGGACACAATGATATCTGAACCGCTGATAGCACTTTGGAGCTCACGAGTGATTACTTCTGCTGATTTTATGCGATTTTGAGCGACCACCCTCCGCAATTCTCGACGGTCACTTTCGTCAGTACGTGAGTTCTGTTTGGGTCTTGGTTCAGCTCAAAAAATGGTTCAAATGGCTCTGAGCACTATGGGACTCAACTGCTGAGGTCATTAGTCCCCTAGAACTTAGAACTAGTTAAACCTAACTAACCTAAGGACATCACAAACACCCATGCCCGAGGCAGGAGTCGAACCTGCGAACGTAGCGGTCTTGCGGTTCCAGACTGCAGCGCCTTTAACCGCACGGCCACTTCGGCCGGCAGGTTCAGCTCAGATTCAAAGGTTCAAATGGCTCTGAGCACTATGGGACTTAAAATCTATGGTCATCAGTCCCCTAGAACTTAGAACTACTTAAACCTAACTCACCTAAGGACATCACACACATCCATGCCCGAGGCAGGATTCGAACCTGCGACCGTAGCGGTCTCGCGGTTCCAGACTGAAGCGCGTAGAACCGCACGGCCACACCGGCCGGCCAGCTCAGATTGTTCATTCGCGTTTCCACTTCAAAATCACATGAGCAACAGTCGCTTGGATAGCTGTAGGCTGGTTGAAGTATCCCTGATAGACTCGTTACTCCGTTACTGATGCACATTCGAAGTCAACGAGCTCTCCTGACCGAAGCATTCTGCTGTTACTGCCCGTCTATTGACAACCCAACACTCCCGCCTCCATTTATAGTGGCGGATCCGCCTTTCGTGACATATAGTCGTCAATTCCGTATCACTTAGGGACGTCCGGATACTTTTGATGGGATAGTTTACGTGTCCGGTTTCGAGTCCTAGCAGGGCACACAATTTTAACTTGGCTCATTTAATCAAAGAAGTTGAAGCTTAAGTTACCGATTCGACGCGAACAATTCTGTAATTTTCCTTCGAAAATCTTTCATATGTTCCGTACCAACTGGAAGAAACACAATTTTGCTTCAGTTCTGCAATCACTATTGTTATGCAACGGTTGAACAGAAGAGCTATACATTTGTACGCAGATAAATAAATATCGCGTAACTGTAATGTAATTTAGAAGTGCATTGCACACGAACGAAATAACGTACGCGTGCTTTCAGTTCTAAAGTATTACAAGGCTATAAGCTGCGATAGCCACAGGGTAGAACAGCGAAACAAGAGTGACGAGACGTGGAGGGGCGATTGGGGGGGGGGGGGGGGGGGTGCGAAAGGCTGTGTGCGTGACGCCAAACAAACCAGCCGCCGTCTTGCCACCCTAATTACTGGTAAAAGAAAATCTGCGAGTTGGGAGTAACGAATACCCGACCACCAAAATTATGCTGCGGGGAAAGCTTCCCGCTCCAAACCACAGAAACATCATCAAACAACTCTTGCACGCTAACTGTACACTTTCGAAGCTGCTCGTGAATGAGGCCTGTGGAGACAGAATAAAAGCCATAGTTAAATGAGCACTTGTAAGTATGAAAACTGCAGTCCAAATAAATGTTTTGTGACTTTTACAGCTGTGCTGCCATGGCTTTCTTTTTTTCATTCCGTCGACTGTATCAGTAGGAGAAAGAACTACGACACGGTTTAATCATCTGTTTCATCAAGTTTGATGCGTTTATCGTACTATCTCAGCAGAAATAATGCGAGAGAGTTGGAAACATTTCACGATATGTTACAATTTGCAGTAACTTTTTATAGCAGTAGCTGACATACCCACCGTATCACAACACTCTGGTGAACGATAATCCTGAAAAAGAAACGGGGAAGAACTATTATTGTTTTCATCACTAATGACATGGCTCTGTTGCACTTGTGCCAGAAGGTCTGATACACGTATGGCAGAGTTTTCATTTAACAAGAAATTTTTGAATTCTTTTCTATGTGCAGTACCGAAAAAAGCGGCTTATTAATCACCTGAAACAACGCAGTATCATTGGTCTTGATCGATACACTATAGTTTGAAGAAAAGGTGAGGTTTAATTTTATTCTGCTTATGAGATTTATCGCTTTATTGTCCTCGGAGGAGTAGAAGCGTAAGTAAATGTAGCGATAAATTAAAGGTGCACTACTAGTCTTTAATGCACCCTAGTCTTTAACTTGTGTCAAAATACGGTGATCAGTATGCGCAACATTCAGTCTAGGGTACAACCATGTCCCGCGGACGAGTCCGTACACCTGTTGAATAATGTCAGCCGTTTGAAGACGGTCGCATTGTAGGCCTGCGGAAAGTTGGATGGACATATCTACGGATTATTGCACATGATGGGCAAAATGTAGCGGTAATGTGTCCGTGGAGCATTCCCAAAGGGACCAGGTTCTAGACGTCCGCATAGTACAAACGCATATCAGGATCGACACATTGTGGGAGCAGCAGTGGCCGACCGAACATCATCCAGGGAAGGAGTCTGGGCACATGTTGTATCTCATGTGTCACAAAAACCACCGGGAACTGTCTGTTCGCAACAGGACCAAGATCTCGCGTGCCTCTGGACGTGCTGCCACTGACACAGAGACAACAGCAAGAAGGGCTATTTTGGTGTCGTGCAAGCGTCGACTGGTGAATGGAAACCCGCTTGGGGGGGAGAGGGGGGGGGGACGTATGGTGTTTCTGGAGGGTGGAGCAACCAGTTTTCAGCAAGACAGTGCACGTTCATACGCGGCTGCTGCGACGCAACGTGCCGTCCTGGCCAGCAAGATCATCAGATTTCCGGCCAGTTGAGATCATATGGGTCAGGGTGAAGCGGGAATTTACTCGTTGTCCAGCACCTGCAAGAATCATTGCGGGACTGCAACAGAAGGTGCATGGCGCTTGGGACAATCTCTCGCCAGATGCCATTCGGCACCTTTTCGACCGTTTCGTGCGAGAATACACGACTTCGCCGCCGCCAGACTGTGGGATTTGGGGGAGGGTGGGTGGGTGAAAGGGTGGGTAGGGATGGATGCGACTGTTTGGGCACTCTTTACTGTGACACGTGTGTTTAATTTGGTCTGAATTTGCTATCATGTATTCTGCAATGATGAACTAACCGTCTCAACAGTTGTCGATAAAATGGCTTCGTCTTGGTGTTGCATTTCTTTCGGCAGTGTAACAACAGCAGTATGATGCGGCATTGGCAGCCTAACGTTACCCAATATTCTCCTATATTGTATTTCTGACAAAAAGGAAATATTCTTGAGTCCAACACGGCAGGTATAGGTGCGACTGAGGAAATGATGCAAAGGAAGTGTAACTAAAGTTGTGCGAAACTGTAAAGACTAGCCGGCCGGTGTGGCCGTGCGGTTCTAGGCGCTACAGTCTGGAACCGCGTGACCGCTACGGTCGCAGGTTCGAATCGTGCCTCGGGCATGGATGTGTGTGATGTCCTTAGGTTAGTTAGGTTTAAGTAGCTCTAAGTTCTAGGGGACTGATGAGCACAGATGTTAAGTCCCATAGTGCTCAGAGCCAACTGTAAAGACTTTCCAGCTATAAAAAAATTTAGAGTAGGTCATTACAGTCCCGTGCGGATACTTGGACCCTATCTTGAGAGAGCAAAGAATCTCTGCTTGTACCGAAGCTTCACCTCAAGGTAAGGCAAATGATGTTCTGTGGCGGTATTAACTCACGAAGGGTGGGAAAAGCGTATTCTGTACGCTGCAGTAAATATTTTGCTAAGTGTAAAGCGAGTTGCAAAAACAAAGATCATCACTGTGAGAGTAGGTAGGATTGCAGGGATTATAAGAAATATTGAAGAGTTTCATCAGCAATGCGAGATTTGTCGAAAGCAGTTCACCTTAGAGTGGGAGTGGTATATTGCAGGGAGCGACGAAAATGGGCCAGTAACATACAGTCAGTAGTTTCAGTTCATGTCAGACAACTAAGGCTAAGGAGGGAGAAAAATGAGCTGGGCGTAGTGGAAAAGTAGAACAAATTATTGTTCCGCAAGGCAGAAAGCACAAACTTACATCGAATCTGTGCGTCACTTTCTTTATTGGCTACGTGGACTGACAGCTGCGAAAGTGCTATCATGAGTTCGGTAGGTGAAATCACTTAATGTATTAATTGTTTGTACAGACGATTGACGGAAAAGTTGGAATTTGACGGAACGGAAAAATTTGGAAATTTGTGGTAAGTTCTATGGGACCAAACTGCTGAGGCCACCCGTCCCTAGCCTTTCACACTACTTACTCTAACTTAAACTAACTTACGCTAAGGACAACACACACACCCATGCCCAAGGAAGGACTCGAATCTCCGACGGAGGGAGCAGCGCGAACCGTGGCAAGACGCCTTTAACCGCGCGGCTACCCCGCGCGTCTTGACGGAACGTTTTTCCCTTTACAACTACACTCGGTTTATCATTGAGAAAGGTGAATATGTGTTTCGTCGTCGAAAATAGGGTGTACCTCTTCAATAATAATTTATTTCTTGGTTACCTGTGAGCTGACCGTTGTGGCCAAGCGGTTCTAGGCGCTTCAGTCCGGAACCGAACTGGTGCTACGGTCGCAGGTTCGAATCCTGCCTCGGGCGTGGATGTGTGTGATGTCTTTAGGTTAGTTAGGTTAAAGCAGTTATAAGTCTAGAGGATTGATGACCTCAGAAGTTAAGTCCCATAGTGCTCAGAGCCATTTCAACCATTTTTTACACAGACACTCAAGTTGAAATATATCATAAAGGGTAAACAGGTTTCGGTTTCTGCTGGTATTCAAGCGACTTTTTCTTACTCTCTCGTTCTTTTCTTTTTTTTTCTTGTTTTTTTGTCTCAGATCTTAAAGACTGAAACAGAGTCCACTCCTGAGAGGAAAATGACCTAGGATTTCATTTCGAGCCAACGCTATGAGTCCTGGTTGTGTAGCGTTAGCCCTACAGCCGCGAGGAAACTGCTGAGGATTGTGTTTCTGCGAAAATGCATAAAGCTCACTATCGCCCGCTGTCACGTATCTCTGGAGCGAACACATTTCGCCACGTTCGTTATGGCTACTGCTGGCATCCCAGAGATAAGCACGACAACGGCTGCCACTAAACTGCAGAGGCTACTGACCCGACAGTACAAGGAACACCTAAAGACGCGTCTTTCATTCATTCAGTGAATAATTTTCCGCAAGGCTGCTTCCTCGCACGATGAGTCACATCGACTTCCTGACAGTAAAAACAAAAACCCGTGCGGTCAAAAGCAGTTTTGTTGAGTACTGTACTTTTATACGACACACTAGGTACCATTCCCCTTCTCATTACACACACACACACACACACACACACACAAACACACACACACACACACACACACACACATATATATACACTCCTGGAAATTGAAATAAGAACACCGTGAATTCATTGTCCCAGGAAGGGGAAACTTTATTGACACATTCCTGGGGTCAGATACATCACATGATCACACTGACAGACCCACAGGCACATAGACACAGGCAACAGAGCATGCACAATGTCGGCACTAGTACAGTGTACATCCACCTTTCGCAGCAATGCAGGCTGCTATTTTCCCATGGAGACGATCGTAGAGATGCTGGATGTAGTCCTGTGGAACGACTTGCCATGCCATTTCCACCTGGCGCCTCAGTTGGACCAGCGTTCGTGCTGGACGTGCAGACCGCGGGAGACGACGCTTCATCCAGTCCCAAACATGCTCAATGGGGGACAGATCCGGAGATCTTGCTGGCCAGGGTAGTTGACTTACACCTTCTAGAGCACGTTGGGTGGCACGGGATACATGCGGACGTGCATTGTCCTGTTGGAACAGCAAGTTCCCTTGCCAGTCTAGGAATGGTAGAACGATGGGTTCGATGACGGTTTGGATGTACCGTGCACTATTCAGTGTCCCCTCGACGATCACCAGTGGTGTCGGCCAGTGTAGGAGATCGCTCCCCACACCATGATGCCGGGTGTTGGCCCTGTGTGCCTCAGTCGTATGCAGTCCTGATTGTGGCGCTCACCTGCACGGCGCCAAACACGCATACGACCATCATTGGCACCAAGGCAGAAGCGACTCTCATCGCTGAAGACGACACGTCTCCATTCGTCCCTCCATTCACGCCTGTCGCGACACTACTGGAGGCGGGCTGCACGATGTTGGGGCGTGAGCGGAAGACGGCCTAACGGTGTGCGGGACCGTAGCCCAGCTTCATGGAGACGGTTGCGAATGGTCCTTGCCGATACCCCAGGAGCAACAGTGTCCCTAATTTGCTGGGAAGTGGCGGTGCGGTCCCCTACGGCACTGCGTAGGATCCTACGGTCTTGGCGTGCATCCGTGCGTCGCTGCGGTCCGGTCCCAGGTCGACGGGCACGTGCACCTTCCGCCGACCACTGGCGACAACATCGATGTACTGTGGAGACCTCACGCCCCACGTGTTGAGCAATTCGGCGGCACGTCCACCCGGCCTCCCGCATGCCCACTATACGCCCTCGCTCAAAGTCCGTCAACTGCACATACGGTTCACGTCCACGCTGTCGCGGCATGCTACCAGTGTTAAAGACTGCGATGGAGCTCCGTATGCCACGGCAAACTGGCTGACACTGACGGCGGCGGTGCACAAATGCTGCGCAGCTAGCGCCATTCGACGGCCAACACCGCGGTTCCTGGTGTGTCCGCTGTGCTGTGCATGTGATCATTGCTTGTACAGCCCTCTCGCAGTGTCCGGAGCAAGTATGGTGGGTCTGACACACCGGTGTCAATGTGTTCTTTTTTCCATTTCCAGGAGTGTATATATATATATATATATATATATATATATATATATATATATATATATATATATATATATATATATATATATATAGGCAAGGGCGAGCGGCGGAAGCTGTCTCTCCTTTATCCCTTGAATACTTGTACCTCTGCCAATATAAAATTACACATTTTCTTTTATTTATATAAATCTTAGATTGATATACACTTAGATACGACTATGTCAGAAAATTTAACTACGGAGATAATGAAACCATCGGTTCTAGAATGTTAAAGGCTGTGATGTATTTAATACGACTGCATATACTATTGAATACTTTACAAATTTTACTACATATGCACTATTAACAGTTATTATGGAAACTTCCTCATTCACCAACTCTACCTTGTTATCCTGTATTGACACACACATTTAAACACGTCATTTACTTTTATGTGCTTACTAGGTGAAAAACTCGGCTTCCCCACGCATTTTATTTACAGCTGTGCGTCCACGCCCGTGCCTCGCCCCGTCTGACGTTGTGCTTAGTGTTTATGACGTTGTATATCCTGAATTGTGTATCGTACAATGATATACTAATTTAGATACTGTCTCCGGAATTTATTGCTAATAGAGTTACAGAAGGAAGTAATAAATTTAAACGTCATACACGATGTGGCTGTTTTTCACGCATGTCACTGTTTATGATGTCATATTTCCTGAACTACGTGTCGTACATGATATAACGTTGCAGTTACGTTCACTGGTATATGTGTATACTATCTGCAAAATTTGTCACGGATGCAGCTAGTAATAAAGAAGTAATGAAGTATAACGTCACGTCGCATGCGGTGCTTTTACCGCACGAAGAGTGGAAAAGTAGAAAGCGATAAACATTTTTCCTTTCATTATTTTGTAAAGGTTGTCAGCGAGAAAAATCTCATAAAGGTTTGAAATTATGCGTCAAGCTTGTTGCATGTCGCTAAGTATTCTCATTCCCAAATACTGGATGAATAAAATCTATGAATTCACCCCTTTAATAAAATGGTTCAGATGGCTCTAAGCACTATGGGACTTAACATCTGAGGTCATCAGTCCCCTAGACTTAGAACTACGTAAACCTGACTAACCTAAGGACGTCACACACATCCATGCCCGACGCAGGATTCGAACCTGCGACCGTAGAAGCCGCATGGTTTTGGACTGAAGCGCCTAGAACCGCTCGACCACAGCGGTCGGCCCCCTTTGATAGGTAGGTGCTTCATACCCCTACAGCGATTGTCACATGACAGCAAAATATATGTGTACCAGCTTTCGCTGAAATCGGTTCATTGTTTCAGGAGGAGATGGAAAGCATACCTACATACATACACATACACACACGCATACGTCCATATACCCACTTTTATAATACGTACACTTAACTTCCTGCCAGATGTGTTGCTAATATATTTAAGTGTCCATAGCATTGTTTTGCTTACATAAGTTTCGTAATTTTAGTGCTTCCTGTCGGAACAGCGATAAGATGGTCCAGACAGATACTAAATGAGGAGGCGTGGTTATACATGACTGAGGATGAGATATAATATTCTAACGCCAACATGAAGTTGTTCCAGTAACTAGTAATGACGACTTCCGGTGTAGTTCATTGCCTCATGCCAGCCTTTCTACAGGACGCCATTGGCGGCTTACGTTTCAGACAGATAGCTGTACAGTGTCAGTGACTGTGACGAGGGTATTAAAGTCTCCGTCCAAGTACTCGCCTTCACTTCCTCAGATACTGCGAAAGGGGTTGTGTAAGTTGCGCTTTGTATGTACCGGTAGTCCGCCATTAACGTCGCATTTTTTTGTTTGCCCCACAAGCGTAGCGATTGCTGCGATAAAGGTAGTGTTGAGATCTTCCGTGACGGTGTAACTGGATATCTGGATAGCT
Source organism: Schistocerca serialis cubense (assembly GCF_023864345.2). Classification (NCBI taxonomy): domain Eukaryota; kingdom Metazoa; phylum Arthropoda; class Insecta; order Orthoptera; family Acrididae; genus Schistocerca; species Schistocerca serialis. The sequence goes on from NC_064639.1 coordinate 500,182,976, forward strand.
CGTCGGAGCTCGGAGCAGGATGCAAAGCTAGAAACTTTGAGTCGCAAAAGAAAGTTACTGATGATGCGTGCATGTGTGTGCAAAGGGATCACTCGATGCACAAATTGAACCAAATGATGCGTGCTGTAACCATCTACCGCGCCGCGCTGGCTGAACCAGGGACATGCAATTAAGGCTCACGACAGAGCGAACAGTAGATGTGCGTGGTTTAGCCGTTAAAGTGACTCAAGAGCTATACTCTCTCATCAGAAGTATGTGTAACGTGGAAATGACAACTAGATATCACGAGAGGCGGAAACGCCAGTATACAGGCTGTGTCACCAACTATTGCCACCAAGAATAACTCCGGAAGTATGATAGGAGTTGAAAAGTTGTGGGACAAAAGTTGCATGGGACAACGGGGGCCATAATATGACTTTGGTTTTTTGATGTTAAGTGGGGTCGCTTCAGTGATATGAAGTTCAACTTTGTTTATTTAAATGGAATGCTATAGTTTATTTTCTGATAGCGGCTATCGATACGAATCCATTGATGTGTAACAGTAAGGTCTTTGAAGGTCAACGAAGGTAAAAAAAAGCTGGCATGAACGTCCATTGACAGAAGGTGTTCGAAGTGATGACCATTGGTGTCAATGCAGTGCTGCAATCTTCTTGCCAAGGATTGAGTGGTTTTCCTTATCACTTCGGCACTTACCGGAGCACATGCTCTAACAGTTCTCTCTCGTATATCGTGCAAACGGTAAATATTCACCGAATAGCCGGCCGGAGTGGCCGAGCGGTTCTAGGCGCTACAGTCTGGACCACCGCGATCGCTACGGTCGCAGTTTCGAATCCTGCCTCGGGCATGGATGTGTGTGATGTCCTTAGGTTAGTTAGGTTTAAGTAGTTCTAAGTTCTAGGGGACTGATGACCTTAGAAGTTAAGTCCCACAGTGCTCAGAGCCATTTGAACCAATATTCACCGAATACGGCATATCAAAAAATGGTTCAAATGACTCTGAGTACTGTGGGACTTAACAGCTGAGGTCATCAGTCCCCTAGAACTTAGAACTACTTAAACCTAACTAACCTAAGGACATCACACACATCCATGCCCGAGGCGGGATCGAACCTGCGGCCGTAGCGGTCGCGCGGTTCGAGACTGAAGCGCCTAGAACCGCTCGGTCACACCGGCCGGCTACGGCGTATGCATCTAACGTGCCATTGACATGTAAACAACATTCGACGATTTCACACTACAATAGTAATAGGAACGGGAAGACTAGTATCGTCAAATCAAGCGAATGTGAATGATGTATTCCTTCGAAGAGCAAGTCGATATGCTTCTCATTTACGGACAATGCCAACGAAATTTAGCGAGAGGTAGAGACTTACACGCTGAAAGATATCCTCAACGTACTCACCCTACACGTCGTACATTTAAATATGTGTACGATAAATTGAGAACTACTAGATCTTTAACGCATCGGAAACATATCCGGCAAAGGAACGTTACTAACGAGGAAACGGAAATTGATACTCTTGCCACTGTGGTTCGAGATCCTTGTGTTATTTCGCGTTAGATCACAAGGGAATCTGGCATGAGCCAGAGTAGTGTTGTTCGTGTTCTGCATCGCCATAAATATCATCCTTAACATATCAGTCTCCATCAACAATTAACTGGTACTGGTTGTATCCGTCACATTGAATTCTGCCGATGGGCTCTACTTCGAATTCAGAGCGATGACACATTTATTAATTTGATTTTATTTACTGACGAGGCTACATTCACGAACATGGAAATGTTAATTTGGATAACATGCATTATGGGGCAACTGAAAATCCATGTTGGCTGCGGCAAGTTGCACACCAAATACCGTGGTCGGCGAATGTATGGTGTGGGATTATGGAGGATAGAATTAAAGGTCCCTATTTCATCGAGGGAAATCTTAATGGTAGGAAGTATACCATATTCCTACATGAAACATTAGGTCTATTATTGGAAGAAATACCTTTAGGAACAAGGAACAGAATATGGTATGAACACGATGGGTGTCCGGCACATTTTTCGCTGATGGCTAGATATAAGCTGCAGAGACAATTCCCAAATCGTTGGATTGGAGATGTGTCGTGGCCGGCTCGTTCGCCAGACCTGACGGCCCTGGGTGTTTTCTTGTGGGGATTCCTAAAAGAAATTGATTATAAAGACATTCCAACTACACCTGAAGATATGTGGGAGAGAATTGTCAGAGCATCTGCTTCGATAAGTGCCGATGTGATAAGGAATACCAGTCAATCCATAATAAGAAGATTGCAACACTGCAGTCATACCAGTGATCATCACTTCAAACACCTGTCAATGGACGTTCATGGCCCCTTTGTGACCTTCGTTGACCTTCAATGACCTTACTGTTACACATCATTGGATTCGTCTCGATAGCCGCTATCAGAAATAAGTACCAAACTATAGCATCCCATTTAAATAAACAAAGTTGAACTTCAAATATCTGGAGCGACCCCACCTAGCATCAAAAAACCAACGTCATATTACGGCCCCCGTTGCCCCATGCAACTTTTGTCCTACAAACTTTTCAGCTCCTATCATACTTGCGGAGTTATTCTTGGTGGGAACAGTTAGTGGCTCACCCTTTAGAAGGAGACGGGGAGTATCATGTTGTCAGTAGAGAATCAGTAACAGCAGAACGGAACGATCAGGAGAAATCAGTGATAAAGGTGGACTAGACATTGCATGTCAGTTGAGTAACAAATCCATCAGGACATTTCAACCCTTCTACAGCTTCCCAGGTCGTCCGTTCGCGATGTGATTGTGAAATGCAAACGCGAAGGAACAACCAGAGCCAAACCGAGACCAGGCGGACCTCGTGTAGTCATGGAGAGGGACGATCGTACATTGTGGAGGGTGGCTGTACGAAATTGCACGTAATTAACGGAAGCAAGCACTCGCGAGTTCCATGGTGCCGCGAGCAGTCCAATTAGCATAGTAACTGTTCATAGAGAGTTAAAAAGAATAGAGTATAATGGTCGAGCAGCTCCTCATAAGGTACATCTCTCTGAATTGAAAGCTAAGCGAAGCTTGAGATGGCCTACAGAGCGACGCCACTGCACATTTTACGACTGGAAACGAGTGATTTGGAGAGATAAACCATGATACAGCTTGTGGCAAGCAGATGGAAGGCTTAGTGTTTGGCGAATGCCTGCAGTACGTCAACTGCCATCATGTGTAGTGGCAACAATGAAGTCCGGTGGAGGTGGCGTTACGGTGTGGCCGTTATTGAGATAAGAAAACGCTAAATGCGGCAGGATATTAACGCATTTTACGGTATTGGATACAACATACAGCAAAGGATACGATGACTGTTTGCGTCAGGATGACAACGCCCTCTCTCATAAAGCAGCACCCGTGAGGTAATAGTTTGTGGAGAGTAACATTCCCAGAGTCCCGACCAGAACCAAATGGAACACCTTTGGTATCAGTTAGAACGTTGACTTCGCTCTTGACCACAGCGTCCAACGTCACTACCTTCTCTGGTTTCGGCTCTTCTGGAAAAAATGGCTGCAATTCATCCACAGATATTCACACACTTCATTGAAACTATCCTCACCGGAGTTCAAGCCGTCATAAAGGTGAAGGGTGGACACACCCCAGATTAACGTCCAGTAATAGGTGCCCATATACTTTTGATGAGATATTGCTATTATTCCAGCAGGGCTTGTTACAATTGGAATATTGAAGAAGACGTTGGAGGAAAATCTTCTGATCATAAAAATTACCCCACCGTTTTACTGGCCATATTTTAGTATTGAAAATTTGTTGCATCACTAGGGTTACAATCGCTTATTTCCCAGTCGATGGCGCAGCAGCGATGTCGGCTTAGAGCTGCAAGGATTTGTATCAGTATTTTCGTTGGAAGCTTACTGGCTTATTAATCACAGTCACAGCAGTGGGGCCATTACGGCGGCTGCAGCACAGAGTGAGGTTGGAGACCGCGGGGCGGCAGCCGGAACGAGGTCGCCCCCAAATGTCAAGGCGGTGTCTGGCTGGCCCGCACACCGCACGCCACACAGCTGGTCTGTACGCAACGGCCCGCCGGACGACGCGGGCTGGCCCACGAAGTACAGCCGCCGCGTGTCTTGGCCAGTGGCAGTTTGCATCGTGGCTAGGTCTCATATCACGCTGTACAGTTGATAGCGGCTCCATTGTCAAATGGCATTTACATTATACAGTCATACATTATCTCTTGTCATACTTGGCTTGCACCTATGGCGAATCCCTCCCGCCGGAGGTTCGAGTCCTCCCTCGGGCACGGGTGTATGTGTTGTTCTTAGCATACGGTGGTTTAAGGAGTGTGTAAGACTAGGGACCGATGACCTCAGGAGTTTGGTCCCAAAGGACTTCACACACATTTGAACATATAGCGAATCTCTTGTCTAGCGTGAGCTGTTATCAAATTCAACATCTTCTACACTGATGGGTAAAAAGACGCAACACCGGAAAATAATTAATGTAGATTGATGAAATTTCGGGAATACATTTGTCTAGGTAACACTTGTAAGTGTAGCAAGATCACAGGTAAATGCGATTTAAGCCGTTGCAAATGTGAAAATCTGGTACATTAATAACCGGTGAAACTGCTAGAATGTTGAATGCCAACGTGCATGCATTGTGTTGTACAGATGCCGGATATACGTTTGTGGGATTTCCACACCTGTTGCGCTCGGTCGCTCAATACAGGACCGGTTAATGCTGTTTGTGGATGACGCTCGACTTGATGATATCCTATAAGTGCTCCACTGGAGACAGATCTAATGATCGAGCAGGCCAAGGCAACACGTCGACACTCTGAAGAGCATGTTGGGGTATTGGGGTACAACAGGGGTTATCCTGCTGGAAAACACCTCCTGTACTGCGTTCATGAATGGCTGCCAACAGCTCGACTCACCAGGCTGACGTACAGATTTGTAGTCAGGGTGTGTGGGGTTATCACGAGAGTACACCTGCAGTCATACGAAATTCCACACCAGACCATAACTCCAGGTCTACATCAAGTGTGTCTAGCACCCAGAAGGGATGGGTGCGAGTCCTTAACTGGTGTCCTTCTAACCCAGACACGGTAATCACTGGCACCGGGACAGAACCAGCGTTCGTCAGAAAACACAACAGACTTCCACCATATCCTGCAATGAGCTCTCGCTTGAGAACATCGAATCGCAAATGGCTGTGGTTCGGGGTCAGTGGAATGCACGCTACAAGGCGTCTGCCTCGGAGCTGCCCTTGAAGTAAGTGATTTGTAACAGTATGTTGTGTCACTGTTGTGCCCACTGCTTCTCAGATTGCTGCTGGAAATGCAGTACGATGTGGCAGAAGTAATCGTCGAACACGATGGCCTTCGCTTTCGGCTGTGCCACGTGGCCGTCCGGAGCACGGTCTTGTTCCGACCGTACATTCTCGTGAACACCGCTGCCTCCAACCATGTAAAGTGGCTACATTCCTGCCAAGTCTTTGTGCAGTATCGCAGAAGGACCATCCAGCTACTCGTAGCCCTATTACACGACCTCTTTCAAACTCAGTGAGATGCTGAGAGTGGCGTCTTTGTCACATTAAAGGCACTCTTGACTAACACCAACTCATCACGTCCAGTCTCAAAGGTAACCAACGCTCGCATCGTTACAGGGTATATTTAAAACAAACCTGATTTGCATTTTTATAGTAGCGCTACTAGCGCCACTCTTATGCGACTGGCCCGAAATTTGACAGACGTCATCTTTCAGATGTAGAAACACGACTACCATCTTTCGTTTATGTCGCACGACTCCTTCATGCAGTTGCGATTTTTTTTCAGCCAGTGCATTTGCCAACCGATACTACTGCGTATCGACAACTACAATGTCTGATGCAATCAAGTCCCATCACGTTACACGTACCTACCATTACACCTGGGTACAGACAACTAGAGCAGAAAAATACCAAAGTAAGTAAATTAATTATTAAATATTAGTAACGTAAATTTGAGGTTTTGCATTTATTTGTTAGGGATTAATAATTTTTATAACTAATAATTTGAAAATGCAATTATATAAAACCTCCACTGCAAATTAGAATACTATTTATAGAAAAGTAAATCAAGTAATTTGTTTACTAATAATATAATGTAGTAAGTCTCTGTTTTGCTTACAATGATTAACTGTAGCCGGCCGTTCTCGCCGAGCGGTTCTAGTCGCTTCAGTCCGGAACCGCGCGACTGCTACGGTCGCAGGTTCGAATCCTGCCTCGGGCACGGATGTGTGTGGTATCCTTAGGTTAGTTAGGTTTAAGTAGTTCTAAGTTCTAGGGGACTGATGACCTCAGAAGCTAAGTCCCATAGTGCTCAGAGCCATTTGAACCATTTTGATTAACTGTACAATAAACTGTACTGTAATAATTACTGTAATGGAAGGTATTGTATTATGTTAGTGACATGCTTGGTGTAGGGCAGTTCGAATTGTCAGTTAGGTATTTATTTTTCTGTAAAGGAGTTGATATGCTATTGTTGTGAAGACGAAATGATTGTCATTTAGAAGATTGTTTTGAAGATAAAATCTGAATACTGAAGATACGTCCGTGAAATCTGGAACTTGATTATTTCTTCCATAATAGTAAGAGGAATCTTAAAAGAAGAAAGTCTCAAGTGACTGAAAAAAAAACCACAGGGGACTCTCGTATAAAAGACAGGTGAAAGATCGGAGCCGCAGAATTATACACAAATATCCTTAACGTATGCTTGCTGCCGAGTTCTTGAGCATATACTAAGTTCGAATGTAATAAATTTCCTTGAGAGCGGAAATATAATACCCACAAATCAACGAGGAAACACGGTTTCCTCTGTTCTCGCACGGTATCTGCGAACCACTGATGAAAGATAACAGGAAGATTCCACATAACTATGTTTGACACGGTGTCCAACTGCAGACTAATAAGGAAGGTCGGAGCATGCGAACTAGGTTTCTAGATATGTGAGTGGCTCGAAGATTTATTTAATAGAACCCACTACCGTTGTCCTGGACGGCGAGTGCTCGTAAAATTCACGGCTATCGTCAGGAGGGCCCAAGTGAAACGTGATAGGACCGCTCTTGTTCTCTGTATACATAAATCATCTGACGAATAGATTGAGCAGACTGGCCTTATACTCGGGAGGATGGAGGCTCCAAGCCCCACTCCTCCATACTGCTTTAGGTTTCCGATTGTTTCTCTAAATTACTTCAGGAATTTTCCGGAATAGTTCCTACTATGAGGCCACGCCGACTAGATTCCCATTCTACCCGTATTTGTTGTTGTGACCTTCAGTCCGAGGAACGGTTTGATGCAGCTCTCCACGCTAATCCATCCTGTGCTAGCCTATTCATCTCCAAATGATTATGGCGACCTACATCCTTTGAAGCTACTTACTGTATTCATCTCTTGGTCTCCTTCTACCACTTTACCCCCCCCCCCCCCTTTCCTACTTCCTTCAGTACTAAACTCGTGATTCCTTGATGTCTCAGAACGTGTCATATCAATCGATCTCTTCTTTTAGTCAAGTTATACTACAAATTCCTTTTCTCTCCAGTTCTATTCAGTACTTTCTCATTGGTCACATGATCTATCTTCTATACACAAAATTTCAAAAGCTTTGTTCTCCTCTTGTCTGAACTGTGTATCATTCACGTTTCAATTCCAGACCTTCAGAAAAGACTTCCCGACGCCTGAATCTATCTTGGATCTAAACAAATTTCTCTCCTTCAGAAACGCTTTTCTTGCCATTGCTAGTTTGCGTTTATATCCTCTCTTCTGCAGTCGTCATAAGTTATTTTGCTGCCCAAATGACAAAATTTATCTACTTTTAGTGTCTCGTTTCGTACTCTAATTCCTCGTCGTCGACTGATTTAATTCGACTACATTCCATTACCTTTGGTTTCCTTTTTATTTATTTATTTATTTATTTATTTATTTTTTTTTACGTTGATGCGACACTCTCTAGTCAAGACACTGTCCATTCCGTTTAACTACTCTTTCAAGTCCTTTGCTGTCTCTGACAGAATCACAATGTCATTGGCAAACCTCAAAGTTCTAATTTCTTCTCCCCGAACTTTAATTCCTTCCCTTTGATTTCCTGTAATGCATGCTCAATGCACTGATTTAATAATACTGGGGATCGGCTACATCTTTTTCAATCACTGCTCCTCTTTCTTGCTCTTTATAACTGCCGTCTAGTTTCTGTACAAGTTGTACACAACCTTTCGCTCTCTGTATTTTACCCCTGGTACCTCCAAAATTGGAACGAGTGCATTTCAGTCGTCGTTGTCAAAATCTTTCTTCAAATCTACAAAAGCTATATACAAAGGTTTGCCTTTCCTTAACGTATCTTCCAAGATACATCGCAGGGTCAATATTACCTCGGGTGTTCTTACATTTCTTCGGAATCCTCGAGGTCGTCTTCTACCAGTTTTTCCGTTTTTATTTAAGGAATTCGTGTTAGTGTTTTGCAGCCACGACATAGTAAACGTATGGTTCGTTAATATCCATACCTATCAGCACCTGCTTTCATTCGATGTACGAGGTGCATTCAAGTTCTAAGGCCTCCGATATTTTTTCTAATTAACTACTCACCCCAAATCGATGAAACTGGCGTTACTTCTCGACGTAATCGCCCTGCAGACGTACACATTTTTCACAACGCTGACGCCATGATTCCATGGCAGCGGCGAAGGCTTCTTTAGGAGTCTGTTTTGACCACTGGAAAATCGCTGAGGCAATAGCAGCACGGCTGGTGAATGTGCGGCCACGGAGAGTGTCTTTCATTGTTGGAAAAAGCCAAAAGTCACTAGGAGCCAGGTCAGGTGAGTAGGGAGCATGAGGAATCACTTCAAAGTTGTTATCACGAAGAAACTGTTGCGTAACGTTAGCTCGATGTGCGGGTGCGTTGCCCTTCCCGGACGTTTTTGTTGCAGTGCAGGAAGGAATTTGTTCTATAAAACATTATCGTAGGATGCACCTGTTACCGTAGTGCCCTTTGGAACGCAATGGGTAAGGATTACGCCCTCGCTATCCCAGAACATGGACACCATCATTTTTTCAGCACTGGCGGTTACCCGAAATTTTTTTGGTGGCGGTGAATCTGTGTGCTTCCATTGAGCTGACTGGCGCTTTGTTTCTGGATTGAAAAATGGCATCCACATCTCATCCATTGTCACAACCGGCGAAAAGAAAGTCCCATTCATGCTGTCGTTGTGCGTCAACATTGCTTGGCAACATGCCACACGGGCATGTTGCCAACTCTGGAGGCGATCTGTTCAACAGTCATTCGGCGATCCCCCAAAACAATTCTCTCCACTGTCTCGATCATGTCGTCAGACCAGCTTGTGCGAGCCCGAGGTTGTTTCAGTTTGTTGTCACACGATGTTCTTCCTTCATTAAACTGTCGCACCCACGAACGCACTTTCGACACATCCATAACTCCATCACCACATGTCTCCTTCAACTGTCGATGAATTTCAGTTGGTTTCACACCACGCAAATTCAGAAAACGAATGATTGCACGCTGTTCAAGTAAGGAAAACGTCGCCATTTTAAGTATTTAAAACAGTTCTCGTTCTCGCCGCTGGCGGTAAAATTCCATCTGCCGTATGGTGCTGCCATCTGTGGGACGTATTGATAATGAACGTGGCCTCATTTTAAAACAATGCGCATGTTTCTATCTCTTTCCAGTCCGGAGAAAAAAAATCGGAGGCCTTAGAACTTGAATGCACCTCGTATATATGAATTCATGTAAATATATAAATGCTTGTGTATAGGAATTACGTTATAGAACTCCTTATGTCAGTTGGTAAAAACAGAACTTCACTGCTCGTCTTTCTTGCCCTTGGACTCTTTATAACTGCCGTCTAGTTTCTGTACAAGTTGTACATAACCTTTCGCTCTCTGTATTTTACCCTTGGTACCTTCAAAATTTGAATGAGTTGTGAGCGTGTGGGTGCTATTGTGTCATTCTGCGCAACAGATTAATCTGAAATGTACCCTCTACCCTGTGGCTCCTGCAAGATGCAATTTCCACCCCCCCCCCCCCCCCCCCCCACACTACTACAGAAGTCAGACAGACGCTCCTAATGTTCTAAAGAGAAATGCCTGAAAAGCTTTCAGCAATAAATATCTTCTGGAGTCGTCCGCCGTAAGGAAATGACACAAAAATTCACAAAATTTCTTACGTAACTAGTGGGATACTTGGGTACTGGAGTAGTGCTAGTTAGTGTAAGAAAAACATGAAACTAACGAGAATTATTATTATTTTTTTTTTAATTCTGAGAAAATCATAATGGCACTTTTAGTTATGAACTGAACAAGTTGTTTCCGGGTTCTTTTCGGAATGTGAAATTACCTCTTCAGGATAGGATTCGCTAATGAAATTTCTATACAAAGTTTAAGATTGTTATTGACTTGACAGAATGGCTGAGAGCTGCGCCTACTCAACTTGAATAATTATTCTTTAGAATGTTGCTAGGTACGGTCGAGGCTGTCACGTGTGAAATGCAGTGAAGTGTACTGTTGTGGAGGAAATATGGAGCTCGCAAGAGCTGTAGCGCACAATACCATAAACTGCAATGACTGCTGTCTGCGCCGATCGCTGCTGACAAATAAGATAACTCTCGTTCTATCTGGATTGACCTTCACCAATCAAACTCTCCCTACGCCTTGATGAAGTCAAGGACTCCTATTCGCCCCTAGTCTAACTATTGGCGTGATACACCAGTCAGATAACCAGTCCACCGCGATGACACTCAAAAATTCGCTCGCAGGCGTTTAACTCTAACTCTGTCCGCTATCCAAGAGCGACAATGGAACGGCCCCTCTCCACGCCAGACGTGAAGTGGTATATCTTTAGGTCTCTTTCATTACTCCTTCAGCTCAAGGCCTCAGGAATATCGTATGCCAATCAGCATTGCTCTTCTAAAACGGGAGGATGAGTTTCGTTTAAGGCGACCAATCCGGAAATCTGTAGCATCGGCGTTTGACGTTTGCTGTCTCTCTGTGAAAACCTGTGAAACTGCGTGCTATGTTTGTAAAGAATGCGTAGGCTGGGCGCTCCCACAAAATGTAGCGGAATTTTCTTTTAAGCCGAACACGAGGTCGTTCTCCCTTTCACTAGGGGCAAATGCTGTCTGGTCTAAGGGCGGTCGCCGGCCGACGTCGATAGGTTGACTCGTCCTCTGAAGGGACCGGCCTCCTGGCCTACGGTTTGCATCTCCCGAACTAAAAGCTTTTGTGACCGTCGTGTCTTGAATGTGTGTGTGTGTACGTCAGTCTCGAGTATTTCACCCACAGTGCGCTTACTTGTTATTTGCAAAATGGCTCTGAGCACTATGGGACTTAACATCTATGGTCATCAGTCCCCTAGAACTTAGAACTACTTAAACCTAACTAACCTAAGGACATCACACAACACCCAGTCATCACGAGGCAGAGAAAATGTTATTTGCATATCGTTTGCATGAATCCATACAAAATTGACTTTATCTCATCTCGTCTCCGTTATAATGGAGACGAGATTATAACCCTGATTTATGTTTTGTCACTAAAATCAAAAACAACCAACCGCTAGCCGCAACTCGTGAAGTCCTGCCTGATTTCCCACATAGCCAGCATCGCCCTGTTATCTTAAAAGTCGGAAGTAACATCCCAATCATAAAATCCTTTCCTCGCCCACTATGGAATTTCCAGAAGGCAGACTGGGCCACCTTTGCAGAAAACCTTGACAAGTGTCTAGGTTGGATACCCCCGACTAGGGACAACTATGACAGATTTGTGGGAGCAGTCATCGCCACGGCTAAGAGGAATGTACCCAGAAGCTACCGGAAAGAGTACATCCCTGGCTGGAATGAGAGATGCGAAGACCTGTACCAGGAATTTACCGAAACCAACAACCAAGAAATCGCGGACGAACTGTTGCACAGCTTAGACGCAGCTCGACGGGAAAAATGGATGGACACCGTGGAGAATCTAGATTTCACTAAATCCAGTAGGCAAGCATGGACCCTACTCCGTAAACTGGGAGGCAGTAAACGTAAAATAAAAGACACCCACCCGATAACCCCTAACAATGTGGCTGCACACATAGTTAGAACCTCAAGAGCACCAAGGGACAGAACACACACCACGACCGTCAAACGTGAATTAAGAACCTTAAAACAAAGGGCATCGCCTACCTCCGAATTTTCCCAGCCTATCACAGCGGAAGAAGTTGCAGCAGCCTTGTCAAAAATCAAAGTGGCAAGGCTCCCGGCTTCGATGGCATTCACCCGGAATTCCTACTTCACTGTGGAAAATATACTAGAACATGGCTCGCAAACTTCTTAACAGATATTTCAGAACTGGGTAATATCCCACACCAGCTTAAACGAGCAAAGATTATAGCGATACTAAAGCCAGGCAAACCTAATGACATGCCCCAAAACTACCGCCCTATCGCTCTGCTGAACTGTGTCTATAAGCTGTTGGAACGTATCATCTACATCAGAATAAGCGGAAAAATTCTTGAAGTGGTACCGACTGACCAGGCAGGTTTTCGACCCAACCGCAGTTGCACCGACCAGATCCTCTCCCTAGCAACTCATATAGAGGCGAGCTTTCAGAAAAAACTCAAAACATCAGTAGCCTTTATTGACCTATCAGCCGCTTATGATACCGTTTGGCGACAAGGCCTGATATTTAAGTTGCTGCGAGTCATACCATGTAATAAGCTGGCCAACCTAATTGATAACATGCTCACAGATAGAAGTTTCAGAGTCATAATAGGCGACTTAAAAAGTGACCAAATGAAGCTCAACAATGGTTTACCACAAGGCCCCGTTCTGGCGCCATTGATGTTTAACCTCTACATATCTGACTTACCTGAAACCACTTCTCAAAAATTCGGATATGCCGACGACTGGGCAATAGCTGCAAGAGGCAGATCAATGGAGGCAAAGGAAAACACATTAACTGCGGATCTAACAAAGCTGGGAGATTACTTCCGAAGGTGGAGATTACGGCCAAACGCGACAAAAACGGAGGTGACATGTTTCACCTCGACAATGCCCAAGCAAAAAGAAAGCTCAACGTTCATTTCGAAAACAGGCAGCTAAACCATAATAATTACCCCAGATATCTAGGCGTCACCTTTGACAGAACCCTAACATTCAAGGAACACCTACGTAATACAGCCGCAAAACTTAAAACTCGAAATAATATCATACAGAAGCTATGTGGGATCACGTGGGGCTCTTCCGCGGCTGTACTGAGATCTTCGGCTCTGGGACTTGTCTACACAACAGCAGAATATGCCGCACCGGTATGGCTAAACAGTAAACACACAGGCTTGATCGATGCTCAACTAAACTACACAATGAGGATGATATCAGGAACAATAAAGCCAACGCCTTTACACTGGCTACCTATACTGAGCAACATTCCCCCACCGGACCTGCGCAGAGAGAACGCTCTCTTACGCGAGTATGGAAAAGTGCTGAACAACGAGAAACTGCCAATCCATAAGGATGTTCCTGCCCTGGAGATGAACAGATTGCGCTCAAGACACCCCTCTTTAAAAAAGGCAAAAAATACGCATCCTCTCAACCCGGATTATGGCAACCTCTGGAAAATGCGGTGGAGAGAATCTGTGCCCCAAAACCTGCAGAATATGCCATGCATCAATGTCCAACCACCAGGATTCAATTTGCCAAGGAAAACTTGGACGACCCTGAATCGAATTCGGACAAACAACGGCAGATGTGCAGACAGCCTCCACAGGTGGGGTAAAATCACCACCACGAGATGTGACTGCGGTGCGGACCGGCAGCGATTCGTCACATCGTGGAAGATTGCCCTCTGAGACGTTTTGCAGGAGACCCCAATGAGTTTCTGACCGCGACTGAAAGTGCAATAGACTATGTCACTGGATGTTTGTTTGTGAACTTTTGTTTGTTATATGCACTGTTTTTAAACACTTTTATATCTACAACTATATGTTACACACTGTGACTACTCTTTATTTCTGTGTCTTATGATTTTTATGTCTTTTCTATATGATGTGTTATATGCCATAAGCTAAATAAATAAATGGGTTCGAATGAAGCATCTTGATGTGCGGAATATGATTGTGAGGGCGCAATATGTAAGCAATGAAGGTCAGGAGACCACAACATCTTACAGAGTATATATTTATATATCTGCCCGTTTGCTAAGAGCACTTTTTCTCAGGAACAGGTAAAGATATCAAGTTGAAATTTGTATCTAACACTAAAGTGTACGGCCCATTGATTGTGTAAAAAATGTAAGCTTCTAAGTCCATATAGTTAAAAGATACGGCCATTTGTGTCACATATTCCGATAGCCGCAGACTCATTCATCAATCTTTGTAGATGAACTGTCTGTATTCAGAATTAAATTTCTGCTGAACCCTCAGAGCCCGAGACTTACTTGCATTTGTTCAGTTTTTGCTCTTCCAAACTGTAATACCACAATGCCTCTAACATCCTCATAAAAGCGATTCGGTGATGATCGACTGACGCCGCAGAAGACCTCTAATTTGCTCTTTTGTTCGACAGTGGACATTGGGCAGAAACAGAGGTGCTGATTCGACAATGCGCACAAACGGCGGTAAACAGCGACGGATACGACTGACAGAAAGCGGATCGCTGTCTCCCACAAGAAGGCTCTCCATCTGTCTCTATGAGCAAAGTGTGTTATGGCGATCCACTGGACAAGCCACATGACGGTCTCAGTGAGCCTAAGATCAAGCTGCTTGCCTCTCATGCGAAATGACGCGTAAAAACAAATGTAAAGCGAATCGCTGAAGCTCGCTGCATATGCATGCATGGACTCCCTTTTGATAGGACCTGAAGTAGTATATTCACTTGCCGGCCAGAGTGGCCGAGCGGTTCTAGGCACTTCAGTCTGGAACCGCGCGACCGCCATGGTCGCAGGTTCGAATCCTGCCTCGGACATGGATGTGTGTGATGTCCTTAGGTTAGCTAGGTTTAAGTAGTTCTAAGTTCTAGTGCACTGATGACCTCGGCTGTTAAGTCTCATAGTGCTCAGAGCCATTTGAACCAGACATATATTCACTCCAGGCAAGCGCACTTATGCGACAAAGGAATTCAAGCCAGAGAGACGTGAAGGAAGTGCAGGGACCTCATCCGCGTTCCAGCAGGCAAGGTATGACTAATGCGCTGCGGTCAAACTGCGGGAAAACGAGCGCTCAACTGATGATGAAGAGCATGAGTCGCGCTAGCACGTCCGCTACATACGTGTGATTGTGGGGCAAGGAGAGCTGTCGCTACACAGCAGACTGGTACTTCGCTCTGCTTTCGCCCAGTTATCTACACTCATACTGCCAGTAATGGCCCATATAATAGCTGCAGCACGTCAACAATACTCGCATCTTACGTCTCGGTACAGGGATCCTATAATCAAGGCGTAAGATAGCAGATAGGCAACCATTGAAACCACAGACTCTTTCTTGTCATTACAAGGTAAGCTTCGAATCATGACAACATTTTCTAAATTGTAGGCAGCAAGGTGGTCTGCTTTAATCAAGAAGTATCCTTAGATAAAATGCTTCTCTACGTATCCAGTAAAGTACTCGTGTACTGGAGCACGCTATGCGAAAGACCGTTCACTGTCTCTCGTCAAATGATCTACCTATGATAGTACTGAAAATACCCTTTTGGAGTGCACTAGTCGATAAGTCACATTCGCTGGCTAGTTCTAATATCCACGCATTGTTACTCACAGCTACCGGTTCTCATGCGACAGCATGCACTATGTTCCAAAACGCCGCGTATAAAACCGGGATTTTCGGTGGCCCATACTTCGGCTTCTATCGGTGATAGAAAAGCAGGGTCCAGTGTTTTGGATAGCCCTTCACTGAGGGACCATTTGTATACCCAACAGAAGGATCGTCCTACTGTAGTTATCATACGGTACAGTATTAAAGATTAAAATTACACACTTCCTCCATCTGAGGCAAACAGAGCAAATCGGTTGCTTCCTTTGACATTAGCTGTAGTCTACGGTGCGCCTTAAGGGGCTTATGGAGACACCGCTTATTTCTTGGGCAGTTCCTAAGAAAACCCGAAAAAAGCTTTTTTCACCATTTTTCCGTCGTCAGCAGCAGATAGCTAAATAGCTAACCGCAGATAATTGCTCATATTTTAACGGTATGGTCTCTATGGATTTATTTAGAACTGCCATCTTCCCATGCAGCTTTACTGTATGATTACATGCAGCTTTACTGTATGATTAAATGATGATGGCGTCCTCTTGGGTAAAATATTCCGGAGGTAAAATAGTCCCCCATTCGGATCTCCGGGCGGGGACTACTCAAGAGGACGTCGTTATCAGGAGAAAGAAAACTGGCATTCTACGGATCGGAGCGTGGAATGTCAGATCCCTTAATCGGGCAGGTAGGTTAGAAAATTTAAAAAGGGAAATGGATAGGTTAAAGTTAGATATGGTGGGAATTAGTGAAGTTCGTTGGCAGGAGGAACAAGACTTCTGGTCAGGTGATTACAGGGTTATAAATACAAAATCAAATAGGGGTAATGCAGGAGTAGGTTTAATAATGAATAAAAAAATAGGAGTGCGGATTAGCTACTACAAACAGCATAGTGAACGAATTATTGTGGCCAAGATAGACACAAAGCCCATGCCTACTACAGTAGTACAAGTTTATATGCCAACTAGCTCTGCAGAAGATGAAGAAATTGATGACATGTATGACGAGATAAAAGAAATTATTCAGGTAGTGAAGGGAGACGAAAATTTAATAGTCATGGGTGACTGGAATTCGTCAGTAGGAAAAGGGAGAGAAGGAAACATAGTAGGTGAATATGGATTGGGGGGAAGAAATGAAAGAGGAAGCCGCCTTGTAGAATTTTGCACAGAGCATAACTTAATCATAGCTAACACTTGGTTCAAGAATCATGAAAGAAGGTTGTATACCTGGAAAAATCCTGGAGATACTAAAAGGTATCAGATAGATTACATAATGGTAAGACTGAGATTTAGGAACCAGGTTTTAAATTGTAAGACATTTCCAGGGGCAGATGTGGATTCTGACCACAATCTATTGGTTATGAGCTGCAGATTGAAACTGAAGAAACTGCAGAAAGGCGGGAATTTAAGGAGATGGGACCTGGATAAACTGAAAGAACCAGAGGTTGTACAGAGTTTCAGGGAGAGCATAAGGGAACAATTGACAGGAATGGGGGAAAGAAATACAGTAGAAGAAGAATGGGTAGCTCTGAGGGATGAAGTAGTGAAGGCAGCAGAGGATCAAGTAGGTAAAAAGACGAGGGCTAATAGAAATCCTTGGGTAACAGAAGAAATATTGAATTTAATTGATGAAAGGAGAAAATATAAAAATGCAGTAAATGAAGCAGGCAAAAAGGAATACAAACGTCTCAAAAATGAGATCGACAGGAAGTGCAAAATGGCTAAGCAGGGATGGCTAGAGGACAAATGTAAGGATGTAGAGGCTTGTCTCACTAGGGGTAAGATAGATACTGCCTACAGGAGAATTAAAGAGACCTTTGGAGAGAAGAGAACCACTTGTATGAATATCAAGAGCTCAGATGGCAACCCAGTTCTAAGCAAAGAAGGGAAGGCAGAAAGGTGGAAGGAGTATATAGAGGGTTTATACAAGGGCGATGTACTTGAGGACAATATTATGGAAATGGAAGAGGATGTAGATGAAGATGAAATGGGAGATAAGATACTGCGTGACGAGTCTGACAGAGCACTGAAAGACCTGAGTCGAAACAAGGCCCCGGGAGTAGACAACATTCCATTAGAACTACTGATGGCCTTGGGAGAGCCAGCCATGACAAAACTCTACCATCTGGTGAGCAAGATGTATGAGACAGGCGAAATACCCGCAGACTTCAAGAAGAATATAATAATTCCAATCCCAAAGAAAGCAGGTGTTGACAGATGTGAAAATTACCGAACTATCAGTTTAATAAGTCACAGCTGCAAAATACTAACGCGAATTCTTTACAGACGAATGGAAAAACTGGTAGAAGCGGACCTCGGGGAAGATCAGTTTGGATTCCGTAGAAATGTTGCAACACGTGAGGCAATACTAACCTTACGACTTATCTTAGAAGAAAGATTAAGAAAAGGCAAACCTACGTTTCTAGCATTTGTAGACTTGGAGAAAGCTTTTGACAACGTTAACTGAAATACTCTCTTTCAAATTCTGAAGGTGGCAGGGGTAAAATACAGGGAGCGAAAGGCTATTTACAATTTGTACAGAAACCAGATGGCAGTTATAAGAGTCGAGGGGCATGAAAGGGAAGCAGTGGTTGGGAAAGGAGTGAGACAGGGTTGTAGCCTCTCCCCGATGTTATTCAATCTGTATATTGAGCAAGCAGTAAAGGAAACAAAAGAAAAATTCGGAGTAGGTATTAAAATTCATGGAGAAGAAATAAAAACTTTGAGGTTCGCCGATGACATTGTAATTCTGTCAGAGACAGCAAAGGACTTGGAAGAGCAGTTGAACGGAATGGAAAGTGTCTTGAAAGGAGGATATAAGATGAACATCAACAAAAGCAAAACGAGGATAATGGAATGTAGTCAAATTAAATCGGGTGATGCTGAGGGGATTAGATTAGGAAATGAGACACTTAAAGTAGTAAAGGAGTTTTGCTATTTAGGGAGTAAAATAACTGATGATGGTCGAAGTAGAGAGGATATAAAATGTAGACTGGCAGTGGCAAGGAAATCGTTTCTGAAGAAGAGAAATTTGTTAACATCGAGTATAGATTTAAGTGTCAGGAAGTCGTTTCTGAAAGTATTTGTATGGAGTGTAGCCATGTATGGAAGTGAAACATGGACGATAACCAGTTTGGACAAGAAGAGAATAGAAGCTTTCGAAATGTGGTGCTACAGAAGAATGCTGAAGACAAGGTGGGTAGATCACGTAACTAATGAGGAGGTATTGAATAGGATTGGGGAGAAGAGAAGTTTGTGGCACAACTTGACTAGAAGAAGGGATCGGTTGGTAGGACATGTTTTGAGGCATCAAGGGATCACAAATTTAGCATTGGAGGGCAGCGTGGAGGGTAAAAATCGTAGAGGGAGACCAAGAGATCAATACACTAAGCAGATTCAGAAGGATGTAGGTTGCTGTAGGTACTGGGAGATGAAGAAGCTTGCACAGGATAGAGTAGCATGGAGAGCTGCATCAAACCAGTCTCAGGACTGAAGACCACAACAACAACATCTTCCCATTTTCAAAAATCTTTATCCGTTGTCGAGAGACACGCCAAAACATGGTTTTTGGGGGCCGAAATCCAGCCGCGATTTTCAAGACGGCTATGAACAGCAAATGACAGTAATGTTTACGATATATTCCTAATATCCCAATCTCGAACAACTTTGGAAAATTTTCTTGATATCTTTAGAAGTTACCGAGATACATAGGTTCAAAGGTACCCTCGCTGTCGCGTTAAATAAGCACGTAATAACGGATGTAAGGCGAAAACGTAGTTTATAACGGGACATGGCATGTAAAAATACGCTGTAAAGTGTCTGCGTTATCAGCTGAAGGGTTCTGGGAACCCCACGCTGTAGTAGCGAAGCACATGCAAAATTTTTGTGCGCGTATAATCTGATCTGAGGTGTAAAATTAGTTTTACGTAATTTCAATTTCACATAAATAAACCATGAAAATTTTACTGACCCATAAAGTTCGTTTCATATGAGTTAAGTGCCCTGCTGTAGCAGAAAAAAAGGAAACCAGCGGAAAATGCTCCTAGGAGCACAAAAACAAGAATATCCTCCTGTTTAAAAGACTTTGACTGAGCCGCCTCATTCTATCTTCCTTAGGAATTTTAAAACTTTTCTCAAAAATTTTGTCGTTTAAATACAACACATTTTTATGCTGAGGGAGAAGGACACAATGGCAGTTGGAAAGACGCGGAAAAATAACAAATACTGGAAGATAGTAGGCAGTGCTTGTGATATACAGAGTGTATCAAAAAGAATCATCCGATTTTATGAAGTCATAGCTATTATGTTATTTGAGATATGTGCGTGAACAACGTACTGCTGGAAAGAGCAAACTCTCAAGTTCCGTGGCTCTCGCTAGGTACCAGAGGTGTGCGCCCACTTCAAGTAAAAACGGTGTCGAACAACGGAAAGCGTTTTGTGTTCTACGTTTTGCACGGAGCGGGTCAGTAATAACCGTTCAGCGTGACTTTCGTACTAGGTATGATGTGGATCCTCCTACAGCACAGAGCATTAGACGCTGGCATGAAAACTTCCGAGAAACAGGTTTTTTCGAAAACGGCAAATCGCCGAGCCGTCGCCGAGTGTCTGACACAGACATCGAACGCATCCGCCATGGTTTCACAAGGAGTCTGCAGAAATCCGTTCGCCGTGCAGCTTTGCAGCTCAACATGCCCCCGATGTCCGTCTGGCGTGTTTTGCGTCGACGTTTACACATGAAACCATACCAAATTCAGCTACCAAGCTCTTCGTGTAAGTGACAAATAACAACGTGTGGAGTTCTGTAATTTCGTTCTTGGCAAGATGGAGAATGACAGTTTTCTTCCACGCTTAATGTTTAGTGGCGAGGTGACATTCCATTTAAATGGAAAGTTGAATCGCCATAATGTGAGAATATGGGGTACGGAAGAGCTACATGAAGTTGCACAACACGAGAGGGACTCTCCAAAATTTAATGTGTTTTGTGCAGTTTCACTGGAAAAGCTATATGGTCAGTTTTTCTTTGCCGAGAACACTGTTACAGGAAGCACATATCTCGATATGCTTGGGAACTTTCTTTTCCCACAGTTGGACACTGATTCAGACGACTTCATTTCTTAACAGGACAGGGCACCGCCACACTGACATCTGGAAGTGCGGGAAATTTTTAAATCAAAGGATTTTATTGAACGATGGATCGGTCGCACGGGACCAAATGAATCAGCCTTACATTATTGGCTTCCAAGGTCACCGGACCTGACTGAATGTGGTTATTTCTTGTGAGGGTTTGTAAAAGACTCTGTGTGTGTGTCTCCGTTACTGACAACAATGAATGAACTGAGACATCGCGTAACAGCAGCTGTGGAAGCTGTAACTCAAGACGTGCTCGCTGCAGTATGGGAATAATTTGAATACCGCATTGACTATGCCGTACATCTCAATGGGGGGGGGGGGGGGGGGGGGGGGCATAATATCGAACACCTACGAAAAAGGGACGAAAAATTTTTTTTGGAGTTTCCCATTCATCAAAAAACAAAATTCGTTGTATATGTTTATCAGTTTCAGAAATAGAGACGTGCCAAATCAGATGATTCTTTTTGATACACCCTGTAGAATGAGCGAAGGAGATAAAGGCAGCGTGAGAGAAAGAGAGGTACTCAGTGGCAGTGGAAGTAAGTTGACAGTGGCAGAACAGTGAAAGGAGTGAAGGAGACAGTGCCAGTGGGAGAGGAATAAAGGAAGGAGAATGTGGAAGTGGGCGAGAGCTAGTGATAATGAGAGACAGAATGTATGACAATGACAACGAGGATAGTGACAAGGAGAAGGGATGGAAACAGTGGGAAGGAATGAATGAGATAGTAGCAGTAAGAGAGCAAAAGAGGGAGACAGTAATAGTAGGGCAGAACGAAGGAGACTGGCTGTGAGGGAGGAGCCAGTGACAGAGGCGCACAAAGAGATAATGACAATGGGTTGGGGTGAATGAGAGAGTGAGAGTGGATGGGTATGAGCAAATTACAGCGATGGACTAGTGGGTGTGAGTGAGTTGCAGTTTGTGGACGTGTGAGGTGAGTTACATGTTAAAAAAAAAGGCGCGAATATGTTCGCATGCCAAAATGTTTGGGAAAATTTTTAAAGGTGCTGAGGAAGGCAGAGCGAGGCAGCTGTTGCCCCATTTCTCAGTCGGTATATTCTCCATTATTGTGCTCCGATAGGAGCATTTTTCCGCTGGTTTATATATTACGAGTGAGTCCAATTGTGACTCATTAATCCAAATGATTGATGACAACACCGGAAGACCAACATCATGATATGTGGACTAAAATTCTCCCTCTCTCTCTCTCTCGCGCACACACACACACACACACACACACACACACACACACACACACACACACACACAGAGAGAGAGAGAGAGAGAGAGAGAGAGAGAGAGAGAGCAAGAACCGGGTCTTTGGGCGGCCGACGCCGCTCGCTGTCGATGGGAGATAAAGGCAGGGCAGGCGGCGAGTGACAGTTCTAGCGGAAACGGCTCCTGCCGGGCTCCGGAGCGAAAGCTGCGCCATTGGGATCGGGGCGGCCTGAGCGCCCGTGACTCAACCCGCCCACACTTTCTCCGGCGCCGGCTGTGCAAATCTGCCACCAGCCAGTATTCCGTGGACACGCGGAGCGTTTGAGTGTTGGCTGAGTTCACGGAGCGCAAGTGTCTGAGGTCAGGCAGCTGCTCGAGGCGTAATCAGGTACTGCCTGGTAGCCTCCTCTCCCCCTGCAGCCATCAGCAACAATGGCGCCGTACTAAACTTTAGAATGAAAAAAATTCTTTGAACACTTTTATTTTTAAAATGACAAACGATAAATGACTATTTGGCATTTATCATTAATTTATTGAACCATAAATTAAAGAGACAACTGATGTTGTTATTTTCTTATAGAATAATGAAGCAGTTCTCAGTGCATCGGCAGTGCTGCCTACAGCTTCTTCTCAGTAAAAAAAGATGAGTATCTACGTTGTGACTAGACTCTTACTACAAAACATGCTCCCTCTGCACCACTCCTCTCCCTAACAACACCTGCGTTACCCACACCTTGCAGTCCCATTTACAAGAAACCAAGTTAAAAAGTGTGCCCTATACTTGTTGTTTATGTATCACTTAATTACTAGAGTCTTTGCTTCTCCGCTGACAGAAATTGGAAGACTTCAGGTTGCCAACGCTTTGTGACAGACCACTGCCACTAATAATAGGTAATAATAATAATACAGTGCAGGCCATCAACCGCGTAGAGGCCATTACATAGTTACTGTTGTGTTGTGCTGTCAATCAGTTCGTTTATATGTTGTGAAATGAATAACGAAGCAATTTTTGGTCCGAACGACCTGTAACTATCAGAAGACATTTTTATGAGATGTATAACCATATGTAATGCATATGTCTCTATTTTATTGTCATAGATGCATGGTACAAAGGAGAATGCATATGTATAGTGGGTGGACTACGTGAGGAAGATACATACAATTTGCAAGCTGCAGCCTGCACCACATAATTTCCGGAGTTAACACCAGTTTTTTTTTTGTAATTATTGGTGACTTACGTTAAGGTGACAAGCTATTGGATCCTCTTAATATCATGTCGGAAGTCCTCCTGCTCGGTGTAGTGCAACAATTCGACGTGGTATGAATTCTACAATCGTTGGAAGTCCCCTGCAGAAATATTGAGCCATGCTGCCTCTATAGCGTCCCATAACTGCGAAAGTGTTGCCGGTGCAGGATCTTGTGCACGAACTCACCTCTCGATTATGTCCCATAAACTTTCGATGGGATTCATGTCGGACGATCTGGGTAGCCAGATCATTCGCTCGAATTATCCAGAGTGATCTTCAAACCAATCGCGAACAATTGTGGCCCTGTGACATCTTTCGCAACAGGAAGTCCCTAGATGGCTACAGATCGTCTCCAAGACGTCAACGTAACCTCTTCCAGTCAATGATCGGTTCAGTTGAACCAGGCAATTCAGTCCGTTCTATATAAACTCAGTCCACACCATTGCGGAGCCACCACCAGCTTGCACAGCTTTTTTGTTGACAGTCTGGGTCCATGGCTTCGTGGGGTCTGTACCACACTTGAAATATACCTTCAGCTCGTACCAACTGAAATCGGAACTTATCGGACCAGGCCACGGTTTTCCAGTCGTCTAGGGTCCAACCGATATGGTCACAAGCCCAGGAGAGGCGCTGCAAGCGATGTCGTGACATTAGGAAATGCACTCGCGTCGGTCGTCTGCTGCCATAGCCCACTAATGCCGAATTCCGCGGTACTGTCGTAACGGATACGTTCATTGTAAGTTTTAGATTGATTTCTGCGGTTATTTCATGCAGTATTGCCTTTGTGTTAGCACTGACAACCTTACGCAAACGCAACTGCTCTCGGCCATTAAGTGAAGGCCGTCTGTCACTGCGTTCTCTGTAGTGAGAGGTAATGCCTGAAATTTGGTATTATCGGCATACACTTGACACTACGGATTTCGGAATATTGAATTACCTAACGATTTCAGAAACTGAATGCCCCTTACGTCTAGCTCCAACTACCATTCCGCGTTCAGAGTGTGACAGTTCCCGTCGTCTTGCCGTGTAAACCTTTGCACATGAGTCACCTGAGTACGAGTGATAGCTCCGCCAATGCACTGCCCTTCTGTACATTGCGATACCACTGCCGTCTGTGTATGTGCATATCGCTATCCGATGACTTTTGCCACCTCATTGTATGTAAAGCATATTACAGTTGAACCGTGATTTATTTTCAAAGAATATTCTTAAGAATTTATTTTATTTACTAGCGATTCATCAAGAACATTAACACATTTAATCACACTATGTAAGCATGAAAGTAGTTGCCAAGGAGTAACTGATGAAATCATAACCAAATTCCTTTTAACAAATGGAAATTTTATTCACTTTAATGGTGCCTAAAAGCATTTTTTGAAAGAAACAGATTTAAAATTATAATCAGAAAGCACCCTCTAAATATCAAAGTTACAATTTATTCAGAGGCAGAAAGAAACGAGTTTTGACTGTATGAGCTGTCGGGCAGAGAACCTTGCCTCTCCCTTTTGACACGCCTGTAGCTACGACCGCTCACAACAGCCTCTGAAAGACTACACCGGTGCAAATCTGCAACACACCAGATTACTTCAAATTAAGAGTTTTAACAATTTACACAAGCACACAAACTATGCACCCCCTGTAGGAGGGATGGAAATGGTACAAAACACAAACAATAAAAATGTTAACCTTGCTACCGAAGGTGCAACTTGATTTTAACTTCTAAGAAAAGTCTTACGGTGAAAGGGAAGCAACTTTATATACTAAAATGATCATTTAAATACAAGTCCAGGAAATGCAATCTTATATAAAATTCTACAAGGTTTGCCAAACAATAGTTAAGATGCTCTGCAGTACACAGATAGCGCCTCTCAAGATCATAGGCAATAATATCAACGTTTCCAAAGATCAAAACATATTTCAGGTATTAGGCCATTACACTCCAAGCAATAAATTCGTCAACACACCAAATCCGACAAACATGACAGAGGCAGCTACTAACGCACGGTAGATTGATAGGGAGATCACCGAACAACCCGAACCGCAGGTTGCTCTAACCCGCCGCTACTCCACAAGGGACAAACGGACCACCCAATTAATAAACAACCACCTTCCCGCGGGTGGGCAAACGGAGAAGAGTGGTGGGACGACCCCAAAGCAAAACGGCTGGTGACCTCACCAAGAAAACAAGTAGAATTTAACAAGAGTGAATCAAACAACATATCACCGATCACTTAACTTCTAATAAACTGCGATTTCTCGAGAAGACCTGGCGCAGCACCCCCAAAGCGCTCTCACGAACCGTCCGCTGCCAGCCGCTTCAACGGACGCAGGAAGGCGCGCCGATCTCCCGTCTTACGGCGTCGCAGCTCGCACCGGCTAGACTGATGTCGTGGGTTGACTCCTGTTGCTCTCGTGTCGACCGCGAAGCCACTACCCCTCGCTATACGCCGTGGTCCACTGGACTCACGTGACAACCTCAAACGCGACGACGCTCAAGACGGACAAGTCATCTTGTGTCTCAGTGCGCGACCGACCAACCGATCGATTCAACCGCCAATGACCATTGCCTGAGCAAACTCGAGCAGACTGGCAGCCTAAAGCCGTCGGCACACGGACCGTGCATCCGAACGTTGAGCGTTGAGCGTGCCGAGTTTCTGACGTCACAGCATGGAATAGCACGCTCGGGAGTCTTTCCGAACGTGCAGAGCAATATCTGTCATGTCAGATATTCTCAGTGTGCGTCTGAGCGTTGACCAATGACATGGCACAACGCCACCTACGTCACACGCACGCCGTCTCCCTTCAGTACAGAGTTGTGACGCGCCATATTGTCATTCATTTCAAGCCTATACGTATATATGCCGTTCCGAGCACCAGCAAATTGAGAATCACTGCAAAACTCATTGTTAACTGTGTGATTCGTTCCAATAAAATAATGAGAAACATCATATTCGCGGCAAAATAATTATTGTAACTTGCGTATAATGAGAGTAGGCTATTTGAAGGCAGCGACACACTGAAGATCCACCCAAAACGCATTGTTCTTGGTACAATGTGTTATAATTAAATTTTAGTTAATAAAATATCTACGATTAAAGTTTCTAGCAAGACGTAAGGTACTATCATTAGATACAGCAGACGTGATGTTGGTATAGCGTAATGAATAGCATCATTGTATACTAATGAGGCTTTTTTTCTTGTTGGGGCGGTGGTTCGCGTCCTGACACGACAAATTTTTTTTTCCTAACATTCGTGTTTTTATTAGGTTCTGATACTTTATTATTAGTTTAATATAAGTATAGACTGTAATGTTTGATTTTATGTAAATACAAGTTCACCTTTTTTTGAGGGGTGACTGTTCGATTGGCTTAATCTAAAGGACAGCTTACGCTACATGTATAAAGGTATTTTTTCTCCTTTTTCTTTTACGCTTCGTAATTGACATGTTGCAAATATTCTGCTACTGGGTACGAACAGTGATCAAGTAAGACTGACCTTGGGGTTTTACTAAAATGTGGGAATGATGAAATAATGTTTATCTTATGCGGAAAGTATTCCAATTTTGTAACGCACTGCTTGTAATGGAACTTTTATAAGCCTGTGTCCTTATTGATTGGAGATGGTACTTTCCTTTTCGTGGACGATGGAAGAAATGTGCATTTTAATAGAGCTAACGTGGGAATTTTACGCGCCCGTTGAGTAAACAGTGTGATTAACGAACTAGAAACATCCCTCAACTGTCGCTTGAGTGCGTTGCGATCGCGTATACCACGTTGGGGTCCACGTACCGTATGCACAAGTCGCATCATTCCTGAGCGTTGAGCAGCACGTTGAACTGGGCACGCCCAACGTTAACGTTCGGCAGCACGGTCCGTGTGCCGACGGCTTAACGCGCAGACTCAGACCGGGCGACCAGGCGACCACTCGCTGAGTTCTCTTACTGGTGGAGTGGAAAGACTCTCATTTTGCCAGCTTTATAGGTTGATCCGAACGACTGACATACTAGCACTCCGAACGACAGACAGACACTAACTGCCTAACAAATGCGGACGAGACACGGACTAGCAAGCTGTGGACGAGAGACTGACCCAGACTGACTGACCGACTGGCGAGCTCATAGCGCCCCTTAAATGCACGTGAACAGGCAACCTTTCCCCTTCCCCACCAGAGGGAGACGCCAAAACTGCGATTGTCACAGCGGCGCCACCGCCAGAAACGGAGGGCGACTGCTTCACACTACGCCCTGCGTCGCGCTCTTCAAAACAGCAATTTTTACCACGGCTCAACAGTGTTATGAAATACTGTTAATCGTTTAAAAATAATTTCGTTTCGTGACCGAAACATAATCGAATCATTTTGCTTTTACTCCTCATAAAATTTGATATCGCCCCTCAGAAGGTAATTACCCGCAGTTTGGGAACAACTGGCACTGGCGGTAGCTTTTTTACCATTTAAACTGGAACGAGAGAACGTCAGTATCTAAAAATCTTGTCTGACCACGACTCAGTAAGAAAGCTAAGTGTGACTAGGGAATTCAACGTCCGCCACTCTGAATTAATTTATTCAGCACACTGCATGTTTCACAGAGCTAGCTTCCATCATTACATTTCTATTCACAAAAAAGAACCAAACAAGTTACCATTTGGCACTAAAGCCATAATCAGTGTTACTAAACGACTGAAGTCGTCACACCGTGCCCCGGTTCCTATTGTAGGTTGTCTGTCTAACGGCTTGGTTTTCATTATTTCATATAATTATTTACCAAATTTAAAAAAATTAAAATGCTGTCATCAGCTACTCGTTAAGAGATGTAATCTTACGTTTAACAACAAGGCGAGCATCAGACACTGTGTATGTGTCTTGAGGCAGCGTAACACTTGGCGCACAAATTACCCAGACTATATTCATTCAGTATTTTAGAGTAAGAGGACTTACAACAGAAAGTGGTCGTGGGGTCTAGTTCCTATGAGGAAACAGTTTTTCCGTTATCTATTTATACGTAACTACAATTGAAATAAACCGAAACAGTGCTCAATATATTGTGTTTATTAATGTTTTCACAGAAGCCATGAAAAGGAAACCCAAAGGAAAATTTGAGGTAGAAAATAAAATTTCAAGGGAAGTTTGTAATTCCAGTGTTCACGAGGACTCTGCAAACAACTTTTCAAGAAGGAATTGTAATGAAAGCGCACGGGACTTCGCATGCCATCAGTTTAATTTTGACCTTCGAGCAGTGTTAAAGAGCAGTTTGCTGCCAAATTGTGCAACGACAAAGAACCTCCTACGAATGTAAACCAAGTTTATTTTTCTATAGAAACTTAAACAAGCACGTAATTGTAAAAATGCAGCATTTATTAAGTGCGCAAGATGCCGAGAAAATTACTGCTTCTCCTGGTTTTACGATAGATATAACTCCAGAACGTGTAAATCATCAAGTGCAAAATAATAAATGAATGTAATTTTATGTGCGAAGTTCTCGTGTACGCTTTACAATCCCTTCCTGGAAATTTATTTTAAGAGTCCCTGTCGTTGCTGTAATTTTCTTCTACCTTTCCCTTTCATGCCTTTTATAGAAACCTTAATAAACACAATATATTGAGCATTATTTCGGTTTGCTTGCAGCGTAGGAAACGTAAAAATCGAAAGAAAAAAGAGGTCTCCTCACAAGGACTCGACCCCACGACCGTCGGATCATCGTTCTGTATTCTTTCCTCTGTGCCTATCCTCGTCCGACGCACGCGGAAAACGCTATACGCTACAAACTCTTGGCCACTTGGAGCTCCCGCTTCTGTCTCTTTCATTTCTGGCCAAGCCATGCATCTATCGTGGATTTCGTGAGTGTGTCTCCTCCCGTTTACAATGAGTGCTTCCGTCCCAAAAGTCGTCCTGGTTTGGTTACTGTGTTATAGTGCCTCGGTTTAGTGTATTTTGAAGTTCATCACCTATTATATTCATTTTTAACTAAAGTGCAGTTTGCCTTTTGATGTAACACAGAAAATCGATAGCTGTAAATTTGTATCTTTACATGATATACACTGATAAGCCAAAATATTATGACCACTGCCCACCGCTACGTTGGCTGTCGCCTGATGGCGTTGCAGGCACATGATGCGGTAACAGAAGGAGGTAAGCGGAGCAGACACTGACAGGGGATCACCCTAGCGAAGATGTGGGCTGCAAATGGAGAATTCCATTGTGATAACCGACTTCGACAAAGGGCAGATTATTATTAAGCAGGGCCGGTGAACGAGTATGCATCACACTTTGAATACCCCAGAACAGTGCGAGTATGACTTTGCCTGTTAATGGCACGGTCTTGAACCTTTTTGGCGTCCGTGGCCCTTTGT
The DNA here is from genome assembly GCF_023864345.2 of Schistocerca serialis cubense. NCBI lineage: Eukaryota > Metazoa > Arthropoda > Insecta > Orthoptera > Acrididae > Schistocerca > Schistocerca serialis. Next base: position 500,212,677 of record NC_064639.1, read on the forward strand.
GACGGAACACCTTTGTTGCTCTCTTGTTTTCGAGGTCAAAATGGCGAACCATGCTTCGATCATCTTCAAAATTTTGTCAAGGAACCCATCACTCTCACTCTCAAAGCTTTCATTGTTGTACAGATTTCAATCGAAGGCACATTTTTTTTTTGGCTCTGAGCACTATCGGACTTAACATCTGAGGTCATCAGTCTCCTAGAACTTAGAACTACTCAAACCTAACTAACCTAAGGACGTCACACACATACATGCCCGAGGCAGGTTTCGAACCTGCGACCGTAGCAGTCGCGCTGTTCCGGACTGAAGAACCGCTCGCCCACCGCGGCCGGCGGCACGTTGTTTGCGGTTATAAACTCGATTACAGCACGCTGTTTATCACGCACCAACACAGTTACTTTATAAATCGCCATGTTACACCTTGTAGCGGCAGTGGGTTGCAACTTTCGTCAGCGAAGCGGGAAGCCGACGGAGTAATATGTATGGCAGTAATATCTCAACCGCTATTGAGAACTGAATAAAAAATTCCAGGGTATTGTATTCCATCAGGCCCTCGTATATTTGGTGAAATATATGTATGTTGATGGATGTATAAGTCTCTATTCAGCTGGAAAAAAAGTGAAAAGAGAGACGGGGGTGGGCATAAGAGAGGAAGCAGGGGAAGGGAGAGTGTGCCTTGGACGATGAGATCTTTTAGAGAGGGAGTGCGCGAACTTGCATAGAACAAGGAGGCTGCCCTGCTTCGGTCAGTGGCAGTCAACTGAAGTATGCGTAAAAAGTATAAGCGTGACAGCAAAGTGACTCTTTTCCGTGGAAAGTAGACCCTCTCGTAGACAGCGCGTACATCAGAGACAGGCCCGGAGCCGACTGGCTGTGCCGACGCAGGCCTTCTGCGGACGCTCTGCCCATAGAGTGTGTGTATGTATGGAGTGAGCGTAGCCTATTGCATTCTTAACATCAAACCTGGCTAGTCACGTGATTTTGGGACGATAGTGCTTGTCTAGAATTTGCGGCAACAGCGAAACATAAATATTACACGTAATCGCCTTGCTTTATACGTAGGTTGGATCTTAAATAGTGGCAACACTGCTGTGGAGACACTATGCAATGGAATCTTCTATTGTCGCTGATAGCACACGTTGTTAACATACCTACCTTACCTCCGAGCAAATGGACTTGCCCGCTCCGCCGGCCGGAGTGACCGAGCGGTTCTAGGCGCTACGGTCTGGAACCGCGCGATCGCTACGGTCGCAGGTTCGAATCCTGCCTCGGGCATGGATACGTGTGATGTCCTTAGGTTAGTTAGGTTTAAGTAGTTCTAAGTTCTAGGGGACTGATGACCTCAGAAGTTAAGTCCCATAGTGCTCAGAGCCATTTGAACCAATTTTTAGCCCGTCCCACGTCACCGGGGTGTACACAATCGAGGGAAACACAGTCGCTTGTGAGCGAGCGGTCTAGCGTAACGGTGTCACTATGTTTTAGAAATAGGAACAACGGAATTGGATTAAGATCGAGTGTGCCAGAGGTCGTACAGCACGACAGTGTCATCAACGTCTTCAAGAGGCGTGCGGGGAATCGGCATTGCCGTACAGAGCAGTGGCACACTGGGTAAAAGCCTTCAACGAAGTTCGGCAAACTGTGGCAGACATGCATCGGGCAAGTCGTCCTAGCTTCTCAGAAGAAGACGTGCATGCTGTTGCCGCGTTAGGGGACAGTGATCGACGCCATACGAGTCGTGAGCTCGCCATGAAACCAGATTAGCGCATACGATTGTGCTTCGCATCCTGAAGGAATGCCTGAGCATGCGAAAAACTGCATCAATGGGTTCCGCATGAATTGACGGAAATGCAGAAATGGATGCGTTACGACGTTGCTTAGGCTATGAGCACGAAGGAGAGGCTTTCTTACGCCGTATCGTAACACTGGACCAGACATGGGCCACATCGTATGAGCCAAAACTGAAACGCCAATCTAACGAATGGCGTCATTATGGGTCGTCGCGAAAGTGAAAGTTATGGTGATTTTCGTGTACGACTGTGATGGTGTTATCCTAACGCATTACGTTCCTCCACGGTAGACCGTCAATGCACAGTATTATTTTTCGTTTTTGGAACATCACCTGCCACCAGCTTTACGAAAGAAGCGCCGACACTTTCTGCGCAACCTACCCATCATTTTGCACGACAATGCTGCTCTCTTCGGTCGATGGGATTGAGAAGTACAGTACCATCCACCATATTCCCCGGACTTAAGTCCTTGTGACTTTGATTTGATTCCGAAGATGAAGGAACCAATTCGAGGCATTCGCTTCAGTACTGTTCCAGAGATTCGACAGGCAGTAGACCGCTCCATTCCAACCATCAACAGAACGGGCTCTGCTAACGGTATACTACGCCTTCGACATTGCTGGCAACGGGTTCTACACAACGCTGGTGACCACTTTAAAGGACAGCAACAGGTGCAAACATGTAGCTGTTTTGTATTGGCTATGAATAAATAGTTGCCACTCTTTACATTCCAACCCTCGTACATGTTTCTGTACGTTTGAGTTTTAGTAACTGCTATGGTGCAGTATTGTTATCGCTACGGATGTAAAGAGAAGTATGTGAACGGATGACCACTTACTTTTTATAGGAACGCACAAAAAATGTATAATTGTAAATACCGCATAGGGCAAGTCGTTATGTTGAAACATATCGAGACACGATATTATAAAGACTTATTGTAGAGATACCAATTTCTGTCATTTTTGGCCGTGTGTTTACGAGACAAGTGCTAGATAAATTTGTAAGTGTGTTTGATTAAACTGCCAGTCAATGATACATTGTGGTGCTATGTCCATATGGAGATAAAATTTGTACGTGACAGTCTGATTATCTACTCCAGTTTATGCGGGTTCTCAAACCCTTGTGTGTTTCTAAGTACAGAGTGTTTCAAAAAGGATATACGTATTACAAAGTATTATTTGTCCAAACTACCGATCGCTGCGCCTCTGCTCGGCCGTTGGAGAAACGACTACATAGTCTAGTTTATATTAATATCCACTAGATGTCAGTTGTCTTATGTTTTGCTTGGTAACCGTCATATGTTTCAAATGACCACTCTGCAGCAGAAATCATTTTGTGTTCTCGAGTTTGCGAAGTGCAATTCCATGATTACAGTGCAAAGACGTTTCAGGTTGAGGTACCAAATTGATCCTCCGAATGGGTGGAACATACACAGAAGGTATCGACAGTTTCTACATACAGGATGCGTATATAAAGGAAAGAGTTCTGGCCGCCCTCGTGTTCCTGAAGAAAATATTGCACGAATTGAAACTGCTTTCCAACGTAGTCCTTCAAAATCAACTCGTCATGTCAGTCGGGAGTTACAACTGCCTACAGCAACAATTTGGCGTGTTTTGAGACTCGTTTGGATATGACGCCGTACAAGATCCAACTGTTACAAGCTCTACGTCCTGAAGACAAACGCAAACGTATGGTATTTTGTAACGAGATTCTTGATGCTATTGACAATGATAACTCTTTCGGACAACGCATCGTGTTCAGTGATGAAGCGACTTTCCATGTTAGTGGTCAGCTAGACAAACACAGTGATCGAATTTGGGGCCTACAGAACCCATAAGCAGCCACTGAACATGTGCGAGATTCGCCCAAAGTCAATTTGTTTTGTGCGAAATCCCGATCATCTGTTTACGGCCCAGTCTTCTCTGACGGAAACACGGTTAACGGTCAGCAGTATATCGCTATGTTACAATACAGGATGTTTCCGAGGCTGCACGAAGACAACTTCATTTTTCAACAAGACGGGGCACTCCCTCACTGGAGTCGCCAAGTGCGTGAATATCTGAATGAAACTCTACCGACCCTTTGAATGGGTTGTCAAGGAGCTGGCGACTTTGCATGTCTCAGCTGGGCCATATGGTCACCGGATTTGACATCCTCTGACTTCTTCCTTTGGGGTTTCGTTAAAGACAACGTTCATATACCACCACTGCCACAGAAACTGGAAGAGTCGAAGAACAGGATCCGTACTGCCATAACATCGGTGACGAAGGACATGCTTGCCCGAATATAGGAGGAATTTGAGTATCGATGTTATATTGCTCGTGTCGCTGATGGAGGACACATTGAACAGCTGTAATCTGAACTTGATAGGTTCGTAAATTTGTGTGTTAAGCTTCATATTCGTATGTCTTAAAGTCTCATAAATACATGCATTCCAAATACGTATATTCTTTTTGAAACACCCTGTATTTCTGTTTGAAACGGTTTCCTGTCTAGTTCCACTGTAACGTTATTAATTAGAACAGATTCGACAATATGAATCAGTGCAACAGAAAACAAAACAAAAAAACTTTGTTGGTTGTCAATTATTTTCTTATTCCAAAATTCGAGTACTGAAAATATATTTTTCATTTTTTGTGCGTGGTGTATGGTTTTACTTTTCTTTTGACATGGCGAAAAAATGTTATACATTTTTTACTTATCTGTAAAAAGCAGAAGAGTGAATAAAGAAAAACTTGAAATAATAATGAATAAGAAGGTGGTGCATATCGCTTACCGTATTTATTGTAACAATTTCATAGTTCGGCGGCGTCTAAAGTATTATAACGTAATTAATTAGAGCAGAGACTCGAGATTCTGAAAAAATTCAATACAAAACGTAAAAAGATATTGTTGGCTCTCACTTATTACCCCATTACAGAAAAAAACAAATAAAGTAGAATTTGAGCTACGATGCTGTGGCGAAGAAGCACAATAGCTCTGCTCATCACATTTCTAAGCCAACTTCATTCCTGGCATCAAATCGCTAAGATGTCTGTAAAACACGTACACAAAGCTTCACGGTATTTCTGGAGGTAATCTGTCTGTAGCAGCGAAGTAATAACCCTCAAAATGCGCTAAGCGCAGTACGGGCAAAAATGCGACGTCCCAAAATCACGTGACTTGAGCTGCAGCAGATGTTCCTCACGGAATTATCATTCTGCGCATCCGGATGCTCACTCCATAGATTTTTATACTCTGTGGCTCGGCCCACTCTCAGACGATTGACGGAGGCCTCGCGTGGCAGATCCGCGGCCCTGCAGTGCTCTGGCGGGCCTCGCTGCTTTCGTCTGTTTCCCATCTTTTCAGTGCGGGTGAGCCGTCTTGTAGCTGCAGCAGTAACGCAGCCTCTCTACACTCGCAACAAGTGGAGCAGCCATAATTTTCTGCTATTCATCACCAACTCTCCGTCACAATTTTTATGTTTTGCGCGATTTCATCACCTGACCAGCGCGAATGACACAAAATTTATCACTCGTGATAATATCATTGTTGTTAAAACTGAGGGCTGTGCAACTAATGATAATGCACTCGGTAACACTTAAATCACAAAAAAACATAAAAAGGACGGCCTTCTTAATACAGGCCCGTTAATATTAGTTACATGAGTGGATTATGTACTCATGATCCGAGTTGACGTTCAGACAGAAACTGATTGACGTCAGTCTGTCACACACATCTCACTCTAGCTATTCTGAAAGAAAACCGTGGAATAAATTTCGTTTTGAACAGCTTTTGCTTACTGTTGTAGTTGCAAGAAATCAAGCATCGCCATGTTTGTTACTGGGTTGTCAAATCTGAACCACAAAACTAATGAAGAGCGACAAACTTCAGGAGTGCGTTTCTGGCAAGAAAAGTAATAAAATCGCAGCCTTTCGCAGGCAAATTTTCTGCCGCATCAGTAATCAAGGCATACCTCACGAGCCGCCCTCACAGCTTTGCCTCCGGCAGTACATCCCTCCTACCTTCGCAGGTCTTCTGCGTACCTTGATTTTTTTACGTACTTTTTTCTGTATGTTGGTACCACAAAGACATCCCAAAATAAAAGAATTCTGGGTCACTCACGCCGTAGCCTACATTTCGTGTGACAGTTTCAAAGATGTACAATCCTCGGGTTAAAGCCCTTTCAGTAAGCGAGAGAGTGTACACATTCACACATGTGCAAAGAGTCGAGAAGCCTATGAAGCGTGCAGGCAGCAACGTTGCGAAACGGCGGTTTTGCTTCCTGCTGCTGCGCGACGGAGCGCTTTGTCGGTTTCTCAACACACACACACACACACACACACAGTAGGGGCAGCAGAATCTCCGCCCGCAATCTGGACCGGCATCTGTGCCAGTGCCTCAGCACCATCTTTACTTCGAGCGACACGCTGCAGAATTCTTGAGCATAACCTAGTCTACGTTCGAGTATAATTAACTTCTGTCGACAGAAAAGCTTCTGTCCACAAAGTAGCAGGGGCTTAGGAGCCATCGCTCAAGCGAAACTCTGCTTGTCCTTTCCTCACTTGGTATACTGCTGAGTATGAATGATGCGCAACAGGCGGATTCCATATTCATACATTTCCGCGCCGGCCGCTGAGGCCGGCCGCAATAGAGTAAGTAATATGTGCCTGTCGTTCAGCGGATTACTTCTGTTTCCTTTGTTGTGTAATGGTGTGTGCTGGCCGCTATGGCCGAGCGGTTTTAGGAGCTTCAGTCCGGAACCGCGCTGCTGCTACGGTCGCAGGTTCGAATCCTGCCTCGGGCATGGGTGTGTGTGACGTCCTTAGGTTAGTTAGGTTTAAGTAGTTCTAAGTCTACGGGACTGATGACCTCAGATGTTAAGTGCCATAGTGCTTAGAGCCATTTTTGAACCTAAATTTCCGGGAAGCGTTTACACAGAGCCCCACAGCAGACTGTTAACGGAGGTCTGAGAATACTGAATGGGTTTCTGAGATGTGTGAGTGGTTCGAAAATTTCTAATACAGCCTAGTGCGTTGTCCTCGACGGCAGAAGAGCTGCACCGTAATACAATTCAGTACGTACTCCTCAATGGCGAGCGCACATCAGAGACAAGGGTATCGTCAGGAGTGCCCCAGGGAAACGTGACAAGACCGCTCCTTTTCACTGCCTAGATAAACGATCTGATTGATAGATTGAGCAGCAGTCCGCGACTGCTTGCTGATGACATAGTAGTGTAAGGGAAAGTGTTGTCTTTGAGTGACGCAGAATACAGGATGACTAGGACAGCATTTCTATTTAGTATGGTGATTGACAGGTTGCTTTAAATGTAGAAAACTGTAAGTTATTGTGGATGAGTAGGAAAAACAATCCTGTAATGGTCGAATACGGTATTAGTGCTGCGCTGCTTCCGCGTCAGTAAAACACCTAGGCGTAACGTTGTAAAGCGAATTCAAATGCAATGAGCACGTGATGTCGGTAGGGGCAAGGCAAATGGTCGACTTGGATTTATTCGGATGTGATATGAGATTGATGTAATCAGAGTATGAATATTTTTGGTCCAATTATGTAGAGAGAAGTTAAGGAGATTACTTCTGAGTTTTTCTGAAATGTTGAGAGGTTGAGGTAAGCACGCAAGGGCGTAGCATTGTTTTGTGTTATTAAGATTGCAGTAACGAATCTTACATAATAGGATTGATATACAAATTTCCCTGATAGAAAGATGAGATTCCCCTTGCTTAAAGTTATTCTTGAAGTCACGTTATGTAAATGCTATGGTGAATATTTAGTTGATTTTAAAGCATTACTTTTGAATATTAAGTTTTATTTGAATTTTGTCAGAAGTCATTTATTATCAGTTAAAGTTACCACTCTTCATTCAGTTTATTATGTACGTACGCACATTGCACTTTTAAGGAATTTCAATCGTAGTTTTTTAATGTTGCTTTGCTCCTGTACACTGTGCGCTGCTTTCGAGAAATGTTCGTCAAGGCACGAGGTAAGTAAAAATACAGTTTAGGGCCAGGAATTTCTGTTTATGTTCAGTTGCGCATTGATTTCAAAAGTGAAGTTGCATTCAGGGTTGCACTGCATTTCTATAGAAACAGTTAGCCTCAGTTTGTAGACATTTTTGAGCAAATCATATTAAGTCCTTGTATAAGTCAGCATAGTCAGAGTTTTGCACGGTACATAAAGTTTAAATTAGGAATAAGTTTGTTTGGTAATCATTTTTGAGAAGTCTTGGTAGAGAGTTTTCGGAAGATTCACCCAGATAGACAGAAGCTGACAAGCGGTTATGTAACACACTGCCCGTTGGACACTGTGACCCGGTAGTACACCCATAGGCTGTTCGATAAACAAATACGTCGAGAGAAACAGAAGAATCACACTAATGAGAAAATTTAGAATACTAGAATTTGCCGCTGACGGCAGAACGACACCAACATATATTTCGCGTAAGGACTGCGAAGACAAGATAAATTAGGGCTCTCGCGGAGGCTCTATACTATCGTTTTTTCTTTCCTCTATTTGCATGTGGAACAGGAAAAGTAATAACGGTCAGTGGTACATAATAACCTTCACAATGCGCCATATGGTGGCTTGCGGAGTATGTATGTAGATGTAGATGGGTGACCCATCGCGCTCGTATTCCACTCTGAAATCTTTACTCATACCGACCCGATTTTAGTATACATAATATTCCTTTTTATTTTTTTTCCAGCGAGTAGGAACGTTTCGGAAATCAAGACCATCAGAGTTTTTTTCCTCGTACGTACTTAACTAAGTAACATTATTGCTTTCATAGATTACGGGCACTGAAGCCAAAAATATCGAACACTCAATAAATCTTTCACTCTCGCAGTCATCGCCCCCAAAATGGACGGCACGAAAAACTGCCTTCATCATCCTTGTAATGTAACACCAGCTTCAATGGAATTCACAATGTGTGTCCTATGTTTGGCCCATATAGTAGAAGCCGACACAGGATCAAATAGATTCCTCATTCTCAGCGTCCTCAGAACCTGTGCAGGAAGAAAAGGTTTGCCCAGATTGTGTCGAGGGAGGCGTACATGAAGCGCTTCAGTAATTTACCATCCCATGTCTTTTCTGGTTTCCCTGTTCTACATCTACATCTATACTCCGCATGGCACCTTACGGTGTGTAGACAAGGCACCTTGCGGTGCGTGGAGGAGGGTATTTGGCGTACCACTGTCACTTCCCACTCTTCCTGTTCCATTCGCGATTGGTTCGTGGGAAGAATGATTCCTATGAATCCATCGTGCGAGCGACAATCTCTCTAATTTTACCTCCATGGTCTTCAGGAGGAAACAATATACTGGTTGATTCTTTAAGGAACGCATGCTCTCGCAACTTTAACAATATACCACACCGTGATGCAGAACGCCGCTCCTGCGACTGGAGTAGGCTGAGCATATTTTCCATTCTCTCTATCAAACCTATCATACTGACGAACAGTATGGAAGGATTGGTCGAACCTAAGTTTTGCAAGCTACCTCTTTCGTGGGTGGACTGCACTTCCTGAAGATTTCTCCAATAGATCTCACTCTGGCATTTGCCTTACCTTCGATTAGTTTTATTTGGTTGTTCCACTTTAAATTTCTCTGCACGGATACATCTATATATTTTGTGAACTGCTTTCAGCGACTTCTCTGCAATCGTGTAATCACACAATAATGGGTCTTTGTGTATATTTATGCGCGATACGATACATTTCTTTATGTTGAGGGTCAACTGCCAATATCTACACCAAGCGTCGATCATTTGGAGGTCTTCCTCCATTTCGCTACCGTTTTCTAGCGTTGCTATTTCTCTGTATACAACATCATCAACCACGATAAATCTAACGGAACTTCCGACGTCATATACATAGATAATGAAAAGTAATGGACCTATAACACTCCCTCAGGGTTACGCCCACAGTTCCTTTTACGTCTGAAGATTTCTCTCTGTTGTGAGTGTCTAGCAGTGTTCCGTTTACTGGAAACTGTTCACTTCGATCACATAGTTGGCCTAGTATTCTATGAGTTCTTAGTTTGTTCGTTAGGCCGCAGTATCGAACGCCTTCCGAAAGTTAAGGAATACGGCATCAACCAGTGCGCTGCACAGTAGGCCATCTTGCTTCAAAATCTAGACGGAATAGAAAAAAAGGATGCGTGTTACGACTTGAGTCCCACGAAATCTTGTATATTGCACTGCTGCATATTGCCAAATGCTGCAGTGTCATTCCAGTCTCATGTCGATATGATACATGCCGTGACAGTTGACGGTAAACTGTAAATCGGACAACGACACAGTTTTCAGATATTGTTGGTGTGGCCAGTTTAATATATAATTTACATCCTGCCAGGATAAAAACAGACGGGTATCACAGCAGTAGGTGTGTTTATGACATTTTTAACCGATGTAATGACGTATGTAGACTTGAACTACTACCTATATTATCCGAAATCGTTGACTACAAAATTTCCTATGCGTAGCTCCACTTTTGTAAGTGGCTCTCTTACAACCTTAATAGTATAGTTAAAGAGTTCAAACGTATTTGCGTGCACATATTTGCAGGTTTTTGTGGGCGGTCACTAAAAATGGGTCCCTCATTACTGCAATTATCTCATTAACTATTAACCTGCACAAAATATTTCATTAGGGTTTTCCTGTAGAATTCCTAGAAGATTATACGAAATTGTGATCATACATTTATTCGCGAAATGTTGCAGAACTATTCAAGTATTGTATAGAAAAGTCTAGAACTAAAACATATACATCAAGATATCTGAAAAAAAAGTATTTTCTCGAAAGTCGGGTGCCAGGCATCACCGGACTCACAACATTCTGCAATAATGCCCAGTGCCGACATCAGCGCACCTAGTTTTGATGCACGGTATGCGATAATCGAAGCTGACCCGTTGCCGTTTGGTCGGCTACCTAAAGATGCACAGGAAGCTCGGAATAAGAATACCCGGCATTACTTAGAAGACTTTACATGCAAAGATTCCGAGGACGACAACTGAAGGAGATTAACAGAGGTCACCTGACGTAAAAGATCGGCTTCTCGAACTACACTGAAGCGCCAAAGAAACTGGATAGGCATGCCTATTCAAATACAGAGATATGTAAACTGCAGAACACTGCGCTGCGGTCGGCAACGCGTATGTAAGATAACAAGTGTCTCGCGCAGTTATTAGATCGGTTACTGCTGCTATAATGACAGGTTATCAAGATTTAAATGAGTTGTGAACCATGGTGTTATAGTCAGCGCAATAGTGATGGGACACAGCATCTCTGAGGTAGCGATGAAGTGGGGATTTTCCCATACGACCATTTCAAGAGTGTACCGTGAATGTCAGGAATCCGGTACACCATCAAATCGCCGACATCGCTGCCGCCGGTAAGAGATCCTTCAAGAACGGGACCAAGAACGACTGAAGAGAATGGTTCAACTTGACAGAAGTGCATTCCTTCTGCAAATTGCTGCAAATTCCAAGGATGGCCATCAACAAGTATCAGCGTGCTAACTATTCAACGAAACATCATCGATATGGGCTTTCGGAGCCGAAGGCCCACTCGTGTACCCTTGATGACTTCACGACACAAAGCCTGGACCCGTCAACACCGACATTTGATTGTTGATGACTGGAAACATATTGTCTAGTCGGACGAGTCTCGTTCCAAATTTTATCGAGCGGATGGACGTGTAAGGGGTAGGAGAAAACCTAATGAATCCATGGACCCTGCATGTCAGCAGGGTGCTGTTCAAGCTGGTGGAGGCTCTGTAGTGGCGTGGAGCGTGGCAGTTGGAGCAATATGGGACTCTTGATAGCTCTAGATACGACTCTGACAGGTGACACTTATGTAAGCATTCTGTCTGATCACCTGCACCCATTCATGTCCATTGTGCATTCCGAAGGACTTGGGTAATTCCAGCAGGACAGTGCGACGCACCAAATGTCCAGAATTGCTACAGAGTGCTCTTAGGATTTATGGACAGCCCTGCAGGGTTCATGGTGTCAGTTGCCTCCAGCACTAACTCAGACATTAGTGAAGTCCATCCCGCGTCGTGTTGCACTTCTGCTTGCTTGCGGGAGTCCTACACGATATTAGGCATGTGTACTATATTCTTTGACTCTTCAGTGTATCTCCAAGTGGACAACCCAACAATGACCCACCTGAGAACAATAATGACACAAACAACGAAACTATTATTTAGTTTGAGAAACGTAAAATATCGACTAAAATATTTCAATACGGCAATTCATTATCATTCTACTTCAGATTCATTATCAGTGACATCACAATGCTTGCACCCGAAGTTCTACTCTAATCCGCTAAATTTATAATTTTTGATCCGCCAAATTGGTTCCGCTATTCTGAATTTTGTAATTAGGACATCGGACTCCTAATCAGCGACTCACAGGCTCTAAAAAGAACACAGTTTTGTAGCATCTATTACATTTTTCTGTTATCTCCAAGATTTGAAGCGAGTTGGCTTACTGTGCGTCGAAACGTACTGCTTTCTGTTTATCCTGGACGAACAGAGCGCTCGTTGAGTTTGGAACCCATGTCGATTCATAAAAAGGAATTTTTTCAGTATCGAGAAATACGCGACCGTAGAACATGTTCCAGAATTTTACAAAATGCCAGCGGTCAAGAAATAGTGCACCTTTAAAATTATAAATTTCGTGTTATAGTCATAAGGACCTCGCGATGCGAGTGATTCTAGGCGTTTCAGTCTGGAACGGCGCGACCGCTACGGTCGCAGGTTCGAATCCTGCCTCGGGCATGGATGTGTGTGATGTCCTTAGGTTAGTTAGGTTTAAGTAGTTCTAAGTTCTAGGGGACTGATGACCTCAGATGTTAAGTCCCATGGTGCTCAGAGCCATTTGAACCATTTTTGAACCTCGCGATGCTGGCCGAGCCCCGTGTTAGGCTTTGAGCGGCTTCAGTTGGATGCAATGTAGAGCAACATTAGGTCAGCACATCGTTCTCCCACTCGTTTTCTGCTTTCCAGACCTGGGAACCGCTATTTCTCATTCAGGTGGTATCAGGTGGATGAGTGCACTCCGTACCAGTCCTCCCACCAAGGAAAAATCCCTGACAGTACCGAGAATCGTACCGGGTTCTCCACAAGACACTCAGCCGCGCTCATCTTTCAGCTACCGGAGGTGACGCATTTTTGAAGTGGTTCTTCAAATAGGAAGTGTTAAGAAATATTCTTAACTCTCAAAATATTTCGTGGTGTTATGCGTAACCGATATGGTGCAGTTGACAGCCACTAAATGCTATTCGGGTTTTAATATCCTAGAAACACTTCCGAAACATTTTAAGAAATAATTCTTTTACAGGTACATCTCATTTTTTTAGTGACAGCAAGTTTCAAGACCGAAGGATAATTCTCAAGCGCTCGTGCCTACTGAAGTCAGATGTATGTTGTCCTCGTATTATTTGGCAAATACAGCCTGAGTCGCGTAAGGATGACATGGCGGCCGGTCGATAACACACAGCTCTCACGGCCGAAATTACTTGACAGGTGCACTATTCGAGAACAGTTGAAGATACTGGAATGAGATATTCGAGATATGACAGTATGCAGAGGGATGGTAATTTCGTTGATTGGTAAATACTCTTACACGATCGACTTATTTGTCTCAGTTAACTGCTGGAGACAAGGGAATCTACTGCAGCGCCCCTGCAGTTCCTTCCTGTATTGAATTTCCTCTGTTTTGATTGGTCAATTTTGTTCACATGTCAGCGCCACAACTGAGTGAGTTGTGAGAGCTGTCTGCTGTGAAGTCTGGCATCTGATGGGTGAAAGTGAGTTTATGAGGGACAATCGTTTATACGAAAAATCGATATGTAGTGACAAAATGTAGGAACAAATGATGAGCTAGAGTCCAAGGCAGAATCAAAGGTCGTGTAGTAAATCCTTTACACTCCTGAGAACTGAAAGATAGGAAAAGGGGTATCCAAACACTTCAGAACATATACATTTATGTGCACGAGAAAGTATGTACTTTCAAAAACCTCGAACAATATGTAGAACATAGTAAATAACGTCTTTTTGCTCTGTCCACTGTAACATGTTTTCTTTGTAAGTGCCAAATAATATCGAAAAATATTTTTTTCTTGAAATAATTATGACTTTTTCACTGTTGAAATAGTTTTCATTGAAACACGTTTATCTATTTATGTTCTGATTTATTCATAGTGCAGGTTCTTTCGCTGTAAAACGTAAATACGTTCTCGCTTTCACATATTTCGTCTCTTTTGCATGCGAGCACATTAGGAAAATATTCCAGGACCTTGTGTAACTTTCCAATGTGCCACGAAGACAACGCAAACAACACAATAAACATTAAGAAGACACAGAAGCATAAAATCCATTTCTATAACAGGGGTGAGCTCGGTCAGAACAGGTCAATATCCGATGTTAGCAGACGCCGCCACAAGCTCCTGTTTCTGCGCATGCACAATATACAGCATACTCGGACATTTGGAAGTCCACAATCAACAGATCATTGACGTCATAGACACGCTGATAACACGAAGGTGCTTCGAATAGTGGATTTTGACGAGAAAGTCGCTCGTATAAAACGGGCTTAACTCATGTGTTAATGGAAATAAAGGAGCAAGTATAGTTTTCAAATGGAACGACATACTTTTTTACGAAATTATAAATCTCTTAAAAAGACGAGCTCAGTGATGCAACGTTTGTTAATGTTAACGTTGAAACCTTTTTGCAAAAGTTTTGGAAAAGTGTTCTATAACTTAAAAGCAAGGGTGGCCGGAATCGGCTATTGCCGTGTAAACATCGCCAAGCAAGACTCTCATACCAAGCTCCGTCGTCGTATCAACTCTTTAGAATGTTTGTGTCTTTCCGCAAAAGCTATTCATTTAAACATGAATACCCACACAACCTTTGAAACAGTTTTCCTAAGCCACTCGTGATATGGTAGAAGTTAGTGTACAGTTCGATTTAAAATAATAGCAGCTTACTCGGTGTCCACGTTATGTAAAGGAGAAGCAAGAAGAAATACGTTTTATTCTTGTAACGTAGGCCAATTTTATTACTGCATTTAACGACGAAGGCTGGCATCAGAGCCTCGCTCGGCGGTCTTTACACCACTGTAACCAATTCCGGCCACACTTGCCTTTAAATTTTAGCACGTATCTCGGACACTTTTGCGAAAGGTTTCGACGTCAACTTTAACATGCATTATATCACTGTATTCATCTTTACAAGAGCTATAGTATACCATGAAAAAGTACATTGCTCCATTTCAAAATACCACACTTATTTCAGTATTTCGCGTGATTCGAAAGTTAAGAGAATTTGCCATACAACACAATTATGAGTTCCTTTGCCTGCTATAACTCCCCAGATAGCTCTTGAACCGTACATGAAGTAAAATGGTCGTTACACAATTCGCGACAAACCCTATACAGAACTTGTCTAGATAGGTAGCCTATTTATCTCCAGGAGGAACAAAAATTTGATTTTCATTATTTCATATAATTATTGATCGAATATAAATATATGAAATGCTGTCATAATCTACTCATTAAGAGGTATAGTCTTATGTTAAATGGTTAACGCAGTAAGGCGAGTATTACAGTTACAAATTGTGTATAAGCCTTCAAGCAGCAAAAACATTCTGCGAGAATTACCCAGACTATATTCATTCAGTATTTTATGAATGAGTGCACTTAATGACTTCCAGCAAGTTTTATATAAATTATGGGCGATCAAAAAGTTTCCGTCTGAGGGCGTTGCTGCAGCGTATATGTAACGTAGCTCGAGTCAGGAGATAGGCAATCAAAAAAAATGAGATGCACAAAAAACTTTCCTAAAAACGAAGCGCAAATTACCCATAGTATGTACTCTTCCTGTGTTTGATAATGAAACAAATTGTTAGTGATTTCCAACAAACCTTAAACATAGTTTCGAGCCTAAACTTTTTCACGCCTTAAGAGTTCTAAATGTTTAATGTCAGATTGTAACAAGTGAACTCATTTGTAAACTAATCTGGGAGTTGTTTTCTTTTTAAGAATCAGGCGTCATATTTAACATGGGTGTTCTTAGTGACCAACGGTTCTTATGCAGGGTGAATACTGGCCGTTGTCTAGTGAGGAAACACATCTTAGATGTGATCTCACTTCTACATAAACCAGGTAAAACGATGGCAAATTATATATGGTGTCAGTGATCATCAACATTTAATAATCGTGCTTCAGCCATGAAATTAGTAGTGACAAAATAAGTAAATACAGCGTAAGCGAGTTACGAGTATCGCCTACAAAACTATCATCTAAGGGTCCGCAACAAAAATTCCTCTGAAAAATGGAGAAAATTATGAAGTTTCGAAACAACGGTGTTGAACCCGCTCGTACAAATGCTTTATTCAGTGTCTGAGCACTGACAGAGTACCGTCCTCCAAGTAAGGTGGCATCTTAAGCATCGCTGCCTCATTAGACGCGATGCTATACTGCACGTAACACTCAATTAGACGCTGGGCCCTTGTGTTCACAGATGAAACCAGTCGCCCCTCACTATGCAGATTTATGGGAGTGCCAATTATAATATCTACATGGTGCTACGAAAAGTGATCAGGGTTCAGACATTCCAGTTCATGGCTGCATATTTGCATGTATGAAACTTGCACTTCTTAAAAAATAAATAAATAAATAACAGAATAGAGACATATCCATATCCTGAGGTAGATACACTATCTGATCAGAAGTATCCGGACACCCCTGTCTAATGCAGAATTTACCACTACATGTCACGAGATTCAGACCCATCAGTATAAAACAAAAGCATGGAACATTGCGTTGTCAGCAGGGAAGCAGTAACAGCAGAGTTCACTGACTTCGAACGTGGACTAATCTTTGGATGTCACCTAATAAATCGATCAGGGACATTTCAACCCCTCTAACGCTGCCCAAGACGGCTGTTGGTGATGCGATTGTGAGGTGGAATCGTGAAGGAACAACCACAGCTAAACCAAGACCGGCGCACTGAAGGACAGTGACTGTCGAGAATTGCGGAGGTGGTTGTAAAAAATCGCATGAAATATGCGGAAAGAATCAGTGGTGATTTCGAAACAGCTAGGAGCAGTGCAGCTAGCGCAGCGACTACGGCTATGTATCTAACAATGTGCCGCAGTATTCGCGCAGCTCCTCATAAGCTGCACATTTGTGTACTCAGTGCTAAGCGACGCTTGAGGTGATGTACCGAGCAACGCCACTAAACAGTGGATGACTGGAAACGAGACAAGTGAAGGGATGAATCACGCTTGAGTAAGTTACCTGCCGTCATGTGCACTGCCAATTGTGAAGTGCGTATTGCCGGCCGGTGTGGCCGTGCGGTTCTAGGCGCTACAGTCTGGAACCGAGCGACCGCTACGGTCGCAGGTTCGAATCTTGCCTCGGGCATGGATGTGTGTGATGTCCTTAGGTTAGTTAGGTTTAATTAGTTCTAAGTTCTAGGCGACTGATAACCTCAGAAGTTAAGTCGCATAGTGCTCAGAGCCATTTGAACCATTCGAAGTGCGTATTGTTGACATTACGTTGTGAGCATGTTTTTCTTGGTTAGGACGTGATCGTGACCACAGTTTTCAGCATTGTGTACTGCCTGCAGTAGAGGAACAGTTCGGAGATGATGATTGTTTGTATCAACACGACAATAAACCTTGACATGAAGCAGCATCTGTCAGGGAATGGCCTGTGGACAATAACAATCCTGATATGTACTGACGTGTCCAGACTCCCGATCAGAATCCAGTGGAACATCCTTGGGACGAGTTAAGGGGACCACACCGTGGCTGAGGTAAAAAAAAAAAATCGATTTTCGGTTTTCATCATATTTCAATAGATTAAGGTTTTATTTAACTACTCTGAAAAGTATTTTGCTGAAAAAAAATTTTTTGGAGCATTTAAAGAGCATTTTCCTACCACGTATGTTTATGTGCCACGCCCACTTTTCTGTCACCCACTGTCAACCCAACCACTGTCAACTCTAAGCCATATAGAGATGCCATTATTAGCAAAATAGGATGTGTAGGTCACGTTCAAAAACGTTTGGGAACAAGGCTGAGAAAACTAACTGTTGATATGAGAGGAAAAAAAATTAGATGATGGAAAATTGTTGACTGGACATGGTCGGTTAACTATAACTGTGGGCAGGCAATTAGGAGAAATAAAGAAAATCTGGAAGCAATGAAGAGAGATGTTTGGGCCATATTCTTCCATAAGTCCTTTACTGATGATAAGCCATGTCATGGATTGTGTCCATCAGGAGAAAATTCGTGGTCCAATACAATAGGGCTCGGGCAACTGGATAATCTTATTCTCACCAGCATTCTCTTCCTGCTGCTGTAATTACAGCAATTAAACCTATTTTCAGAGACTTGGCTCATCCTGACCTTCTAAGGAAATGTCTGCATGGCCAGACACAGAACCCAAATTAATGTTTCAGCAGCATAATTTGGAACCGCCTTCCTAAAACTGTATTTGTAGACATGCACACAATGAAACTAGGAGTTCATGATGCCGTTATTACATTCAGTTGTGGTAATACTGGAAAGTGTTGGGTACTGAAAAAGCTGGGAATTGATCCTGATGAAAATATGATCACTGGGCTGCAACATTGCGATAAAATGAGGATAGCCGATGCAGACAGGTCTGCATCTTATACGGCCAAGAAAGCAAGACAAACATCCAGGAAAGTGAAAAAGAAGCTGGAAGACCTGCTAGAGGCCAAAGAAGGGCCATCATATGCAGCAGGACAGTTTTAATTAAGTGTAAGTAACAAATTTCAAAAGTTTTTTCTTTAAAGTTAATTTCCCGCAAACTAAAATTTTCAGTAGATATGCCCCATTATATCAGAAACTATAATAGATAAATGAATGAAATTTTCAGGGACTTTGCCTAACAAAAAAAGCCACTTCTGGTACTACATTCATTTATATTCCCCCATTAGGAAGTCCACAAAAAATATTTTTTTCAGAAAAAAATTAATATTTTTTGTTAATAAATTTAAAAAAGTATTTCTTAAAAACTATTAATTGGATAAAGTAAATTTTAGTACAGTTGACTCTATTAACATCATGTAACATACAGTAAAAATATTAAGGTCCTGCATCAAATAGTTTTTTTGTCAGAAATGCGTCAAATACTTGCCTAAATTAACATAGGTTAGATAGGCAGGGTGTGGTCCCCTTAAGACGCCGACTTCGCTCCTTATCCCAACGTCCAGCATGACTACCTTCTCTGGTATCGGCTCTTGAGGGAGAATGGCCTGTCAAAGCTCCACAGCCGATCAGATGCCACACTGAAAGAGTCCGAAGGCGTGATATAAGCGAAGAGTGGACACAGTTCGTTCTAATGACCACTAGAAGATGTCCGGATACTTTTGATCGGAGTGTATTTACTCGTTTCTCCGTTTTTGTCTGACGCACGGAAAACTGTATGCTCAAGTAAATCCTGACGGCCGTAGACTGTTTCGAACTTTCGGCGCGCCTTGCTTTTCGAGCAGCGGAGATTCTGGGTGTGTTAATGGCGTGCGCGACCGTATGTAGGGAGAAACGAAGTCTGCGGTGTGGCACGTGTAGAGCATTGTTCCGCCGCAGCTGCGACTACAACAGATCGCGACGCAGCCCTTAAGGAGAGCACGCAGAGCAGGAGCGCAGGCGGCGTCCCGCGGACAGACAGCCGGATGTGCGGCGGCTGGCGGCAGCGGCAGCCGACCCGGAACCTCTGGCCTGGCCTGGCCTGTCTGCCGTTCTGCGAACGCCGCCGCAAGAAACACTCGCCGGCCGGCAGACCCAACTGCCAGCCACGCTCGAATTGGACAGCGAAACCGCCAAGTAGATCATGTAGGTGTAAAAGTACGAATGTATCTCTACTGTCATTGCGAGTGCGCTCTTACTCGATGCACTCGTAACGCGAGAGACAAAAATGACTAGCAAATGCACTGAAGCGCCAAAGAAACTGGTATGGGCATGCGTATTCAAATACAGAATGATGTAAACAGGATGAATATGGCGCTGCGGTCGACAACGCCTATAAAAGAGAAGTGTCTAGCGCAGTTGTTAGATCGGTTACTGCTGCTACAATGGCAGGTTATTAAGATTTAAGTGAGTTTGAATGTGCTGTTATAGTCTGTGCGCGAGCGATGGGAGACGGCACCTCCGAGGTAGCGATGAAGCGAGGATTTTCCCTTGCCAAGATGCCACGAGTGTACCGTGAATATCAGGAATCCGGTAAAACATCAAATCTCCGACTTCGTTGCGGCCGAAAAAAGATCCTGCAACAACGGAACCAATGACAACTGGAGAGAATCATTCAACGTGACAGAAGCGCATCCCTTCTGCAAATTGCTGCAGATTTAAGTGCTGGGACATCAACAAGTGTCAGCGTGCGAATCATTCAACGAAACATCGACGACATGGGCTTTCGGAGCCGAAAGCCCACTCGTGTACCCTCTCTGACCGCACGACACAAAGCTTTACGCCTCGCCTGCGCCCGCCAACACGGACAATGGACAGTTGATGACAGAACACGTTGCCTGGTCGGACAAGTCTCGCTTCAAACTGTATCGAGCGGATCGACGTGTACAAGTATGGAGACATCCTCATGAACCCATGGACCCTGCATGTCAGCAGGGTACTGTTCAAGATGGTGGAGGCTCTGCAGTGGTGTGGGGCGTGTGGAGCTGGAGTGATATGGTACTCCTGGTAAGTCGAGATACGACTCCGCCAGTTGACACGTACGTAAGCGTCCTGTCTGATCACCTGCAACTATTCATGTCCGTTGTGCATTCCGACGGTCATGGGCAGTTCCAGCAGGACAATGCAACACGGCTGGCCGGGGTGGCCGAGCGGTTGTAGGCGCTTCAGTCTGGAACCGCGCGACCGCTACGGTCGCAGGTTCGAATCCTGCCTCGGGCATGGATGTGTGTGATGTCCTTAGGTTAGTTAGGTTTAAGTAGTTCTAAGTCTAGGGGACTGATGACCTCAGATGTTAAGTCCCATAGTGCTCAGAGCCATTTGAACCAATGCAACACGCCGTACGTCCAGAATTGCTACATAGTGGCTCCAGGAACACTCTTCTGAGTTTAAACACTTCCGCTGTCCACCAGACTCCCCAGACACTAACATTATTGAACATATTTGGTGATACTTTGCAACGTGCTGTTCAGAAGAGATCTCCACCCCCTCGTACTCTTACGGATTTATGGACAGCCCTGCAGGATTCATGGTGTCAATTCCCTCCACCATTACTTCAGCCTTTATTCGAGTCCATGCCACGTCGTGTTGCGGCACTTCTGCATGCTTGCGGGGGCCCTATACTGTATTAAGGCACGTGTACCAGTTTCTTTGGCTCTTCAGTATAGAAGTACGTATGCCTCTCCATTGTTACTGTGAGTGCGCCCTTACTCGATGTAGTGGTAATGCGAGAGACAAAAATGACGAGTAAATATTATTGAACGTATCATCATTTGGGTAAGAGAATAGACGGATCCTGGCTGACACCGTGTCACGACCAGCAACCACCCTTCTTTCTCTTTGAAGCACCTACGCTGGTAAGCAAAACAGCCACATAGAAAGACTGCGAAACTTGAGACAAGTTTTGAAATGGAATGCGTACTCGGGAAAATGAATCGAGCTTCGGCTGCGATGCAAATCATAAGTAACTGCAAACGTAACTGACACCAAGGAACACAAGTCCTGAGTCGCCTGCTTCCCATACGACGACGCAATCACCAGGAAGATCGGAAAAATACTTGGAAAGTATAATTTCCAGTGCAGGAAATGTGTTCAAAAAATAATAGGAATTTTTAGTTTTTCGAAAGAAATTTATTTATTCGTCTATCAATAATATCTCTTTCAAAGTAGTCCCCATTAGATATTATGCACTTAGGCCAGCGCTTTCTACCTCTTAAAGTTCTCTCAGCGATGCCTGTTTAACCCTTTGAGTCCCAAAAATATAAAAAAAATAATTTTAAAATTTTTCACAAAATTGGCCTATAAATGAATACACGATGAAATTGTCAAAAAATAGGCAGTCGATTATTTTAAGGAGGTGATTTCGCTTTGGAATACAAATTTAAGATTTTTCACAAAAGTAAATTTTTTATCATAATAGGCAACGAACACAAGAATTAATTGGCAAAAAGTAAACAATCAATTGTTTTAAAGGTTTGGTTTCTCTTTGGAACCACTGGGACATGCAGTTTTCAACCCCCCCATCATTTCATGAGATACATTTCAAAGTAATTTTGCATTTTTTCTTGACACAACCGCTCATCAAGAAACTTCCATGAACTCATAATGCCTAAAACAAATGATGTTCCTAAATAAAATTGTGGCTAAAGTTTCATAAATGTATATCAAAAGAACATACTACCCCAGTGGTTCCATTCAGAAACCACTTATAAAAGCAGTAGTACAAACTGATAACTTTCACTGTTAATGATCTCAATATGATCACCATAAAGAAAAAAAAAAAAAAGATGAGACAATCTTCTGCAATGACTAAGCACAACCTCCGCTCCAAATGTTGCTTTGAACGCTGTAAGCGACTGTTAATACATTCTTAGCATACGTCTAGTTGTCTCTGTCTTGAAATAGCGTCGTGGTTTTATACGAAAGCCACCGGTACTTGAAAAGTTAATAAAATGCTGGGTTTCCTTTATTTTTTTAAAACAGAGAAAGGTTATGTGTGGCCATGTCTGGCTACTAAGAAGGCAGCAACGTCAATAAAGTATTGTTTTTGTCCAAATTTTCATGAACAAGCAACGACTTGTAAGCTAGTCAATTCACTATTGTGATGCAAAAGCCGTGAACTGTTTCTTCACAAATCCGGGCTTTTTTTCGGATTGCTTCATGAAAATGGCGCATCAGCTTGTAAGTAGTATTCCTTACTGATCGAACTTTTGGCAAGAACTCATGTGGGATAACGTCGTTAAAATCGAAGAACATATTGTACCGCACTTACTGAGCTTTTTTGGTCTTCTAGATCCAAAATGCTTCCACTCGGACGATTAAAGCTTAGTTGCGACGTCACATACAGAAACTCGTGTTTCGTCGCCTATTATGACACGTTTCAGTAGTTCTGTATCGTTCCTGACTTCCTGTAGTGACTCTAGCGTAAATTGCATTCGCCACCGGTTTTATTCGAAATTCAACAATTTTGGAACAAAATTTGATATTACACGTTTTGTACCCAAAACATCCGAAGCAGTTTCGTAGCATGAGGCAAATAATGTGCCATATTGTCAACGGCATCTCTGATTGTGAGTCGGCGATTGTTAATAATACATTACTTCACTTTTTTTTCGCGATTTCATCGGCTCAAAGGCGTTCGTCATCTTCAATGTCACCACAGTCTTTTTCGAAACACTTATTCCATACATAAATCTCTGTTCTGCTCATAATACAATCATCAAAAATAATATTTAGGATTCCTATAACTGTCTGCACTTCAGTCTGTTCTTATAGCAAGATTTAATACAAATCCTCTGATCCATTTTTATACATAATCAATAATTTCCGATACTATCAAAACACATGCAACCTTTTGACAGTTGACAACAGGTGAAACAGCCGTTATGCCCAACATTATTTAAATACTTTGCAGACATGTTTACTTAAACGGCAACGAAAAAATCGCGCGAATCGGCCGAATACAATACGCGAAATAACAAGATTTCCGTTACTTCCCGATCACACCTGGTGTATTTTGATCCCTCCAACGACATAAAAAGGTCTGCAATGCTCTGTTAAAGACAGTTGTGGTCTTGCGCAAATCGGGTTACTTTATCGAATGAATGGGCATATCATTTGTTGAACAAATAATAAGAAATGGAAACACACATGTAAAAAACACCACCGTCACATCATCCTCAAACAGGCTCACTAGTGAGCACAGAATGAAGTACGAAGCAGACTTTGGGACAGCACAATAAAGAAGCCGATGGAGATTACATTCTCGGATGATTTGTTCAACACGGGGAGGTGCTGAAGCTTGCGCAAAACGAGAAGTTTTGCTTACATCTTGATAGAACTCACATCCGACAGATGCGGATAATGTTCCGCGCGGGAAGATCTGCAACAGAACGTAATTGTCAGGGAGGGCAAACCAGCGTTGTTACAAACAGGCGGCATGCAGGGTCTATGATTCACTAGAGTTCAAACTGACAACGACGGATAATTGCTCTCGACACACCTGGTGGAACTGTCGAGATATCGTGGGAAAGCGATAACATCAACTCTTCTGCGGACACGGAAATCTAGATTTACGAGCCGCGCGGTCTCAGGGGTCTTGTCACGGTCCGCACGGCTTATCCCGTCGGAGGTTCGAGTCCTTCCTCGGGGAAGGGTGTGTGTGTGTGTGTGTCGTCCTTAGCATAAATTAAAGTTAGACCAAGTAGTGTGTAAGCTTAGGGGCCGATGACCTCAGCAGTTTGGTCCCATAAGACCTTACCACCAATTTCTAGAGCTATGATAATCAATCCTTTTCTTCTTCCCGGTGTTAATCATGTGCGACAGAATTCGCCTCTGGTGTGTTCCCTCCATTTTGTGCATCTGCGGCACCGCTAGGATGTACTCATGCGGATTTGACGCTCTCCTCAATAGCACCCAGTTAGCGTTTTCTCGCTCGGCCCCAAGGTCATTCGCCCTCCCTGCTTTGCCATTCGTTTCTAATCAGCTCCAGCCACAACAATTCATCCAGTATGTTTGGGTGATAAAATGTTGGGAGATGATGTTAATATACACCGTCTCAAAAGCATCCGGACGTCCCTATGGAATGCGGAATTGACCACTAGACGTCACGAGATGGGGACACGCCAGTGAAAAAGGGAGGCGAAGAGTGTTGTGTTATCCGTAGAGAAGCAGTAACAACACAATGGGTCGGTCGGGAGAGCTTAGGGAATTCGAAGTGGACTGGTCACTAACAGATTCATCAAGGGCATTTCAACCTTTCTAAAACCGCGCAAGTCGACTACTGCTGATGTGATTGTGAAGTGGAAACGCGAAGGAAGAATCACAGCTAAACCAATACCAGGCGCACCTGGTCATGGCCATCGAGGGCTACGGAGGTGCAAAAAATGGCATCAAATCAGCAGAAGGAATCACTCGTAAGTTCCAAAGTGCTACCGGCAATTCAGCTAACACAATGACTGTTCGTGGGAAGTTAAAAGTAATATGGTACAGTGGCCGAGCAGTTCCTCGTGGGCAACACATTTTTGTAGTCAGTGCTACGCGACGCTTGAGGTGGTGCAAAGAGCGGCGGCATTGCACAGTGGATGACTGGAAACAAGTGATACGGAGTTATAATTCACGCTATGCCCCGTGGCAATGCGCTGGAAGAGTTTGGGTTTGGCTGATGCGTGGAGAACGTTACTTGCCATCACGTGTAGTGACAACAGTGAAGTAGGAGGCGGTGGTATTACGGTGAGGTGGTGTTTATCATGGTTAGGGTGCGATCCTCTTACTGCTCTTAAGAAAGCGTTACATGCGTAAGTATAAGAAAGCATTTTAGAACATTGGTGCTACGCTCAGTGGGGGAACAGTTCGCGATTTTATCAACATGGCCATGCAGATTTTGATTTTCCGTGGTTCCCCTAAGTAGCGATAGACAAATGATGGGACGGTTGCTCCATAAAGGACACTGTCGATCGATTTCCTCCCCACATGCGAGCTCATATTTCGTCTTTGAGCCTTCGTCGTCCACGGGACTTTGAACCATGATCTTCCTCTTTTTTTTTCTTCTCTTTTTTATGAAGAATTACGTTACATAAAACAAACCATGGATAGATTGGTGGTCAAAGATGAACCCTTAGGAGGGATACATCGATATTTTCCCGCTGCGCTATCGAGTTTCACCACTGGACAGTCCTTGTCAGTAATCCAGTCATTGACGCCACACATTCCTGAATCTTTTTGCGGACATGAAAAAGAGCCTCTGAACTGCGCCAATGTCGTGTTAAAGCCAATGCCCCAGGAGTACCCTTGTAAAGATTCTTTCATGCACAAGAGCAAAACAGCGAGACGGCACGTACTTCTACAGAGACAGACCTACAAGCCTTCGAGCCGTTGCAGACGTCTGATGGCTATTTCTCCACATTCGTGAGAACTGTTTCGAGACCGACACGGCAAGATACAAGTACTGCACGCTCCTGTGTCAATAGCGAGCTGCCCTTGTGCAATGATCTTTGCAGCTGTACAGCCGCCGTCATATGACGGCGCAGCCTCCGAGAAACGCTTGCTTTGTGGAACACTGAGCCTTGGGCACAAATCAGCAGCTCTGCGAGCGCTCCACAGTGGCTGGAAAAACGTGAGTTATGCGAGAAAAAAAAGCGTCTGATTTTGAAAAAAACAATAACAAATGAAAATGCACCGCCAATGAGTTGTGTCTAGAGAAATTTTGTAATTCGAGGTTATACTGTTGCTAATTTCCTCATTAGGAAATGCAGTGTCTCTTCCGAAACGAATGTGTAAAAATGTAAATCTGCTTAGCCTGTTAGTAAAGGTACATGTAATCAGTATCTATATGTAGATTTCCTCCGAGATCCAACATTAGAATGCTCCGTAGCCCGCTAAAAACATCCCGCATAAACCTTATAACCGTACGTATACTTTACGTTATGTAGTACAAAAGCAAACGTTCCACATATCGGCCATTCTGTCGTGAATGACAAGAATGGCAGTTGTCCTTACATTCAGCGACTGTACGCCGTTGCATTTTCGCTTTGAGAGACACCTAGCTCGTACATAGAGCTATTCTGAGATCGAAGTGCCTCTGTTTCAAAAGAAAATTTTTACCAACTACTACTTGTCTTGTGATCTGCGAGGTATGCATGTACTGGTCATTCGAGGATTATTTTTTGCCCTGAGACGAACATTCTACGCTTTGTCAGCAACCAATCCACCTACTCACTCATATGCTACCTGCCTATTGAGTTCCAGACCCTCTCTCCGAAATCAGGCTTGTCGTAGATAGGTAGTGAGACATTCAAATCTACTTGCCCACTTTCTCACACAGCATTGTGACAGTGACTACACTACATGACAGTTCGTTTTCTGAGACGGAGTTTGCATTATAGCACAATGCATTTTCGATATGTAGACATGTAAGGTTATCAATAGCTGACCAGACTAATGCTCTATTTAAACATCCTTAACTATTTCATACCTGTGTGTAATGGCAGCATCACAAGGCCGTTGAACTTCATTTTCTAATACACAACATAAGATTAAAAAAATGAGCATCCACCATACAAATGAACACCAGATGCTCTTGAAGCTGTCTCGTTTTGTTAGAATGACCCCAGGAAAGCACTGTTTCTCATATACGATTGTTTCTCGCTCACGGGCTACGAATACTGATCGGATGCTGGCGACTGTACTGCTAAGTGCCGTAAACGGGAATCAGCATCACCATAAGTCATGGTATAGGAAGATAGGACGGTTCGTGGAGCAGAATAGTTGGCGTTTCTCTTTGTAGAAGAATGCATCTCTTGCACAGCGGCAGTTGTATTAGATTAACAACCAATTTTATCATAGAGTTGCCCACTAGACTGGTGTGTTTAAGCTTATGCACTTGAAAGACCAACGTCTCCATAAGTTAAGCGCTTGTCTTTTAACCGGAGGAACAAGCATACGACCTGCGGTGTCGAGCATGGGGATTAATCCGGTGCTGATCAGGAGCAGAGACTGAATTCTCGCCCAGCCGTCCCAATTTAGATTGTCCATGATTTCCCTTTGTCACTCTCTTCGACAAGGCAATCCCACTAACGCCATCAGTTGACCTTGCAAACCGGCGGGAGGCCCTAGCCACAAGACATTTCACTTCACATTGCAAATGCTCTTCACACACTGAACTAACAAAGCAAACTTCGCTCTAACCCTGTTTCTGAATACAGGTTTCTTCGAAATCCACAAAATGGAAGAGTGAACTTAAAAACAAAAGAATTATGAGAAGAGTGAGGTATGCAGCATCCATTTAAATACCAAGCAATAATTCTTTGCATTATGGAAGTCCTTCTACGAGGGCTATTCGTAGTGTAAGGTCCGATCGGTCGCGAAATGGAAACCACTATGAAAATACGATGAAGTTTTATAGGGTCTCTAGTATACCTGTAGATCACGTCACTTCGCTCTGTTCAGTTCTGAGCGTTCTGTGAGCACGTCAAGATGCCTAAAAAACAGTGTCTCCCTCCAAGCATGAGCATCTGGTGAGCGATTTCACCTGATGTCACGCAGTCCCCATAACATAACTGTCATGCGTTTCCTTTGCCAAGAAATTTTCGGCCAGACTCTGCAGGGGCAATGAGGAATTTCATCTCTGTTCACATGAACCACGAGCTAGGATGACAACATTTTCAAACAGACATTGAGCTGTAGATCAGCGAAGACAATTGGCGGAGAGCCTTCTATGACGAAGGTATTGGAAAGTTGGTACAGCGCTACGATAAATGTCTAAGTCGGAGCAGCGACTATATAGAGAGGTAGCTGGAAGGTGCTGCTAACAGTTGCAAGTAAAACATTTTTCATTTTCACAGTGGTTTCCGTTTTGCGACCGATTGGACATTACTTTTCGAATTGTCTTTGTATATTACAGAAACAATTATCAGGATCAATTATAATAACGACCTATTGTAGATCACTGTTGGCATTCTGATACAAATTCTTACTGAAAAAAAAGGAAAATGCTTTATGTTAATGCTTTTGGATTTCAAATGCTTTACCGATAAGTAGGTTATTGTTCACACGTGACACACGAAAACTATGAGAATTAGAGCTATGGCGAGAACGCAAAAATTTGCTAAACAGGTTGGCGCCAACCGAAAAACTCACCTGGACGGCAAAAGACAACGTCGACATGGCTATCGCTGAATAGCCTTCGCACAGGAGAGCCGAAAGAACAAGGTTGGGCTTCCCTTGTGTATCAGTTATGTGAACTGTCAATTACGTCCGGCAACGTGCTTGTTTGAAGGCTTCTGGTAAACCTTTCGGGGTATAAAGTAGTGGTCTACAACTCTTCAGTTCCTAACGTTTCGTCCAGAACTGCGCTGCATATCTTCAGAGGCGTTGCTCCTCCCTTGAGTCAGGCCGACTGACGAGTCGGACGTCTAAGAGCGACATATATAATGCAGAAAAGAGGCGTGCCAGAGGAACACGTGATATGCAGGAGTGATCCTTGTCAAAGATAAAACAATGGAGATGAAAAAAGAAGGGAGGTGGCACTACAGTCTTACGTTGTACGTTGTTATGAAGTCAGAGTGGGCGCCATTTTAAAGCCCAAAACATTAGCATACTCCAGTTTACAAGTGCTTCTTGTTCATTATTTCTGTCGTGTGCGTGCAATAACTGTTTTAAATACTAAAAATTATAGAGCTTACATGAATAACGCAGTGTCAGGAAGGCAATTTCGAACGTTTTTCTGTTCTTGAATGCGTATTTGCTCTAGTAATACGACACTGAGTGACGTCACAG
Source organism: Schistocerca serialis cubense (assembly GCF_023864345.2). NCBI lineage: Eukaryota > Metazoa > Arthropoda > Insecta > Orthoptera > Acrididae > Schistocerca > Schistocerca serialis. The sequence goes on from NC_064639.1 coordinate 500,241,958, forward strand.
GGAAGTGTCACCGCGGCGAACTATGGAAGTGTGAATGAGGTCAACCTAATGTTTTGAACTAGTTAAGATGGCGGATATAGGCTTCAAGTTTGTGACGTAATGCTACCTCCTTTTTTTTTACCTCCATGGATAAAACTTAAGATAAAAAACTGTTTAGCGATTCTCCAGAGCTACTGTCCATATATTGCTAAGTTTCATGGTCTCTTCTTTCCTATTAAAACTATCCCTATGTTTATGTATTTCAGTGGCTTCTCTACACAGTAGTAGGTAAAACTTCGCGGTCGTAGTTCAAATTTTTGTTTCAGAAAACTTCACTTCTTGACTTCCTGGCTGAAGATCATGCCTGCTACAGGCTGTTGTTTCCTAAATAATATCACGTGAATCCTGTGGTGTCACCGCCAGACACCACACTTGCTAGGTGGTAGCCTTTAAATCGGCCGCGGTCCATTAGTATACGACGGACCCGCATGTCGCCACTGTCAGTGATCGCAGACCGAGCGCCACCACACGGCAGGTTTCGAGAGACTTACTAGCACTCGCCCCAGTTGTACAGCCGACGTTGCTAGGAAAGGTTCACTGAGAATTACGCTCTCATTAGCCGAGACGATAGTTAGCATAGCCTTCAGCTTAGTCAATTGCTACGACCTAGCAAGGCGCCATTTATCCTTTGCTATGTATCTAATGAAGCATGTACAGTAACAAGACCAACGTTCACCAATTGTGGATTAGAGTTAAGTATTCCAGAAGCTACGTACTTTTCTTTATAGCATTCATTACGTATCCTGTTTCAGACCTCACGCCAGCCTGCTTGAGTTTAAGCGCGTGCCTTTCGGTTACCCGTCACTGTGGATTGGCTGTCTTGCCAGTCCACAACAAATCCCATGGTCATGCCCTCAGCTGAACTTGTATTTATTACGTCTTCATCTTTAACGAGTGCTGCGGAATATGATATGTATATCGGTAAGAACAAAAGGCTGTCGGAGAACTGTGTTTGAGTGGCTCTGTGTCAGGAGACACCGAAATGCTGACCGGAGGTTTCTCTGTTGGAAACTTCAGCTGTAGTTAGGGACTCTTATTTCTCCTGGCTTTATCCCATGTCTTCGCGGGGTCGGCATGTTAACCTGAATTTGGTAATGTTAATGGTAGAGGCTGGCCGGATACCTTTCCTGTCGCTCCTTCCCCCTCTGTGACGGAATTTGTGAACCCTGTGTATTTGTTACGTAAATTGAAGATGGAATGAAGAGAAGCAAAAGGAAAGGAAAGGAGCTGATGATATTAGCTGTATAGGGAGTTTATTCGGTATCAGCGGCGACGAGTGAAATTGTGTGCTGGACTGGGACTCGAACCCGGATCTCCTGTTTACTAGGAAGTTATGTTAGCCAGTTATCATCAATTCCTTCCCTTTCCATTCCTTTCTTAGTTCCACCTTCAATTTATGTAATAAATATCACAGCTGCGGATTCCGCATTGTGTCTCTTCTTTCGGACATGTCGCAAAGAACAGACACCATTCGTTCATGTAACACATACTATGTATTTGTATCTAGTGTCATCCCATGTAAAAGTGTGAGAAAGTGTTTCGAAATGTATGCGAATCGTGTAAATAAGGAAGGGCGTGGCAACCAGCCCAGTATTCACCCGGTCGCATGTGAGAAACCGAATAAAAACCACATCCAAGCTGGCCGACACAGCGGCCCTCGTCGTTTATCCACCGAGTGGTTTCGATGTGGGGCCGGAGCGCCTCCCCGAATTCCGAAAGCGGCGTGCTAACGCGCGCGGTTATCAACGTGGCTTGCAATAGTTACGGAGTATATTCTCGTGAAAGAGACAGGCAAGTTAGAGAAAAGACATCAAGACGGGAAGAGAGGAAGACAACAACGGAGAGAGAGGGGAGTGGGATGGAGGGAAGAATGGCAGAGAGGAGAAGGAGGAATACATGTTCGCTTTGGTAATAAGCTTCACGAAATTCTGCCACATATAGCTAACAACTGAACAGTACTTTACCAATAGCTGCCAGAGGAAACTGCCACGTCGCAGCTGAACACGAACCTGAAACAGAGAACAACAACGTCAGCACAGCAACTATATAAGTTAGATACGATCATTGGTTTTATATAAAAACTGAACTAAGACTATTACTAGCATTCACCATCACATCCATATTTAACGGCAATTAGGAATGTGATGCATAATATTTTAAAGTCATTATCACTCATAAAAAGGACGGATGTTAGAATCAACCTTTAACCTTCTTACCTCTGAGTCTTTAAAAATCGAAGTTTTACATACAAAACAGCTTCAAATGTTGATTACTCTATAAATGACTTTAAGTGTTAAATATCTGGCGTTAATCACGTAAAACTTTTTTCAGAAAAGCTAGATTTTCTTCCAAGCGCTGTATTGTGCAATGATATAAATTAGTAGGTATCTTCAGTGATACATGTGCATACTGCCAGCAAATTGTGTAGTGTACATAGTTAGTAATAAAGAAGTAATAAGATAAAACAAAACTTCGTGCCTGATGCTAAAGTTTTATTGCAAGAGCAGCGAAAATGTAGTGAAAAGAATGTAGAAGCATGCACCTGGATGCAGGACATTTTTCTTTTCATTATTTTGTGGGAGGGATTACCGAGAAAAAGTTTCGAAAAGGTTTGAAATTATTTGTAAAGTTTGTTGTAATTCGCTAAGTGTTGTCTTTATCAAATAATGGATGAACATTGTCTTGGTAATTTGCGTGCCGTGAATTATGCTGCCTGAATACATATACACAGTTTGTAACTGCAATAGCTTCTCTCCTGTATTAAATCTTTAAAGTAATTTTATACCGTTCAGTTAGTAGATCAGGACAGCTTTTAAAATTTTTAAATTCGGCCAATCATCGTATAAAATAGTGAAAACCAATTTTTTGTCACCCATGGTAGCCGTTAAATAAGCAACCTATAACGAAGGGAGCGGATGATTGGATGACAGTTTTAGATGTGAACGTGAGATATTAGATCAGATTTAACACCTGTCTCTGATATTGATGGTCAGTTGTGCAATGTCCCGATGTCCTTTAGGCACTGAGCAATATTCTAGGATCTGAGGACCGCTAGGCTCAATTTGTAATGTAGATCCGACAAGGGCAAATTATGTGATAACTAAACTCCAGAAATAGCATTTTAGAACCACTCTCGAATTGAAAGCCTGTAACGCAGCATTGAATAGTTATGATTTAACGAATTGATGACATTAAAAAAGACAAAAAGATATTATTAAGGTACTTAAAACGATTGATTATGATCGCTATGCGCAATTACATCTCTTTTAAAAAAAGAACACAACGTTGACATTCATATCTGTGCAAAAATCTGTATTGCAGTTCTATAAATTACGTATTGTACACTACTGGCCACTAAAATTGTAACATCACGAAGATGACGTGCTGCAGACGTGAAATTTAACAGACAGGAAGAAGATGTTGTCATATGCAAATGATTAGCTTTTCAGAGCATTCACACAAGGTTGGCGCCGGTGGCGACACCCACAACGTGCTGACACGAGGAAAGTTTCCAACCCGATTCCTCATACACAAACAGCAGTTGACCAGCGTTGTCTGGTGAAACGTTGTTGTGATGCCTCGTGTAAGGAGGAGAAATGCGTACCATCACGTTTTCGACTTTGATAAAGGTCAGATTGTACCCTATCGCGATTGCGGTTTATCGTATCGCGACATTGCTGCTCGCGTTCGTTGAGATCCAATGACTGTTAGCAGAATATGGAATCGGTGGGTTCCGGAGGGTAACACGGAACGCCGTGCTGGATCCCAACGGCCTCGTATCACTGGCAGTCGAGATGACAGGCGTCTTATCCGCATGGCTGAAGCCACGTCTCGATCCCTGAGTCAACAGATGGGGATGTTTGCAAGACAACAACCATCTGCACAAACAGTTCGACGACGTTTGCAGCAGCGTGGACTATCAGCTCGGAGACCATAGCTGCGGTTACCCTTGACGCTGCATCACAGACAGGAACGCCTACGATGGTGTACTCAACGACGAACCTGAAACGAGCGAATGGCAAAACGCCATTTTTTCGGATGAATCCAGGTTCTGTTTACAGTATCATGTTGGTCGCATCCGTGTTTGGCGACATCGCGGTGAACGCACATTGGAAGTGTGTATTCGTCATCGCCATACTGGCGTATCACAGGGCGTGATGGTATGGGGTGCCATTGGTTACGCGTCTCGGTCACCTCTTGTTCGCATTGACGGCACTTTGAACAGTGGACGTTATATTTCAGATGTGTTACGACCCGTAGCTCTACCCGTCATTCGATCCCTGCGAAACCCTACATTTCAGCAGGATAATGCACGACCGCATGTTGCAGGTCCTGTACGGGCCTTTCTGGACACAGAAAATGTTCGACTGCTGCCCCAGCCAGCAAATTCTCCAGGTCCCTCTCCAATTGAAAACGTCTGGTCAATGGTGGCCGAGCAATACGCTCGTCACTACTCTTGATGAACTGTGTTGAAGCTGCATGGGCAGCTGTACCTGTACACGCCATCCAAGCTCTGTTTGACTCAATGCCCAGGCGTATCAAGGCCGTTGTTACGGCCAGAGGTGGTTATTCTGGGTACTGATTTCTCAGGAACTATGCACCCAAATTGCGTGAAAATGTAATCAGATGTCAGTTCTAGTATAATATATTTGTCCAATGAATACCCGTTTATCATCTGCATTTCTTCTTGGTGTAGCAATTTTAATGGCCAGTAGTGTAAATACAATGCAAGGCAAAAAATTGAAGTACCCAGAAGCTGAGGAGGAAACGAAGTGAAACTTCACAGGTGGCGAGGGTTTGTGATGTTATTTCAGTGATTTCAAAATCGAGTCAAATTTACAAGGTATTTGTCAGAATGAGCCCACTTATCAATATGACACTGCACTCTCCTCTGGCCTGGATGCATGCACTGCTTCTATTGGGAAATATGTCACAGAGCCGTTGTATCCTCTTCTAAGCCAACCTGGCCCACAACTATTGTAACTGGTCCTTGATATCTCGGATACTGATGCTGGGACGGAGTAGACCTACGAGCTGGTCCCATACATGTTCTATTGGGGACAGATCTGGGGATACTGCTGGGCACGGAAGCACCCTAATGTCGCATGACACATAATAGACACTTGCCTTCTGTAGACGAGCATTGTCCTGTTGAAAAATGGCGTCAAGATACTCTCGCATGAGGCATAAAACATGAGGACACAGGATGTCCGTGACATACCGTTGTGTAGTCAGAGTTCCCTCAATCGCTACAGAATGTGATCCGAAGACATACGCAATGGCTCCCCACACCAGGACGCCAGTGGTAACACCGCTGTACCCCTCCAAAACACTGGAAGGACGGGACCTCTGCACAAGTCGCCGCCGATGGTGGTCATCTGGGGTAGTGCAAACACACTACTCATCGCAGAACACAAGGCGACGACATTCGTCAGCAGTCCACGTTTCCTGATTAAGGCACCCCCAGTACAGCCATCTGCGTTGTGGTGTTACAGGCAGCACACGAATGGGATGGTCAGTCCCTAGTCCGGTTGCTGCTGGTCTCCAATCAATGATGCAGGATGACACACAGCATTGGATCGAGTCCATTGCTTGTCACGTTCGAATGCAGTCCAACACTGAGCCACTGTCACATGCGAATGCCTCCCATATCTGATACTGAGCGATTCGACCAGCCGGCCAAATGGAGTTCCACAATGAGGCTCCACTCAGTCAGGTGTTGGTAAATGTGTCTCATACGGGTACGTGGCATCTCCCTGTCCTTGACAGTGATCATTCAGCATGTTCACGCCTACCAGACCCAGTAACAATGCTGAACACGCACAACACTAGTGCTCCATGGTGGTCTCTCTACCTGTCACAGAGAATTGCAACTCTACTCATTTTCGTGCCCCGCGATGGTGTGTACGTGAACAAAGCTACACTGACATCCGAGCAAGTCTTCTGTGTACTTCACTTTTTTTTTTAATAGGCAGTGTAATTTCATATACGTTTTCTACAAGCGTCCAGACCACACAATTAAAACGGAGATTTGTTTTATTTGAAATTTTTGTGTTTGGGTTCACTTGGCTGCAGCCCAAGTAGCCTGCGCGCAAACATGCCCTGGGTGGAGACCACAAGGTTAAGTATCGCCACCCGGCGGAGGGCGTTCACTCAGTATGCAGCGCGCGACGGACTGTTCAGCGCAGAAGCAGGTTGTTCCAGATGCTAATTGACTCTGACGTCAACTACGTCGCATTGACTTCACAGGTACTTACAAGAACCCTCCCGAAAGTCCGGCAACGCCGATCACTGATCACTGGAGGTTTTCATCCAGTACCATTCCTAACCGCTGACGCCTTGGTATCAGTTGTGTGTACCATCATAGTCTTGTTATTACAGTTTTCGTACACCTGACATACTGACAGCATTCGGCACTTTAAAAAAGCATTACGTACTCATTTTGAGTGCACTTGCAGAGCGTATTTTATTTTCCCGCAAGAGGGATAGCCGGCAGCTGTGGTCGAGCCGTTCTAGGCGCTTCAGTCCGGAACCACGTGGCTACTACGGTCGCAGGTTCGAATCCTGCCTCGGGCCTGGATGTGAGTGATGTCCTTAGGTTAGTTAGGCTTAAGTAGTTCTAAGTTCTAGGGGACTGATGACCTCAGATGTTAAGTCACATAGTGCTTAGAGCCATTTGAGCAAACGGGATAGTATTTAGTACGTCGCAAACTCTGTGCGGATTTTAAATAATATAATTATGGGCGTTATGCCGTGTCATTTAAAGCATCACAGCGCAAAAATTGCTATTTAGAAGATGCGTAATTTTAAAACACTAAATCAACTACACTACTGGCCATTAAAATTGATACACCAAGAAGAAATGCAGATGATATAAACGGGTATTCATTGACCAAATATATTATACTAGAACTGACATCTGATTACATTTTCACGCAATTTGGGTGCATAGATCCTGAGAAACCAGTACCCGGAACAACCACCTCTGGCCGTAATAACGGCCTTGATACGCCTGGGTACTGAGTCAAACAGATCTTGGATGGCGTGTACAGGTACAGCTGCCCATGCAGTTTCAACACGATACTACAGTTCATCAAGAGTAGTGACTGGCGTATTGTGACGAGCCAGTTGCTCGGCCACCATTGACCAGACGTTTTCAATTGGTGACAGATCTGGAGATGTGCTGGCCAGGGCAGCAGTCGAACATTTTCTGCTTCCAGAAAGGCCCGTACAGGACTTGCAACATGAGGTCGTGCATTATCCTGCTGAAATGTAGGGTTTCGCAGGGATCGAATGAAGGGTAGAGCCACGGGTCCTAACACATCTGAAATGTAACGTACACTGTTCAAAGTGGCGTCAATGCGACCATCATGATGCTGTAAACAGAACCTGGATTCATCCGAAAAAACGACGTTTTGCCATTCGTGCACCCAGGTTCGTCGTTGAGAATACCATCGCAGGCGCTCCTGTCTGTGATGCAGCGTCAAGGGTAACCGCAGCCATGGACTCCGAGCTGATAGTCCCTGCTGCTGCAAACGTCGTCGAACTGTTCGTGCAGATGGTTGTTGTCTTGCAAACGCCCCCATCTGTTGACTCAGGGATCGAGACGTGGCTGCACGATCCGTTACAGCCATGCGTATAAGATGCCTGTCATCTTGACTGCTAGTGATACGAGGCCGTTGGGATCCAGCACGGCGTTCCGTATTACCCTCCTGAACCCACCGATTCCATATTCTGCTAACAGTTATTGGATCTCGACCAACGCGAGGAGCAGTGTCGCGATACGATAAGCCGCAATCGCCATAGGCTACAATCCGACCTTTATCAAAGTCGCAAACGTGATGGTACCCATTCCTTCTCCTTACACGAGGCACCACAACAACGTTTCACCAGGCAACGCCGGTCAACTGCTGTTTGTGTCTGAGAAATCGGTTGGAAACTTTCCTCATGTCAGCACGTTGTAGGTGTCGCCACCGGCGCCAACCTTGTGTGAATGCTCTGAAAAGTTAATCATTTGCATATCACAGCATCTTCTTCCTGTCGGTTAAATTTCGCGTCTGCAGCACTTCACCTTCGTTGTGTAGCAATTTTAATGGCCAGTAGTGTAATTTGCTGACATTTCGGGCGACTTGCTGCGGTTCTCTTCAGGGAGGTCGAAACGTGGACGGCTTAGCTGCTTTAGTGTTTTAAAGTGACACGTCCTAACACCCAGAATAAATTTATTCAAGATGATACTGTCCTTGGAAGCCTACGAATGTGCGAAATTATTAGTACTCTGGTTCAAAACAGGATTTCCCTTATTTCGGCTACCATCCGTATAGTCGCAAATAAAGTAATTAATTTGCGTTTATGTACAACATTAAATCTCTACGATCTGATACCGGAAGCTTCAGTGTACAATAGTCTCACTATTGTCGGAACGGAGTTCCTGCATTAGCAGCCGTAAAATCGCAAAAAGGGTCGCAGGAGGAGGTCTGGAGTGGTGGTGACGTCGTGTGGAGGAAGACCCTGGCAGTCCCATCGGGCAGGCGATGTCGGCACGCGTTTGCAGTTTCCGGCGTGATCACCACTTTCGCCCCGCCAAGATGGCGGGAACCCTCGCGCGTTGACGTCAGCGATAATTCGCGGACACGGCTCTCCTCATTACCTGACTCACGGACGAGCATGACCCCTCTCTCACGTCGCGAGCCAGCTAACTGCTGCTGCGATGCCGAACAGTGGACGAGCTCGTCTGGTAACTCGCTAAAGAGTACAGATTTTAACATACACTGATATCTTGGTTGTAGTACTGGGCGTTTACAGATTATTCGTCACTTTCATCAAGAAAGAATGGTTCAAATGGCTCTGAGCACTATGCGACTTAGCTTCTGAGGTCATCAGTCGCCTAGAACTTAGAACTAATTAAACCTAACTAACCTAAGGACATCACACACATCCATGCGCGAGGCAAGATTCGAACCTGCGACCGTAGCGGTCGCTCGGCTACAGACTTTAGCGCCAAGAACCGCACGGCCACTCCGGCTGGCTATCAACACATTCATCAAGACAGAAGAGAAAAACGTGTTCTCACTATCTTCCAAAGATGATATATTAATGTTACATTGATACCGTTTGATGATATATGCCGTCTATCTATAAATATGCACGCTATTGGCGTTGGAGAAAAATTCTGCACAGCTAACAGTCGGTAGCTCATGTTTACTTGACGACGCAGGAAGAGAGAATTTCGTTGTAATTCGACGGAAATTTGAACATCATACTTCTCCTGCAACATCATTTATTGAGATCTCTGGAAAAACTAGGGTAAAGTTGCTATGGATTGGCCGGTTCGATTCCTCTGTAGATATTGAGAATAGGCGCATACTAGCGGTCGTTAGTTGTACCCCCTGTTGCCAAAAATTTGCCGCCTTAGCAATGAGTTGCTCCACAAAGACAGAAAGCAACAGTGAAGAAAGTTAATATTTGCACTATGTTCTCGTAATTGATTAGCCGGCCGCTGTGGCATAGCGGTTCTAGCCGCTTCAGTCTGGAACCGCGTGACAGTTGCGGTCGCAGGTTCGAATCCTGCCACGAGCTTGGATATGTGTGGTGTTCTTACGTTGGTTAGGTTTAAGTATTCTAAGGGACTAATGACCTCAGAGCTCAGAGCCATGTGAACCATTTGTAATTGATTAGCGTTAATGATTGAAAGTCGCAGTGATATGGTGAAAGTGATCAAATTTCTGTAGCCGTCATTGGATAGTACGAGCAATTCACACGATATTGTCTTATTAATAGTTTAAACTTATGTGCTGTGGACGAAGACCAGGTGGTGTTAAGCGATGCAGTGCGAGTTGCCTTGAATGAACCACCACGGATGTTGTCTAATCTTAGGCCTAAGTAGGCCACTATGAACAAAATTTAAGTGATAGTTTTCGTTTCATTTTTCCTAGTGGTTTGTATGTGTTTTGATAATCAGTCAAATGTGTTTTTATTTTTATTTTTTACCTTATAAAGCGACATTTCTAGTTTTACCCTCCTTGGTTTCGAATACATGTTATTCAGTCTCAGATGACAACAAAAAATTCCTATAAATAAAAATTACGAAATGTATTGACATTTATTTTGTCGTTTGTAGTGTTTAACAGCTATAACCCCTCACGGAAGCTGTCTGGTCCAATGAAGGAAACCAGTCCCCTTGATTGGGCTGATTACACATCTTTTCATTTTCCAAAATGGTTCAAATGGCTCTGAGCACTATGGGACTTAACTTCTGAGATCATCAGTCCCCTAGAACTTAGAACTACTTAAACTTAACTAACCTAAGGACATCACACACTTCCATGCCCGAGGCAGGATTCGAACCTGCGACCTAGCGGTCGCGCGGTTCCAGACTGTAGCGCCTAGAACCGCACGGCCACTCCGGCCGGCCAACTTTACTTAAAGATAGTTTTGTTTGACACATTTTGATGTCGTACAGAACAGTTAATTTGGCAATGATGTGTGTGTGTGCGTGTTTTTTTTAGGGACACCAGGGCTTGAATGCAATATGCAGTTTTAAATGAATGTGGAGTGTAGTATGTAAGCAGAACTGAAAAATGCACAAGGCTGAGTAGCTTGGAGAGTTGTGTCTTCGTTATGATGACTACTACAACAGCTGTTGTACCTGTAACAGAGGTAGACATTTTGTTTAGTCCTACAGATTTCGAATGAGAGATATCCCCTTAGTACAGCCTGAGTCAGACCTAAGCACTCAGGCTGCTTCCTCGGCGTTGTGGCCAGGCGGTGTGACGCGGTCCGCAGCCTCTGTTCTGGCGTCTTGGCTGTGCAGTCCTTTGTTCCGCGTGTCTGGCAGACAGAGAGAGCGTGGATGGAGGGCGGGCCGCACGCAGAACGCGTCACACGCAGCACACAGCTGGCAGCTGCCGGCGCCTACACACACACTTACACACACACACACACACACACACACACACCGCATCTCGCCTATCAGACCGTTGCCCATATCCGGAATGGGACCGAGTACTCTCCACCATCCACTGTACAGTGGCTTGAAGAGGCTATCTGTAAATGTAAATGTGGGAAGGAGTATATTAATAATTTTTACTTATGGACCGTCTGACAACAGCTGAATAAAACACAATTTTAGTGCCATACGCGTTTCGCCTTTATTTTCTGCAAGGCATCATCAGTGGCCTGGAATATGTACATATGTTAGCTATTTTATTTACATTTTTGTCATTGTGCCTATAGGTTATAAACAGTTCTGGTGGTTGGTATTTCCAATTAAGTAGTAATGTTTTGAACTGTACTTACAGGTTGCGTGGACAATTTCCTACATATTACGCTCCTGTTGCATTTTTGGTGTTGTTCTTCTTCTTATGAAGGCCAATTTGCGGTTTTTTTCCCCATTCCACAACACTATGCACTGAACGCTTGTTTTAAAACAATGTTTTGGTTTCTGTTACCGACTGTCAAATGTTTTTGCCAAAGATCGAATGTTATTGCCAAACTTATGAGTGTAACAATTGAAGTATCTGTGGTCTGTTCGTATATGCATTTGTGTGTGCGTTTGTGTATGTGTGTGTGTGTGAGTGTTTTATGGTGTGATATATATATATATATATATATACACACACTCCTGGAAATGGAAAAAAGAACACATTGACACCGGTGTGTCAGACCCACCATACTTGCTCCGGACACTGCGAGAGGGCTGTACAAGCAATGATCACACGCACGGCACAGTGGACACACCAGGAACCGCGGTGTTGGCCGTCGAATGGCGCTAGCTGCGCAGCATTTGTGCACCGCCGCCGTCAGTGTCAGCCAGTTTGCCGTGGCATACGGAGCTCCATCGCTGTCTTTAACACTGGTAGCATGCCGCGACAGCGTGGACGTGAACCGTATGTGCAGTTGACGGACTTTGAGCGAGGGCGTATAGTGGGCATGCGAGAGGCCGGGTGGACGTACCGCCAAATTGCTCAACACGTGGGGCGTGAGGTCTCCACAGTACATCGATGTTGTCGCCAGTGGTCGGCGGAAGGTGCACGTGCCCGTCGACCTGGGACCGGACCGCAGTGACGCACGGATGCACGCCAAGACCGTAGGATCCTACACAGTGCCGTATGGGACCGCACCACCACTTCCCAGCAAATTAGGGACACTGTTGCTCCTGGGGTATCAGCGAGGACCATTCGCAACCGTCTCCATGAAGCTGGGCTACGGTCCCGCACACCGTTAGGCCGTCTTCCGCTCACGCCCCAACATCGTGCAGCCCGCCTCCAGTGGTGTCGCGACTGGCGTGAATGGAGGGACGAATGGAGACGTGTCGTCTTCAGCGATGAGAGTCGCTTCTGCCTTGGTGCCAATGATGGTCGTATGCGTGTTTTGCGCCGTGCAGGTGAGCGCCAGCAAGATCTCCGGATCTGTCCCCCATTGAGCATGTTTGGGACTGGATGAAGCGTCGTCTCACGCGGTCTGCACGTCCAGCACGAACGCTGGTCCAACTGAGGCGCCAGGTGGAAATGGCATGGCAAGCCGTTCCGCAGGACTACATCCAGCATCTCTACGATCGTCTCCATGGGAGAATAGCAGCCTGCATTGCTGCGAAAGGTGGATATACACTGTACTAGTGCCGACATTGTGCATGCTCTGTTGCCTGTGTCTATGCGCCTGTGGTTCTGTCAGTGTGATCATGTGATGTATCTGACCCCAGGAATGTGTCAATAAAGTTTCCCCTTCCTGGGACAATGAATTCATGGTGTTCTTATTTCAGTTTCCAGGAGTGTATTTTGCTGTGTGTGTGTGTGTGTGTGTGTGTGTGTCTCCAGAGGATGTGGGGAAGAGTTTTCTTTTTTTTTATGTTATCATTTCCTTTACTAAGTGTAGTAGGGAGCCTGTGCTGATGTGTGTTTGTTCATTTATCACATGTTTGTTTTCTGCTATGGCTTTCTGGATGTGGAAGTTTTCTTGCATTTGTATAAGATGTTTGTCATGGTTGCTTATTCTCATTATTTTCATTTCTTGTTCCATGTTTGTAGGATGATGGTTGTAGTGTTTTAAATGCTCTGCAAATGTGGAATGGTTTGTTTCATACTTCCAACATCTGATATGTTCTTTGTATCTTGTTTGAAAATTCCTGCATGTCATGCCTAAGTAACTTTGACATTCAAGTTTATATATTCCTGATTGTTGGAATTTGTCTCTCTTGGTAGCTGGCTGGTTTAGATGTGATTGAAGGGTTTGCCCAGGCTTATATGCTATTTTGAAGCCCTGTCTCATTAAGATGTTTGTAACTCTGTGTGTTAGTTTATGTGTGTAGGTCATGGTGTACCATCTGGTTCTTTTCTGTGTGGTGTTGTCATTGTGTGTGTTTGTAGAGTGTGTTTGTAAGTTTTCAGCTTGTGAGTTCTTTTGTATTGTTGAACTGTTGTGTTTGTTTTTTATTTGTGTTTTTATTTTTTGTTTGAGCTTGTGTACCACATGTGTGTCATACCCGTTGTTCCTAGCTATTTGTATGATTGTATTCATTTCTTGTTCATAGTTTCTCTTGCTGAGTGGGATTCTGTTTAATCTATGTAACATGTGTCTTAGTGCTGCAAGTTTCTGGCTGTGGGGGTGGTTCGATGTGGAATGTATTATTGTGTCTGTGGCTGTTGGTTTTCTAAAGATGTTAAATGTATGTTTACCTTTTTCTTTTTTAATGGTAATGTCAAGAAAATTTATTTGATTTTCTTTTTCTTTTTCAAGTGTGAATTTTATGTTCTGATGAGCTTTGTTTATTTCTGAATGGAGTTCATCTATTTTTTCACTTGGCTCATCTACCAGACAAATAATGTCATCCACGTATCTGTACCAATATATGATTTTGAAACTTTCATTTGTGGTTATGTTATCAAATATCTGATTTTCTAGGTGACTGATGAAAGTGTTTGCTAGTGTTCCTGATGTTGGGGATCCCATGTGCAGTCCATCAGTTTGTAGATAATATTCTTTCTCAAACTGAAAGTAGTTTTGTTCAGTTGTCATTCTGAGCATATCTGTTATTTTTTTTATTGCGTCTGTGGTGAGGTTGCTGTGGGATGAGAGATTTTGTTCTATGATTTCTATTGTTCCTGTGACAATTTTGTCCATCCCTATCACAGAAACAATAGAAATCATAGAACAAAATCTCTCATCCCACAGCAGCCTCACCACAGACGCAATAAAAAAAATAACAGATATGCTCAGACTGACTACTGAACAAAACTACTTTCAGTTTGAGAAAGAATATTGTCTACAAACTGATGGACTGCACATGGGATCCCCAACATCAGGAACACTAGCAAACACTTTCATCAGTCACCTAGAAAATCAGATATTTGATAACATAACCACAAATGAAAGTTTCAAAATCATATATTGGTACAGATACGTGGATGACATTATTTGTCTGGTAGATGAGCCAAGTGAAAAAATAGATGAACTCCATTCAGAAATAAACAAAGCTCATCAGAACATAAAATTCACACTTGAAAAAGAAAAAGAAAATCAAATAAATTTTCTTGACATTACCATTAAAAAAGAAAAAGGTAAACATACATTTAACATCTTTAGAAAACCAACAGCCACAGACACAATAATACATTCCACATCGAACCACCCCCACAGCCAGAAACTTGCAGCACTAAGACACATGTTACATAGATTAAACAGAATCCCACTCAGCAAGAGAAACTATGAACAAGAAATGAATACAATCATACAAATAGCTAGGAACAACGGGTATGACACACATGTGGTACACAAGCTCAAACAAAAAATAAAAACACAAATAAAAAACAAACACAACAGTTCAACAATACAAAAGAACTCACAAGCTGAAAACTTACAAACACACTCTACAAACACACACAATGACAACACCACACAGAAAAGAACCAGATGGTACACCATGACCTACACACATAAACTAACACACAGAGTTGCAAACATCCTAATGAGACAGGGCTTCAAAATAGCATATAAGCCTGGGCAAACCCTTCAATCACACCTAAGCCAGCCAGCTACCAAGAGAGACAAATTCCAACAATCAGGAATATATAAACTTGAATGTCAAAGTTACTTAGGCATGACATGCAGGAATTTTCAAACAAGATACAAAGAACATATCAGATGTTGGAAGTATGAAACAAACCATTCCACATTTGCCGAGCATTTAAAACACTACAACCATCATCCTACAAACATGGAACAAGAAATGAAAATAATGAGAATAAGCAACCATGACAAACATCTTATACAAATGCAAGAAAACTTCCACATCCAGAAAGCCATAGCAGAAAACAAACATGTGATAAATGAACAAACACACATCAGCACAGGCTCCCTACTACACTTAGTAAAGGAAATGATATCCTAAAAAAAAAAAAAAAAATGAAAACTCTTCCCCACATCCTCTGGAGACACACACACACACACACAGCAAAAAAATATATATATATATATATATCATACCATAAAACACTCACACACACACACATACACAAACGCATACACAAATGTGTTGTGGAATGGGGGAAAAAACCGCAAATTGGCCTTCATAAGAAGAAGAACAACACCAAAAATGCAACAGGAGCGTAATATGTAGGAAATTGTCCACGCAACCTGTAAGTACAGTTCAAAACATTACTACTTAATAGGAAATACCAACCACCAGAACTGTTTATAACCTATAGGCACAATGATGATGCCTTGCAGAAAATAAAGGCGATACGCGTATGGCACTAAAATTATGTTTTATTCAGTTGTTGTCAGACGGTCCATAAGTAAAAATTATTAATATACCGTAATATTGCATGCAACTGAGGAAGACAGGACTATAAAAGTTGAAGGTGGAAAGGAGTCCCTGCAGCTGTATACCTGGAGCGCATAAGTGAAACGTGGCATGTAGAAAGAAACAGAAAAGAATAAAATGGTACAGTGCAAGCGTAATGCAGACACGACAGGAAAGAGGCACTGTCCAGAAGTAAGAACAGGTTGCTGAAACATATGCCAACAGTTCCAGAACTGTGTAGCAGGCGCTCGGAGGAGCATTGGAGGGGAAAAATGGCATGCACAGACAAAGAATGGAGTACATAAAATAATGTTGGTGGTTTCTTCTGTCGTTTCACGGTAGTATAGTTTCATGCTTATCGATTAAAACGAACAGGACTTGTGGTTATTCTACAAATATATTTTGTTTTCCTGATTGGATAATTGTTTATTACAGGCTATCGTCCGGAAACTACTGACTAGCGCCCATATAGCTTTGCCGAAGTTACGTGCCCTAGATGTCTGTTAGGATCACTTCTCGTCCTGCTACTGTATTTGTGAATACTTCTGTTACACTCAGTCTCATTTTACTGATTTCGTATGTGAATAAATGTGCTGCGAGACTACTTTATATCCCATCTGCTTAAGCGAATGCCTGCAGTATGTTGTTGACAGTAGGTTTGTAGAAGTGGAAAGACAAGCACAAGGTATAACGGGGCGATTAAAAACTTTCCGTTCGAAGGCCGTACAGTCCAGAATCGGTACGCCAATCAGGTAAAATCGCCGTTAGAGTTCAGGAACTTAACCCAGCGATGCACCGGTTGGAGGGTGAAGAATTCCGCAACTGTCCGCTGCATCTCGTCGTCCGACAAAAATCGTCGACCCTACAAGGCCTTTCTTAAGAGAGCGAAGGCGTGATAATCGCGATGGGGAGAGATCGGGACCGTAGGCGGTTGCTCGAGTGTATGCCATTTGCGTTGGCGTAACTTTTGCGTTAGGACATTTTCGATATTGGGACTTCCGTTAATCATGAAGTTGGCGCACCATTCGACACACTTGGTTTTCGACAGAAATGCTGGCCCATACACATTCTTCATTTTGCGGTGGATGTCTACTGCTATTTGTCTTTCGGCAGCCAAGAAAATAATAATAGCACGTTGGTCCTGTTTGAAAGCTCTTGTAACAACGTCGTCGCTCACGTTTCCATATTTATTGCTCGCACGTCGGAAAGACTCAAATACTGCGTAACACTAATCCCTTGCCTACAAGTAGGTGCATATACGGCCGCAACGATGTCGCGCTATGTTACATACAAGCTGCATCAACGCCCTCAAACGGAAAGTTTCCGATCGCTCCTTACAGAATGAAATGGATGACACGCTCAAATTAATGATAGGTTGCAGACGAGATACAAGAAGAAACAGCTACATATCTACGTTTCTGATAATTACTCACTACCATTCGCACCAGTATGGAAACTTGCGTCGTGTGTCGCATAGCTTCTTCAAAATTATGGCTCTACAATACGTGCAAAAATTCGAAGCTAGCTCAACGGGACTGTGTGAGCGTCAGGATTGGCAAGTCTTGCGCCTGCTGACCTCCGTTAGGCGTACGGCACGGTGCTAGGTAGCTAGCTAGCGTTTCCTTCCGGCTGCTCCAGGGCTGAAGTAACGGTGGGCCGCGTGCCTTCCGGTACACTTGGCGCGGCCCTTTCCGCCGTACCAGGCCACCAGCCATACCGACATATCATACATAACTGCGCGAATACGAGAGCGCACTGCCAACTGTTAGCCAACAAGTATCGTTCGCCTAACCCTCTGCTAGTCCCTCTGCGACGATTACAGAGGCCAGGTTTCCCCATAGTAAGGCGCGCGCCGGCGTTAGGGATTTTCCAAATAGGTTAAATTCCATAGTCAATTGTAGAATGAGCAGACCCACGGGAATCTACATTCAGTCATTAGCTGAACACCGACTGGCTAGACGGATTTAATGTCAGTTGCAGGTGGTTTCCCGAGCTCCTCTACTCAATATCTGGGGTTGTCTCTACAGTAACACGTAGTCAAGGTCACGTCCAGTTGACGAAAAAGTTGTACGGGACAGAGCTCTAGCTCAAATAGTTAAGAACACGGGAAGGAATGGTTCTTGGTCTTTAGTATTCCATTGTAGTGATTGGAAAACAACGGAAATCCTAAATCAGAATGGAAGGACTGAGATTTGAACTTGGCTCGTCTGTAGCGAAGTACATGAACCATGTTCCAGGTTCATTCGATTCACATCTACTCAGAAATTATATATAACTCAAACATATTTTCCCTCAAAGTTCACAGATTCACTTCAAATGCGGCCACGAAAATGTGATAAGTAAGGCTCTTTTTACCTTTCAATTAAAACTATAAACTTTAACCAAAGCATCACAAGGAATGCAAAGTCAAACCGTATTTTATGCTACTTCATCTTTTCCTTCTCATTACGAAAGTTGGTCGGTTTGCTGATGTTCCTCCCTTCTTGAAGCTAGTGTCTTGGTTGTCTCGAATCTTCAGCCAGCTTTAAATTCCTCCATGAACTCCTGTCTCGGTCTTCCTCTCAATCAGCTTCTCTGCATCATCCCCTCGATTAGAGTAATCAACTAGGATGAGCGGCGAAATAGACGAGTGACCATGTTGTTCCTCACAGCCTCCTGTATCGAGCCAAGACCATCTGTAAAACCGATCGCTACAAGGTATTGATTTGAAGAGTCGTTCTCAGAATCTTTTCTTGGCCTCATTGTGGCTTTTGAGGTGTCCGCTCGTCCAGCCATCTAGATCTACGTTTTACGTGCTTTCCCTGAATCATTTAAAGCAAATGCCGAAATGGTTCCTATCAAGAGGACGCCGCCAATTTCCTTTACGCGTTATTGTCAGTTCTGAGGCTGTGCTCGGACACCAGTGACCTCGTCAACGACAGAATTTAAACACAAATCTTCTTTCTTCACAGTTTCTGGGCGAAAATTTCTTCCGATACCTTGACTCGAGGGTGTTGAATGTGTCTGATAAAATAATTCTTTACGTTATTTCATTGTTACAAAAGGAAAGAAACAGCGCCAGATTATGTTGTTTGAGACGATGTACAATATCTAAACGAGTAATTGCAAAGTAAGATGTGCGTCATAATTTATAAATTGTATATTTATGAAACGTCAGACAATCACTGTCATTTACATCTACATCTCCATGTATAGGATGATTCAGCTCCCCCTACCGTTAACGTTTTATGGAGCCCGCACTACGTCTGTATCAGGAATGGTATTCAGACAGGCAACAGGCACGTCATCGATATAAGTTCCCTCTCTGAGAGTTTTGAGCGACTGTCAGCAAACGCAACCATACTATAAAGAGTACAAGTGAGGACTGGCCATGAGTTACACGTTATTTTTGGATCAAGATATACCTTACTTCTCCCATTCTTATCCAGTTGTCTCCAATCTTTCTTTGTGTAATTAGCGATATAATCATATAGGTTAAGGATGTCTCTGTGAGTTTATTCCGTTTACAGTACTTAATCGTTCATTATTGTTCGTCAACATTGTTTTATAAAGTGCATTTCTCCATCGGAAACGACGAAATTAAAAGGAAATACCAAAATGGGAATAATGGAAGTAATAACTTCCAGTGTATAACCCACTGAAAAAATTAATATACGACACGCCACATTAATGTGCTAAAGTAATTTTATAAACAAAATCTGTACAACAGATCTACGATGTCTTTGTATACTTTACCAGTTATTCTGCGACATTTTGATAATGTGCTTCACATCTCCCTAGCCAATAAAATTGTTCTTTCATGTGGTGTTGCATAAAACGACGCGCTAGGGACAGCTGGATTTACTTTCTTTCTTTGGGCCTTGTACCGCTTCAACGCGCGGTAGGCATTGTTATTACGGATTTGGCAGTGTTAGTTGCAGTGTGTAGCCGGATGCCCTTCCTGCCACACCCCGAACCCCATGGGACGTAACTAGTGTAGTCCAGCTGTCTGCGTTTAGTGTAAGCGATGAAATAGTGCAAACGTCTTTAAATGTCTGTGAGTCGTGTTAGGCAGAACGTGGGGACAGCCCGGTATTCACCTAGCGGGATGTGGAAAACCGCCTAAAAAACACACCCAGGCTGGCCGGCATACCCGCCTTCGTCGTTAATCCACCGGGCGGATTCGATCCGGGGCCGGCGCACATACCCGAGTCCAGAAGCAGCGCATTAGCGCTCTCAGCTACCCTGACAGGTATGGGGCAGCTGAATCGCGCTGTACATTAATCTTTTCATTGCGTTATATACCGGGAAATTGTTACTTCCACACTTCCCATTTTGATATATCCTGTTAATTTTGTTGTTTCTGGTGGTGAAACACCCTTTATAAAGCAATGTTGATGAACCATTTACGGATGATACAGTACTATGAACGAAATACACTTACAGAGACATCCAGAATCTGTAAGACTACACTGTTAATCACACAAAGTAAGATTGGAGACACTTGGATAAATATGGCAGGAATAAGGTATGTCTTGGCCCAAAAATATCGTGTAACTCATGACGAATTCTCACTTGTATTTTTTACAGTATGATTCTGTTTGCTAACAGTCGCCCAAATCTCTGAGAGGGACTTATATCGATGACATGGCTGTCACCTCTCTGGATACTGTTCCTGATACAGACGTAGTGTGGGTTGCATAAAACGACATCAGTAGGGGCAGCTGTATCACCCCGTTTACTCCATAAGGTAGTGTACAGTCCATGGTGGAGGATACATCGTACCAGTGTTATCGATTTTTTATCCTGTTCCATTCCATTATTGAATGAGGGTAAAATGGTTGTCTGTGTGTTTCTGCACACGCTCTAATTTCTCTTACATTATTCTCATGATCCAGATACTAGATTTACGCAGCAGTACGGTCGCAGTCTTCATCAAATGCAGGTTCTCTGAATTTTCGTGAGAACTACATTGTCTTTTTCTTTTTCGAACATTCCATTTTAATTTCCATGAATATTTCTTTCACACTTTCATATGGGCTACAGAAACCAGTTTCGATCCTATAAGCGTGTTTCTAAATTCGTTCGATGTCTTGCTTAACTGATAAGGATTCCAAAACATGGGAACAGCACTTTAGGTCTGGTCGCATTAGGGCCTTGTATGTGATTTCCTTCTGAGATGTACTGCATTTTCCCAGAATTCTTCCAACAAATCACTTCTTTCTTTGTATCCCGTCCACGGCATTGCGTGTTGATTAATCACCTTTATTGCCGTCTATGTATGACTCATGCAGATCCTGTGTGTTTGCGTCACCACTGTAGAAGCATTATTTCGATGTTAGTGTATCTGCTTCATGTTAAAGCATACATATTTCGGAGGATAATGTTTTTAGTAGCGTAGGTCATCAAACTTTTCCTCTTTGTGCTGTTTCATAAAGACCTCTCTCGAAATGCAGAAATATTTTTATTTTGTGCCTGGTACAGACGCCATAAGCAATTGCTAGTCATAGGGCTCTCCTACGTGACAGGGCTGGTGTTTCAGCTTCAGGAACGCCAGCACAGATCCCTCTCGATTTTCCTGTTCGATTTCCATCCCCGCTGTGGCTGTAGATTTCTCTGACGTGACGCGATATGTCACGTGATCCACTCTGTTCGATGCTGCCGATAGAGAAGCTGTTCCTAGAAACAAATAGATGTATTCACACAATCTGCTGAAGTAGTGACAAATTCTTACCCTCCAGCGGCAATTTTATTGCAGCTGTATAATTCAGGTTTGCACACAGCTTTCATACTACTGTGCCTATACACGCCCTTTCTCTCCAGTGACGGGTTTCGAAACCAGCTCAGCATTATGTACACTACGTGCCGTTTAACACATAGCTGTTAATGCCCCCTGCACAAGGAGGATTCCAGTGGCTAAAAATCGCCCCTTAGAGCTCCATGTAGCATAACAACACTCGATGAAATGTGGGTAAGTGCGTGTGCCATGTGCTGTTTACGTCACAGACACAATTTTCGGTAGAAATGCTCTTATTTTGGGTAACAAAGTCTGAGATACGTTGTGAGAAGACCGAAAAAAAATAGATATCTTAAGAAAGTGAGGACGACACACTCTTGCTATACACTATTTCTAACTCAATAAACAATTTTCCAGCAATCAAATTTATTATTTGTAATTGCCTCAAATAAGAAATAGTTTGGTAATTTTTTAATTAATGTTGGGACCTCAAATTGGGAAACGTTGAGTCATATCTCCTTCGCATGCCTTCTCTTTGAAATTTTGCTTCAGCAGCACCTCAGTGCCCGAAAGTAATACTGGAATGTAAAGGTACGAGAGCTATTTTTTTGAACCACCGATCGGGAGCGAAGTTAAAACCACAGTCAAAAGCAGGTGAAGCTTTGTGCAGATGTGTTTCGCAGTGTCTCTAGAGAGCACGCATGTCACTTCACATTTCACTTTTCATTCCTGAGCACATAATGAGCATATAATGAAGCCTGGAACGTAAGTGTCTCCCGGCAAGTGTGAAGTACATACTGAGGCGTTTCCCATGATTTCATGCAGCACACAACTTAACCGTCACGCATGTCCTTAATAGCAATGCTCGGCTGCACACTGCAGATGCAAGAAAGACTCTCCTGAAGTGTTTTCGACGGGAAAGGATTGATCAGCCACCATGCAGCACGGACTTGGCTTCCCCTTTCATCGCTTCCCTCACATGAACCGCTGGCTATGAGGACAGCATTTTGACACAGACAACGAGCTGCAGACCAGCAGCGTAGGGAATTGGCGCAAATCACAGGCGGCTGCCTTCTACGGCGAGGGTATTAGAAACATGGTACCATGCTATGACAAAGATCTAAGTTGGAGCTGCGACAATGGAGTAAAGTAGCTGGTAGATGTAGTTAAGTGTTGCAAGTAAAACATTTTTTATTTTCGCTGTGGTTTCCATTTCGCGGCCGATCCGAGGTCGGAAAAAAAGTAGCCCTCGTGGTCGCTCGGTGAGTCTATGTGAAATACACCTGGCTGCCTTTCATTTTTCCCTCTGCAAAAGGGTTAAACATATTTCCATCAAGAATAATATCCACTACGAAAGTGTTACGCTACCTTTGGGCCAGATACTAAAAAGTAAATTTATCGGGAATACAGACAGTATAACTGAAACTGTCAATCTTCCCTAGCATATAGTGAAACATTAATTCTCTTTTAACGTAGCCGATAAAGATGCAAATAGCAAGTTATATTCATTTTGCACACACAAACAACAACCTTCACACTGTATAAACTCTTTATCCATCATTGTTTCGTTAATGAAGTTATCAAATAGAGTTTTTGTTGGTATAAATATTTTTTTTCAAGGAAAAAAAATTTAAATGACCTGAAATAACAATCTTATGTGCCATTTTACTTATTGTAGTTTTAAAACGATTCGTTTACCTATGGGAAATATGTATTATTTGCTGAACGCAAAAGATGCGAAATGTCCACTGCCTAAAATAACAAATCATTTCAAACACTCAGCATTTCAAAAGATATACAGAACATCTAATCTGTGGCTATGGAAATTTTCTATGCAGTACAACAAACCACAGATTGAAGATCTATGCTTATGTAGCAACTACAAATAAAATGTCTAAATAGGTGAACATGCACACACTACCGTTTACGGAAACAAATTAGTTCGAACTACACTGAACGACGCTACAACATTTTGTACGGTTAGAAGAGACTAAACTAGTCGACGCGGTAGTAGCGAGACTGGAGTCCTACTCGAACAACCTGTTTTAAGTAGGTGCCACTTGCAACTCTGCACTTTCCTCTCAAATTGTGTTGGTATTCCGTGTCTCATCACGACTGGACGATAATTTCTAATCCTCCTGCCTTAGTTAAAACTGCTGCTTCATGTAAAGTCAGAAATATAGGTTGATCTTATTTCATAAATATTAAAAGATTTTCAAAATCGTTGGGAGCAGAAGTCAATCGTCTTTTCCGTTCTAGCTTTATTAAACCAGATCCAGATTTCGGCTAGTAACTAGCCATTATCAATACAGTATTCCAGAGTTGTTATTCATGCCCTCATACGTCTACACCTGTTGTTCGGGCTCCTGTCACAGTTCATTAAACTTAATGAATTCTGACGTACTGCACTGATAATGGCTAGTTACTAGCCGAAATCTGGATATGCTCTAATAAAGCTAGAACGAAAACGACGACTGATTGCTGTTCCCTATCATTTTTGAAACTCATGGCACAGACCTTGAGCGCAAATGTTCAAATGTGTGTGAATTCCTATGGGACCAAACTTCTGACGTCATCGGTCCCTAGACTTACACACTACTTAAACTAACTTATGCTAAGAACAAAGCGCGCACACACACACACACACACACACACACACACACACACACACACACACACACACACACACACACACATGCCCGAGGGAGGACTCGAACCTCCGGCGGGAGGGGCCGCGTAGTCCGTGGCATAGCGCCTCAAACCGTGCGGCCACATCGCGCGGCCCCTTGAGCGCATTCTACTTTCCTAATGGAAGGTAATTTAATGAGTAAAAGGTCTGATTATGAAAACATCGTGACATCATGAAAACGAGATTTCGGCGCATCTAATGTCATTAATAAATTTACAAATATGGTGTATTTCAAGTTATACTTTACGTTACCATCTGTCACAATTAGCTACCAAACTGAAGTAAGTTTATCTTAGGTTGTTAATAATTATACAGTCAGTAACACAATTTACACTCCACATGGCGCAACAGAAGATACTGGAAAACTTGTAGAGGGTGTCCAGATTAACGACTTCCGGTTAAGAAGCCATGTCCGGAAACTTCATCCAACGACGCTACGGAGCGTCGAACCTATGACGGCTAACGTCTGCCGCTAGGCCACACCTTTGACAGCCCACATGTGTTGGCACGCTCAAGGGCTGCAAGCGAAATTCCTTGCCATGGGCCTGGCAGCACTGAAGGCGTCAGATGGTAGCGAACGCCTCCACGTCTGACACAGTAACACTGTAGCACTGTTCTCAACTTGGTCCTCAAGACACACTCAAATCGTCTCAAAGTTCGTTGACAGTTCGTTGGCGTCGCTGTCAGGGTTCCTCGGAGCCATAATCCGTAGGTAGCGGTCATCCAGTTCAGTAGTAGCCCTCGGGCGCCCTGAACGAGGCATGTCATCGACAGTTCCTGTCTCTCTGTACCTCCTCCATGTCCGAATAACATCGCTTTGGTTCACACTGAGACGCCTGGACATTTCCCTTGTTGAGAGCCCTTCCTGGCACAATGTAACAATGCGGACGCGATCGAACCGCAGTATTGACCGTCTAGGCATAGTTGAACTACAGACAACAAGAACCATGTACCTCCTTCCTGGTGGAATGACTGGAAATGATCAGCTGTCGGACCCCCTCCATCTAATAGGCGCTGCTCATGCATGCATCTTTGGGCGGGTTTAGTGACATCTCTGAACAGTCAAAAGGACTGTCTCTGTGATACAACATCTACAGTCTACGTCTATCTTCAGGAGTTCTGGGAACCGAGGTGAAGCAAAGCTTGTTTTGATGTGTGTATATCTTTCCTGAACGATAAACTTTCATCTGATCACGCTACCTCTCACTTAGTGATGGATGGATAAGTAAGAATCATTTCAAAAAAGTGCCCCTTCTAGCCTCTAGAATAAAGTTCTAAAATGTGCTCGTACAGAGTAACGTGTGGAGCGTTAGCAAAACAGGGAAATGATCACACCTAAACCATACCCGCGTGCCTGGCTAACGAACGCCCGCCCAGTTCACCGACCAGCCTTGTTGAGGTTTCCCAGCAGCTGTCTGAGCCAAGGCCGGATTTCTGTTCCATCTTCTCCTGCAAGCTGGTCAGACAAGTGAACGAAACAAGAAACTACAACGAGCAGAATTTATATGATTCGCAGACAGAGGACGTGCGCAACATTCCTCCCGATAGAAACAAGGAGCAGCAAGAAATCATCCTGCCGCCGAGGCAGGCGCCTTGGCGGCAGATCCGGTCTCGAGCGATAACAAAGGATGAAAGGTTGAAGCTGTGTTAATTATGACGACACATGTAGCAAAATGTCTTCTATGTAAGCGCTGACCATGTCTCATTCATTCTCAGGACGACAGCTCGCCTATCTCTGGGTATTCCAGGCATTCAGCTGTTGGGAGGAACTATTTTCACTGCTGCTGCAGGGATTGTGAGTTTGACCTCAACATAAACAAATGTTACGTATTACGCATAAAGAGTTGAAAAGATAAGTTATTCTGCGATTGCACTATTGCCATACAATCGCTATGAACAGTCACATCCATTCAGTGTCTGGGAGTATGGGAACAGAGCGATTTAAAATGGGACGACCAGATAAAACTAATTATAGGGAAAGGTACGTGACAGACCGAGGTTCTTTGGTAGAATCCTTACATGAAGGACGTAGCTTACAATACCACCCCTCGACCGATACCCGTGTATGGCTGGTCAGTCTGGGACCTATACCACATACGAATGGTAGAAGATAGAGAAAATAGAGTAGACTTATAGAAGAATAGTGCGTTTCCTCAAAGGTACATTTTTAAGGAAGAACTCGTACAGAGATGCTTATCCAACTACAGCGGCAGACGCTACAAGAGAGGCTTCGTGCATGACGGAGTAGTTTACTATTAAAAATACGACAGCCTATGTTTCTAGAAAGTAACGAATATATTGCTTCCTCCTAGGTACATTTCGCTAAAAGATCATGAAGTTAGAAGGAGAGATGCTGAAGCTCGCACAGAAGCTTATAAATTGTTCCCGCGAACCACTCGTGAATGGCACAAAAAAGTAAGGGAGTGGCAGTGGGTACACAAAGTATCCTCAGCCACATAACATATCATGGCTTGCAGCGTATAGATGTAAGTCAGCCTGCTACTTGATAGCATTAACACATTTTTAAGAACCAGTACGATCAAGGTTACACAGAACCTAACCTAAACGAGGTATCAAGTGAACGATAACTGTGACAAACAGATCAACAGTAAACGACGCAGCAATCGTCACCCCGCAAACAGACGTAACTCAATGCCACGCAGCTGCAGTGACATTCAAGTCAGTTATACGGGTGTAAACAACCCGCATTGTTAAGCCACATTTTCTCGGTTTAGTTTACGAGTTGTAAATGCCACTACGAATACAAAAATTACACAATGAAAATACCATGCTATTTAGTTCAGTGTTAGCGTTTAGCGAAGCTCAACCCCCGTCTACTTAACAGTCCATGGGCCATTCTCGTGGCGAACGTAAAACTCACAGTGTCGGCTGTGCTTACTCAGCTACCAGCCAGTGTAAACAGTGGCGCGTATTATCCGAAAGAAACTCTGAACAAAACGCCAACCTTTTTGTGTACAGGAACAACATAAAAATCTGGAGAAACAATTATGCGGAAGGGACTTGCAAAATTATTTTCGGAATGTCAGCGAAAGCAACCTGGAGCAATGCTGCGATTGTTCTACTCCACAAGAAAGGAGTCAGAGAAAAAAATTATAGACCTATGAGCCTCCTCTATGTGTACAGAAATTCACTAAAATTATCACCAATTACATAACAATGTCTTGAGATTTTATTTAAGTAATTGTATATTATAGCTTTGGAAGTCAATATAGCACAACCGACTAATTGCTATTTGTGACCGAAATTATGGAAAGAACAATGAGTATTATTTCCTAGCATATCTGAGATTCACAGCTTTTAAGACAATATTTTCGATTCAGTTTCAAGCAAATATGTATCAACAGCCCTTAAGAAAGGAGGCACTGATTCATCCTATATTAGCATACTCAAGAGTGAAACACCAATACGAAATTTAAAATCGATAGCGAAGTCAGGTAAGGCAAATTTGTATTACCAAATCTAATATTAGAGGAAGCTTTCAGATCCTTAAAATGAGGAAACAAAGATGTAGCCACTTACATGTATACACTTATTGTCTGGGAACAAGTATTGTAGGGATAAGAAGCGCGTATCTCCGTTGGGGTGAGGGATGGGAAGGCTTGCTAACCCTTCACATCCTGACATCGAGGCTCCTCTCCATGACAGGCGTGTTCTATAGGTTGTATTAGAGTATATTCCAGGGGCTTTATATGCAGATGGGCACTGACGAGCAGAGAGACAAGAGAGGAGGAGATGGATAGCGAGGAGGGGGGGGGGGGAAGATGGACAGAGAAAAGGGGGAGGAGATGGTGGACTGAGAGAGGGGAAAGGAATGGGCGAATAGAGAGAAGGGAAGGAGGACTTGTACAGAGAGAAGAGAGAGGAGAATATGATCAAAGGGAGAGGGAGTGGAGGATATGGACAGAGGAGAAAGAGTGGGAGGTGTAGGAGGCAGGTAAAAGCGGAGAGGGATAGTGGAAATGGAAGAGGGAAAAGGAGATCGACAGAGAGAGGTTAGAGAACGCGATAGACAGAGAGTGGAGGACGAAGATATGGACAGAAAGGGGTGGGAAGAGGTGAATTGTGCAATATATGTGCTGTATAGGTACAGGGGCGAAGCTGAGGGTAAAAGGTTAGAGCGAACCACCTTCGTAATGGTACACAAATGGCCAGAAAAGTAACATTAATTGTAACCTGTGACGTTTCGCGGATGATGCAGATACGTATAGTGGAGCACGGTCCACAAAATCCTACACGAGTAGGGAGTGGGAATTTGTTTCAAATGTTTAGAACTGTGAAATTTTGCGTCTCACAACTCACAAAAACGAGGAATTATATTGTCACAGTATCATGGAGTTATAGCTGGAATCAGTCAACTCATACAATTGCCTGGGTTAGGATTTTACAAGGTTATAATTTGGAACTCTTACATAAGCTCAGTGGTGAGTAAAGCTCGTGGCAGACTTTGGCTCATTGGTAAGATCCTGGCAAAATCGAAACAGTCTGCAAAGGAGGTTGCTTACAAAACACTCGTGTGGCCCATCCTCGAATATTGCTCAGGCGTTTGGGAGCCATACCAGATATAACTAACAAGGTGTATTAAACTCACACAAAGAAGGGCAGCAAGAATAGACACAGGCTGGTTTAAGTCATGGTTAAGCGTCACAGAGGTGCTGAAGAAACTTAACTGGCTGTCGCTGAAGAAAGACGCCAAGTATTCAGCAAAAGTGCATCTGCAAAGTCCCACGAAATAGTATTAAGCGGGGAATCTAGGAATATAGAACAAACCTCTGCGTATCATTTACGTAGGGTCCGCGAAGACAAATTACAGATATTACAGCGTTCAAACATTCCCGCAATCGTTCTTCTCGCGCTCCGTACGTGAATGGAACGGGAAGGAAGCCTAATGCGTGGTCCAATGGGAAACACCCTCTGCCACGCACTTCATAGTAGTTCGCAGAGTACTGATGTAGATGCTAAGCACACTACGATTGAACAGCGGCTGAAAGGACTTAATAGATCAAGTGTGAAAGCAGGCTGGGAGATAATACTGACGGTGTTTGATTTTGTACAGGTACAAGCGAAAGGAGCGAATAGGGGTAAGGAAACCATCAAATAATCCTAATTACCATAGATCCAGAAAACTACGGTTTCCGGGTACGACGTGTGTAAAAGTGCAGCTAAGCCAATGTTACAACACTACTAACTCTAAGGCTACGGTTATTTTGAAACTCCGCAAGTAAGGCGTAAATTAAAAACTGACACACTGACATCATGTGATTGAATCACCACTCCGGATACCTAAGTGTAGCAAATAGCGGTTCGACAAGTGCATCGGTTGTAGCTCGCCAGTTGCGTGGCCTACCAGATCCTCCTACTTGAGCCCGTTGGACTATTTTTGTGGGGATATTTAAAAGATTTGCTGTATTGCAGCCCTGCGGATGGTGTCGATGAACACGGGAACGCATTGTTGATGGTTTTCAATGCATTCGGGACACGCCTGAGATTTTTGTACGGGCATCGACTACGAGACGTGCTGAAAACCTACCTTCACATGAACGGTAGTCATGTGGAACACTTTTTGTAATGTGTTCGTCGTCTAGTGCATATGTGCAGTTTGGATCTTCATGAATTCTGTTATAAGCTGTTCATGCACTCAGTCGTAATTTGTTGTATCGGGGACACCACTGGCTTCAGACCAGTGTTTATCAGGATTATTTGCTTGTTTCGTTGTCCTCTACCTGCCCTTTTCGTTTGTACCTACATTAGTACAATGCCCTGTACAATCATCTCGTCGAAAACAAAGTCGTATCGATTACCAATGAAGTCAAAGAATCGGTTGGTGAGTTTTTGTATTGAGGGCAGCTGAGCACAGTGACTGGGTCAGCAGCAACAGAAATAAACAAGACTTTGCAGAACTAAGCTTTTAATGTTTCTGAAATAGGCAACTTCCAGTCCACTGATTGCGGGAGTGACATGTGGACTTTTAATGTAAAAGTTGTTCATAAACTTACGTTTTGAGGTGTAAGTTACGAATTTATAAGAGAGGAAGGAAATCTCTGAAATGAGTGAGGGACAAGACTGGTGTAGAAGACTATAATTAAAATAAAATTGAGGTGGGGGCGGCATATAACTTGGCTGATGTGTGGTGGATATATAGGGTGTTCGTTTTAATTTAAGACATTGAAATGTCTCGAAAACTACACATCGGATTAAAAACAGTTACAATTACAATTTGTTTGTCTCGGAGTGGGACGTCCGACGATACTACACTCGACCTGCCACCCCATCCAATGCGTGGGGGCGAGGGACAACGTTGAAATCTTCAATGCGAACCTCCGTTTTTCATTGCAGATTATGATTCTACGGCAAGATCTACATACGTTTTGTTTGAAGCATTTTCTTCGTTTCGCCACAGGTGGCGCTTGAATATGAGGAATAGAAATGGGTAAGCAATCGTAATTCACGACATACTGCTCAATGGCCCTCGAATATACAGTGGCATGTGGGACCCGATCTCCATGTTGGGAGGGTAGGACAGGCCATTATCTCATAACTTCTAATTGGAAACCCCATTCGCAATGTTGTATTCCTCTGACATATCGAACAGGGGACTATTCGGCGCGCCATTGTGGCCCGGTAGCGAACTACGATGTATCATAACAGGAAGTACTCGGCGACTGGAGCTCAGATATCGTGCAGACGTAGGACAGATAGACATTACAATACTTGCGCGGTGTTTATTGCCTGCGCACCTATCTGTCATTTGAAGAACAGACGTGCAAGTGGACGATGGATGTTGCAACCACAGAGGAAAAAATTGAAATGATCCTGATCTACGGAGAATGTAGGAGATATGTTGAGGCTGCTGTTGCCTTGTATGCTGAGCGTTTTCCAGAGAAGGCTCGCTCTCGTTCATTCTTTTACAAGGTTGTGAACGCCTTAATGTCTGATGGCAGCGTAAAGATGGGCAAAAGGAAACGAAGCAAACGTGTTACAGGAGAACCTAAAGAATTAGCTGTACTATATTTCGTTCATTCTAAGAATAAACCTGGTGTAAACAAAGACAAATGAGATGATTGGTCAGCAGCTGTAGCTCTCGTACACTGATGTTATTCCGCCCTTGGAAGTAGGTCCAACTTAAGTAATCTGTATCTTATTAATGTGTCAGAATAAATGAAACTTCAAGACAGTGTGATGTATTAACAGTCATCAACGTTTTATTAATCATACTTCAACTACGTAATTTTTATTTAAAAAATCGTGTACAGTCACAGTTTCTGTAAGCGCTATTTGTGCCCTGATTATCTCGCTGTTCATATGTACCGTGAAGATGGATGACACTACTTCCTGATTCGTAGTGAAACATTCGCGAGGAACACTGTTAATAGCTAGAAACAAGTTGTTCTTAATATTTTTCACAAGATTACAGAGAAAAATCAGCTCTGACGTTGTTCGAGAAACAGCACATCCTAAATATAAGGGTGGCATTACAAATGTATGCGTGGCGTAATAGATTGGCAATCGAGTGTCCTGGAGGGCTGCCGTTCGAAACCTGTTTGTGGTCTCCAATTTTTTTTATTGGTTTGAATACCTAAGTCATTTAAATATGAAATTCATCAAATATATGGCAATTAACTCATAGTTAACCAATAATTTTTTTCAAGAAAAATGCACGTCTTCTAGTTTCGAATTACGTATCACACGCAAAATTCCGGTTTTTACTGCAAATACACATTCTTAGTTATCGAATTTTATAACTGATTGTTAAAGATAGTTGAAGCTAAGAAAACATAACACAGTTAAATTTTTTGAAGAAAAGTGAAAAATCAAATACTCTTTGTTATAATATGTCCACTGTTTTGTAGGGCATGTGTGGTCTCACAGGAGCCAGAGTGGTAAGAGTAGTAGAAACATGGAAAACAATAATTTTCACGGCGTTGAGCACACTGTACAAGTGCTGCATGTTTACAGTTGTCACCTTAACACTGCAGTCTGAACCCAATAGAATTGATCTGGAGCCAAGTTAAAGGATTAGTTGTGAGAAATTACAAGACATTTAAGCTGCCAAACGTACTAGAAATAATACACGAAGCCGTTGAACGATGGCGAAATGCAAAACAGCACGTCATAAAAGAGGGAGATGTGGATTTTTCGGTGGCTTGGGGCTATGTTGCTGTTAGCCTCGTTATCAACGTAGCAGTACAGAAACGTATTCCTCGGAGTCCCATAAGGAAGGGTTCAGAGGTTACAAGACGACTGACTGTAATACCTTCAGTGGCTTCAATTTTTAACAACATGGTGAAATCCCTGCAGTGCACTTTTAAGCCACCATAGCTTATGCAGAAAAATTACCCTTGTGAAAGTCCGGAATTTTCATCTCTCTTGTTTTCAGTTACAATAATATGTTTGCTAAGATCGAGAGAATGTTACGTTTTCGATCAGATCACCTAAGAAGCGTGCCGCCTGAGTTATACCGTTATTTCTTTCCTTCTAAAACTGACATTCAAAGCTATATTGTTTTCTGCTCGTCTCTTTTTACGTCTTTACTACCAACTGTTTACATCACTGCCGGTTAGCTGGACCAGGTGACTGGCCAGTGCCGTCAAAGTTAAATGCGCTTGTAAATCTGTTGTCCAGTATTATCGCTGAGTCGATGTACGCGTAACGCACAGCATAAAACGTATCCCCATTATCGTACTTGTACAGGGCCACAGTGGCGCTTACCCTGTTCTATATATCGAAGGCATACAACGTTGTGAATAGGGTTTCAATTAGAAGTTATGAAATACTGTCTCTTTCTACTCTCGCAGCTTAAAGGTGAGGCTGCACGTGCCACTGTATATTCAAGGGCCATTGGGTAGCATGTCGTAAAATGTGATTGAGTGCTCATTTGAATACCTCCGATTACAGCGCTATCTGTGCCGAGACGGTGAAAATACATCAGACAAAACGTATGTAAATTTTGTCATAGAATCGTATTCTGCAATAAAAAATGGGGGTTCCTATTGAGGATTTCAAAGTTGCCCCCCACTACCCACGTACGGGGTGGGGTGTGGTTATCACTGGTTGGTTGGTTGTTTGGGGGAAGAGACCAAAGGTCTCGAAGAGGTTATCGGTCTCGAAGGAGGGGGAAGGAAGTCGGCCGTGCCCTTTCAAAGAAACCATCCCGGCATTTGCCTGGAACGATTTAGGGTTCAAATGGTTCAAATGGCTCCGAGCACTATGGGACTTAACATCTTAGGTCATCAGTCCCCTAGAACTTAGAACTATTTAAACCTAACTAACCTAAGGACATCACACATATCCATGCCCGAGGCAGGATTCGAACCTGCGACCGTAGCAGTCGCGCGGTTCCAGACTGAAGCGCCTAGAACCGCTCGGCCACAACATCGGCCGGCGCGATTTAGGGAAATCACGGAAAACCTAAATCAGGATGGCCGGACGCGGGATTGAACCGTCGTCATTCCGAATGGGAGTCCAGTGTGCTAGCCACTGCGCCACCTAGCTCGGTGGTTATCACTGTATGTCTCCCTCCGATACAAACAAATTTGAATTATAACTTTTTTTTTTGATCCCGTGTGTAGTTTTCGAGATATTTCAATGTCTTCAGTTAAAGTAAACACCCTGTATATACATATACAAATATGTCTGTCTGTATGTATGTATGTATAAAAATTTTTCGAAGACTGCTGCAGATTTATTTTAATATTTATTCTCTATATAGAGAACGCCTTACAATGTCAATGACATACACACACTTTCGAAAGGTTACCGATCTGTGACGATAATACAAGAAAACGGGACACGGTGATGATGTATGTTCTCAAAAATGATGATTAATTATTGAAATAAATTTGCAGCTCTCTTCGAAAAAGTTACAGAAGTGAATGTCAAGCTACACAGTTTACTGTTAGCCCAAAACGCAAGTTGCGACTGTTGAAAAAGAGCGCTTTTTGGTTGTAGTAATACAACAGTGACGTTGCTCTGTGCCCAATTTTCGTTTGTCGTAGCACATATGTTTTCTCATAATGGAAAATTTGTTCGCACTAGACAAATTTTGTTATGTTTTTCGTCGCAAGGGTGAACTATAGCACCGGATGTTTTTACTCTAATGAAGCAAATTTACAATTACGTTGACTACATCACTTAATTTTCGTCTTGCAACCTCCACAGCGTCACAAAACACTGTTTCGTTAGAGGCCATCTGTTCCCGACAATCGGACATTTAGCCCTGTCACTGCTATATTACACCATCAAGATCGTGCACTCAAGATCCGTACTAAGTCACGACTGGCCTTACACTCCTGCACGATTCAGTAAGAGAGAATGAGTCGACGAGTAGCAAGCGATCGCAGTGCCACCATTCTCAGGTTCGTGGTTCTCGCGGAACTACTGTGGGAGGGAAAGATGGAAGGAAGCCAATACAGCACTGATGTGACAGCGGCGCCTTGATTTCTAAGGTAAGTTACCTTTGGTATACTGTTCACTTCCCAGGCAGAGGGCCTCCACTCGCGTTTGCACCGTTTAAAGACGTCAGAGGGTTCTGAGAGATGTATTGGCTGCTTTTTGGGTCTCAGACGACGCCCTCCAATGGATACTCTTCCTCTCTTGGGCTTCGCAAGAGACGTTTTCACTACTGAAGAAGTTGGTACCCCTCTCGAACCCTGTCGCACTCACTTTCGAGAAGATGCGTCCGTTGCTCCGAACTGTCTGCAGTAAAGCGTTGCAACAGTTGGAACCTGTTCCCCACTTCTGTCAGGGAACGGTTCATGAACTCCTTAGGGCGATCCTTGAGCTACCAGGTTGTTTACCGACCGCACAATTACGAGTCAAGCCAACCGTTTCCAGATGGCCACAGGAGCTACCGTTTCCTTGGTGATCCTCCAAACGTACGCTCGTCTGGGTTCCCCTGAGTTGGCCCCGTCCTTCTGTACCAATGTACATGGCATCAGTTCGAATAACCTCCAGGATCAATTCACAATCGCAGCTGCATACAAAACTGCCGCACGGCTGATGACACTATTTGCTGTCGATAGTCACTCAGCCGCATACATTTTTGGTCTGGATGCCTTGTTGTTCGTGATCTCCAGCATTGATAAGTTTCAGGCCGTATCTGACACGTTTCCCTTCCAGTAACTCGACGACTTTCGTACTGCGTTCGCACCTATATTCGAACCTGTTCTGGGGTGCGCTACAGATTTCCAGGCTCATATACCCTTTCGTCCAGACGCAGTGCCCTATTTCTGCCGGGTATGACCCATTCCTGTCTTCCTGCAGACGGCTGTTTAGCGGGAACTCGATCACCTTCACCAAGCTGGGGTGATTGAATCTGATAAAAACAGCACTTGGGGCGAACCCGTGGTAGCGGTCGAGGAGCCAATGGCTTCCTTTGGCTATGCTATATTTTAAATTGTCAATTAATTCCCAGACTTGGTGAAGCTGAATGTATTTTTAAAACTGACTTCGCCGACTCCTATTTGCAGGTCCCACTGGATGAAGAATCACAAAGCATTACGGGTATCAGCACTCCTTTTGGCTTATGCAAATATAAGCGCCTGCCCCTTGGGATCCCTTCCGCTC
Organism: Schistocerca serialis cubense; assembly: GCF_023864345.2. NCBI lineage: Eukaryota > Metazoa > Arthropoda > Insecta > Orthoptera > Acrididae > Schistocerca > Schistocerca serialis. Next base: position 500,277,781 of record NC_064639.1, read on the forward strand.
CGGTAATCTTTCAGAGATACCTGGAGCAATTAACCCTGTCCTTCCCTGTTCGCACTAACTACCACGATAATTTGTGACAGGCACTACACGTCAGGATTAACTGCGCAACCTTTGCACCGTATTTACACATTATGTGATGCACTGCTCAAGTGCCATTCACACAAATGCCAGTTTTTTCAGATGGAAGTGGAATTCCGTAACACTTACTTAATGAAGGGACGAAGGGATCAAGCCCAGTGACAAAATGTCATAGCTAATGGTTCTTCCGCTCTCCCCAATATGTACAGGAACTAAGTTCGTTTCCCATGCGACCCATATTACGCATCTAAGAAACCAGTCATGGAAGAAGGACGTTGAGTACAAGTGAACGGCTGCCTGCAAGCATGATTTCACACAGCTGAAGCGTCTGCTACGCACGGCACCCTGTCTTACGCCATTTTAACATCACGTGGACTGGTTTCGGCTGCGGATGCCTTCCAATATGTCATTTGTGCTCTTAGGAATAATGACGATACTGAGCAAAGGACTACTCGCAGACAGAAAAAGACGTTGTCGATTACACCTGCTACTAATAAATTCCCTGTTCACTTATTCAGGGCTAAGTTTACACTCATTAAAGACCACAAACCATTGGTCGTGCTCTTCAGGCCACGCTATCTGCTTCCAGAGTGGACAGCACAGAGCCTCCAGCATTAGCCGCTTTTTCTCAGTTCCTGTAATTAAATACGAGTCCACATTACAGCATGCAAATGCACATACTCTGTCTCGCCCATCCACGAGGCCAGTTCCAGCCCTTAGTTCCAGCCCTTGACCAGCAGGAAATTTCACATTTACGTACAGGCGAGTAACGGCGACTTGCCTTGGATGGGTTTCCGAGCTGCTCGAATCGCTACAGACACACTCCATGACCCTAATTTATGGTGTTATATGCATATAATATGGGTGGTTCACACATTTTGAAAGAACGCTACCCAGAGATCCAGGCCGGAGTCAGATACTACAATGTTGTCGTCCTAACTACCCTCTGGCCTCAAATCTTGCAATACCCTCATCATGGACATTGAGGCATGTGACAGATAAAAGTCGTTAGAAGGCGACATGCGCACTGAATGGGGCAGAACAAAGACGTGGAAGTCATGGTGCGCAGTTGATCCACTTGTGCACAGCACCAGGCTGCTCTGCCCCAATTTTTTGCCCCTTGGCCCACCCCTCATTGCGTGTGGGACTGCATTTATTTGCACTTTGCCGACCCCTTTTTGCTCTCTATGTGGCTCATAGTCGTGGACGCTTATGTGGTCAGCATGGCATCCACCACCAATAATACCACTCTTCATACACTCGTCCAGATTCTGGTTATCCAAGGGCTTCCCCTGACCATCGTGCCAGACAATGGGTCCCAAGTGACAACGATTGCTTTCGAACAGTTACGCGCCTCAAACGGCATGAAACACCTATTTAGTCCACCGTTTCACCCTGTTCTCCAGAAGCGAAGCAGAACTTATGATGCAGACGTTTTATACAGCTAATGTTAAACATAGTGGGAATCACCATCACCACAGCTGCATTCGCGATGTTTCTGAGCACATACAGCACCACTCCTGTCCACGACCGTAGCCTCTCCCCCACTGGCGATAGCCACGTACTCTTTCTCCATCTGCTGGCCCCACAGCCCCAGGAATCTGGGTCTGGCATGCTACACACTATCTGCGAGGCTCAGCAGTGTGGGGCACGCCTATACAGGGCAAGAGACATGTGTATGCCGGCTACGTTCTTACCACCTGTGAGTGGTATCTCACAATAGTTTCCCAAAGGTTTGGAGCGTCGTCATACCAACCAACATCGTCCATGCGAACCAACTACACAAGTGTAAACGCCTCAATCGGACGTGTACTGCATGTCTTTGCTGTTGCCACACCCACACCAGTACAGGGTCTTTATAAATGAATATCGGGTTTTAACGCTTTATAATATTTATTACATTAAACTCACAGTTATAAATGATACATCAAATGAAAGAGCAACTCAAACAGTTGTGTTTGGCACCAGCGCGCATGCGCAGTACGCGATTGGTTGAACTTCACTCTACCCAAGCGCTGGATTGGCCGCAAGGGGCCCAATGACAGGGCTTGCTTTGTATGGCCTCCACGTTGACCCGACCTAATGCCATGCGATTTTTTCCTTTGGGGCTTCATCAAGGATCGTGTATACGTGCCTCCGCTACCAGCAGACCGCCCTGAATTGAGAAACTGGATTGATGCAGCTGTTGCTACAATCGCTGAAGATACACTTATCAACATTTGGGAGGAACTCGGCTATAGACTTAAAGTGTGCCGTGTGACAAATGGTGCTCACATTGAACATTTATAAGGTTCTTGGTAAAACTGTCTAAGTTGCTCTTTCATTTGACATATCATTTATAACTGTAAGTTTAATATAATAAATATTATAAAGCGTTAAAACCCCGATATTCATTTATAAACACCCATAACTTCCTCTTGAGGGCACCAGCAGCAGTTCCTGTAGACGCTGACATGGAGGTGGAAGTCTCACTTCACCCTCCACACCCTTGACCATCTTCACCCACTCGCCACGCGCCAGGACGTTGCGAGACATTCTAGTTTTGCCCTACCAGCCACCAGCTTTAAGAACCAGGACACAAAATGAGCCATCAATTCGCCTTCCAAAGCATCGTCCAGGATGCTTCTGGCCCTTTGCGTCTATTTCAGGGGAGAGAGATCTAGTACCTCATCCGGCAAGTTTCAAAACCCATCAGAGGGCGTACAGCTCGATGATAGCCACTATCTAGACGACACTGTACCATCTGCGAGCACTGGTGTAGCTGCTTCAGTACTGGCCGCGGGGACACATACATGTTGCTGACCTATCAATGCTCGTGGCGGCTTTTTAAAGCTAGCCATTCAGCGGCTCTTTCTTTAGCCGTGATTTCACTGTGCTCTAGTATTGATCTCGCTACAGCTTAGGTTTTCACCCTTGGCTTACTCGTTGGTCTTGCTTTTCCAACGTGCCTGCGTTCTTTCTCTTGTTGTTGTCGTCTTACAATTAACTCAGTGTCGCGCTGTTGGCCGCCCTTGGCTCCTCTGCCATTTTCTATGGATTCTCTGGTTTTTCCCAGTCTTTTCACATGCCGGTTGCTGTACAATTTTCAAAATTAGACTCGCACCCATTTTCTGTTCTGTAGTAGGCACGTTACTGATGCCACTCGACACTACAGGTAAGGCTTCAGTGACACGTAAACCGTCTTATCAAAAATATCTGGACACCTGTATGTAATGCAGAATTAACCACTAGATTTCACGAGAGACAGAGCAGCCAGAATAAAACCAGGCGGGGAGTATTTTGATGTCAGTAGAGAAGCAATAACAACGGAGTGGCTCGATCAGGAGAGCTCAGTGACTTTGAACGTGGGCTAGTCACTGGTTGTTACATAAGCAACAAATCCATCAAGGATACTTCAACCCCCCTAAAGCTGGCCAGGTCGACTGTTGGTGATGTGATTGTGAGATGGAAATACAAAGGAACAATCACAGCTAAACCAACACCAGGCAGTCCTTATGTACTCATGGACAGAGACTATAAAGCACTGCGGAAGGTGGCTGTAAAAAATCGCTTGGAATCAGCGGAAGGAATCACTCATGAGTTCCAAAATGATATTAGCAGTCCAGTCAGCATAAAGACTGTGCATAGAGACTTTAAAACAATGGGATACAATGGTCGAGCAGTTCGTCACAAGCTCCACATTTCTGTAGCTAATATTGGGCAACGCTTGAAGTGATGTAAAGGGCGCCGCCACTGGACAATGGTTGACTGGAAACGAGTGATTTGGAGTGACGAATCACCTTACACCCTGTGCAATCCGACAGAAGGATTTGGGTTTGCAAATGCCTGAACAATGTTACCTGCCTTAATGTTAACTGACAGTTGTGAAGTACGTGGATGTGTGTTATGGTATAAAGGAATTTTTCGTGGTTAGGGTATGGTCCTTTATTGTGAGTGGAAAACGCTGTCTATGGAAAGCTATGAACACATTTTACAGCACTGTGTACTGCTTACGGTGGAGGAACAGTTCGGTGAAGATTACTGTTTGTATAAGGGTGACAATGCACCCTGTCATAAAGAAGCATCTGTGAAATAATGGTTTGTGGACAGTAACATTCCCGACATGGATTTCCATCTTCCACCCGCCCCCCCCCCGCTCCCCCCCCCCCTCCCCCCGCCACCCGTTCTCTCCAAGAGGCGCACCCTGAGCCCAATGAAACATCTTTGGGATGAGTTAGAACGCTCCAGATCCCAGGGTCCAACATGACTACCTTTTCCAGTTTCACCTCTTGGGTAGCAGTGGTCTCCCATTGCGCCACAGACATTCAGATACCTCTCTCAACCCGTCTCAAGCAGAGTTTATGTTGTTATAAAGACGAGAGATGGACACAGCCAACATTAACGTCGGAAGTTCCATGCGGCTTTTCGCGGATGATGCTGTAGTATACAGAGAAGTTGCGGCATTAGAAAACTGCAGCGAAATGCAGGAAGATCTGCAGCTCATAGGAACTTGGTGCAGGGAGTGGCAACTGACCCTTAACATAGACAAATATAATGTATTGCGAATACATAGAAAGAAGGATCCTTTATTGTATGATTATATGATAGCGGAACAAACACTGGTAGCAGTTACTTCTGTAAAATATCTGGGAGTGTGCGTGCGGAACGATTTGAAGTGGAATGATCATATAAAAGTAATTGTTGGTAAGGCGGGTGCCAGGCTGAGATTCATTGGGAGAGTCCTTAGAAAATGTAGTCCATTAACAAAGGAGGTGGCTTACAAAACACTTGTTCGACCTATACTTGAGTATTGCTCATCAGTGTGGGATCCGTACCAGGTCGGGTTGACAGAGGAGATAGAGAAGATCCAAAGAAGAGCGGCGCTTTTCGTCACAGGGTTATTTGGTAAGCGTGACAGCGTTACGGAGATGTTTAGCAAACTCAAGTGGCAGACTCTGCAAGAGAGGCGCTCTGCGTTGCGGAGTAGGTTGCTGTCCAGGTTTCGTGAGGGTGCGTTTTTGGATGAGGTATCGAATATATTGCTTCCCCCAACTTATACTGCCCGAGGAGATCACGAATGTAAAATTAGAGAGATTCGAGCGCGCACGGAGGCTTTCCGGCAGTCGTTCTTCCCGCGAACCATACGCGACTGGAACAGGAAAGGGAGGTAATGACAGTGGCACCGTTGAGTGGCTTGTGGAGTATAAATATGGATGTAGATGTAACGTCCACTAATAGGTGCCTGAATACGTTTAATCGGATAGTGTAGTCTGTTTATGAGGTCTGTGTAAATACTAGACTTCTCCGACAAATTCCGCTAGCAACGTGTAAAAAATCCTTATGACAAAGAAGTTCTATAAATAATCAATAGTTATACTGAGTGTAGAGATTTCAAAACGGAGTCTTATTTAGGACGCCGAGATCGGCTGCATATGACAGTGTGACGAATTGGAATGCAGTGGAGGTAACGAAAAGAACAGGTAGAGCTGGAGGAATCCATGAATGCCATCAGCTTGAGTGGAAAGCCCGTTCATTTGCGTAAGTGCGACTCCTGCACCTAAATCGCTGCGTTTACGATGTGCCCAGACTGCTGTATGCTCACAATCTTGCCCGTAAACAAGATACAGTGGGCTTCATTGGAGTGCAGAGGTAGCGTTCCGTACTTCTCGCTGGCGCGTAATTATCGGAGGACGGACGCTTTTTGTAAAATGGCAGTCGTCTGGTGCATACGCACAGTACCCTGATTTGAATATTCCGCCTGGTCTTTGCCGAAGAACCAGATATTTCCATGAAAATGTTCCTATCAGAATTCGATCACCTCTGAGAAGATGTCAACAACACCACTGAAGAGGCCATATAACTTCAGAATGTTATTACTACTCATAGGTTTCCAGAGAGTTCTTGTTTATGTAATTGGTAAAGAAGAAGTTCATTCTTAAATCATTGCTACGAGAAACTCGTTAGAGGTTTTGTTGTAACCCGCTTTCATATGGAATTTCTAGGCGTCTTCTACAGTGACTTGAGGGAAAATAAGAAGTTCTTTATGGAAAAATGAAGGACACTGCATGAACTTCAAGTTAATCCTAAGATTTGAAATCACTATAGTCGTGAATACAAGTTGTAATTCGGTTCTGATCCAAGGCTGATGAAAATCGCTTATGATCGTTGCTGTGTGAGCACCCAGTTTTCCTCTTGGTTAACAAATTGTCATGTTAGGCCTTAGATTCAATTGTAGATCCTTGTTTAGCTCGAGCATCACTCACAACAGACAAAAATCTGTTAAGCATATCTAGACATTCTGTGTCTAGTTTAATTACAGCATACAGTGATCACGGAAAAGATTGCCTGCTAAACTCAATAATAGCAGCAAAAGTAAACTTACCGAGAGAAACAGCCTTTAAAGACATAAGGGAAAGTCAACAAATGTTTCAAATATATTTTTATTCGGATGTTCCATCAGGTGTCGTGAATAGTCATAAAACGTTTATTTCTCTTTACCTGGAGAAGTATTCTCAAACGTCCAGCTGGCTGGGCAGAGGGGCTCAAAGTGGCTATTCATGATATATAAATTTTAAAAAGGACGAGAATCACTTTTTTTAGTACTAATTCAACATTTAGAAACGTGAACTATGAAGTATTACAAAAATATACCAGACGAAAAGCAGTTTCTGTGATCAACTTTTCTAAAATATGGACGAAAAAGACACTAAGAAATTTTTAGATTTGAATAGAAGACGAAGTACAGTAAAATCACGTTTCAATTGCGGAAGTCAGTGGAACTTGTGCATTTTCTGTGGGCTATTAATTGAAACTGAAACATTCGGATTATCGAAAAACGTCAAGTAATTCGTCATTCTGAAAATCTTTAGAGGAAACTGGTTGTCGCGAAGGGACCCTATGCTAGTCTTTCAGCTGGGAGACGGCACAAGACACTTTCAAATTAATGTTTAAAGATCTGTGCCTCCCGGTGATTAGTCTTTCCTTATAATTGTGATCGAAGATCAATGACGGATCCGTTTTCCAGTGCATTTGTCTAGTCAGGGCCCTCCACTTACCAAACCGCCCTTTCCAGGAGCTGAACTGCCTGGACGTTGAGTTCCCACTCCACAATAAAAGTATAGAAGTAAGAGAATTAAAATGTCTCATTAGTGTATGAAACACTACAAACTCAAAAACTGCCGGCCGAGGTAGCCGAGCGGTTCTAGGCGCTACAGTCTGGAACCGCGCGACCGCTACGATCGCAGGTTCAAATCCTGCCTCGGGCATGGATGTGTGTCATGTCCTTAGGTTAGTTAGGTTTAAGTAGTTCTAAGTTCCAGGGGACTGATGACCTTAGAAGGTAAGTCCCATAGTGCTCAGAGCCATTTGAACAGCCAAACTCAAAAACTTTTTTTGGTACTTCCGGAATGGACATCTAGAGAGTAAACTTCTGCATTAAGTGAAAACAGTAGTCTACCTGATATCATGAGCTTTATGTACACAAAAGTTCATATTTTGGTTAGCTTGAGGAAAGTAGTGGCAGTAGAAGACTTTTCGCTCCCTGTAAAATATCACTCCTGCTACTTTCCTCAAACTAACCAAAATACGAACTGTTGTGTACATAAAGCTCATGACTTCAGATAAACTTTTTGTTTCCATCTACTAAAGTAGTTTACTTTCTAGATGTCCATTCCAAAATCACTAAAATTTGGAAATGTTTTCGATTTTATAGTGTTTCATACATTAATTAGATTCTCTTACTTGTACGCTCCTTTTTCAGAGGGAATTCAGTGCCCAGTCACTTCAATTCCTCGAACACGTGCTGTTGGTAAATCGAGAGCCTTACCTAGAAAAATACACCGGAAAACGTATCTGCCATTGATCGTCGATCGTTGGTAACAACAAAAGTAAAGTAAATCAGGTGATGCTGGTAGATCGGGCTGAGAAGCTATTTGGGCAGCAAAATGGCTGACAACGGCCGAATTAAAGAGGATGTAACATGTAAACTGGCAATGGCAGGAAAAACATTTCCGGAAAAGAGAAACTTGTTAAGCTCGTATACAAATTTAAGGGTTATGAAGTTTTTTCTGAAGATGTAATACGTGTTGGTCGAGTGTACCGGTAACAAATTTAATAACAAGCCCTTGAATTTCTTCATTGTGGGGATCCTAAATACTCGCTTTGCAGTGTTAGCCCTTGATATTTAATCGACGTAAATGTGTCAACGCACTACTGATACTATTTTCGAACATTACAAGGTTGTTTTTCCTACCCACTTGCAACGATTTCCATTTTTCCAGCTTTAGAGCAAGTCCACATCGATCACGCCAAATAGAAATTCTATCAAAATCATCCTTTATCCTCCTGCAGTGACTAAACAATGAGAATTGCCTGTACACTACAGCGTCATTCACAAACAGTCGCAGATTTCTGCATACCCTATACATCAGATCGCTTGTGTACACTGCCTGACAAAAAAAAAGTGAAATATTCAGAAGGAGAGGATAAAACGAAATGAAACTACAAGGATTGCGAGGGTATGTGATGTTATTTTAGTGCTCGCAAGGAACTTGGCAGCATGAGCGCACTTATTAGTAAGACGTTGCATTCCATCTGGTGTGGATGTATGCACTGATTGGGTTAGGAAGGGTGTCATAAATCAGTTGCCTCCTCTCCTGAGGCAAGACGTACCACAACTTCCGTAACTGGTCCTTGATATATATTAGCACTGGATAGAAGTTGACGTCCGAATTGGTCTACACATATTCTATCGCGGCTGGAAACGGCCTTGCCGCATTGGATACACCGGTTCCCGTCAGATCACCAAAGTTAAGCGCTATCGAGCATGGCCGGCACTTGGATGGGTGACCATCCGGGCCACCATGCACTGTTGCCATTTTTCGGGGTGAACTCAACCTCGTGATGCCAATTGAGGAGCTACTTGACCGAATAGTAGTGGCTCCGGTCAAAGAAAACCATCATAACGACCGGGAGAGCGGTGTGCTGACCACGTACCCATCCTATCCGCATCCTCAGCTGAGGATGACACGGCGGTTGGATGATCCCGATGGGCCACTTGTGGCCTTGAGACGGAGTGCTATTCTATCGCGGACAGATCTGATGATCTTGCTGGCCACGGGAGTATCTCAATATCACGCAGACTGTTCAGAGAGACGTGCCATGTGTTGATGAGCACTGTCCTGGCGCCATGATACAGTCCTATGACAGGTACATCTTCATCTACATTTATACTCGGCGAAACACCCAACGGTGTGTGGCGGAGGGCACTTTACGTGTCACTGCCATTACCTCCCTTTCCTGTTCCAGTCGCGTATGGTTCGCGGGAAGAACGACTGCCGGAAAGCCTCCGTGCGCGCTCGAATCTCTCTAATTTTACATTCGTGATCTCCCCGGGAGGTATAAGTAGGGGGAAGCAATATATTCGATACCTCATCCAGAAACGCACCATCTCGAAATCGAACAGCAAGCTACACCGCGATACAGAGCGCCTCTCTTACAGAGTCTGCCACTTGAGTTTGCTAAACATCTCCGTAACGCTATCAAGCTTACCAAATAACCCTGTGACGAAACGCGCCGCACTTCTTTGGATCTTCTCTATCTCTTCTGTCAACCCGACCTGGTACGGATCCCACACTGATGAGCAATACTCAGTTATAGGTCGAACAAGTGTTTTGTAAGCCACCTCCTTTGTTGATGGACTACATTTTCTAAGGACTCTCCCAATGAATCTCAACCTGGCACCCGCCTTACCAACAATTACTTTTATATGATCATTCCACTTCAAATCGTTCCGTACGCATACTCCCAGATATTTTACAGAAGTAACTGCTACCAGTGTTTGTTCCGCTATCATATAATCATACAATAAAGGATCCTTCATTCTATGTATTCGCAATACATTACATTTGTCTACGTTAAGGGTCAGTTGCCACTCCCTGCACCAAGTGCCTATCCGCTGCAGATCTTCCTGCATTTCGCTGCAATTTTCTAATGCCGCAACTTCTCTGTATACTACAGCATCATCCGCGAAAAGCAGGATGCCTGTGACGTGCCCGTCAGAGTTTCGTGAAGCGCTACTAGCCGTGATCTGAAGTCATACCCAATGGTGCCGCACGCCATGAGAGCAAGATAACACCGCTGTGTCTCTCCAAACCATCGGAAGAGTCCGACATCTACCCAGATCACCGCCATACTAGCCAACGACGGACATCCGGTGTAGTACAGAACCACGATTCATCGTTGAACACCGTGCGACACCATATATCTCCAGTCCATGCTTTCCTGTCACGGCACCGCTCCATACGAAGCCGTATCTCTTGTGGTGTTAACTACAGCCTATGCATTGGACGGTAATTCCGTAGTCCGGCTGCTCCTTGTCTCCGATCAACGGTGCAGAATGCTGCAGAATGTTGCAGGGAGTCCACTACTTGTCAGGGGACGGCAGGCGCAGATGTGAAGGTATTGCGATGTGTTTGGTATACAGTGCGGTGATCCTACCTTGCGGGAGTCAGCCGTGGTCGACAGGAACCTTGATGACAAGTAGTCCTGCCTTGATGTACCCGTGCAGTCCAGCATAAGGCCACTGTCACATTCAAATGCCCCAACCATCTGCATACTGGACGATGCGATTGGCTGGCGAAACGTAAACCCACAATGAGAGTCCTTTCAAACTTGTCCAGTGCTGATAACGCTGTCTCAAACGAGTATGCAGCATGTCCGTGCCCTTCACTGTAATGTTAGACGCTCTTCACGCCCTTTATACAAGGTGATTCAAAAGTCACTGGACAGTTGGTTAAAAGAACAGCAAGACGCAATGCAGCATTAAATGTTAACCCGTTAAGTTGTCATTAGCACATGGTGACAATTACTCCTTGTCAAGTTGCTACACAATGCAATGACGAACGAAACAAACACAATAATCAAACTAGTAAACTGTTGAAAGTGTGATATGCGAAACGTTTTTATAGCTGAAGTATTCCGAATTGTCCTGATGTTAACGGAACAAGAAAGGATTTTCGCGTTAAGAACTTCCAATAAAAATGGTGCTACTGCAGTTGTTAATGAACGTGGCAGACACTTTAAATGAAAACCACCGTCTAGACAAACAATGTGCGACATACGAGACAGCTTTGAAGAACAAGGATTTGTTTATGGGTGCACCAGCATCTGGCTGCCCAACAACAGTCACAACTGAGGAAAATGAATTGCGGGTATGCTTAGCTGTGAGCTAAAGTCCGCGAAAATCGAGCAAACGATTAGCAACTGAGCTGGATTAATCACGAAGGCCAGTGCAAAGAATGTTGCAGAAAGAGAATTTTAAAGTTTACTTTTCATGTTTACGACATGGGTTACTTGAATTCAGTTTTGTGAACTGATGTTTGACCAACAGAAACACGATCCTCACCTACCCAAAAAAATTTAGTGCTCTGACGAGGCCAATTTTAAGTTAAGCGGACAACTTAGCGGACTGCACTTACTGGTATACTGACAATCAAAATCTTGTGTTAGAACAACCACTGAATCAACCTGGCGTGAGTGTTTGGCGTACTTGGACCATATTTTTTCTTATGGAACAGTGACAGTAGATAACTATTTGTATATGCGTTAGAATTACGTGGTACTAGGACTTATGACGTGTGTTGAAAACTTTCCAGAAATTTACTTTCAACACGATGGTGCTCCGCCACATTATGCCACCGCCGTCCGCGATTATTTAAACGAAACTTTCCAAAGAACGTGCAGATACTGACATGTGTCCACGTTCACCAGATACCACGCCCATGGGTTCTTCCTATGGGGTGTCGTCAAGGACTCTGTTTATTCTCAAAAGCCTGAGACCATTGCTAAACTAAAAGACTACATACACGACGCATTTCGTGATTTGGACAGTGATAGCACACTATGCCATTAGAGCATGTAACAGTGTTCTAAAAAGACTTCAAAGATGCTTGAACATAAAAAACAGTTAAGTATTGCTTGTATTTGTAATGAAGCATAAATTCAATTTTTTGTTTAAATCAGTGCCCAGTGTCCAGCCCCTTTTGCGCCACCCTGTGTACCCTACCAGGCCTGGCAACAACACAAAGCCGAACAACACTAATGCACTGTTGTGGCTGTTTTACCTGTCACAGAGTGTTACAGTTCTAATCATTTACATAGCCGCAGATGATGTGCACGTGTGCGAAGTTACATTGACATTCGCTAATGTCTTCTGGATGCTTCACTTTTTTTGCCATGTTAAGTATACAGGGTGTTACAAAAAGGTACGGCCAAACTTTCAGGAGACATTCCTCTCACACAAAGAAAGAAAATATGTTACGTGGAGATGTGTCCGGAGACGCTTACTTTCCATTTTAGAGCTCATTTTATTACTTCTCTTCAAATCACATTAATCATGGAATGGAAACACACAGCAACAGAACGTACCAGCGTGACTTCAAACACTTTGTTACAGGAAATGTTCAAAATGTCCTCCATTAGCGAGGATACGTGCATCCACACTCCGTCCCATGGAATCCCTGATGCGCTGATGCAGCCCTGGAGAATGGCGTATTGTATCACAGCCGTCCACAATACGAGCACGAAGAGTCTCTACATTTGGTACCGGGGTTGGGTAGACAAGAGCTTTCAAATGCCCCCATAAATGAAAGTCAAGAGGGTTGAGGTCAGGAGAGCTTGGAGGCCATGGAATTAGTCCGCCTCTACCAATCCATCGGTCACCGAATCTGTTGTTGAGAAGCTTACGAACACTTCGACTGAAATGTGCAGGAGCTCCATAGTGCATGAACCACATGTTGTGTCGTACTTGTAAAGGCACATGTTCTAGCAGCACAGGTAGAGTATCCCGTATGAAACCATGATAACGTGCTCCATTGAGCTTAGGTGGAAGAACATGGCTCCCAATCAAGACATCACCAACAATGCCAGCACAAACGTTCACAGAAAATCTGTGTTGATGACGTGACTGCACAATTGCGTGCGGATTCTCGTCAGCCCACACATGTTGATTGTGAAAATTTTATAGTTTCATCACGTTGGAATGAAGCCTCATCCGTAAAGAGAACATTTGCAGTGAAATGAGGATTGACACATTGTTGGATGAACCATTCGCAGAAGTGTACCCGTGGAGGTCAATCAGCTGCTGATAGAGCCTGCACACGTTGTACATGGTACGGAAACAACTGGTTCTCCCGTAGCACTCTCCATACAGTGACGTGGTCAACTTTACCTTGTACAGCAGCAACTTCTCTGACGCTGACATTAGGGTTGTCGTCAACTGCACGAAGAATTGCCTCGTCCATTGCAGGTGTCCTCGTCGTTCTAGGTCTTCCCCAGTCGCGAGTCACAGGCTGGAATGTTCCGTGTTCCCTAAGACGCCGATCAATTGCTTCGAACGTCTTCCTGTCGGGATACCTTCGTTCTGGAAATCTGTCTCGATACAAACGTACCGCGCCACGGCTATTGCCCCGTGCTAATCCACACATCAAGTGGGCATCTGCCAACTCCGCATTTGTAAACATTGCACTGACTGCAAAACCACTTTCGTGATGAACACTAACCTGTCGATGCTACGTACTGATGTGCTTGATGCTAGTACTGTAGAGCAATGAGTCGCATGTCAACACAAGCACCGAAGTTAACATTACCTTCCTTCAATTGGGCCAACTGGCGGTGAATCGAGGAAGTACAGTACATACTGACGAAACTAAAATGAGCTCTAACATGGAAATTAAGCGTTTCCGGACACATGTCCACATAACATATTTTCTTTATTTGTCTGTGAGGAATGTTTCCTGAAAGTTTGGCCGTACCTTTTTGTAACACCCTGTAGAGAGAACAACAGCGGTGCTATCACACTTCCCTGGGACAAAACTGACGATACTTTTTTTTCGACTAACACACATCGTCCAGCCAACGGACTGGGTTGTATTACTTAAGACGTCTTCGAACCACTCACATATTTGTGATGAATTGGAACCTATACGGAGATTTATCAACTGTCGGCCTTGTCGTGCACCATTCGCGAATACAGGAAGAAAGGAGGCAGATGATATTCGTACCAGAAGTACCCTCTGCCACACACCATACAGTGGTTTGTGAAGTATGGGTGTAGAAGCAGATAAAACACATTTCAAGTAACACACAGCCTGAGAGTAACCTAAATTTCTTTTAAACTTATGTAAACATTATCTGTAGAAGGAAAAGTGTGACGAGCATGTGAGGATTGTGATACGGGAGACGAAAGGTCAGCTTCGGTTTATTGGGACAATTTTAGGAAAGTGCAGTTCATCTGTAAAGGAGACCGCATGTAGGACGCTGGTGCGACCTGTTCTTGAGTATTGGACGAGTGACTGGAATCCGCACCAAGTCAGATTAAAAGAAGAAACGAAGCAACACAGTGGCGGGCTGCTAGGTTCGTTATCGGTAGGCTCGAACAAGAAGCGAGTATTACGGGGATGTGACTTTATTTTTGAGGAACATTATTGAGAAAGTTCAGAGAACCGGCATCTAAAGCTGTTTGCAGAACGATTCCACTGCCACCGTCATACATCTCGCGTTAGGAACACGAAGATAAGATACTAGAGATTAGGGATCGTACGGAAAGATAGAGACAGTCGTTTTTTCCTCCCTCTATTTGACGAACCGGTTTCAGGCTCTGTCTCAGGCTGATACTGATCTTCGGCCTGACATGGCTGCTTGTCCTGTTCCAGAGGTTGCCCCTCAGTCTGCAAGATCCGGGCGGTCGCAGAGGGTGGGCTTACTGGTAGTTGGGAGCTCCAACGTCAGGCGCGTAATGGGGCCCCTTAGGGAAATGGCAGCAAGAGAGGGGAAGAATACCAATGTGCACTCCGTGTGCATACCGGGGGGAGTCATTCCAGATGTGGAAAGGGTCCTTCCGGATGCCATGAAGGGTACAGGGTGCACCCATCTGCAGGTGGTCGCTCATGTCGGCACCAATGATGTGTGTCGCTATGGATCGGAGGAAATCCTCTCTGGCTTCCGGCGGCTATCTGATTTGGTGAAGACTGCCAGTCTCGCTAGCGGGATGAAAGCAGAGCTCACCATCTGCAGCATCGTCGACAGGACTGACTGCGGACCTTTGGTACAGAGCCGAGTGGAGGGTCTGAATCAGAGGCTGAGACGGTTCTGCGACCGTGTGGGCTGCAGATTCCTCGACTTGCGCCATAGGGTGGTGGGGTTTCGGGTTCCGCTGGATAGGTCAGGAGTCCACTACACGCAACAAGCGGCTACACGGGTAGCAGGGGTTGTGTGGCGTGGGCTGGGCGGTTTTTTAGGTTAGATGGCCTTGGGCAAGTACAGAAAGGGGAACAGCCTCAACGGGTGCGGGGCAAAGTCAGGACATGTGGGGACCAAGCAGCAATCGGTATTGTAATTGTAAACTGTCGAAGCTGCGTTGGTAAAGTACCGGAACTTCAAGCACTGATAGAAAGCACCGAAGCTGAAATCGTTATAGGTACAGAAAGCTGGCTTAAGCCAGAGATAAATTCTGCCGAAATTTTTACAAAGGTACAGATGGTGTTTAGAAAGGATAGATTGCATGCAACCGGTGGTGGAGTGCTCGTCGCTGTTAGTAGTAGTTTATCCTGTAGTGAAGTAGAAGTGGATAGCTCCTGTGAATTATTATGGGTGGAGGTTACACTAAACAACCGAACTAGGTTAATAATTGGCTCCTTTTACCGACCTCCCGACTCAACAGCATTAGTGGCAGAACAACTGAGAGAAAATTTGGAATACATTTCACATAAATTTTCTCAGCATGTTATAGTCTTAGGTGGAGATTTCAATTTACCAGATATAGACTGGGACACTCAGATGTTTAGGACGGGTGGTAGGGACAGAGCATCGAGTGACATTATACTGAGTGCACTATCCGAAAATTACCTCGAGCAATTAAACAGAGAACCGACTCGTGGAGATAACATCTTGGACCTACTGATAACAAACAGACCCGAACTTTTCGACTCTGTATGTACAGAACAGGGAATCAGTGATCATAAGGCCGTTGCAGCATCCCTGAATGTGGAAGTTAATAGGAATATAAAAAAAAGGAGGAAGGTTTATCTGTTTAGCAAGAGTAATAGAAGGCAGATTTCAGACTACCTAACAGATCAAAACGAAAATTTCTGTTCCGACACTGACAATGTTGAGTGTTTATGGCAAAAGTTCAAGGCAATCGTAAAATGCGTTTTAGACAGGTACGTGCCGAGTAAAACTGTGAGGGACGGGAAAAACCCACCGTGGTACAACAACAAAGTTAGGAAACTACTGCGAAAGCAAAGAGAGCTCCACTCCAAGTTTAAACGCAGCCAAAACCTCTCAGACAAACAGAAGGTAAACGATGTCAAAGTTAGCGTAAGGAGGGCTATGCGTGAAGCGTTCATTGAATTCGAAAGTAAAATTCTATGTACCGACTTGACAGAAAATCCTAGGAAGTTCTGGTCTTACGTTAAATCAGTAAGTGGCTCGAAACAGCATATCCAGACACTACGGGATGATGATGGCATTGAAACAGAGGATGACACGCGTAAAGCTGAAATACTAAACACCTTTTTCCAAAGCTGTTTCACAGAGGAAGACCGCACTGCAGTTCCTTCTCTAAATCCTCGCACAAATGAAAAAAATGGCTGACATCGAAATAAGTGTCCAAGGAATAGAAAAGCAACTGGAATCACTCAATAGAGGAAAGTCCACTGGACCTGACGGGATACCAATTCGATTCTACACAGAGTACGCGAAAGAACTTGCCCCCCTTCTAACAGCCGTGTACCGCAAGTCTCTAGAGGAACGGAGGGTTCCAAATGATTGGAAAAGAGCACAGATAGTCCCAGTCTTCAAGAAGGGTCGTCGAGCAGATGCGCAAAACTATAGACCTATATCTCTTACGTCGATCTCTTGTAGAATTTTAGAACATGTTTTTTGCTCGCGTATCATGTCATTTCTGGAAACCCAGAATCTACTATGTAGGAATCAACATGGATTCCGGAAACAGCGATCGTGTGAGACCCAACTCGCCTTATTTGTTCATGAGACCCAGAAAATATTAGATACAGGCTCCCAGGTAGATGCTATTTTTCTTGACTTCCGGAAGGCGTTCGATACAGTTCCGCACTGTCGCCTGATAAACAAAGTAAGAGCCTACGGAATATCAGACCAGCTGTGTGGCTGGATTGAAGAGTTTTTAGCAAACAGAACACAGCATGTTGTTATCAATGGAGAGACGTCTACAGACGTTAAAGTAACCTCTGGCGTGCCACAGGGGAGTGTTATGGGACCTTTGCTTTTCACAATATATATAAATGACTTAGTAGATAGTGTCGGAAGTTCCATGCGGCTTTTCGCGGATGATGCTGTAGTATACAGAGAAGTTGCTGCATTAGAAAATTGTAGCGAAATACAGGAAGATCTGCAGCGGATAGGCACTTGGTGCAGGGAGTGGCAACTGACCCTTAACATAGACAAATGTAATGTATTGCGAATACATAGAAAGAAGGATCCTTTATTGTATGATTATATGATAGCGGAACAAACACTGGTAGCAGTTACTTCTGTAAAATATCTGGGAGTATGCGTACGGAACGATTTGAAGTGGAATGATCATATAAAATTAATTGTTGGTAATGCGGGTACCAGGTTGAGATTCATTGGGAGAGTGCTTAGAAAATGTAGTCCATCAACAAAGGAGGTGGCTTACAAAACACTCGTTCGACCTATACTTGAGTATTGCTCATCAGTGTGGGATCCGTACCAGGTCGGGTTGACGGAGGAGATAGAAAAGATCCAAAGAAGAGCGGCGCGTTTCGTCACCGGGTTATTTGGTAACCGTGATAGCGTTACGGAGATGTTTAATAAACTCAAGTGGCAGACTCTGCAAGAGAGGCGCTCTGCATCGCGGTGTAGCTTGCTCGCCAGGTTTCGAGAGGGTGCGTTTCTGGATGAGGTATCGAATATATTGCTTCCCCCTACTTATACCTCCCGAGGAGATCACGAATGTAAAATTAGAGAGATTAGAGCGCGCACGGAGGCTTTCAGACAGTCGTTCTTCCCGCGAACCATACGCGACTGGAACAGGAAAGGGAGGTAATGACAGTGGCACGTAAAGTGCCCTCCGCCACACACCGTTGGGTGGCTTGCGGAGTATCAATGTAGATGTAGATGTAGATGAATGGACCAGGAAAGCAAACGACTAGTAGTAGTAGAGGGCGCTCTCCGCCACGCACCGCACTTTGGCTTCCTGTGGATATCGGTAGGTGTAAATGAAGGAGCTTCAAACCTCAGTCCTGGGATGTCCCTGTTGCTGTATTTGGTAGTTCCGTTCATCTGTGTACAAGAAAGGAAATTCTTATTCTAGGGGAATGATTTTACATACGAACATGGATTTTTGCAGCGACGTTCGCTGATGAAACGAACTCAGGTTATCAGCTGAAGGGTTTTGTCAGTATTTTATCAAGTAAACGTATTAAGTAAACGGAACATTTTTTGCCTTTTTTACAAAACTTATTATTTTCATATGACCTAGGTTTCGGATCGTAATCCAATCTTCCAGTATACAACTAATTAGAAAGATGACAACCAAGTTCTCGATTTGAACTGTAAAAGTTGTCTCTGTTGCCCATTTTAACTGAGCTACATTTGTATTGTGCAACCTTGTGACATTCATTAGCACAGCCTTTACTCATATTTGTTTGATTACGTACTTATAAACGAAGGTGACAAGGTTTCCCTCCGATTCAAAGGCTGCAATAATATCTAAAAGAGGTGAATAATTGAACTGAGTCTGCTCATTCAATAGTAAATGTGACGATACATCTGTTCTTGTTTTTTTTTTTTTTTTTTTTTTTTTTAGTTCAAGACAGAGAAACCGTTTGACATTGAGATGTTGCTTATGCTTTAGAAATTTCACTTGTGGAAGGTAAGCTGCAATATTTCTTCTTTTGGCCTGTCTGTAGACAGATCCATAGAATAAAGGCTGTCCTAGTTTATATTATAAGGTTGCACAATAAAAATGTAACTATGCCAAAATAGTCAATAGAGATAAATAACATTTATAGTTTAAATCGAGACTAATAGGTTAAGAATCTGCCACGTGTTTATCTTTGCTTGGTTGTCACATTTCGAATCTGTTGCGTACTTGAAAGAGGAATTGCAGCCCGAAACCTAGGCCATACAAAGATGAAAATGTTTTGAGAAAAAGGCAAAACAGTTCTTCGTTCAGTTAATACAACTTACGGTGTTTCACAAAGAACCCACAGGTCAATCAACTGAAATGATTTCGTCAATATTTTTTTGGAATTAGAGTCTTGTACTGAGTTGGACAAGGTTCCCTTTTGAAGCATAGTATCTGGAGAGTTTACAGGTCGACGAGCCCGTGTGGGTCTGCTCGTAGCGAGGGCAGCCGTGCTCGCACTTCCACAGTCGTAATTACGGAGTGTTGTGGGATTCCTGCCGGCCGGCGTGCTCCGGTTCCCACGACGCCGCGGGCGGCGAAGGCCGCGCGGCGGGCGTCGCGTGTCGGCCCGGCGGAAGCCGGCGTCGGGTTGCAGCGCGCCGACCGCAGCGTGGCCGGCTACCGTCTGCGCATGCGCCGCCTCCATTCACCACTTCGCCAGCGCGCGCTCGTCTTCCTCCGCTCCTCGGCTTGCCTGATTGCCGGCTCGCTCGGCATCGTCGTTACTACGTCATAACTAGACCGCTGATTATGTGGTCGTGAAAAGGGCATTTTCGCCACTTCAAACAGGCTCTTTCAGTACCTCATTCAGGCTATACAAAACCTAAAATAGTCCCTAAAAATTATTGTGCAGAAAAACTAAAAATAATCTAAAATGTGCAGGTGTGACGTGTGGGCATGTTATTTCCATGGAAAACTTTGGCCCTTGTCAGTCAGTATTAATTCATATGCCGAAAAAGGATATCCTACATCAACAGATGTGATAGGGGCGTACCTCACTTTCGGCTCATGTTGAACAGGAATCCTGTAATCAGAGCAGCTGCACTTTCCGCTAAGCATGTATTCTACAGCACACAAGGCCTTCAGTCCGATGTTCTTCTGAAAAATCTTCTGCATTTTGGCCTTACTTTTACTCCCACTTTACGTGGCGCTTCATTAACTTTCTTGTTAACTTCTCTCGGTAAAGAAATGTTCTCGTAAGCTGCCTAATTCGGAAATGATTCTTGGTATAAATGTGTAGTGAGCTCTAGTATAAGCCAAGTCCCGTTAGACTGAGGGATTCTTGAGGAACTTGTTTTGATGAAGTTACAGAGGTGGCATCATTCGGTAGATTTTCAGATAGCTTCTGGACGGCTGAGAGATTCTTCATGTAGTATTCCGCTGCTGCTTACTGTGGTATCGATAGCTACGATACCACGGCGTAAATACACGTTCTAAAGTTGGCGCTACGACAGACACCGACCACAGCGCACTCTAGCCGGAGCGGGAGAGCTCTACGAGCTCCGCTCCAGATTCTGTCCATTTGATCAAGAGCAGACTGTCTGGGAACATCGCTTCAACCTCAGCTTGCTATTGAGACTTCGTACTACTTACGATGGGAATACGGTTTTGCACCTACGGGCTCCTCAGTTGTAAAGTTACGTATGTCATTGACTAATAATTAAATGTACTTTCACGTAAAAAGCTGTACCGAGAGTCTTACCTCACCTGCTCCTGCTCACTACCTACATTCGGCCTACCCATTCCGTTTACAGGAGCAGACCCACGCGCCACCTTCCAGGCGGGATACAAAATTTACCACGTGTCCCAGCGGGACACAAAAACTTCCTTTATCTTGAAGATTACTTTATTTACGTCAGGAACACCAGCCTTACTTGCCCTGCTTTACAGTTGATGCCATGTGTTGCACAAGTTACAAGCAGCATCAAAGGGCAGAATACTTGAAGTTGCTGAAACGCTGCAACCATACGTACATCTGTGAAGGGCAGAAGCACCCTGTTTTCACGCTTCTGGATATTATAGCAGTTTCAACCCATTGCTGACAAAGTGTACAACTGTTTGCTGGTTAGTCTTCGAGAGCTGTTTTGAACAAACCAAATAAGCCTTGGATGGCGCATCTGGGTCCAACTTGCCAACAATCTAATTTGCAGTGTGGTGGTGGTGGTGGTGGTTAGTGTTTAACGTCCCGTCGACAACGAGGTCATTAGAGACGGAGCGCAAGCTCGGGTTAGGGAAGGATTGGGAAGGAAATCGGCCGTGCCCTTTCAAAGGAACCATCTCGGCATTCGCCTGAAACGATTTAGGGAAATCACGGAAAACCTAAATCAGGATTGCCGGAGACGGGATTGAACCGTCGTCCTCCCGAATGCGAGTCCAGTGTGCTAACCACTGCGCCACCTCGCTCGGTAATTTGCAGTGTACCGGCCAAGACTATCAGTACTTTCATCAACAGAAACCCACATGCAAGCCTCAACAGTATCTTCCCGGATTCTGTGTAATGCGTCAGTGTAGCTTGAATCAACATTATTTTTATGCGACATTGAACCCAGGAACAGACTGACGACAATACTTCCAGGAACAGACTGATAGCGGCACTTCTCAATAACATCTTCGAAAATAGAATTTTCTAGTTTTCGAGGAGGGCTAATAGCTGCCACACTAGCATTGAAGAATAGATTCTTTTTGGTAGATTCATCACATGTATCTGTTAAAAACGTTTGCTTCAATTCTGATTTTCATCCCAGTTCCTTTCCGTGCAGCTTATGGATAATGATGATCTCGATACAAATGATCACATTTGGACGTCGTTCTCAATGCTTGAGCATATTCTGGTAGTGTTTTAATAAAGAAAGTGACACGTAACTCTTGTACCAAAATACGACTTTTCAAACAAAGTACTGACATACGCTTACGTGAAAATACAGTTTGGGAGTGCTACGCTGCTTGTCTAGGTCTTCAGTAGTGTTCTGCTGGCAGCACACTGTGTGACCAATTTTTTCGGTTTTAGCGAAGCGGGTTCGTGTCACTTTATGCTGAAATCATTTTGTCCACAAATGTTTTTTTCTGTATTCCGACAACTTATTGTGCGGTGGCGCCCGATTCGAAAGTAAGCCGGCTCGAATCCTGACGTCGAAAATTGATGCTGCCAGTATATTGTCGGCAAGAGGAGGAGAGGTGGTGGCGTAAAGTTCCTAATCACCAGTATTCGCGCCAGTGCCCTGGATTAAATTCCAAACCTCTCCGCAGCGTCTCATGAAGTGAGGGCACGCGACACTGTTGATGATGATCCGTCTGTCAGATGGGGACGTGACGCTTGGCGGCCCCTTTGGTGCTGTTAGAAGAGGCCATAACAGGTCGGGGGAAGACAACAGGAAACCACCTCCACCAGGACGTTGCCTGGAACGGCGATGCATGATTCCTACACCTGCTCTGCTACAGTCATTCCCTGAGTAGGAGTCTACTATGACTTTTTAATTGTTTGCAAATTATAGAAAAGCGCTGATAGGACGGTAAGCACTACTTTGTGTGAAAAGTAGTGCATATTTTATGGATTCAGTTTCGCATGTCACATGAATATATGTGTGCAATACCATCTTGCATTTTTCACTTGAATAACGACAATGTGTGCCATCTTTACCTCAAAATTAGCGTTTCAGTCTTAGTTCGATATCACAATCAACATAGTATGCTTACATTGTCCTGACTTCAGTACATAATCTAAGTAAACAGTGAAATAAAAAATAATCCTCAAATCTTTACGTTCAGTCAAAGCAGCCGCGTTTATCGTAGTGACGTTGCCTCTTTCATGTTTGCACAGACTAAACGCCTTAATTCAACTGTAGTTGAAGTAATGTAAGAGCTGCTGTCGGCAACTCATTCGTAATGTAGATGTATTAGATTTGTAGGTGAAAATTGTATCAGACCTTGTAACGCCGGAAATGCATATCCTTCTATTTCCATCTATTGTACTATTATTATTTTCCTTGTTATGTTACCTCAAGATATGACATTTCTGTCTCTTTATATATTGTAATTGTTTTACTATTTGTATATATATATTTATGCATTTATGTCGATGTATAATTGGTTTGTTTCGTAAATATTATTTGTATTTTTACGCTGGGTCTTGCCTAGGGAAAACTGCTATCGAACGATTACATCGATGGGTCGTGTGAAGAATCAAAGTGTGTAGGATCTTTGGTAGTGTTAACTCTGCCGCGTGGAGCGCGGGCAGAACAGAGAGAGTCTGGCTGGAGTAGCGAGTGGAGCAGGTGTGTTGTGTGACGCTCCCGCGAGTTGCCGCGCTTTCGGGGTTGGCAGCATGTAATTGCGCTCGACTCGCGATGATAGTTTCTGACATGGTGTCGCGGACGGGAAGCATTAGCTGGCGCACATCAAGAGCCCGTTTCGCCTGGTGACCGTGTCGAGAAGAAGGCGCGCCAACATCCAGCTTCTGCAACAGCGACGGCCGACAATGAGTGACTGTCGCCACCTCCTCGATCGACGGCTTCAAACCTTCAATCAACCAACAAGGAAGACTAAAAGCACGTAAAGTTTCAGAACTGTATGGCAGACCTCAGCTTTTCAAATTGTTCCATTTGCCTCGCAAAAATTACAGCAACTTACCATGAACCTTTGTTGCTCATTGTCCCAATTGCACTGCCAAGCAGGGTCCCTTCCTTTTCCGAAATGAGCCCGAGGGTCGTTGAAATTCAAACGCCAGCATCATTCGATTTCACTACTTTAATTTCAAAGTTCAGCTGGCTACAACATTTAGATTGCACAAGCACAAATTAAGAGTGCGAGTTTTGTTACCGTATTTTAGTTACCTGTGACTGCAGCTCAGCTTGGTACATACTAAATTTTACTATTGTTAATTGTTCAGAATCATTTAATTCAAGTTCAAAGTTAATTCTCTTATTTCTAAATTGCGTGGATTCAAGTAGCTTTTGAAATGATTGTTGAGGTAGTCCAAGACTAACCTTATTTTACTGAATGTCGATGTGCTTCAGAAAGAAAGCTCACTATTAACTTCAGTCACTAAATTAACTTTCGATTTTCCAGTTTTATTAATTCTTTTGCTAAATTAAGTCAGAGTGTAGCGAAATTTATTACTTCTGACAAACTTTCAGTTTTCACACTACACGTGTCAACCTTCAGTTGCCACGCTTCTAGTGCTAATTATATGTGTAATTACCTTTCTTTTTCAGTTACTATAGTAATTGTCCTTAGGACTGGCGACCGTAATTTCCCCCAAATATCAAATATCTAATTACCGCTAGTTAATTGTTAACGTAACGGCCGCACATTTACTTTCTTCATTACCTTTACCCCTTTTCAAAATTAATTTCCACCAGTTTCATTTGCATTTTTCCTTTCATTTAGATGTAACCCTTTCCTCCCTCTTTACCGACAAATTAACTTCGGTGACGATTGCTTTTCCAAAATTCCCATTAGGTACACGCGGTTTCATTTTTCACTGTCATTAAGGTCGATAAGTGAGGGGGCAGATTACACGTGGCGACCTGGTGACAGGACAATCTTCAGATTTGAGGTTGTTCTGGACACGAATTTTGTTTGGTGCAAATGTCGTAACAAAGTATTGGTTACGAACAGATAGTTACGTCAGCGAGATTAAGTAGTGGGAGGAATCCTAATTAGATTTGAGATTTGTTATTTATATTGAAAATTATTAAAATGAGTGAAGGCAACAATTACCAAAATTTGGTAGACCTGGATACGGAACAATCGGTCGAACAGTGGGAAACGCGCACCGCGGTACCCATTGTTCAGGGGCAGGCGGCTGGCGTGAAAGACGCGACCGCCGAAACGCAACAAAGAGCAGAAATGGAATTCCAAACTTTAGAAAATGTTTCGGAACCAGAAGTGAAAATCAAATCTGAACCCCTTGAGGACGAACACGCGGGGACAATTAAAGAGGAAGCCGCTACGGAAGTAAAACCGGTAGTTTCCGGGAATTTAGCTGATTTATTGAATGTTTTGATTAACGAAATCAAGGCTCAGTCTAGCAAGATAGAAACTCAATCGGCAGAAATTAAAGCTCAGGCTGCCAAGCAAGAAGCTCAGTCTGAAAAAATTGACAGGAAGCTAGACAATCAGAACAAAGCTATTAATGTTGTTAACAACAATGTTGGAGTTGTTAACGCAAAAAGTTGATAAAATCAAAGAAGATATTGTTGTGATTAATACCGAAATCGGTAATCTTAAACAGGAAATGATAGGCGTTCAGGCGGAAATTGCGAGCATAAATACGCGTTTTAATTCCGAAATTAGCAGAATCGAAAAAAGTGTAGGAGAAGCAGTTGCTCCAATCATCGAGAATAAGTTGACGGAACAAATTCAATTAGTGAAAAAAGAGGATCAAAAGAAGGTGGAAACTTTAAAGGCTTTAGTGTCCGAGGTTGATGCTAAAGTGACGAAGCAGGCTAATACCTGCGAAGAGGAAAAGAGGGAAGTGGAAACGCTTGCGGCAACCACTTGCCAAGTAATTACGAGAGTGTCGGAATTAGAAAAGAAACTTGACGAAAAACAAAGCTATGTGCCAATCTGTGCACATAGTTCGGAATTGTTGACGAAAGAGGAGCGGTTTGACCCCTTGAAAAAAGGCGGTGTACATGCGACGGATTTCATTAAAAACTGTGAAAGAGTTTTACCCAGATCATGGAGTAATGAGAGAAAAATTAATGCGATTATTGATGTGTTGGCTGGTGATGCCAAGCGTTGGGGCTTAAACCTCAACATTACGAACCTGACTTTTGACGAATTTAAAAATTTGTTTCTGGCTGAATACTGGTCAGAGCAAAAACAGCAAAGTGTCTGGCGCGAATTTGTCGTATCGAGGCCTTTCGATACGAATTCGCGCGGTTCGATGAAGGAGTTTTGTGAAGGCTGGATCCGCAAGTTGGAATATTTGCGTGACCGCCGCTCGGAATCCGAAATAGTCTGGGAACTCTACAAGAAGCTTCCAGATGATACAAAACGATACGTAGGAAGCAATTACAGGACAATCAATGATTTCCTGGAAAGAGTGGAGGACGAGGACAATTGGCGCAATAATCGCGACAGTGGCAGAGGCCGTGGTAACAACAACGGGTACCACAGCAACCACAACAACGATAACCACGGGAATAATGCATACCGCAACCATGGCAGCAATAACAATAATGGTTCGGACCGTAATAACAATCGGTACAATGCAAATAATAACAGGAATGACGGAAACCAGTATCATACTAACGTGATACGGGCTTCACAGAATAGTAATAACGCCAGAGGGTGTGATCAGCCGCCTCAGCAGCATCCGGGGAGCGTATCTGCTGGGACGAGACAGGGAAACCATTAGCCGCGCCGGTGAGGGGCCGACCAGGCGTGGAGAAATTTTGGCGGCCCAATAACAGGAGAAAACCCAGGTGTCGTCGTTATGAAAATTCCGTGTGGAATAATCAACGGCGGGAGAGTGTGCCAGTGTTAGGAGAAAGGAGTGCGCCCACAAGTAGTAGATCAACTGTATACACGGCAGTAGAAAATACCTTCACTGTCAGTGAGAACAATTTAAGTAGTGTTCCGGAAATCGATTATAAAGGGGCAGCTGTAATACCCACAGCGGAACTGGAGATTGAGTTTAAGAATAATTCGCAATTGTTGAGAGAAGATCAGATGTCGGATAAAAAGCCCGTCATCGAGCGAGGGGATGCAGAGAGGGATGAGGTCTGGTTAAGGCAGTTCGGTCGCTTATACGACGAACTAAGAGATTATAGGGGCCTGTACGAGAGAAGTGTTTATGGAGAGCGCGGGCAGAATTTGCCGCGTCTCGTCCCACAGGAAGATAGCATTTGTGAAGTGATGGAAAGTTCTGGCCCTAACCGGCAGACTTTACCAGAAATAGTTGATGTTAATGGGGAGCACGAGCAAGATTCGTCGTGTTTCGTCCCGCAGGAGTTAGATGTTGAAGTAGTAACGGAAAGTTCTGGCCCTAACCGGCAGACTTTACCGAAAGTTATAGTGATAGAAGTAGCCGACCCATCCGACGCAAACCTCCAGTTTAAACGTTGCAAGAGTATTAAGGAGAAAGATTACGAAAATTTTAGTGATAGCCGGACACGATTGGTAGAAAAGCACATAGATTATAGCGTGTATGAGGTTAGAGCTGACATTATACAGTCAGACGATAGCAGTGTGGGTTGCGCAGATCCAGAGGAAGTAATTTCAGATGCTACTGGGCACATTCCTCCAGGTAGATTGGCAGATGAGATCAATCTGACCAAAGTGGAATCAACGAAGGTGACAATTAGTGAATTGATAGCAAAGCAACACTCACTAGTTGACGAGTTACAGGAAAATGTTTCGGTATTGGAGGCGAAGCTAGAGACTAAGCCTCAGGACAAACGTGTTGAAATTAAAACTGTATGTGAACAGAGGCTGAAAAAGTCGCCAGATAAACCGGATTTAGGATCAAAGCCGGATGGTTTTTTCTGGAATGACCTGGATACAGACGAGGATTTACTGTGGGAAAATAAAGAAACAGTCGAGGACAAGTGTAGACAGAGAGTAGTGTCTGTTAATATGCACGACCTACAACTAAAAGTGTTGATTGACACCGGTGCAGAATTGAGTGCTGTATCTGGGAAAATATTTGAGTTACTGAAAGACAGACCTGGCATCGTAGTTATGCCAGTAACAGGAGTGAAAATTATCGGTGCTACTGGGAAGGCCAGTAAACCGGTCACAAAACAGATTTTTGTCAACTTCGAGATATGTGGGGCACGATTTGAACAAGAGTTTGTCGTCGTGCCAGACTTAACTACGGAAGTAATTATCGGGTTAGATTGGCTATTAGAGTACCGTGCAGTGATTAACTGCGAAAGCAAAACTTTGACATGTATGTCACTAGATAAAACAATGGTAGTTGGTTTTGACGAGGCAGGAGACGGTGTGCATAGGCAATACCAGCCTATACACATTGTTAACTGGCCGGATGACATTGACGTAGGAATGAGTTTGAACTGCCGTAACATGAGGAATCTCGGCATTGACAAAAGTGTAGAAAGTGAATTGGATGAGATAATCAAATTCCCTCCACGGATTAACATTAGTATTGGTGTGAAAAAAGATCGTTTGCGAGAAGTAATGAAGTTAAAAGCCGATGCTCGCATACGTCGTCATGACGCTAAAGCGCGTTTTGCTAAGTTTGCAATCGGAGACCTAGTACTTGTAAAAGCTCATGAGAAATCGAACGAGATAGACCATGAAATCTCTAAATTTAAGTTTGTCTATAATGGACCATATAAAGTCATTGGTATACCTCACACAAATGCTTATTGCTTAGAGTATCCAAGCTCTGGAAAACTATTAGGTATACAGAAGATTGTAGACTTGAAATTGTACCGACCTAGGATCGATTAATACCACACAATGGGTAATTTGTACAGTATGTAAAATAGAGTGTAAGATTTAACGATTTGCTAGATTGCCATGATTTTGACTGACCAAGGTCATTAAAGAAGTTGTAATTAATAAGTAATTAATTTTGATTAATCAATTTAATTTTAATCAATTTAATCATGATCTAATCAACTGAAAAATCCAAGCTGCTAGTTAAGTTTTCAGCTGAGTCACAGTAGATTAAGGAATGTAAATATGATTTTGTAAATAGCTGTAAGATTCCATAAAGATGTGATTTACTAGTCATTGCCGATGTACTTAGACGCTGTTTTAAGTTTCAGGCTAGTACATGCGTGTGATGATGGACAGTGTTGAGTTATCCACTGTGATAGTGTTTATGGACTCCTTGAGATTACTCGGGAGTGAGTTTTTCCGAAAGAATTCAGTGAAACGGACGTTCTGGAAACGCCTTCACAAGGGCGAGTGAGATCAAGCGCGCCGCACACGCGGGCGCAACAATACTGGCGAGGCGAGCCGCTGTCGGCTCTTGTGCCGCTGTTGGCTCTTGGGCCGCTGTCGGCATTCTTTGTACTTGCGAGTACGGAAGGCGGAATTGTTTTTCTTCCTGGACAGCTGAAAGAATTCTACTGTCAAGATTTATGTTTTTTTCGATCTGATGTGTGTTATTTTCTTGTTTAGCGTTTAATGGACTCCCATGACGAGAATATTAATTATGAAAAGTTACATAAAAATGTGTATTCTATGTAATTAATTATTAATTTGCGTATTTTGATCTACCTGTTTTTATGACCATGTACTCTGATTAATTTTGTAAATAGTATTCCATTTCTTGATAGTGTTACGAATTTTGACGATTTTAGAATAGCTAAACAATTTTCTGTGTTTTCTATGAATTTTAATATGTTGTCAACCTGTTTTATTTTGTGCAAGATGACAGAGTGGAATAAGATTAGGAGTGTCTCCACTCAATTATTATTGTCTAAAAATTGGTTTATAGTTAATTAGAAGAATGCTAAATTTTGTTGATGTTTTGAGCATATACATTTCCGCTGTTTCTTTTTTGGGACATTTTCTGAGTCTGTTTACGTTACACGAACATCCTCAGACAATGTGGGGCACGTGTAACGCCGGAAATGCATATCCTCCTATTTCCATCTATTGTACTATTATTTTTTTTCCTTGTTTTGTTACCTCAAGATATGACATTTCTGTCTCTTTATATATTGTAATTGTTTTACTATTTGTATATATATATTTATGCATTTATGTCGATGTATAATTGGTTTGTTTCGTAAATATTATTTGTATTTTTACGCTGGGTCTTGCCTAGGGAAAACTGCTATCGAACGATTACATCGATGGGTCGTGTGAAGAATCAAAGTGTGTAGGATCTTTGGTAGTGTTAACTCTGCCGCGTGGAGCGCGGGCAGAACAGAGAGAGTCTGGCTGGAGTAGCGAGTGGAGCAGGTGTGTTGTGTGACGCTCCCGCGAGTTGCCGCGCTTTCGGGGTTGGCAGCATGTAATTGCGCTCGACTCGCGATGATAGTTTCTGACATGGTGTCGCGGACGGGAAGCATTAGCTGGCGCACATCAAGAGCCCGTTTCGCCTGGTGACCGTGTCGAGAAGAAGGCGCGCCAACATCCAGCTTCTGCAACAGCGACGGCCGACAATGAGTGACTGTCGCCACCTCCTCGATCGACGGCTTCAAACCTTCAATCAACCAACAAGGAAGACTAAAAGCACGTAAAGTTTCAGAACTGTATGGCAGACCTCAGCTTTTCAAATTGTTCCATTTGCCTCGCAAAAATTACAGCAACTTACCATGAACCTTTGTTGCTCATTGTCCCAATTGCACTGCCAAGCAGGGTCCCTTCCTTTTCCGAAATGAGCCCGAGGGTCGTTGAAATTCAAACGCCAGCACCATTCGATTTCACTACTTTAATTTCAAAGTTCAGCTGGCTACAACATTTAGATTGCACAAGCACAAATTAAGAGTGCGAGTTTTGTTACCGTATTTTAGTTACCTGTGACTGCAGCTCAGCTTGGTACGTACTAAATTTTACTATTGTTAATTGTTCAGAATCATTTAATTCAAGTTCAAAGTTAATTCTCTTATTTCTAAATTGCGTGGATTCAAGTAGCTTTTGAAATGATTGTTGAGGTAGTCCAAGACTAACCTTATTTTACTGAATGTCGATGTGCTTCAGAAAGAAAGCTCACTATTAACTTCAGTCACTAAATTAACTTTCGATTTTCCAGTTTTATTAATTCTTTTGCTAAATTAAGTCAGAGTGTAGCGAAATTTATTACTTCTGACAAACTTTCAGTTTTCACACTACACGTGTCAACCTTCAGTTGCCACGCTTCTAGTGCTAATTATATGTGTAATTACCTTTCTTTTTCAGTTACTATAGTAATTGTCCTTAGGACTGGCGACCGTAATTTCCCCCAAATATCAAATATCTAATTACCGCTAGTTAATTGTTAACGTAACGGCCGCACATTTACTTTCTTCATTAACTTTATCCCTTTTCAAAATTAATTTCCACCAGTTTCATTTGCTTTTTTCCTTTCATTTAGATGTAACCCTTTCCTCCCTCTTTACCGACAGATTAACTTCGGTGACGATTGCTTTTCCCAAATTTCCATTAGGTACACACGGTTTAATTTTTCACTGTCATTAAGGTCGATAAGTGAGGGGAGAGGTTACAACCTCTTTCATGATACTCGCGCTGCGATAGGTACCAGTTATCGCAGTACACTAGTAGTAAAGGTGTTCACAGAAAGACTATTAGAATGGCTAGAAAAGTCTCCATGCTTAGTAACCTGGTGAAGCATGTTATCGTGTCATACCTTGGTCAGGACTAACCCTATAGGTAAAGCAAGATGTACGTACCTACTGTGGTTCAGACGAACAGTTAAATAAGATCTTCAGAAACAAGTAAAAAAGGACGAGATAGATATTCCTGGTATACTATCGTTGTTCTGAATCTTCATATGGAAAATTTGAGAGGAATTTTGTATCTTGCAAGACGCAGTTTATTTATTTTTGCTTTCCCAAACATGTTTCAGTGCTTTCTGTGCTGTCTTTAGTGCTTGTTATATTATATTCTGTTAGCCCAAAATAAATAAATAATAACATCCGGAAGATAATTATTTCAAGTGAAACGTTCATTGCTACACTGTAGGTTGAACGAGAGCGTAGCACTTCACTACTGTATGCTGTAGCCTCTAGGAAGCACGTATGTTCCACGAAGCTTACGCCTGTTTATTCTTACGTGTCAGTGTTGGCGACAGTGCAAACAAACGTTGTTGTGGCTCGTCCTATCTTCCTGTAGTTTGCTCCCTCGCCCTCCGCACTTCGTTCCTCTACCGTCGCAATTGTCTACTTTCTCCTATTCCGCAAAATGGAATTCGTGCTGAGGCGCGTCGTTTCACAGGTTTGAGGAGGCCTGAGTGGTTCCACGGAAACTGAACGATCTGTCTCTCTACGGGAATTAAAGAATGCTTGAAAGGGCATGAGTGATTTATGCATCTCAGGCAATTCTGTACGTCAATTTTTGCTTAATGTAGTGCGAACATGATCAAGATATAGAGTTTGCTACAGTTCGCCTTTTTGTAAAGGCACCGTATCTGTGCCGACGAGTCATCAGATGGGCAGTCGAGATTGCAAAATGCCTGAACAATTTCAAACGCGACGATGAATATACGCTCCAGGCAGCATGCTTGTCTGCCTTCAGTGTCACTAAGATACTGGTGCGAGTTAAAGAGCTCTTGGTCCAAGCCTTGAAGGACCGAGGGGTGTCGATCGGCCGCCGTGTCGTACTCTGCCTTGTGGTGTCATGCAGTGTGAAGGGGGATGTAGTCAGTAAGGCGCTCTTCGGCCGTTTTGCATTGTTTCCAAACCGTGGAGCCGCTACCACTCGGTCGCATCACCCAGCAAGGAAAAATTCTAAGCAGTACCGGGAATCGACTCCTGATACTCCGCATGGCAGCCACGCTGAGCACTCAACTATGGTGGCGAATCACAATATTCCGTGTGCAAACACAAAAGTCGCGTTGCACTGTTGGGTGATAAGAGGAGGGAAACGGTGGAACCCATTGCCGTCACGTAGTCTCTTCCTTTTGAATAGCACCAAGGAGCCTGCCGAGTTTAACGTTCCTACCAGACAGCTGGATCACCATCAATAGTGTCACATCCCTTTCTTCAAGTTTGGAATTTAATCCAGGAGAGACTGGTGACGCCACGAATCCTCCTCCCCTCTCCGGACTGATACTAACAGCGAAAATTTCATCCACCA
Organism: Schistocerca serialis cubense; assembly: GCF_023864345.2. NCBI lineage: Eukaryota > Metazoa > Arthropoda > Insecta > Orthoptera > Acrididae > Schistocerca > Schistocerca serialis. The sequence continues at coordinate 500,310,530 of NC_064639.1, forward strand.
CCAGGACTCGAACCGTTTTACCTCCGAGTCGAGCGCTACCGCACAGAGGTGCAGCCGGCCGGGGTGGCCGAGCGGTTCTAGGCGCTACAGTGTGGAACCGCGTGACCGCTGCGGTCGCAGGTTCGAATCCTGCCTCGGACATGGATGTGTGTGATGTCCTTAGGTTAATTAGGTCTAAGTAGTTCTAAGTTCTAGGGGATTGATGACCTCAGAAGTTAAGTCCCATAGTGCTCAGAGCCATTTGAACCATTTGAACAGAGGTGTCTCACACACAAACAAGGTGCCATCCGCGTACCGCCCTCCAGCCACTCACACACTTGTGAACGCTGCTTCCAATAACAACGACGTCTTTTAACAACCAGTGATCAACAACTATGGCGATTAAAGCGGCTGTGCGGCTGGTCCCGGCGGAGGTTCGAGTCCTCCCTCGGGCATGGGTGTGTGTGTTTGTCCTTAGGATAATTTAGGTTAAGTAGTGTGTAAGCTTAGGGACTGATGATTGGTTCAAATGGCTCTGAGCACTATGGGACTCAACATCTTAGGTCATAAGTCCCCTAGAACTTAGAACTACTTGAACCTAACTAACCTAAGGACATCACACACACCCATGCCCGAGGCAGGATTCGAACCTGCGACCGTAGCAGTCCCGCGGTTCCGGACTGCAGCGCCAGAACCGCTAGACCACCGCGGCCGTCCAGGGACTGATGACCTTAGCAGTTAAGTCCCATAAGATTTCACACACATTTGAACATTTTTTTTTTATAAATGCGGGAAAAATGCTGTCCTTAAATCTCAGCAAGCGTGATAGAGTGCCTGACGCTCCTATCACTCCCTCCAGTTCCTGCAAGACATACATACTGCCTCCCTTTCCGCACCTGACTACCATCCCGCAGTCGTATCTTGAACTAGGTCATCAAATTCCCACACCTCGTAAAAGAACACCTTTGGCTCTCCTACATCTACCATAAACTTGAGTCCCAGCCGAGCGAGGTGGCGCAGTCGCTAGCACATTGGACTCGCATTTGGGAGAACGACAGTTCAAACCCGCGTCCGGCCATCCTGATTTTAGTTTTCCGTGATTTCCCTAAGCCGTTTCAGCCAAATGCCGGGATGGCGCTCTGTCTCTAATGACCTCGTTGTCGACGGGACGTTAAACACTAATCTCCTGCTCCCTCCTTTTATACTTTCCCCTATGCTTGACGACCTTACCTACTGCCGCGCCGCCATCAACACATCACTTCTCCCTCCCACCCCCCTTTCCAGTCTCCCAACTCTCTATGTCCTTTCCCAACCCAATTTGCATAACATTACCCTCCCATATTATGAACTCATCCCTGTAATTTACCCTCCCTTCTAGTCGTAACCTAGCCTATCCATTACACCACTACCTAGACGAAGGCTCCTAGCTGACATCCCACTCGTCTCCTAGAGCAATGAGTTAATTTAATAAGGGTGAAAAGAATCGCGGAGATGCTCAGCCACCTCCAAAGGCAAACGTTACAAGAGAGGCCTGGTGGAGGACTGTTAAAATTCCGAGAGCTTACGTTTCTAGAAGAGTCAACCAATATATTGCTTCTACTTGCGATATCGCGTACAAAGACCACGAGCGTAAAATCAAGGAGCTTCCAGTTGACACAGAGGCTTTCCAACAATAGTCCTTCCCGCCGATCATTCGCGACTGATACAAGAAAGTGGGAAGCGTCTGTGGTTCAAGAGGTGCACTCTGCCATGAACCACATCGTGGCTTGCGGTGTATTGACAGATGTAGCAAATTTGTCGAGAACTGAAATACGATCTAAACCCCTGCCCAGAGGCACACTGTGTTCACGTCGAGTGCGTCTAATGTCATTCTCAAAAGTTTAATGTTCCCCATTTGCGACAGTTGTAAGATCATATATTTATGTAGGAGAAATATCGCTTTGTCAAATAGGCCTACATAATTCTTCGTTGTTCTACAGAAAATGTATAATTACTCCTCATCTATCTGTGACATACGATAGTTAATAGTTACTACCGTTACAGCAGAAGACCTAGCACATTCTTAAGTTAAAGACGGTGATAAACTTGGGATTGAGCTTTGCAAGCAGATGAAGGAATTCCGTTTTGCCCCTCTGGGCAAGGTCCTAGAGGAGATGGTTTTCCGTTGCCTTCCTGAGACTTGCTACGAAGTGTCAGATTTGTATGTGTGTCGTGCAGATGACTGTAATGAGTGAGTTTTACATTGTAGTGTCGTTCCTCGAACAGATGGAAGGGGACCGCCGAGCATAACGTCCCCATGAAACGAACGGATTACCATCAATTGTCTCGCATGCCTTTTTCCCATGTGGACATTGCGAAGAGGTTTCCATTTTAACCCAGGACACTGGCGCAAAATTTTGTGATTAGGAACTGTGCGCACAGGCGAGCGCTAGCTACCTCGGCTACGGAAGTGGATTAGCCTATTCCAAGGACTTTTATTTACCTATTTCCCACCGTACATATGCAGAAGAGGGGAACTCGTTTCGAACTAGCGGATATTGTGTGTTCACTGTTATTCCAACTGTCGATACAGGACACTAGGCGAGAACGATGGTGCTTGGGAAGCGGGGTCTTCCGCGTGTATGCGACAAGCCACGGAATCCCTCACCGCCGGAAAGACTCGGGTTGTCGGAACAGCAGCGTAGAAAGTAGGAAGCGCCGAGGAAATTCAATTGCGGCGAAGAAAATTGATTTCCCGGGGTCGCGATTTCGTGAAACAGGCGGCGCGACTTGAGAAACTGACACGAGTCGCCAGATGCTTGCGTCTGCAGCGGAGAGAACCAGCAACACGTGGCGGATACTCCTGGCGCGTCCTACCTAACATGGGGGCTGCAACACTGAACACAAATGGTTGGTTTCAGACTTACAACTTTCGTTAAGCACAGTTTCTCAGTGCACGGCTTTGTCTTCGTGCTATGGCTGAGAGCGCAATGAGTTGTTTTTTATAACCTCACGCCAATCAACTACTGCTGTTCACAGAGGTTTACAGGAGAACACGGAGGTTTCATCTACCTCGTCGCGGTATTACAAGGTGGCACAAAATAGATGTTAAAAAGTATTTATCTAATGTGGTTTAATTGTGTGCCATAAATGATTCTCCTTGGGATATTGTTGTACTGTAGCTCTGAAAATTCTACAGCTTATTCATCGATGTCTCAGTTCACAATTCAGAATGGAAGTACTAAAATTAGAACAGCATTTGTTGATCGTAAAGACATTTTACGCAAATTCTGAAGGTATTGTTGTTGGTTCAAATGGCTCGGAGCACTATGGGACTTAACATCTGTGATCATCAGTCCCCTAGAACTTACAACCACTTAAACCTAACTAACCTAAGGACAGCACACACATCCATGCCCGAGGCAGGATTCGAACCTGCGACCGTAGCGGTCACGCGGTTCCAGACTGAAGCGCCTAGAACCGCACGGCCACTCCAGCCGGCCGTATTGTTGTGATGAGACGCCCACTCAGCAGCACATTTGGTCCAAGAACAACGCCACCCGGAGTGACTGTTTCCCGGTGAGTTTCCAGTACAGAAATGATGTCGAATTGTGATGAAATTTAAGGATTCTCAGGCGGCCGTTGTGGCCGAGCGGTTCTAGGCGCTTCAGTCCGGAACCGCGCTGCTGCTAGGGTCGCAGGTCCGAATCCTGCATCGGGCGTGGACGTGTGTGATGTCCTTAGGTTAGTTAGGTTTAAGTACTTCTAAGTCTAAGGGACTGATGACCTCAGATGTTAAGTCCCATAGTGTTTAGAGCCATTTGAACCATTTAAGGATCCTCTGATACAGATTTTGTGTAACGTTTTCCCTGATATTTTTGTGATGGGTTAATGAAATATTTTGAAAAGACCGGATCCCCACATGACTCCAGGAAGGCCCAGTCAGGACGACCAGTCTGTTATAGCCCTGAAGACTGTGGAACGAGTGCGAGCCTTATTTAATGAGGAACCCACTGCATCAACAAGACGTGCAACTCAGGAATATCACGACGGCGACCTTTCCAGAGGATAATGAAGAGAAACTTGACATTTTCACTCCACCAAAATTCGACGGTACCAACCTTCGAAGGACAGGCATGTGGAGCGGCGGTATTCTTTCGGATATGAGATGACAGAGTGGAACTCGATTCGGATCTGTTTTAGTGATGAGGCACACTTCCAGCTCCTTGGCTACATCAACAAACAGAACTGGTGACACTGGCCTAACAAGAATCCACACTTTCAAGTTGCTGCTCCATCTCATCAACAGAAAGACACTGTTTGGTCCGCAGTCAGTGCACTATTCACTGTTGAGCCCATTTTCATTGAGGGACTTCTCACAGCAGACAAGTACAGACACATACTGGAACTTGAATTTGTACGTCCTGCACGAAGCGGCCGAATGCCCCGAAACTACTGGCACATGCAGGAGGCGTAGGTCCACACCATGCTGCGGACGTCTTTCAGGAGACATTTAGAGATCAGATCGTTACCCTGGACACCTTAGCATTCATTGCACATTGTGTGGAATGGGCCCTTTACAGTCCTGATCTCAGCCCGTGTGATTATTTCTTGTGTGGTTCTCAGAAGGGTAGAGACTTCAAAGGTGCACCTGCAACAGTCCAGGATGTTGTTACTGCAATTTCCAGAGAGATTTATGCAGTGTAAAATGATTTTCTTCAGAAAGTCATCAAGGAATTCAGTTCAAGTCCCTACACATTCATTGCTGCAGAAGGAATGCGCTTTGAAAACCTTCTGTACTAAATTTCAGACTGTCTGCTACAGCATGAATATGAAGACAAGAATTTATCACCCCATATTATGTTGTAGTAGGCAAAAACACTTTAAAACCTATTTTGCACCACCTGTTTGTTCCCCATTCAAGATAATCTCAATGTAATTGTATTCTAGAGACTACTCTAAATGGCCCATTAGACTTCATCAGAATATGGGAAATTATGAACCGAAAACGGCGTCAGTAAAGACGATTCCAAGTCACCAAAACTATTCTCGGTAGTTGTAGAAGCCTTTATAAATCCTTAAACTGATATAAAAGAAGAGGCAATGCCAACTAACAGCACTCTGAATCCCCTACGTTTTGTTGATGACACTGTACAGCATGCTTCTAATACAAATAAAATTCGACAGCTAGTGAAACAAATTGATAGAGATTAGTACGCACTTAATCCTAAAAAGCAGTTACAATGAGACTTAACGCGTTTTTCCGAAATTCCTTCACCAAAGAAAACAAAGTTAATATATCTGAATCAAATAAAGAACAGTTGGAAAATGAATAACTTAGAAGTACGCCTGCCCGGCTAGCCCCGCGGTCTAACGCGCTGCTTCCCGAGCAGGAAGGTGTGCCGGTCCCCAGCACGAATCCGCGCTCCGGATTAGTGTCGAGGTCCAGTGTGACGGCCAGCCTGTGCATGGTTTTTAAGGCGGTTTTCCATCTACCTCGGCGAATGCGGGCTGGTTTCCCCTATTCCGCCTCAGTTACACTGTGTCGGCGACTGCTGCGCAAACACCGTTTCGACGTACGCACACAGCACCATTACTCTACCACTCAAACATTTGCGGTTACACTCGTGTGGTATGAAACGGGGGAGGGGGTCTACTGGGTGCAGAACCACACAATAACGCTGGGTTCGGTGTGGGGCGACGTTGGGGTGGGTGGACTGCTGTGGACTGTTGTTATGTTGTGAACCACTGAGGGCTACGGCGGGACGAAGCCTCATCGTCGTTTCTAGGTCCACAGAATAATACAATACAACTTAGAAGTAAATTCCGCTGGTGCAGCTATGCAACTGTAATTAGTAAAGAAAAGCCTTCCGGTCCAGGCTGTATACCGAGCAGGCCACTTTCAGAGCATGTTGATGTTACAGTTCCATATTTAGCAGTCATTTGCAAGTCACATACAACCGCTTGCTCCACGAAAAATCTGTTTCTAATGGGTGGAAAATTGCACAGGTCACACCATTACAAAAATGGCTCTGAGGACTATGGGACTTAACATCTGAGGTCATCAGTCCCGTAGAATTTAGAAGTACTTAAACGTAACTAACCTAAGGACATCACACACATCCATGCCCGAGGCAGGATTCGAGCCTGCGACCGTAGCAGTCGCGCGGTTCCGGACTGAAGCGCCTAGAACCGCTCGGCCACACCGCCCGGCACACACCATTACGCAACAAAGGAAACAGAAGTAATCCGCTGAATGACAGGTCCATATCACTGACTCTGTTGCGGTAGCAAAGTTTAATATATATTATATTATGAACTACCTCGAAGAAAACTATAATTGACAAATAGAAGAATTCCGAAAATATCCTTCTTGTGAAACAGAAATAGTGTTAACGATAAGGGATCTCAAATTGATTCCATATTCTTAGATTTCCATAAGGCTTTTGACATTGTCCCTCACAAGAGGCTTCTAATCAAAATGCGTCCCTATGACTTATCGCGTCAGTTATGTGACTGGATTCGTGATTTTCTGTCAGAAAGATCAAAGCTCGTTGCAACTGACGGAAAATCATCGAGTAAGATGGAAGTATTAGGTAAATCGAAGGTAAGGGGGGGGGGGGGGGTAAGGGGGAGAAAGGAAAGGATCTTTTTATTTCTGTATTTTGGCTTTGGATTATAAGGACCATACAGTCAATAAGGGTTACAAAGTGCCAAAGAAACATAATCGCAAAATATCAGAAAAAATGACGAAGGTAGCATGTAAACGTACTCTTAAAGTAAAATAGAAGCGCAATCATACAAGCACCAGAGAGTCGACGGTAGTGACGAGAATGACACTGGAGCAGAATTACAAATAGCACTATACAGCAAAATTATGACACTGGAGGTATGAATTAAACAACGCCATCACTCACGAGTTTTTCGTGTTTTATTAACCACAAGATGCATTTCGGAACCTGTGGGCCCATCGTCAGGTGTAATTTGTCTTAATACGTGGTTTATTTCTTCTCGTGAATGAGGTGACTGCATAGACTACTCTCGTCCGTGTTCTTCTGGAGTGTTGCTGGCCGGTGTGGGAAAGTCTTAGGTGTTCGTTTTTCCCGCGCGCTGTGCGAGAGCAGAACGGTAGAGAAGTAGTCTGAAGGTGGTGCGACGAACTCTCAGCCAAACACTTATCTGCAATTTAGTCATGTAGAAGTAGATGACCTAAAGGCTTCAGCAATAAAAGACATATCCTTAAACGCACAAATAAAATATAAAAAAATAAAATGTTTGTTTCTCACGTTTCTAGAAAATACAAATCACAGCAGCTTCGTGGCTCAGCATTCACATCGGACTCGAAAACGATACTATTTACCTGTGGCTTATCATTAGTATAAGAAGAACATACAATAATTTGCTAGAACATTACGACCACCGACCTACTCTCGATATAAAACCGTCCAGGCTACATCATCACCTGGCGAGAAATGACTGCTTGTCAGACACACGCACGGTGCATATAGTATCAGCGAGCGTGCTATCCGTGTTTAGAACGGAGAAGGCGCACGATCTATCTGAGTTTGACCGAGGGCAGATTGTAGTGGCCCGGAAACTCGGCAAAATCATTTCGGAAACTGGATGGCTTGTCGGTTTTCGAGGAGTGCTGTGGCGAAACCAAGGTGAAACCACGTCCAGACGTCGTAGGATTGCGTGGCTACCCTTCATTACAGATGTCTGACTTCGTAGTCTGGGTAGACTGGTAAAACAGGGCAGGGGACGAATTGTGGCGGGGCTAACATATCAGCACCATGACATCGGCAACTTCGACTTAAATTATCACGTGACCATTGACACTGAACGTGGGCGCAGTGGTAGAGAGTTGCATGGTCTCATGGATACCGATAGCTTCTTCACCATGTCGATGGGAGCGCGCAAATCCGTCGTCTTGGGGAACAGGTCCTTGACACCTGCACTGCTGCACGGAGGAAAGCTGACGGCGGCTCCATTACGGAACACTTACGTGGGCATCCATGGGTCCAGTGGAGCTCGTGCAAGGCACCATCATGCCCGAGAAGTATCGTACACTGGTTGCAGACCACGAACACCTCTTCATCATGATCAAGTTTCCCGACAACAGTGGCATTTTTCAGAAATATAATGCGCCATGTCACAAGGACAGGAGTGTGATGGAGTAGTTCGAGGAACACAGTGGCGAGTTCCAATTGATGTGCTGGCCGCCGAACCCGGCTGAGCTGAACCAGATCGAACACGTCTGGGATGTGATTGATAGTGGCGTCACAGCCCCCCTCCCCGGAATTTTGTGTGTGCAGATGTGGTGCCAACTCCCTCCAGCGACCTGCCAAGGCCTCATTACTTCCAGGCCACGACGCGTCGCCTTGATATCCCTGCCAAAGGTGGCCATACCGGCCATTAGGTAGGTGGTCATAATTTTCGGGTTGATCAGTGTAAGTGAAATTGCATCAAACTTTCCGACGCTTTCAGTCTCTTTCACGTTATTCAATAATGGAATGAGAAGGAAACGAATTTGAAACTCTAGCAGTACTTAAAGTAGTAAAGGAGTTTTGCTATTTGGGGAGCAAAATAACTGAGGATGGTCGAAGTAGAGAGGACATAAAATGTAGAGTGGCAATGGCAAAGAAAGCTTTTCTGAAGAAGAGAAATTTGTTAACATCGAGTATAGATTTAAGTGTCAGGAAGTCGTTTCTGAAAGTATTTGTATGGAGTGCAGCCATGTATGGAAGTGAAGCATGGACGATAACTAGTTTGGACAAGAAGAGAATAGAAGCTTTCGAAATGTGGTGCTACAGAAGAATGCTGAAGATTAGATGGGTAGATCACATAACTAATGAGAAGGTATTGAATAGGATTGGGGAGAAGTTTGTGGCACAACTTGACTAGAAGAAGGGATCGGTTGGTAGGACATGTTCTGAGGCATCAAGGGATCACAAATTTAGTATTTGAGGGCAGCGTGGAGGGTAAAAATCGTAGAGGGAGACCAAGAGATGAATACACTAAGCAGATTCAGAAGGATGTAGGTTGCAGTAGGTACTGGGAGATGAAGAAGCTTGCACAGGATAGAGCAGCATGGAGAGCTGCATCAAACCAGTCTCTGGAGTGAAGACCACAACAACTCTGAGCACTATGGGACTTAACTTCTAAGGTCATCAGTCCCCTAGAACTTAGAACTACTTAAACCTAACTAACGGCCACCCCGGTCGGCGCTAGTAGTACACTATGCAATGGAGTGAGGTAGCAGTTTTTGGCTAAGTGGTAGTGTCTCTAACACGACGGCTGCGTATTAATTAGTGAAGAAATTATGCCGCGGAGACAACTAACCTCTACGCATCCCTGGATGATTCACGGCGTGTGACGCTTGAATACCGCTGCAGCTGTGTCACTACAGCTGTGCTGTCACGTACCACGGATCGACCTCTGTAGACGAAAGCTGTGTCAAACGAAATCCGTGCGGAAAGGTATTTCCGAAAGTGCGTCACAGCAGAGCGCGGCTGTCGTGTAGAGGTCGCTGGCTTTCCCGCTCCGGGAGAAACCCGTGGCTTCCGCGCTAAATGAGTCCGCATTGCTGGCGCCGACCGATAAGGACTGTTAAGGGCGCACGTCTCACTTTCACGACCGTCTCTGTCGTACTTAGTCGGCAGTGTGCTGCAGTAAGCATCCGATACCAGCTACACCCACGTAGGTCATCTGAAAACATAGCCAGTCATCTTTGCAAGTCGTACCTGATCTTGTTCCCTTCCGCATCCATCCTGTACTCTTTTTTTTTAACAAGAAAATGATAGTAAAACAATCTTGACTATCTGTCATGTAGTAAACGGTACCCACGTATCAACACCATATACAGTACCCGATCAAAAATATCTAGCAACCCTACGTAATGCGGAATTGATCACTAGATGTCACGAGAGTCAGACCAGTCAGCATAAAAGAAAGCGTGGAGTACTCATTTGCCAGTGGAGAAACAGTAACAGCAGAATGGAAAGCTCAGTGACCTTGAACGTGCAACTAGCCGTTGAATGTCACCTAAGTAAGAAATCCATCAGAGACAACAAGTTTGTTTGCGTGGCCATCCTCCGCAGTAAGCACAGAGATACTTGTTTCGTAAATAAAAACTACCTTTCCTTGCTGCACTGTAATTTATTTCTCTCAGACGCGTTTCACCTTTTTTTTCTGTAAGGCATCTTCAGTGGGATCCAGAACGGTACAGTTTTGTTTTTTATGTGATATTTTTAGATTATCAAACAGATCATGTCGCGTTTTTTTATGTAAATAAGTAATTACTTACAGTTTATTGGCATTGCGTTTCCTCTTATCTGGTCTGGAGGTGGCACTACCACTTCATTTCCGAAACATAAGCACATTTTTATATTCCAAACTTTTTCCTTCACGCTGTTGAGCATGTTTACCTTATTTTTGTGGTGCACTATTAACTTTTTGCCAGTAGTTATATACATTTGTTCGAAAACTCTGCTTTTAAAGATAAAGATTCTGAGTTCATTATGTGTTTCTTTCTGTTTGGTTTGTTCACCTACATATTGCCAACCTAACGAAGTATATCCTCAATTCAATAAACTTTACCAACAGCCGTATAATTTAGGTTATTTCATTTTATTTCGAACGCAACCAGTTTTGGCACTTCATTTTACCATCTCCAGGCCCCACACGCTTTTTCCGAATCAACGAGCTTATCGTATAGCGCCATAAAGCTGGATACCATGAATCCCAATCGTTGTGCAACTGATTCATACGAAAGGGTGACACTAGTTGCGTTCCAAATAAAATAAAATAACCTAACGTATACGGCTGATCGTAAAGTTTATTGAATTGAGAAGTACGTACCAGCTGATGTCCCCTGTCCATAATGGACCGACAGAGACTAACGAAGTGTATGTTGAAAATTAACGCCTATTCATGATGTTTACATCTGTGTGTGTGTGTGTGTGTGTGTGTGCATGTCCGTGGGAGGGAGGGGGGGGGGCGGTTGGTGGTTTGAGTTGTAGTGTGTTGAGTATGAATGTATCAGCTGTCAGAGAGCGGTTGAAAGCTTTGGTGCTATACTGATTTGAGTTTTGGTTTGAATGTTCTGTGGACGGGTTCAGCGACAAGTCGCCGTTAGCTGAGTGGTCAGCGCGGTGGAATGCCAAGCCAAGGGGCAGGAGATTTTCTCCGCTCAGGGACTAGGTATTGTCCTCATCATCCTTTCATCCCCATCTCCGACGCGCAAGTCGCCCAGTGTGTCGCCGAATACAATAACTACTTGCCTTCGGCGGCCGAACTTCCCTGAATGGGGGACTCCCGGCCCACAATGCCGTACGCTCATTTCCAGGGACAAGTGAGTGAAAAGGTGTTGGGTGGTATTATTATTATGACAATACTCCTCTTTTGGAGTGTTATTCTGTTATGTTATCTATTAGTGTAAGCAGTGGATTGTTTGGCATGTATACTTCATCATTGAACAGGGTTTTCTTTTCTTCTTTGCTTTTCTGTACATGGTAATTTTCTTGCAGCGTTAGGAGGCGCTTTTTATTGTTGATTCCAATTATTTTCATGTCTTCTTCTCTAGTAACTGGTTTCTGACTATGTTCTCTTAGGTATACTGCAAATGTGAAGTGGTCTGTCCCATACTTTCAGGGTTTCATGTGTTCTTTGTATCTAACATCAAATGTTTTGCCTGTTTGTCCTATGTATCTGCCATCAGAAGTGTTACACTACAGTTGATATATACCTGCTTTCTGGTATATGTCTCTGTTTTTTGTCAGTTTTGGTGTGTGTTTTTGTACAGTACTGCGCGTTGTGTATACAGGGACAATTTAACCGTTCTAAAGCTTTGATGGTGTGACTGTGGAGTGGAAACATGAAACAACAACCACAACTAAACGCGTACTGATGGACAGGGGTCGTCCAGCATTCGATAGAGTGGTTGTAAGAAATCGCATGAAACCAGAGGAAACAATCACTCGTGAATTCCAAATGTTGGAGCAAATCCACATAAGCTACACGTTTCTGTGGTCACTGCTGAGCTACGCTGGATGTTGTACATAGAGCGACGCCGCTACACAGTGGATGGCTGCAAACGACTGATCTGAGTGATGAATCACGCTATATCCTTTGGTAATTTGATGGAAGGGTTCGGGCTTGTCGAATGCCTGGAGAACTTTAGTGCCAGCAGTGAAGCACGGAGAAGCTGGTGTTACGGTAAATGAAATGAAACGATCGTGTGGCATTGGTGGGCGGGAGGCCCTCTCTGCGGAAGTTCGGCCGCCGGGTTACAACTCTTATTTCAGGTGACATTGGGCGACTTGCATGTCGGTGATGATGACATGATGAGAAGGACAACACAAAACCCAGTCCGTGGGCGGAGAAAATCTCCAACCCGACCGGGAATCGAAACCGGACCCGCTGCATGATAGGCAAACACGTTACCTGTCAACTAAGCAGGCGGACAGTGTGACGGTATATGGGTGTTTATAGTGGTTAGGGTGCAGCCCTTTTATTGAACTTAAGAAAACACTAAATTCGGAATAATATGAACACATCTGACAGCATTGTGTTCTGTGTACAGTGGACGAACCGTTCGGAGGTGATGATTTATTGTATTAGCATGACAATGCACCCTGTCATAAAGCAGGATCTGTGAGGCAATGGCTTGTGGACAAGAACATTTTGAAATGGACTGGCTGGCCCAGAGTTCCGATCTGAACTCAATGGAAGACCTTTGCAATAAGGTAGAGCGTCGAATTAGTCCCAGGCCCCTGCGTCCAACGCAACCACTCTCTTTGGTTTCGTTTCTTGAGGATAAAGGGGCTGCTATTCCTCCACGTACATTTACACACCTGCGTCCCTAGTAGAGTGAAAGCCCCCACGAAGACTAAGGGTGGACGCACCTCATTATATGTCTACTAAAAAGTGTGCGATTTCTTTTGATCAGGTAGTGTAGTGAGAAATTCTACATATTTAATCTGTAATCAGTTCCATATTACACCATCAATATTGACATTACCATTTAATTTATTTGTCGAGTATTGTAGCATCCCAATTACTCCTTAATTTCTTGATTGGTTGTAGATTTATTTTTGTTTCATAGTACACGAGAAGCGTAGAATGCTTTGAGAGAATACCGCCTGCCGGAGTGGCCGAGCGGTTCTAGGCGCTGCAGTAGTTCTAAGTTCTAAGGGACTGATGACCAGAGCAGTTACGTTCCATAGTACTCAGAGCCATTTGAACCATTTTTTTTAGAGAGTACCACTAGAAAGTGGGCACGAATCCAAAACCTAGACCGTGTAAAATGGAAAGTCGTAAACCATAGGTAAAATAGTGGTTTTGTTGTATAATAATTTACAGTGTTTCACGAAGAACCCAAACTCAAGACTTTTAAACATTACTTGTGATATAATTTTGCCAAGTCCACGTTCAGACCCTGAGGATCGTTTCATGCTGAGCGGCCGCTGCAACATCTTCTGCCGATGGTGTCATTTGGATGCGGTATGGAAGGGCATGGGGCTAGCACACTGCTCTGCTAGCCGTTGTCAGCTCCTTAACGCTTGGAGTGCAGCTGATGATTCAAGTAGTACCCCAGCTGGCATCACGAGGCTGAAACCGGTTTGATATTCAAAACATAGAATCTTGTGATATGCTAGGTGTTTTGAGGTTGTGTGTCAAGAGAACGATGCAAGCCAGGTGCACCGATATTAGCTTTTCACATCAGCTGACAATATCACGTCATTTCTGCCACAGTTGAGGAGCAACTGCGTGAAACTGTTGCCTTCATTAGCAATTGTACAGATTGTGGTGCACAATGGAAGCACCATGTTCCAGATGTTACTAACTATACTTCTTAAAAATTAAGAGAGCCTTTCGATGAGTGATCGAACCATATCGGTGTGTAGATTGTAACTCAGAGAAAAGTGTGAAATGTTTTATATGTTTATCAGTTATTCATCTATTACCTATAGAAAATAAATAGATTGCTGCCATATTGCAGTGCCTCTGTTATTCCGAATTACGATGCAATGTTCCTTTGGACATACAAGAGTGTCCAAAGGAACGTTGCAGCGTAATTCGGAATAACGTAAGCGCTGCAATACGGTGTTTATCCGCCGAGAAGGGGCAAGCGACTTCCAAGTAAAATGTCTTGCCTGTACGAGAATATACATAATAGATGTACGCGTACAGTTTGTAGAAACATGGTTGACAAAAATGGAAGTTTGAGTGTAGCCACGAATCGTCCTCGGTCTCGGAGAGCCTAATGGATAACGGCACGGTAGCTCAGCGTGTTCGGTCACAGGCTTAACTACCCTCTGTAATAAAAAAATGAGTTCACCGATCAACAACGAACCAAAACGGGTGTCTTACGACGTCCGCCGCGAGCGATACAACGAACGGAAAAAAAGCGTCTTCGGTCAGAGAGCTGGTTGGCCTCTGTAATAAAAAACTGAGTGGAAGGATCAACCAACGAACTTGAACAAATGTCATGTGACGTCCACAACGATCAACAACGGAAAAAAAAATTGCAAGGTAACCGCTTGCGACAAAACGGGAAATCCGGGTTCGAGTCCCGGTCTGGCACAAATTTTAATTTTCGTCATTCCATTATACAGCTGATCGTTGTCCATATTCGCAATTACGAATACATTTCATGCATATATAGATTGCGGGCAGTCAATTCTGTGGCACGTATCCATATCTGATCGCGTTTTTTGCAAGCCTTTATCTAGAAAAGTACGTATTTCCATAGATATATTAAATGCTGAAGATAAATCTGATGCCACGGACCCAGAAAAAAATGAGGATCAGGATTTAGAAAGAATAGTTTGTTGAGACGACAGTTCGTTTGGAGCGCACCTCCTTTCACTCCTCCTCAGAGGTTACTGGACGAACGCTTTCTCTAGCTCCTGCTGTATTTCCGAACTTATTATACAGTCCCAAAATTCGTAGATGCGCACGTGGACAGTATCGAACGGAAAGACGGACTCCGTAGCAACAACGACCACTTGTACGGTCTCCCCAATGACCGGACTCCTTCAGACTGCTTCTCTGTTCCAGCGACGTGCGGAATGTTGTTTACGAGGTGCCTGGTGAGTCCCTACAAGATTTGTGTGCTGCAGTTCCAGCCAGAGCGGAAGGGATCCGACACGCTGCACCTCTTTGTGAGCGTGAGTGGCAGAACATGACTCGCAGCATGCAGGGCACGTCTGCGCTGAGGCTGCCGTCGCCATGAGGAGTCGCTCCTGCAAGCGGACCAGGAAGTAGTGCCGCACACAGCTGGGAGAGCCAAACAAAGTATCGACCGTTTCACGATTATTACACACACACACATGGCTCAACAATAGTTTCCATGCGAGGCAAATGCTAGAAGCAGTTTCTGGTTTGCGAAGGAAGTCACGGCCGCTTTTTGGTACAGGAAAGAAAGCAAATTAGTGTTTAACGTTCTGTCGTTGACGAGAGCGACAAGATTGAGTTAGACAAGAAAATAGAATGTGTCCATTTCAAAATAACCATCCCGTCATTTACCTTCTGCTACGTAGGGGAATCAATGGGAACCTAAATGTGGGCAGCCTGTCGGGTATCTGTATCGCCGCCCTCCCGAACGGGAATTCTCTGCTTCGCCATTAGAATACATCGCTTGATTTTTTGACTCAGTGAAAATGGGATAGTAAAAGGCCTGAGACGGTGAGATAGAACGGTGATTAATACAGTGGGCTTACATCTGGTATGAAGTCTCTTCATCCTGACATAGTTTTCCGTTGCTTCGATAAGCGATGTGTCTGAAGCACAGACAAAGGCGTGGATCTTAGTTCAGCATGAGATCACCGCTTCTCCCCCCAATTATTTTCAGACCAAGTCAAAGCAGTCACTGGATGTTTATCTGTTTTCGAAATCAAAGCTCCATTTTTAAGGATGAAATGTAATTTGCCACCGACCGGTCTTCTCCAGTTTTTCATTTCTACTTCCGCGGTTGAAAAATGAAGCAAGACAGAAGCAAAATCAAGACACGTTCATAGGATTTTCCGACCCAGAAAAATCATTCGACAATGTCAAATGGTGCAAGATGTCCAAAATTCTGAGAAATATAGGGTTAAGCTACAGGGAAAGACGTGTAATATACAACACGTACAAGAGCCAAGAGGAAACACTAAGAGTGGGAGACGAAGAAAGAAGTCCTCGGATTAAAAAGGGCGCAAGACAGGGACGTAGCCTTTCGCCCCTAATGTGCAATCTGTACATCGAAGAAGCAATTACGGAAATAAAACGAAGGTTCGAGAGTGGAATTAAGATTCAAGGTGAAAGTATATCAATGATAACATTTGCTGATGACATTGCTATCCTCAGTGAAAGTGAAGAAGAATTATACGATCCGCTGAAAGGGAATGAATGAGTACAGAACATAGATCGAGAGTATATGGAAGAAAGACGAAAGTAATGAGAGGTAACAGAAATAAGAACAGCGAGAAGCTTAACATCATAATTGGTGATCACGAAGTAAATGAAGTTAAGGAATTCTGCTACTTAGGCAGCAAAATAAACCATGACAGTCGGAGAAAGGAAGACATAAAAAGCAGACTAGCACTAGAAAGAAGGGAATTTTTGTCCAAGAGAAGTCTACTATATCAAACATAGGCCTTAATTTGAGGAAGAAATTCCTGACAATGTACGTTTGGAGCATAGCATTGCATGGTTGTGAAACATGGACTGTGGGAACCATAAAAGGAAAGAATCGAAGTATTTGATATGTGGTACTACAGAAGAATGTTGAAAACTCGGTGGCTTGATAAGGTATGTAATGAGGAGTTCTCCGCAGAATCGGTGATGAAAGGAATAAATAGAAAATACTAACAAGAAGAAGGGACAGGATGGTAGGACATCTGTTAAGACACGATACACGTACCAAGGCACTAGATGGAGCTGTAGAGGATAAAAACTGTAGAGAAAAACAGAGGTAGAATATATTCAGCAAATAATTGAAGACGTAGGTTGCAAGTGCCACTCTAAGATGAAGAGATTGGAACAGGAGAGGAATTCCTGGCAGGGGCTTCATTAGACCAGTTAGAATACTAAAAAATAAAAAAATACGCACACGTTTTGAAAACCACTGCAAAGTACACAGCAGAGGTTACTTAGCCTAATACCATATGTTAGAGTTTCTTCGCGGTCGGATCGCGAATGGAGTGCAGGAATAATGACTCCCCAAATGTCTCTGTGCGCGCTGTAATTAGTTTAATTTTTCCTTCGGGGACACTATGGGACTGAAGAATGTCTCTAGATTCGTCATTTAGTGCTGCTTTGTGAAATCCTGTAATAAGGCTTTAGCGCGATAAAGGCTCCTGGCTCAAAGCATCTGTCAATTCAGATTTTCGGCATTTCCGTATCGCTCTCCAGTGGGTCAAACAAACCTGTGGTCATTCGTGCCGCCCATCTTTGTATACGTTTAGTATCCTCTGTTAGGCCTACTCTAAGGTCGCCGGAAGTGATTTTTAAGCAGTCTCCTTTGTAGACTGGCGGCGCTTTCCCAGCCTTCTGCCAATAAACCCAAATTTGACATTTCTTTTTACCTGTGATTGAGCGCAAGTGATTATTACACTTCGTAAACAAATTCTTACACCAAGTCATAGCTGTAAGTTGACTGAATCCAGTTGCGATTCGTTGAAGCTGTAGTTATACCTATTTCTTTTCTGCGTTTTATGAAGCGCACAATGTCATAATTTTGAGCATTTCCTCGGGAAAATATCAAACTGCACAGTTACATAAAGAGCACATCGACACCTGATTGGCCAGACAGCGACGTATGGTTTGTAGAGTAGCAGAGCTCATGAAAAGTAACAAGGGAGAGAGGTGTCACGGTAGGTGCAGACAGCTGAAATCTCCTGTTACGTCAGTGAAGTTGCACAGCTTGTGTACGAGAACAAATTGTCAATAAAAAAATAAATACTTCATCACATTTTACGACAACTGATGGAGGAAAACTGTATATTTAGATATTTTACTACATTTTCAAAACTTGTGTCACTCCTTACCGCTCGCAATGTGAAGCAATTATCGACCCGTCGATCTGTTTCAGTACCACAGTAATAATCGAGTGAGATGACACAGCAGTTAAAGCACGGTTCCTAACCCCAGTCCAGCCAACCCGGCCCAGACATCCCACAGTTTCCATTTCTTCAAGCGAATGTCTGGCTGGCTCCTGTGAATAGAGCACTGGCGACCTCTTCGACCATCTTGCCCCACTGGAGGTAGCGCTCCGCCTTGATCACCCCGGCGCCACGAGGACCTTAAACCGTAACTTTTTTCTCCTCAGTAGGCATCGTCTATTAGACTTAGTATGCCACTACCTTACTCCGTCCTTAAATTAGTGCACAGGAAGTAGACAAGGCGGGTTCTCGCTCAAGGTGCAATGTTGCCAAATTTCCCCTCTACCCTACGACGTCATCCATGACATCATGCATTGTTAGCTGCGCACCTAGCCAGTGGCGAGAGGGTACTAACGGCTTAGCGTGACCCAGGGTGCAACCTGACATTTTTCATTCATCCAAAGATGGGGAAAAGTTTGAGTAACAATAAAACCAAAAGCTGTTTTTCAAGAAGACACTGCTTCACGAGACTGACCGAACTGGCAGTGATGAAAATCGACTCCCTAGGCAATTGCAGGACATTGGTATCTGTAGCACGAATAGTACAGTTATAAACCCAAGCATCTGTAATCGAAGTGTCGTTTAGTTTTTACAGTAGCATCAGAACAGAAATGTGTGGAGTACAGTAGATAAATTTACAGCGTGAATATTCTGTCTTCGACAGTATCCATCTGTTTACACTGCCTGGAATAGCTTGCGTCAGTTGGAGAGAAGGTGAGAGCGTTTTGGAGGAATCCATACGGTAAACTGCCGTGTTCTCGGTCTCATCGGCCAAGTAGTTAGTACGTCTGCAGTAGAAGTGTGCTATGGTGAATTTTGTTGCAAGAAATTTACAGGGTCATTATGGCTACAAAGGAAGTGTTACGTGAATTTGATATTTGCAATATTGCATAAGAAGACTGGTAATGGTGATGTGGGACTTGTGCTTGGTAGGACTTCCGTTAATTAATCAAATTAAAAACCGATCATATCCGGTCAGTGACACTGTGTAGCTATGACAAAATCTTTCTGTAAGATGTCTGTTTATTAATTCTTGCATTAGTACAGTTTTTTTAACTATCACTTTTAGATACGTGGAATGCACTTCTGGGGTTTAAACCTGGCGTACATGTCCGAAATATCAGTCACAATTAAAAATAATTAAAAGCTTTTAGAACAGCGTAGCATAGACTAATCGCCCCTCTAAAGAAATTACGTCGGTTGAGGACTCAGCAGCTGAAAAGTTACGTGCTACTAACTTATTTTAAGGTGCTTGTTTGTTTCCCTTTCTTCAGGATAAAGAATTTCCCACTTGAGAATGGCCTAATTATCGGAACTGGGTGTGCTAATAAATAAGTTTTTATGGAACTGGAATCCCTACATTAATAAATCCTCGTAAAATTTACGATTGCAATTCGTACCAACTCGCGGTTCCCGCCAGTCTCGTGTTGAGAGTATAGGGTGTAAAACGGGACGTTTTGTACGTATTTGTATATGACGTACCACTGGAGACCTTGTAATTGTAATTAATTAGTGAATAAACTATAATCAACGATTTTCTTCGTGTAAAATATGAAATAGTAAAATTTACTATGGTTTAGTAAGAAAGTAACATTTCCACTCCTTTAGTGTTCTACCGTCAAGTTCCATGTATACCAACAGATTTCGATGCCCTAAGACCAAGCGGAAGAGCAGTCTGGACAAAATAGCGAAGTCGCCAGACGATAGCGATGGCGGCCACGTACGAAGGATGCCACTAACATTCGGTGTGTTGTTGTTGTTGTTGTTGTCCACGGGTCGAAGACTGTTTTGATTCCGCCATGCCGTACTGCTCTATCCTACGCAACCCTCTTCGTCTCTTCATAACTGCTGCAACCTGCTTCCATTTGAAACTGCTTATTGTAGTTAAGCCTTGGTGTCCCCTATAATTTTACGCTCACCACCCTCCTCCCAAACACACACACTTCGTTTCATTACCAAACTGACAATTTCTTGGTACCTCAGAATGTGTCAAGGTGTCGCATCAACTGATCCCGTTATCCCGAAACAATGTGAATGCAGATATAATCCTCAATTTTTCTGCACTTCACTGCAAATTTGGGTTCTGGATGTTAGGATATACCTCGTTGTTTAATCTGCTGAGAATTAAAGGTATCTCTTCCACACCAGATGACGAAATACAAAGCCATACCAATACACTCTCCCCACGCAGTGTTTTCAGTAGTTTGCAAATGCTTAGCCTGAAGCTCTTCTTTGGCCTTTGGCTTTCACCACCATGGCTCTTCCGCCTGGTGAAAAGATGTCAAATTTGCACCGATCAACGAATAACGTACCATACGACCATTCTGACCCTTTGTTAATGTGCTCGCTTTCCGAGTTGTCACGTTTTTTCCTTGCCACCATACCACTGTAGTCTTCTTTCCTGAAAATCACTGAATTGTTTAGCAATTATTGAAGCAAATGGGTTGCAATTTTAGTTGCACTTAATAGAGGATCATACGTAATCTCTCTTATAATGAATCGACTCTCTCATTTAAATTCCTTTATGGCCAATTTTGACGGACAAATTGGGATAGATTCTATGCGATCATCCTTGTCAGTTCGTCTTGTAATAATTCCAGCCAAAATTCTGCATACCTATATTCATTAAAACAGCAATATCCCTCTCTTTGGCTCTCCCTATACTGGAAATGACAAACTGTCGCTGATCGTACGTCGTACTGGTTCTCTTGCTTCGTATTGTGACGTTGAGAATACGTGGAAAGACAGAAGAATAACAAACAAACGACGAGGGAAAGACAGGCCGACTCCTCCCGCCGGAGGTTCGAGTCCTCCCTTGGGCATGGGTGTGTGTGTTGTCCTCAGCGTAAGTTAGTTTAAGTAGTGTCTAAGTCTAGAGACCGATGACCTCAGCAGAATGGTCCCTTAGAAATTCACACCCATTTGAACATTTGAAAGACAGGCCGTTTCACACCAAGCACTAGGCGAACACAGGCAAAGTAACTCTAGTGACACTCTTACGTGACCGATGTGTCGGTAAGCCTGGAGATGGTTTTTAGGCAGTTTCCCTCGTCCGACTAGGTGAATAAAGAGCTGGTACTCTCGTAACGCCTCACAAGCACTCTTCGACATGCGGTAACACCAGATGTAGAGAGATGGGGATACACAAATTCCAGGCTGTGGGAGATACGGTGGCGACATCATGGGCATCCGGGCACCCTATACCACTAACATTGCCAAATCGAAAAATAGCATGCTGACCCTGTGCAGATAAGGGATAAAGGCCAGGAAAAGTAAGAAGAATATTAGTGGCAGCATCTATATCGCGGCAGTTGCTGTTGTAGATGTGACTGGACACTGTGGTCAACTACATTACTAGCCATTAAAATTGCTACACCACGAAGATGACGTGCTATAGACGCGAAATTTAACCGACAGGAAGACGATGATGTGATATGCAAATGATTAGCTTTTCACAGCATTCACACAAGGTTGGCGCCGGTGGCGACACCTACAACGTGCTGACATGAGGAACGTTTCCATCCGATTTCTCATACACAAACAGCAGTTGACCGGCGTTGCCTGATGAAACGTTGCTGTGATGCCTCGTGTAAGGAGGAGAAATGCGTACCATCACGTTTCCGACTTTGATGAAGGTCGGATTGTAGCCTGTCGCTATTGCGGTTTATCGTATCGCGACATTGCTGCTCGCGTTGGTCGAGATCCAGTGACTGTTAGCAGAATATGGAATCGGTGGGTTCAGGAGAGTAATACGGAACGCCGTGCTGGATCCCAACGGCCTCGTATCACTAGCATTCGAGATGACAGGCATCTTATCCGCATGGCTATAACAGATCGTGCAGCCACGTCTCGATCCGTGAGTCAACAGATGGGGACGTTTGCAAGACAACAACCACGAGCACGAACAGTCTGACGACGTTTGCAGCAGCATGGACTATCAGCTCGGAGACCATGGCTGCGGTTACTCTTGACGCTGCATCACCGACAGGAGCGCCTGCGATGGTGTATTCAACAACGAACCTGGGTGCACGAATGGCAAAACGTCATTTTTTCGGATGAATCCAGGTTCTGTTTACAGCATCATGATGGTCGCATCCGTGTTTGGCGACATCGCGGTAAACGCACATAGGAAGCGTGTATTCGTCATCGCCATACTGGCGTATCACCCCTCGTGATGGTACGGGGTGCCATTGGTTATACACCTCGGTCACCTCTTGTTCGCGTTGACGACACTTTGAACGGTGGACGTTACATTTCAGATGTGTTACAACCCGTGGCTCTACCCTTCATTCGATACCTGCGAAACCATACATTTCAGCAGGGTAATGCACGACTGCATGTTGCAGGTCCTGTACGGGCCTTTCTGGTTACAGAAAATGTTCGACTGCTGCCCTGGCCAGCACATTCTCCAGATCTCTCACCAGTTGAAAACATCTGGTCTGTGGTAGCCGAGCAACTGGCTCGTCACAATACGCCAGTCACTACTCTGGATGAACTGTGGTATCGTGTTGAAGCGGCCTGGGCAGCTGTACCTGTGCCGGCCGAAGTGGCCGCGCGGTTCTGGCGCTGCAGTCTGGAACCGTGAGACCGCTACGGTTGCAGGTTCGAATCCTGCCTCGGGCATGGATGTGTGTGATGTCCTTAGGTTAGTTAGGTTTAACTAGTTCTACGCTCTAGGGGACTAATGACCTCAGCAGTTGAGTCCCATAGTGCTCAGCGCCATTTTTGCAGCTGTACCTGTACACGCCATCCAAGCTCTGTTTGACTCGATGCCCAGGCGTATCAAGGCCGTTATTAGGCCTACGGCCAGAGATGGTTGTTCTGGGTACTGATTTCTCAGGATATATGCACCCAAATTGCGTGAAAATGTAATCACATGTCAGTTCTAGTATAATATATTTGTTCAATGAATACCCGTTTATCATCTGCATTTCTTCTTGGTGTAGCAATTTTAATGCCCAGTAGTGTATGTGCATAATGTACCACAGTCCCCATCGTAGCGAATCGCAGCTCTTATCAAGGCTGCTATGTTGAATGTCCGGCGAAATCGGCAGATTGCGTCGTCTGGCATGCCGGCCGCGGCCGCGGGGGATGCTGAGAGGAGCAGTCGGCTCGGTGGCGACTGCCTGTCGACCTGGGAGGCAGCTCGTCAATTAGCGCGCCTCCTAATTACTGCGCAATTAGCGGCGGGCTCGCCTCGTTACGCCCTGCGAGCAGCGCGGAAGTACCTCGGAGTCCCACTCTGAGAACAGCCCAGTTCCGCACGACCCACAGCCCAGACCATTGGGGCCAGCCACAAGCTCCGGCACAGGGGCCATCCGACTGAACTGTACTGCTAGCGCACAGCGACGCTCGCGTATTATGACATTTAGGAAGACCTAAAATCTACCGGGCGATCAAAAAGTCAGTGTACATTTGAAAACTGAATAAATCACGGAATAATGTAGATAGAGAGGTAAAAATTGACACACATGCTTGGAATGACGTGGGGTTTCACTTGAACCAAAAAAATACAAAAGTTCAAAAAATGTCCGACAGGTGGCGTTTCATCTGATCAGAATATCAATAATTAGCATAACAAAGTAAGACAAAGCAAAGATGATGTTCTTTACAGGAAATGCTCAATATGTCCACCATCATTCCTCAACAATTACTGTAGTCGAGGAATAATGTTGTGAACAGCACTGTAAAGCATGTCCGGAGTTATGGTAAGGCATTGGCGTCGGATGTTGTCTTTCAGCATCCCAAGAGATGTCGGTCGATCACGATACACTTGCGACTTCAGGTAACCCCAGAGCCAATAATCACACGGACTGAGGTCTGGGTTCCGCAGCTCGTGGTCGTGCGTTAGCGTTCTCGCTTCCCGCGCCCGAGTTCGATTCGCGGCGGGGTCAGGGATTTTGTCTGCCTCGTGATGACTGGGTGTTGTGTGATGTCCTTAGGTTAGTTAGGTTTAAGTAGTTCTAAGTTCTAGGGGACTGATGACCATAGATGTTAAGTCCCATAAGTTCTAGGGGACTGATGACCATAGATGTTAAGTCCCATAGTGCTCAGAGGCTTTTTTTTTTTTTTTTTTTTTTTCTGTCTGGGGACCTGGGAGGCCAAGCTTGACGAAAGTTGCGGCTGAGCACACGATCATCACCAAACCAAACGACACGCGCAAGAGATCTTTCACGCGCCATCTGTCGGACATTTTGTGAACTTTTTTTTTTGTTCTAATAAAACTCCATGTCATTCCAAGCATGTGTGTCAATTTTTACCTCTCTATCTACATTATTCCGTGGTTTATTAAGTTTTCAAATTTATAATGACTTTTTGATCACCCTGTATTTTGTAGGAATCAACATGGGTCCTGAAAACAATGATCGTGTGAAATCCAGCTCGCTCTGTTGGTGCATGAGCTCCAGAAAGGAGTAGGTAGAGCTCCAGAAAGGAGTAGGTACATGCGCCCTGGATGATGCCGTGTTCCTCGACTTTCGGAAGCCATCCGGTACTGTTCCGCACTATTGCCTTATGAACAAACTGCGAGCTTACGGCATATCAGACCAACTGTGTGTCTGACCAACTGTCTGATTGGACTGAAGAGTTCCTAGCAAACAGAACGCAGCATGTCATTGTCAACGGAGAGAAATCTTGAGATGTAAAGGTGACTTAGGGCATATCCCAAGGCAGTGTTATAGGGGTTATAGGGCCATTACTTTCTACAAACCTATATACAAATGACCTAATTCTAGTGGCTAACGTTGGAAGTTAGATGTGGCTTTTCACGGATGATGTTATTGTATATAGTGAAGCCGCAACCGCCGGCCGGAGTGGCCTTGCGGTTCTAGGCGCTACAGTCTGGAGCCGAGCGACCACTACGGTCGCAGGTTCGAGTCCTAACTCGGGCATGGATGTGTGTGATGTCCTTAGGCTAGTTAGGTTTAATTAGTTCTACGTTCTAGGCGACTGATGACCTCAAAAGTTAAGTCGCATAGTGCTCAGAGCCATTTGAACGATTTTTGAAGTCCCAACTTAAGAAAATTCTGCTGCATTGCAGGAAGACCTGCAGAGGATCGACAATTTGTGCAAGGATTGGTACTTGACCCTCAACATAAAACAAATGTAAAATATTGCACATAAACAGCAGAAATAATTCTTAATGCTTGACTGCATGGTTGCAGGTACAATCACTGGAAGCAGTCACATCCATAAAATATGTGTACGTTTCAGAGGGAACGGCAACGTAAAATCAATCGCAGGTAACGCAGATGCCGCACTGACATTCATTGCAAATGTAGTCAAAAATTCAAATGTGTGTGAAATCTTATGGACTTAACTGCTAAGGTCATCAGTCCCTAAGCTTACACACTACTTAACCTAAATTATTCTAAGGACAAACACACACACCCATGCCCGAGGGAGGACTCGAACCTCCGCCGGGATCAGCCGCACAGTCCATGACTGCAGCGCCTCAGACCGCTCGGCTAATCCCGCGCGGTGCAGATGTAGTCCATCCACAACAAAGGTAGCTTATAAAAACTTTGGTTCGACCAATACTTGGATTTCGCTCATCAGTCAGGGCTTCGTACCAAATAGGATTGATAGAGGAAATAGAGAAAATTCAAAGAAGCGCAATGAGTTTTGCTATAGATTCATTCAGTATACGCGAAAGTGTCATGTTATGCTCATCTTATTCCAGTGGCAGAAGCTGCAGAAGAGGCGTTCTTCATCACAGTGTGGTTAGCAGTTAAAGTCCCGACAGCATACGTCTCTAGAGGAGTACCAATATTCTGCTTCCTTTCATGTGTAACTATAAAAGTCCAGGTTGGTAAAATTACAGAGAAGATTCGACCTCTCACGGAGGCTTGCCAACAATCGTTCTTCCTCTGGGCTGTTTGGAACGAACGTGTGTGGGGTGTGGGAGGGGGGAGCGAGTGGGAGGGACGACGATGACGACGACGACATATGGGCACAGCTACACAAGTACCATTCGCGACATGCCGTAGGATGGCATTCAGAGTATAAACGTGGATGTAAAAGACTGCGGCAGTAATTACAGCCGGGTACCCATTAATGTATAAATCACAATAAACGGTGTTATTAAAATGACTAATGTCCCAAGTGATCTCATGTAATACATAGATTTGAACAAATCAGTAAAGGAATAGTCCTGGATTCGTCCATACGTGACGGCGAACTGTTCACCACGACCTAAAGTTTTGCTCCCCCTCTGATGGAGGAAAGCAGCAAGTTAAGCACAAAAAATCGCCCAGAGCGCGTAACAGGAACGCTCAAGGCGGCACCTTCAAACCTCGCAATGCCGTAACGCTGTCAACGGACCTTCACAGCGACGTCCAGTGCCAGTGTGAATATATATGAACGACTCTTCTCACATCATAATAATGTGTTACGACGCGTCCCTCATCCTGCCTTTCACCGGCCGTTTCACGAGTCACGCGGAGAAACGAACAGCGTATCATCTTCAGCCGTGACTCTTCCTTCTCGCTGTAACAGAATGACGCAACGATTTGTACCTTGAGACGGGTAATGCGGCATCCTGGCTGGATAATTATAGTACCTGCCCGAAAGCGCTCGTCTCTTGTTCGCGTAGTGTGTTACAGACAATTTACATAAGCGATTTTCATAATTTTTTGGGATAAACTAATGAAACAATCAACGAAAATCTTTTTGCACACTATTTATTGATTCTTGGACAACAATTTCTCATTTTTTAAAGAAATCAGTCATAATTATGCCCTCCATTCGAGGAGTTAAAGTTGCTCTGTCCAAAATGATGTTGCGTGATGGAAGCTTGTCTGTCAGCTTGAAATACAGTGTGCGGGTACACTAATAAAGATATCTTTTTCAAATTTGCGGAGTTATTCCTCGTGCATGTCCGCCAGGAGGAGTAGCGTATTTTTTTTATTTTAATCGAGTCATTATTCATTACAGAAAACGTGACCAAAATCATGCGACAAAACATCCGTCATTTCATTAATTTGTCATATTTCAAAAAAACTGTGCTGTAACTCTGTGCGAAATATCATATAGACTAAGAAAATTGTTTGTGGTTTGTTTTCAGACAAAATTTGCAGATTGCAGGACTTCCGACACCGACGCACCCCATTTTGCACAGAGCAACTAAAACGCCTCGGGTGGGCTGCTTAATGATGACTGAATTCCTTTTAAAAAATCAGAAATTGTTGTCCAAGACTCAATAAATAATGTGCAAAAGGATTTACGTTGATTGCTTTATTAGCTTTTCCAAAAAATCGTAAAAATCACCTATGTTATAGGCTTAATGAGCCGCCAGTATGAGGCTCAAGAAGTTAAAAAGACACGATGCAGCTATCCATCGTGGGACGATAAAAAGCGCCTCCCTTCCCCCAAACGCACACCGGAACACAATACAGCAGCGATTCTGCGTGGATTCGGCCAGCCCTTGATAGGTTTCCTGGTGTATGTGGCACTAGATGTCCTCGCACAGTTACACAATTCTCGTAAATTAAGGACCGGTGAATTGCGAGCGCAGAGTTAGCGACAGATCAACGTGACTTTACTATCATGCACTTAAAGTACAGTGGCACGATTCGGGTCTTGTGAAACGAACAGTTAAACTGTTGGAAGGCGCCTTCACCATCGGAGAAGACATCAAACATGAAAGGATGTAGGGAGCCCAGGTGAATGTTCCCCACAGCATAATAGTAACCCCACCGAGCTGTGTCAGGGACGCGGTGCATCTTTCAAACAGCACTTCTGCGGGGTGACGCCGTATCCGGACACGAACAAGAAACGTGATTTTTTCACTAGACCAAAGGTTTCCGTTGGCACACATTCCAATCTAGATGACGCCATGGCCACGATGCCTTTAAGACAGCATGGTAATACGTATGGGTCGTCTGCTGCGGTGCCCCATGTTCGACTACGAGCGCTGAACGGCGCGCTCCGAAATGATTGTGCCTGCTTGTCAGCACTGTACTCTGTTGTCAGATCTGCCACAGATGCCGCCTATCCTGCTTTACAGAGCGACAACTCCCCGACCTTCACTTTGTGTGATGAAGGGTGGAAGACTAACACTGTATCATCTACTCATGGTTTCACCGTCCTCCAACCACTTTTCACAGATTGCCACGACAGTAGCACGCGATCAATCGACCAGTTTCGCTGTATCTGAGAAGCTTGTTCCTGGGTGCCGGACCGTAACAGTCCGCCCTCCTTCAACGTCGCTTCTGTCAGTGGATCCCCATTTGCGGCCCATATCGCAATTATAATGATTCCCCATTCCTCTCTGCTCTGCTTATACACTTTCCTTACCGCGTCAGGTGCTCGCAACGCCACCAGCTGGCATTCAATCTGGCGGTGACCAGTGGTCATAATGTTTTGGCTGATCAGAGTGTGGTCTCGCGAAATCACCACGATGAGAAAAACAAAGAAATCAGATAAAATCCCCTACAGTTGTGAAAACTGTTTATTTCAAAAAAGGAGAGCACAACCCGGTTTCAGAACAAGTGTCCCCTGTTAAAATAGTGGATCAAAAATGGTTCAAATGGCTCTGAACACTATGGGACTTAACTTCTGAGGTCATCAGTCCCCTAGAACTTAGAACTACTTAAACCTAACTAACCTAAGGACATCACACACATCCATGCCCGAGGCAGGACTCAAACCTGCGCCCGTAGTGGTCGCGCGGTTCTAGACTGTAGCGCCTAGAACCGCTCAGCCACCCCGGCCGGCAAAATAGTGAATCCCTTGTTCATATTTTAACAAGTTTTAACCTCAGTTACGCATCTTTTATGGACTCACATTGTAATATGCACCAGAAGATGGGACAGATGCCCTGAAACCGGGTGGTCCTTTCCTTTTTTGAAATAAATAATCTTTACATCTGTAGTGGAGTTTATCATCGATCATGAACAACGGTTGTGATGTCCCGTTTTGACGAACTTGAACGTGTGTGAAAGAAATTAGAACTCATACGGACGTTTATCGAAGGTCGTTCTTTCCACGCGACATTTGCGGAAAGAATTCCGCAGGGGTGAATGAAACCGATATCAGAAGCACCTTCCCTCACACACAGTGAGATGGTTCGCGGCGTACAGATGTTGATGCAAGTGTAGACTACATACCTCTGGCTCGAGCGTTATCATCCCAGAATGATTTCGCTCGTCGTCGTGTAAAACTACCAGCTTTTTCGGAAAAAAGGATTCTTAACTAAGCTAATACAAGTTCAAGCAGCAATTTATTTGGACTGTAATTCTCTAAATGTAATATTTTGGCAGCAAATAGAGAAACAACTAATAATAGCAGCCCGCACATAACGAACCAATGAAGAAAGTAATTACGCCAGTTTCAGTAAAAATTGCAAGTGAGTGTTGTTCATGAACGATACGCGGGACCAATTAGGAGCAGAGTATCTGCAAATCCAATAAACAGGCGTGCACAGCCGCCGTTTCTGTTGCTAATGTGGCAACAGTTGCGTCCTTGGAATGGTCGAGCATGCTCACGAGACCACAAACAGCTTTCACGAGCGCAAACGTATCTCGCTCGCATTCTGTCTGCTACGTGGACCTTGCTTTGTTGCCATTTTAGGAGTAGTTTGGCTGCACAGCTTAAGTGTAGGCATACACGGAAGCTCGGGTTGCCGTTCTTGTAATAAAATCGTAAGATTAGTTGCTCGGTAGTGAGAAGTAAAATAGCGTGACGGCGTAGTGGCAACGGCATGCGAGTGTCATACAGCACTCAGGGTCAACTGCGACAGGCCAGATACTTCACAGACAAAGCAAAAAATTTCTATGATTGAATACTGATTACCGGCCGGGGTAGCCGAACGGTTCTAGGCGCTACAGTCTGGAACCGCGCGACCGCTACGGTCGCAGGTTCGAATCCCGCTTCGGGCATGGATGTGTGTGATGTCCTTAGGTTAGTTAGGTTTAAATAGTTCTAAGTTCTAGGGGACTGATGAACGCAGAAGTTAAGTCCCATAGTGCTCAGAGCCATTAGAACCATTTTTTTTTAATACTGATTCTCAGATGAAGTGGTGTAAACACACAAAGGTACTGAAAACTGAATGTCACCAGCATCTTATGCACTTAAGAGTCGTATCATCCGTGTGAAACAACCAATATCTTTTAGTTAATTATCTTTCATTTATACACTCACTTCCCACCTATCGAACTCTTTTTTGGGGAATAATTATTCAAAATGTGAACACAGTTTTCAAGCTACAGAACAGTTTTCAATCTACAGAAAAGTTCATAAGAATAATTATTTAAAATAGCAATTATGCTCACTGTAAAGATCTTTTCAAAACATTTACCACGCAGTTATGCACATCAAAAATAACCTTGATAATTACTGCACGAACAGCTATGTCCATGATCACTTAGCAAGACCAAGACTTCGTTTATATTTACGGAGGAAGAGTAAACGCAAACCACAAAATAACATTTTCTACCGACGAATAAAATTGTGCAATGATTTGTCAAAGAAGATTTTAAAAGATTATTAAAACAAACCTGTTTTAAAAACTCAGTTACGTATACCCGGTAAGCAGCGCGTTCTACACTAGGGATTCGTTAATAAGTGTAACGTAGGTAAATAAACAGAATAATGAAACATGTCGGTCATTTCACAACACAGTACCGCATTATAATGTTTTTTATCTGGAAATCTTACTCCAAGGTTATGCAATGAATAATACTAACTCTTTCTGAGTTCAGTTTCTCACTCATTATAGAAGGGTGCTGACTCACTTTTTTAATCAAAGAAATGAGGAGTCGCACCACGCAAAATGATAACCAAACACCGTCTCCATGATCCTAAAGTCAGCTGACAGTGAATGTAGTGTTACATTATGAAAGAGTGTGTATATAGTGTGTGCAATGGTAAGTATGGAGAATTGAAAGAACAGTGTAGCACTTCCATTTGCATAGTTAAATAACTTACTCGCACAACATCATTGTACACTAGGGATGAACTGAATGAGGATAACCGGCCGGAGTGGCTGTGCAGTTCTAGGCGCTACAGTCTGGAGCCGAGCGACCGCTACGGTCGCGGGTTCGAATCCTGCCTTGGGCGTGGATGTGTGTGATGTCCTTAGGTTAGTTAGGTTTAATTAGTTCTACGTTCTAGGCGACTGATGACCTCAGAAGTTAAGTCGCATAGTGCTCAGAGCCATTTGAACCATTTGAACTGAATGAGGATATGATGTATCCGGAGCGACAAAGGCTCGAGTGCCTTATGATCAATTATTTGTGATCGTCATTTTCATCTGTTTTCCGTCGTTCCTTTAGTTGCTCTAAGTTACACACCTCCGCGAATTAATGGCAAAAAGGGAATTGTTCCCGTATCGTACACATCACATGGACTTTCACATGACGAAAACACCGACAACGAGTAAGGAAAGTGGTCTCCTTTGTAATTACAAGTATTTTTGGAACGCTCTTCTTTTGTCGTTGCTGTAGTGACCACCGTAAACATACTCATAACGCCCGCAACCAGAGTCGCATGATCGATTTAGGATCGCACGTTCGATATGTATCGTTTGGACCTCGCGACTTCGAGAGGCAATCATTGTTGGAACTTACCCAGAATTTCAAGGCTGTCTGAAACTGAATGTGAGATCTTCCTTCCTCGAGCAGACATTTATGACTAGCATCACTAGTCCACTGGACTGGAAATGTTCACCGCTGACAGTTCTATACACCGCCTCAAACTGGCTAGTAGCAGTTCTCGCCGACAATCACCACAACAACAAAACAGGAATACAGTTCGAAGAAAATAGGGAAAGAATCACATGAAAACACCAGTCTCAAATTTGCACGGAAACAGGTGTAAATTATTGGAATGAATTAGGCCTAGCCAAGTCTGTCTCTTTTATCCAACACCACCTCCAGCTAACTAGTGACTCCACGCTCTGCCTAATCTCTCTCTTTTAACGGAACTAGTCGATCCTCACTAATCCGCAACATTCGCAGGTGCCTAGGGAGACTCAGACGGCCACGTACTTAGGGTTCTCTCAGTATTCCGCACAGCACCCAACGAGAACACCAGCTCCGCCCCAGTGAGGAGGTGACTTGTATAGCCCGCGAGGGCTGCCGGGCGACTCCTCGGTTTCGTTAACAATCACGCTCTCAGCCAGTCATAATCAGGAGCAGAGTGTAGGCGTGCTCGGTGACCATTTTCTGCTCCCGCCAATGGAGCGTCTGTGAGGCGCTGGTCCCTGACACGACTCTTAGAATTTTTTCTGCAAAGAAAAACGGCCAGCGTGGAGAATTTATTCGCCATTAAAAATCAGTCTAGTCTGCTCCCACCGCCACTCATTTAGGAGGATTAGGGAAATCTTGGACCGTCCTCTTCAAGCCGAACAAAGACCCCTTTCACGTGCAACCCGAAACTGGTTCAGGTGACTACAATGGCGAACACGGCTAGCGCACATAGACGACCAGGAAAAGAATTCTACTCGTCATCTTCAGCCAAGGACGCTGTTCTTCGGCCGATAGCCCGTGAAATTTTCGCCGAGAAAGCTTGTATTTTCATACAACCGAGCGAAATTATGCATCGGTAAGGCGCTGGACCCATATTTTGGTGGACGGTGTTTGAACCCCTGCCCAGCAATCCATATTTAGATTTTCCATAGTTTCCCTAAATCTCTTCGTAACCGGGGTGGATTCCTTTGAAACATACCCGGCAGATTTCCTGCTCCGTCCTTCCCCGACAGGAGCTTATACGAGGGCTATTCAGAAAACAAGGGCCGATCGGAAGCGAAATGGAAACTACTGTAAAAATCAAAAATGTTTAATTTGCAACAGTTAGAAACCATCCAGCTACATCTCGATATAGTCGTCGCTCCAACTTAGACATTTGTCGTAGCGTTGAACGAACTTTCCAATATCCTCGTCACAGAAGGCAGCCGCCTGTGCTTTTCGCCAATTCGCTACGCTGGTATGCAGCTCGTTGTCTGTGCCAAAATGTTGTCTTCATAGCCAGCCGTTCGTGTGAGCAGAGACGAACATCAGAGGGAGCAAAGCCCGGACTCTATGGTGGGCGATCCAAGACTTTCCATCGGAAACGCTGCAGGAGCATCTTCGTTGCCTCTGCAGTGTGCTGCCGAAATTGTCATGAAGAAGGAAATACGAGGCCGATTCGGAAGGTAAGGTTCGATCGGTCGCGAAATGGAAACCACTTTGAAAATAAAAAATGTTTTGTTATCAATAGTTAGCTAAACCTTCCACATACTTGTCTACATAGTTGCCGCTCAGACTTACACATTTGTCGCCGGCCGAAGTGGCCGTGCGGTTAAAGGCGCTGCAATCTGGACCCGCAAGACCGCTACGGTCGCAGGTTCGAATCCTGCCTCGGGCATGGATGTGTGTGATGTCCGTAGGTTAGTTAGGTTCAAGCAGTTCTAAGTTCTAGGGGACTGATGACCGCAGCAGTTACGTCCCCATTTGCATTGTGACGAAGAAGGAAACGCGTAACAGTTATGTTATGTGGGCTGCATGACATCTCACCAGTCCCACATATTTGGCGGGAGATACTATTTTATATGCATCTTTACGTGTTCGCTGTGCGCTCGGCACTGAAAAGACCGACGTGACGCGATCGATGTGCATACTAGAGACAACTGCCCAACACATCTGTGCAAAGCTTCACGGGCTTTTCCATTTATTGCCCACTCGGACCTTACTTTCCGAATTACCCTCGTAGATGACAAGTTACGTGGGGTTGCATGAAATCAAGTGAAATCTCCCGGCATGCACTCGTACTTGGCGGGAGACACTATTTTCTAGGCATCTGTACGTGTTTAGTCTGCCCCATTAGCTGAGTGACTAGCACGTCTGACTGCCTTGCAGAGGGGCCTGGGTTTCATTCCCGGTCGGGTCGGGGATGTTCTCCCCTCAGGGAATGGATGTTGTGTTATTTCCGTCTTCCTTTCATCATCATCGATACGCAAGTTACCCATTGTGATGTGAGCCGGAGAGAGTTGCAACTCGGCTGTCGAACTCGTCCAGGAGAGGACTCCCGGCCATCAATGTCATACGCTCATTTCATTTTTCGTTCTCACTGTGCACTCAGAACTGAAAAGAGTGACATCACACGATCGCCGGCGTAATAGAGACACTGACCAACACATCTGTGCAAAGGTTCATCAGATTTTATCAGATGTTTCCATTTCGCACACGGTCGGTCCTTACTTCGTTTCTCATTACCTCGTCCTCTACGAGACGTTAAACCTTGATCCCCCTTCCCTTTCCCTCGCTTCCCCCGACACTACACGCAGTTGTACTCCGCACAACAACGCTGCCTACGTTACTTTATAGGAACAGTTGTGTGTGGCGCGCACAGGGCCAGAAGGCAGGCGGGCAGACAGGCATTCCTGCGGCGCCGCCCGCCGCCGCCTTGGAGCGGCCGGCCGGCCGGCTCTGGCAGGGCGCCACGGACGGCGGAAGGTCCGTTATGTGCGGCGCGCCGCCCAGCGGCCAGTTTCGTTTTCTGCACGGACGCTGGCTGCGCGCTCACACACACACACACACACACACACACACACACACACACACGACGCCTTTCTCCGCCTTATTCCCTCTGCAGCTTGCTCCAGCACCGCTCTGTGGCACTCGCCCTTAACGCATTCTACACTGCCTGACAAAAACCGCGAACCACATTAAAGGGGAAGAAGAATGAAATGAAACTCCACGGGTCCAGAGGGTGTTTGATGATATTTGAGTGATTATCAAACAGAGTCAGATTTAGAAAGAATTTGACAGTTATTGTTTTGGTCTTCAGTCCTGAGACTGGTTTGATGCAGCTCTCCATGCTACTCTATCCTGTGCAAGCTTCTTCATCTCCCAGTACCTACTGCAGCCTACATCCTTCTGAATCTGCTTAGTGTATTCATCTCTTGGTCTCCCTCTACGATTTTTACCCTCCACGCTGCCCTCCAGTACTAAATTGGTGATCCCTTGATGCCTCAGAACATGTCCTACCAACCGATTCCTTCTTCTAGTCAAGTTGTGCCACAAACTCCTCTTCTCCCCAATTCTATTCAATACCTCCTCATTAGATATATGATCTACCCATCTAATCTTCAGCATTCTTCTGTAGCACCACATTTCTAAAGCTTCTATTCTCTTCTTGTCTAAACTATTTATCGTCCACGTTGCACTTCCATACGTGGCTACACTCCATACAAATACTTTCAGAAACGACTTCCTGACACTTAAATAAATACTCGATGTTAACAAATTTCTCTTCTTCAGAAATGCTTCCCTTGCCATTGCCAGTCTACATTTTATATCCTCTCTACTTCGACCATCATTAGTTATTTTTGCACCCCAAATAGCAAAACTCATTTACTACTTTAAGCGTCTCATTTCCTAATTTAATTCCCGCAGCATCACCCGGTTTCATTCGACTACATTCCATTATCCTCGCTTTGCTTTTGTTGATGTTCATCTTATATCCTTCTTTCAAGACACTGTCCATTCCGTTCAACTGCTCTTCCAAGTCCTTCGCTGTCTCTGACAGAATTACAACGTCATCGGCGAACCTCAAAGTTTTAATTCCTTCTCCATGGATTTTAATTCCTACTCCGAATTTTTCTTTTGTTTCCTTTACTGCTTGCTCAATATACAGATTGAATAACATCGGGGAGAGGCTACAACCCTGTCTCACTCCCTCCCAACCACTGCTTCCCTTTCAAGTCCCTCGACTCTTATAACTGCCATCTGGTTTCTGTACAAATTGTAAATAGCCCTTCGCTCCCTATATTTTACCCCTGACAGTATGACCCCAGTTATCAGTATGACGTGTTCGACGTGTCTACCATGGATGCAGGCACTGCAGGTTGGGAAGGGTGCTATCAAGTTCTATCCTTTCCTGAGGCAAACTAGCCCCCCATTTTGTAAATGGCCTTTGATGTTCTGGATACTGCCGCTGGGACAGAGTTCATGTCCGGATTGGTCCTACACGTGTTCTAACGCGGACAGATCTGGGGATCTTGCTGGCCACGGAGGCATCTCAACACCTCGTACACAGTTGATAGACACACGTGCCTTGTACAGGCGAACATTGTTCTGTTGAAAAATGACACCAAGATACTGCCATACTGCCGCATAACAGGACACACAGGAGGACAAAGGGTGTCCGTGACGTAGCGTTGTGCTGCCAGAGTTTTTTTAATGACTACCGGTGTGACCTGAAGCCATACCCAATGATTCGTCATACCACGACGCCAGGAGTAAAACCGCTGTGCTCTTCCAGTGCACTGGAAGAACGGGGCCTCTCCCCAGCATGACGTCTTACTCACCGGCGATGGTCATCTGTCATTCATCGCTGAAGACACATAGAAGCCATTAATCAGCAGTTCCCCATCATGGCACTACTCTAAACGCGGTCGTTTGTGTTATCATGCGAACAGCAGCATTCACATGCGACGGTAATTCCCTAGTGCAGCTGCTCCTAGCGTGCGACCAGTGGTGCAGAAGGACAAAATGTTGCAGTGAGTCCATTACCTATTTGCCAATGGCAGGTAAGGATGTGAGCGGTTACGATTTGCTTCGTGCACAGCACGGTTATGCGCTCTCCTGGTGGTAAGATGTGACCAGCTAGTATGCCTGCTCTCACGTCCCGTGCGGTCCTGCATCAGGCCACTGTCACATCCGAATGTCCCGCAAATCACGAAATTTCACGATTCAACCAGCCGGGCAAATGGAGACGCACCATGAGGCCCGTTTCGTACTGTCAGGCGCTTCTATCGCTGTCCCTCACGAGCGCGCGGCATTTCCGTGTCCTTCACAGTGATCATGCAACATCTCACACTGTTCACACCTCTTATATACTCCACCACGCCTGGTGTCAGTGCCATAAGCGAACAACAATGAAGCACTCCCGTGGCCGCACTACAGGTAATTACAACTGTAATCATTTACATCCCGCCAATGATGGGTACGTGTACGCAGTTACATTGACATCAGAGCATACCGTATGGCTGCCTCACTTTTTCTTTAGCACCCAGTGTATATCATCAGTGTTCATGAAGATCTTAAACTCTTCATGCGTGAACTCCGGCTTGACAACACTGCAAGTCGGCTACTGCAACATTTGATTAACATAGGCTGTTCTTTGCTGATTTCTGCAGCTGTCCTACTACGTCTATGAAGTACGAGGGTTGCCCAGAAAGTAATGCACCGCATTTTTTTTCTCAGCCGAAAACAATGCTAAGAATGCGAAACTTTACGTATGTATTATTTGAAGTCTCCTGAGTGAGCGCGCCAAGTTTGCGTCACTTCCTACATATAGCGTAGCTGCAGGACAGTTTCAAAATGGCGTCTGTAGCTGATGTATGTTACAAGCAACGTGCCGTCATTGAATTTCTCACTACAGAGAAACAAACTGTGGGGAATATTCACAAACGCTTGTGCAAAGTGTGGTGTCACCGCCAGACACCACGCTTGCTAGGTGGTAGCCTTTAAATCGGCCGCGGTCCTTAGTATAGATCGGACCCGCGTGTCGCCACTATCAGTGATTGCAGGCCGAGCGCCGCCACACGGTAGGTCTAGAGAGACTCCTAGCACTCGCGCCAGTCGTACAATCGACTTTGCTAGCGATGGTTCACTGACAAAATACGCTCTC
Organism: Schistocerca serialis cubense; assembly: GCF_023864345.2. Lineage (NCBI taxonomy): Eukaryota > Metazoa > Arthropoda > Insecta > Orthoptera > Acrididae > Schistocerca > Schistocerca serialis. Next base: position 500,348,248 of record NC_064639.1, read on the forward strand.
ATTTGCCGAGACGATAGTTAGCATAGCATTCAGCTACGTCATTTGCTACGACCTAGCAAGGCGCCATGTTCAGTTACTATTGATATTATGAATCATGTACAGTCAAGAGCGACGCTCATCATTAATGGATTAAAGTTAAATATTCCACCAGCTACGTCTATTTTTCTAAAGTCTAATTTCCTTGTCCTGATCCAGACCTCACGCCAGCCTGCGTGAGCTAAAACGCGTGCCTTTCAGCTTCCTCTAGTACCCGGTGTTGGCTCTCCTGCCAACCCACAACATTGGCGACGAGGCAACACCGCGTTCGTAACTATACTGCCCTGATTTACTTGTGTAATGGCTTCGCCACCATCTCCAGATGTACTGTCCGAATTTTATCGCTTACAGAATCAGCAGACGCAGGCCTTACTGGATGCCCTTGGACAGCTCGTCCAGGGTCAATGTGCAATGCAAAATGACGCAACAGCCGCCGCTCTACCGCTAACGCAGTCAGAAGACGCAGTTGCACCTACTTTTCGTCCTTTTGATGCTGCACTGGAAAGCTGGACGGAGTGGTCACGCCAATTTGGATTCCATCTCGCCGCCTACAGAAATCAAGGTAACGAGCGGCAGCCTTTTTTATTATCCTCCGTAGGGGTGCACACGTACCGTGTGATAGTCAAATTATTTCCCCGACGCGACGTAGCTACTCTGTCCTACGACGAAATTTTGTCTGCATTAGATGCATATTTCAAAGAATCAGTCAATGTAGTTGCCAAACGGTATACCTTCTTTCGTACAAAAGGTACGGCAGGTCAGACTAATCGGAAGTGGGTTGCAACCTTGCAAGGCCTTACTAGGCTTTGGTGCTTTTGGGTGTCAATGTGGACTCCCTTATTCAGATACTATGGTACGTGATGCAATTGCACAGAACGTTTCTGATGTTCGTATACGGGAACAGATTTTGAAACTAGTCAATCCCTCCCTTCAACAAGTGATGGACATATTGGATCGGCAGGACACACTTGACTTTGCTCAGGAATCATTTGAAACTTCGCCACCCGTGTGTCAGGTTAACCGGCCCGCCGGGCAAGCTGCACGGAACATTAAACAGTAAACAGCCCGACCGCGCCGCTGCCGCCAGGCTCTCAGCCACGTGTACCACGCCGGCAAGCAAATGCAGTGCTAAAATCATGCCCGCAGTGTGCTACTAGACATTCGCGTGAGAATTGCCCGTCACGCCAAGCTATTTGCTTTTACTGTAATAAAAAAGGACATGTTCAGAGTGTTTGCCAGAAAAAGTTCCGATCGGCAACTCAAAAACATTCCAGGCCCTTTGCTTCGCGCCGGAATCGGAATCGAACCCAGGATACTCAGGCTCGCGCCACTTCGCCCATGGAAATTCATATAGTTCATGCCACTCCACCCTGTGCCACTCTCTCTAACAGTGACTGTGTTCGTCCCACAAATAGTGTGCGTCGACGTCGCCGGAAATCCCGTCAAGTCACAAGTGATTTTGTACCAGTGTCAGTTCACGTTGCACGAGACAGTCGCTCTTGTCGTCAGCAGGACAATAAACTTTTTGTGGACTTGGACATTAACGGCAAAGTGATACCATTCCAGCTCGATATCGGGGCTGCAGTTTCACTGATAAATCAAGACACTTACAAACTGCTGGGCACACCTCCGTTGCGTGCCGCAACTGTTAACTACCTATTCAGGTCACAAGATCCCTGTGTTAGGACAGTGCAGCCTTCTTGCAACATACAAGGGACAAACAAAACTTGTGTCATTTTACGTCCTTTGTTCTTCTTCTGTAGTGAACTTGTTTGGTTTCGATTTATTTCAGTTGTTTAACTTGTCCAATCAGTGAACCAGACTGTGCCTTCAGACAGTGTTTCTCGTCTCTGTGAAGAATTTGCAGATATTTTTGCACCGGGCCTCGGTTGCGCTAAGAACTATAAAGCACATTTGGAACTGAAAGTAAACGCGCAACCGAAATTTTTCAGAGCGCGCAATGTTCCCCACGCATTGCGTGATGAGGTCGCAAACACATTACACGATTTGGAATCACAAGGTGTAATTGAACGTGTGCAGGCTTCTCTCTGGGCATCACCCTTAGTAATTTTGCCAAAACCTTCCGGAAGATTGAGACTTTGTGTGGACTTCAAGGCAACAATGAATCCACAACTAGTGATTGCAACTTTTCCTTTACCCTGCCCAGAAGGTCTTTTTGACAAACTGTGACCGGGTAAATATTTTTCGAAGTTGGACCTAGCAGATGCGTACTTGCAAATACCGGTGGACGAAGAATCCCAGCGCGTTTTAGTGGTTAACACGCATCTTGGTTTGTATCGATTCAAACGACTGCCATTCGGGTGTGCATCCGCCCCTGCATTGTTTCAGCAATATCTACAAACTGTCTGTGCGTCGGTCCCTACTGCAGTAAACTATCTGGACGACATTGTGAACTCCGGAAAGACGGAAGAAGAACATTTAGCCAATCTCAGAACATTATTTCAGGTCTTGCGACAAAATGGTCTTCGCTTGCGGAAGGACAAATGTGTGTTTTTTGCTCATGACTTACCCTATCTGGGACATGTACTCAATGCCCAAGGCATACATCCCAGTCCAGAGCACCTCCGTGCCATACAAGACTTGCCTTCGCCGCATAATTTGAAGCAGCTACAGAGTGTGCTGGGAAAAATAAATTACTATAACAAATATGTTCCACAGGCCTCTTGCATTTCAGCTCCGCTTCATCGCTTACGCCGTAAAGGTGTTCCGTTCGTCTGGACGACGGAATGCGAACGCGCCTTTCGCCAGTTGAAATCGGCGTTGCTTTCTAATACTTGCCTTACGCCATTCTATCCTCAGAAACCCCTTTTGTTGATGGTAGATGCATCGGATTTCGGGATCGGTGCTGTGCTTGCGCACAAAGATGGATCGCATGATCGCCCTATTGCCTTTGCGTCCAAATTGCTCTCGTCTGCGCAAAGAAATTATTCACAGATCGATAAAGAAGCATTGGCTCTCGTATTTGGTGTTACAAAGTTTCATGATTTCTTGTATGGTCGTCACTTTACCATCATCACAGACCACAAACCTTTGACATCGCTTTTTCATCCGACCAAGCCTGTACCTCCACGTACAGCGCAGAAATTCATTCGCTGGTCTATTTTCCTCTCGCAGTACCGCTACGATATCTTGTATCGGTCCACTGCTAAGCACGGAAACGCCGATGCGTTGTCCCGTTTGCCTGTTGCTGAGGATAGAGCATTCGATTCCTCCGAACTTGCTTGCATGTTCATTGATTCGGAAACCGATGACCTGGTTGAATCGTTTCCGATTGATTTTCGTCGTGTAGCTACAGCCACAACTGCCGACCCTGTCCTTACTACCGTTCTGCGTTTTGTTGCTACGCAATGGCACTTATCAAAGTCACGGATCGGGGACACGTTGGTTCGCCTATTTTTTGCTCACAAGGAGAGACTTTTTGTACGACGTGGTGTTTTGCTGTTGCGTTCTGATAATGATCAGTCCAGGGTCGTGGTCCCACGTTCGTTACAGTCCTCTGTCTTACAGCTTCTCCACCAAGGACATTGGGGTATAGTGGGAACGAAACAACGTGCTCGTCAGCACTGTACTTGGTTCGGAATCGATGCCGCGATTACGAATATGTGCTCTTCTTGCATGGTGTGTGCCGAACAACAATCAGCACCACCGCGGAAATTCTTTGCATGGCCAAAAGCCACTTCCCCTTGGCAACGCTTACACGTCGATTTTGCTGGTCCATTCTGGAATGCTCGATGGTTGGTTGTGGTAGATTCATTCAGTAATTTTCCTTTTGTTGTCTGGATGTCTTCCACGACGTCATCTGCCACCATCCAAGCGTTATCTGCCATCTTTTGCATCGAAGGTCTTCCACAGACTATTGTTTCCGACAATGGCCCACAATTCATGTCCGCAGAATTTCAGTCTTCCTGTAAGGCCAATGGTATTCAACATCTGACGTCCGCGCCGTTTTCGCCACAGTCAAACGGTGCCGCTGAACGATTGGTCAGGACTTTCAAGTCACAGATGTTGAAGTTAACAGAGTCGCATTCTCGGGAGGACGCGTTATTGCTCTTTTTGTCCTCGTATCGCTCTCAGCCCCGAGATGGTCGCTCGCCGGCTGAGTTACTCCACGGTCGCCCTCATCGAACCTTGATGTCTTTGCTACATCCGCCACATCAGGTTCCTGTGCAGCGGCAGACATCTGCTTTTGTCCCAGGCGACGTTGTCTTCTACCGCCACTATCGAGGTTCACGGCGTTGGCTCGAAGGGCGCATTCTTCGCTGCCTCGGCCGCGCTATGTATCTGGTTTTGGGGGCCTCTGGTGAGGTGCGTCGGCATCTCAATCAGCTGCGCCTCTGTCGTCGCACGGGATCTGCCGCTCTCCGTCTGCTTTCAGCGACGGTGCCGTCCGGTCAGCGCCCTGGGGACCTATTTACTAGCTCGCCTCAGCCCCAGGTGTTACCGACGCTGCCTTCCATTTTGCCCCATGGCGACGCGCCGCCGCCGCCGCCGTCGCCTGTTCTCCCGCCGGCGACGCCCGCAGTGGACGCGTCGCTGCAACCGCCGGGCGCCTCCCTGGGTCACGCGCCGCCGATCGCTTCCCGTGACCAGTTGTCCTTCGACATGGAACTCTTGCCCGCTCCGGACCGTATGTCGTCTTCGTCCGTCGGGTGCCCCGGCCCGATGGAGGTCGACCCTTCGGCCCCTCCTGTCTCTCTGCGGACGCATACACCGCATGTTGGCGTGCACCCTGGAGCAGGTTTTCAGGCGTTTCCTAGCTCCCCGCGGTCCGAATGGCAGGGTGCGGGTGGCACAGCCTCGCCTGTTGTTAGGCTCCCCACCTCGTCGCATACGTCAACATGGAGTCCTCCCCACGGCGGGCGGAAGCCTTATGCCACAACCGTCCGCCGATTTGCGGGGGAGGAATGTGGTGTCACCACCAGACACCACACTTGCTAGGTGGTAGCCTTTAAATCGGCCGCGGTCCGTTAGTATACGTCGGACCCGCGTGTCGCCACTATCAGTGATTGCAGACCGAGCGCCGCCACAAGGCAGGTCTAGAGAGACTTCCTAGCACTCGCCCCAGTCGTACAACCGACTTTGCTAGCGATGGTTCACTGACAAAATACGCTCTCATTTGCCGAGACGATAGTTAGCATAGCCTTCAGCTACGTCATTTGCTACGACCTAGCAAGGCGCCATGTTCAGTTACTATTGATATTATGAATCATGTACAGTCAAGAGCGACGCTCATCATTAATGGATTAAAGTGAAGTATTCCACCAGCTACGCCCGTTTTTCTAAAGTCTAATTTCCTTGTCCTGTTCCAGACCTCACACCAGCCTGCGTGAGCTGAAACGCGTGCCTTTCGGCTTCCTCTAATAATCACGGTGTTGGATCTCCTGCCAACCCACAACACAAAGTCTATCGAGCATCTGCTGCTGACAGAAGTACAGTTAGTCGCTGGGCAAAGAGAGCGAGGTGATCAGAAGGCGGTTTGGCGGAGCTCCACGATTTACAGCGATCGAGGAGACCATCCACGGCTGTCTTACCTCACACACCTAACATAGCCCCCTTGGACTTCCACTTTTTTGGGCCATTAAAGGATGCCATTCGTGGCAGACATTTTGAGGACGATGAGGAGCTGATTCACACAGTGAAGCACTGGACCAGGGCAAGGGCAGCGCGAGTTAGCCGCGTGGTCTGGGGCGTCTTGTCACGGTGTTCGCGGCTACCCCGTCGGAGGCTGGAGTCCTCCCTCGGGTATGGGTGTGTGCGTTGTCCTCAGCGTAAGGTAGTTTAAGTTAGATTAAGTAGTGTGTAAGCTTAGGGACCGATGACCTTAGCGGTTTTGTCCCATAAGATCTTACCACAAATTTCCAGAATTTACCAGGACAAGGATTGGTGCCGACATGACATACACGCCCTTGTTTCGCGCTGGAGGAAGGCCATAGAGCGGGAAGGAGATTACGTGGAAAAATAGCGTGTGTAGATAACACACCATTCTTTCGCGTGTGTAATTCTCATTAGGTTCGTTAAAGAATTGTTGAAGAAAAGAAATGTGGTGCATTACTTTCTGGGCAACCCTCATACTTTAGACCATACTGGGTACTCCGTGTATCTTGACCATCCCAAATAACTCTTTATCCAAAAACAAAATAACAAATTTACCAACCAAATGATGTTTAGCTAGGAGAGAGACATTAACCAGCATAATTGCCTTTCTTGTAACTTCGTTCGTTATGAAGATATGAACTGTAGTATGTCTTCTTTACTTTATCTTGTTATTCGGTCAACCTGTTCCTCTCCTCAAGAACAAATGGTTCAAAAGTCTCTAAGCACTATGGGACTTAACATTTGAGGTCATCAGTCCCCTAGAATTTAGAACTACTTAAATCTAACTAACCTAAGGACATCGCACACATCCATGCCCGAGGCAGGATTCGAACCTGCGAACGTAGCGGTTGCGCGGTTCCAGACTGAAGCACCTAGAACCGCTCGACCACACCGGCCGGCACTCGAGAACAATTCAAAAACCTATCACAGTGTACCATTCATGTAAACATAGCGTTACCGAAACCGTAACAATAAACTGACTTAACTCCTCTGTACTAGCAAACAGAACATATACCTGGAGTAATGTAACTGGTCCACTTGATGGAGCTGACGGTAAACAAATCGAAACATACCGGTCACACAGTGACATTACTGCAGTTATTGTTATGGTAACTTACATTCTCCACTTTTATCCCTCCTTCGTTGTTGTACACTGTGCTCACACAAATCTTCAACTGATGACAGGGTACACCAATGAAGAGGAGTTCGAAATGCTACCCATATATGGAGACTGTAAGCAGAATAGTACGCGCCATTGGCATATTCCTTGTGTTTCAGTTTGTTTGCTTTCAGTTCCAGCAAGTCCGCACATCTGCTAGGAATTGTAGATACTTGCGGTTATCTGGAGTCCCGTCAATGAAACATGGAAGAACGATGCGACTCCTGAAAACCTGCAGTACACGTTGACAGACCAAGGTCGTTGTTTATACATTCCTTGGAGACAGTCTGATTTTTTAACTGACCAATAGTGCATGCTACGAAGACTGATCTTCCCGTGGTTTGCAAACGGTACTTCATCTGCATGCAAAATATTGCACAGAAACGATGCATCACTTTGCAGTTTTAGTAGACTCAGTTCGGAGAGCTGCAACGTACCATGAAGTTGTTAACGGAGCGAAATGTGGAGAGGGTGAAATGTAATGGAATGTAGTATTCGTAGCACAATAAACATCGTTACACATTCAACACACGGAATGTCCGTTACTGCTTTTAAAATGTTATTTTAATTTCTCCCATAGTTGCCGTTCTTTTTCGGTTGGTTTTTTTTTATTCTTCACACTTAAGAGTTTCTTAACATTTTTTTTTAGTAACGCGGCAAAGACGACTTAGCACGGTCAGGATATGTTTCAGCGTATAATCGCACCGCTGCCCTGTTTCACGACATCCGTCATAAACGGAAGCCATATCCACTTTTTCAACTGTTTTTGTTTTACGTTGTGAAAGTGCTGAGTTGTTTCACGAGCAAGTTGTCTTATCGCTGCGGTAGCTGAGCACAGACTGATGGGTCACAAACTCTTCTCATGTTTTAAATTTCTAACCTACTGTTAAACAGTATTAAACCATTATTATTACTCACGATATTTTGTTTCCTATTTCATTCCCAACGTTCTTCTGCACGTATCTGTTCGATTTTAATACACTGCACTTCACTGACACGGAATATATCTTCGTTCTTATGTTGTGTAGTTCCACTTAAACCGCGTGTATCTTATTCTGATAGTGCGGAATGTCATCGTGTTTTGTTTTATTTTGTTTCGTTTTGGTGGTTGTGGAAGCTTCTGCTATTCATATGTGTGTGTGTGTGTGTGTGTGTGTGTGTGTGTGTGTGTGTGTGTGTGTGTATTTTCTGACCACAATTATTATTACTTTTAAATGACGAATAGGGGGCGGGATGATATGTCGTACCTTGTGTGAGTATGGCTTTTTATTATTTTCATTCTTTTTGTGTTTGTGTGTAGTGGGGGAAATGACATTTTCTCACTTGCGTGTGTGTGTGTGTGCGCGCGCGCTTGGGCGCGCGAAACTCGTGTAGTCTAGATAAGACGTTTTGTTACAGTCGCAAAAGACGGCATAGAAGCTTCTATTAATTGCACAACCCGCCCGGGTAGCCGTGCGTGTTAACGCGACAGTTTCTGGGACATGCCGGGCCCGGATCGAATCCGCCCGGCGAACTGACGACGATGGGTGTGCCAGCCAACCAGGATGTGGTTTTTGGACGGTTTTCCACATCTTACTAGGTGAATATGGAGCTGTTTCACATGTTCCGCCTCGATATACGCAACGCAGATGTTTAGAACACTGATGAAGTCTTCTAGGGTAATCAGCCATGAAGACTTCATCATCGAAATTCGCCGAGAAAGCCTCCGTTCTCATTTAGCAGACGACAGAACACTGCTTCTGTCCTAGGATGGGGTGAGGGGGAGGGGGGTGAACAGTGTTGATCTTAGTAGCTTGGTCTCCTTAAACACTCACTCAGAATCAGTTACACACCTGTGACTGTGGGAAAGAGGCCCCAAAAAGTACGACAACATATATTTAATTTATTTGACTAGCTTTTCTCGTTCGAGGCGAGCATCCTCCGACATTTATTGGGCTGGAGGTGGCAATACTTTGGAAGCTTAAAGCACTAGTGTTACTTAAACATCGATAGTTGACACGTCAGGAATTATCGATATTATTTTTAAGAATTACCGATATATCGATCAGCTATAGATTGTTTTGGGCAGGTATTTCAAATGAAAAATAGCTTTCTAACAATTTTTATTGCTTAAAATACAAAGCTACAATATATGCAAATTTTATATCATAAATCTGTTGTTTAAAATACAACATTAAAACATATACGTAAGGTGTTTAAATTCTTCTCCTTTAGCCTGTCGCGTTTTTTAGAAATTATATATCTTGCCTTGGAGAAAACCCTCTCCGCAGGAACTGAAGTCGCTGGGAACCATAAAAGTTTACTGGCCATTACACACAACATACAATTAGATTTTGCACAATATTTTAAAACACAAGCATGCTTGTCTATTACAGATAGGTCAGTTATGGAATCACTGACTGGTGTAACGACATCTACGTTACGCTGTTGCTAACTGGGCAAAAAGTGTAGATCATCCGATTTCAAACTGTTAGACGTATCTGTAGACGCATTAGCACTGCTCATGGTTGCTTCTGCTTCAGGTATTATTCTTGTAGTTGATGCGATGATAGCAGCGTACTCTTTCTAAAGTACTTCTGCAGCGTTCTCTACCTCTCGAAAGTCCTGAAGCAAGTTTTTTAAACTTAGGATCTAATAATGTCAGCATATTAACAGTCAATGTGTTGAATGGTTTCACTTTTTCAATTGCGAATTTAATCAAGGAATCTAGAACACTTCGTCCTCCATTAGTTGTTAAGGTGATTTACAAATCTGAAAACTTTGCAGCAGTACCTCGTATAAGAGGTATAATTACGGAAGCAGTGGTGAGTGACTTCCCTGAGAGTGTTGTTTTTGCTGCTTCAAAAGATTCAAGAAGATCTATTATCTCTTGTACAACTAGGTAATTTTCTACGGTGAGGGTAGGTAGTGCATTTGAACTTTCATTGATCCCAATCTCGAGCTCACTTCGTCCTTCCAAAATTCTTTTGAGCGTGTGGCATGAGCTGTTCCATCGAGTCGGCACCTCTTGTGTCGGTCTCAGTTCTTTTTTGTTTGTTGTTTTGTGAACATTGCGCAGTTTGTCACTGGCTAGTGTAGCGTTATGTTTTCAATAAAATATTGGAAAATGTTTCTGCTGTGAAACAATCTTCTACTGTTAAGTTGATGCGTGGGCAAAACAGGGTGAATGTCGAATCCGTAAGATTTAGACAGCTTTTTCCTAACTGCAGCGTTGTCTGTAACCACTACCACTGTCTTATCACGGACATTATATTCTAGTAAGATTTGATTTATGACTTGAAAAAAATGTAATGATAAAATAACCTGCCAGTATGTCCGAAATTTTGCATAATATTGTCAAAAAATTATTTTTTTCAACGACTTATAACCTGAAAAATTACTTTCCTACATAAAAAAATAATTCTCATAAAAATTGAGCCACTATATTACTTGCCGATGTTATGTTGAGCTTCAGCGTCTTAGAAGCACGAGGAAAGCAAAAAGAGGAAGCAGCAGAAAAGGAAGGTCGCCAAAAGGAATAGGGATGTGAGAGAGGAATGTTTACTGGTCTGCCATGGAATAGTGCTACCTTAGGTGTGCATGATTGCTGATCAGCCGCATTAGATACGGTATAAACTGCACATGGGAATAACAAGATTGAAACTGCGCTGAAGAAATCAAGGGTGGCTTTTTCATTCATTATGTTTTTTCTCAGTTGAGTTCACACTCAGTACAAAACAAAAGGGCCATCACTCTACTGAAATACTAAAGCTGCTACATCGCCGAGATCGGCAGCACTGGTGATCTTAGTGCAGTCGACATAATGTGTGTAGCGTGTAGAAATTTTGCTTGGTGTTTCGCCTTTCATCGGCGAAAGCGCACGGAGCGATATAAAGAGCACAGTACGGTATTAACGAAGGATAAGGAAAGGTGCGGCGAGAAACTTCAGTGCTGGCACCTTCACTCATCATACCGATGTATTCCTATAATATATCCGCGCCGCCCAAAGTTTGCACTTGACAGAACCCGATAGCGTTTCGTCGGCTTCACTGTAGCGGTGATACAACAGCTTCCATTACACAATAGCTGAGAGTTTTCCATTACCAATGGAAAGATCCGATTCGGTTAGTAAGGCCTATATTTACAACTTGCTATGGTTAGTTTTATTTGGCAAATATATGCATTAATATTTACGCTGTTTTATAAGCAACGAAAGTTTTAATTCTGTTCCGATTCGCTAACACAATGGAAGCACTTCCAAATAATTCACCACAAAAGCAAGTTGTTTATATATTCGGAAGATAGCAAGACAGTAATTGTAACGCCACTGCCAGCTAATTTTGCTATGTTGTATTAATTTTGGTTCAAACGGTGTTGGGGTTTGCGTTCGTTACTCACTTGCTAGTCTCCTATCTCAAGTGAAAACTATGGGCGCGGAAGTAACAATGTTTTGAGAAAGTGCGTTATAGAGACATTTGTGTTCAAATGTGTAGTTTTTTTTAATGGATAAGAAAATATATTAAGCCTGTTGTAACACAATTATTCAATGATCTGTTACGTTTGGTAGTGTACAGAACACAAACGACATGACGGCTTCAGATTTCTATCGACAAGAGGGGAGAGGGGGAGTGGGGTCGGGGGGAGCGGGGGAGGGAGTGAAGCTGACAAGAAATACCTTACAAGTTACGCCGACTTGACTGACTCCGACATGTACCGATCACAAGAATGAAACGAAACTCAGCATGGCACTGACGAGTTAAAGAAAGAAACATTTAAAAAAATGTTAGTTACATGTGCATAGATTCTGCGTAGTGATGACGTGCAGTTTTTGTCACTTTTAATATACGTGAAACTAGTTTTTCGTCTATAGTAAAATGGCAAGTCAGTTGCAGTATGCCTTCACTCGCGTTGCTTTTCCACATGTCCTTGTAACACAAAATTACATTTTGTAAGGGATTCCTCTAATTTATTTTTTACCGCTTCCTATAGTTTTGAGATCAGTAAACATTTAAGTGTGGTTTTATCTTGCAACTCATATCTGCTGTCTAAGGCATAACCAATTTTTTTCAAACGTTGATGGTAGAAAGTTTTATACGGAAGCATATTGATGGCATTCGTTTATGCATAAAGAAAATCCAGTTTTTTTTTACTTTTGAACTGGCATCGTACAACTGACTACTGTTAAAATAATTTTTTATACAGCTTCTCGATTCTTTTGGTTGCACCTCTTGCACTGGATCTAGCTCACAAGTTGATCCCTCACCTTTCAGTTCTATTACTAATTCGTGGTTCCTAGATTTTCACCATGCTTTCTTTTTAGTGGTCTCTTAAATGAGTTTATAATCTTTAATGCAGATGGTACATTTTACAAAACTGTTATCCCCCACTTTTTTGAAAAAATTCTTCCTCGTGACGCTCGAAAAACTATTAATCAGGTTGCAGAAAGATGTAAACTCGTAAAAATGAGAAAAAATACATAATGGTGAGGTGATTCACCCGCTGCACAAGTTTCAAGCAAGGGCTTTCAGCTTTAATGGGCAAGCGCTTAAAAAATATCCACAGGATTTGAAGTTTTGCAAAAACATTCCTGAACATTCACAGTCAACTCTTGGCAAGAAGAGATTAGTTTTGTCTCACATCCACTGACACATTCACATTTTGCCCGAATTACTTATGAATATGCACTGTAATACTGTGAAAGCAGACAGCATGTAAATATAGCTGTATATTTTAAAGATTATGTCCTGACACCATAAAAATAAAAAAAACTTGACACTCGACGGGTTGTGCTTTTACTATATTCAGTTTTGCGGGAGCTGATGTATCCTTGAAGGAACAAGCACCACCAATCTATCACAACATGGGCAACCAAAATATGAATGATATTCGTGCTTCTGCAAAAGCAGAAGTGACGCAGGGGCATCTGGACTGCGTCAGTGTGTTGTGTTTTCGAATCACTTCACACATTAACATGTACAACTGAAAACACTTGTTAGTACAATGAGGACTCAGAACCAGAAGAGGACAGTAGCAGGTGTGTTTAATTAATAACGACAATAATTGTATTTATTTTAAAATGCGTTATACAGTACAATCAGAAACAACAAATCTTTAAAATGTCATTTTTTCCTCTACTAACTGCGCTGTATTACAACAGCCTTACTTACATTTGTATTCCTTGCTATAGGTAAGCTAGCTCACGCAATTGAAGATGAAAATCAGTATAATGCACGTTCACGAATCCATGTTATTTACATGTGTACTTTATAATCTAAAGATGGTCTTTCAAAAATCAAAACCGGCCACCATATGTAAAATATCTTATTTTAAAATTGAGAATTCTATCAAAATTTATTACAACGGTCGCTGTGTCCCCTGTAGGCGTCCCCTGCGTTTTCTACAATTTGTGATAAGCAACGGTGACCCCTTTTATCGAGATGTTGTGGTCCGTCGCAGCTGATTCTGGCGGCAGCGGTTTTTATCGAATAGTAGGACGGACGGAACGCCCTTGACACGATAACACGTGAGAAGCCCAGCCCCTGGACTACTACGAAGGTGAAATGTCTCACACGTGGGGCAGCCATGACGTAGTCGCGACCTGACATACGACTTGCCCAGCCTGCGGTCGACGGCTAGTGCCGGTCTGAAGACGTTGCAGTCACGTAATACGTCCAAATCCTCCATTCGCACCGAGCGGGGTGGCGCAGTGGTTAGACACTGGACTCGCATTCGGGAGGACGACGGTTCAATCCCGCGTCCGGCCATTCTGATTTAGGTTTTCCGTGATTTCCCTAAATCACTCCAGGCAAATGCCGGGATGGTTCCTCTGAAAGGGCACGGCCGACTTCTTTCCCAATCCTTCCCTAATCCGATGAGACCGATGACCACGCTGTCTGGTCTCCTTCCCAAAACCAACCAACCAACCAACCTCCATTCGCAGTATCTGCAGGGGGTGTTCCCCCTTTAACACAGCAGACACATGTTGTTCTGCCCTTCATGACCGTGTATCCGGCATTCGTCGGCGTATAGAGCTAGTTGCATGCTTGGAGTCGGTGGCAGATCCACTGTGTAGCGACTGTACGATGGGAGATCGAGGATCGTACTTTGCGCCACACCTGCTTCCAGGAACATAGCTCGGAAGTGTTCCCGTCGCTCGAGTCCCACCATTACTTCTTCGACGTCTCCCAGATGGGCAGTCACACGTCCTTTTCCTGAAGCCATTTTTCTCCTCAGGGAGCAGGTGCTGGGTTTCCACATGCCTTTGAAACGGCATTCTCGAATAGCTTAGACAGTGCAGGTAGAAGGCTTGCAGGCCGATAAGTCTTCGGCGAGCATCGTGGGTATAGCCTTCATCTCGGCGCGCTTTCCTGCTGTCGGAAGGATTCTGGTCAGGCTGATGCTGCTGGAAGCACCTACCAGATGCTCTTAGGCAGGAACTCACAGATCGAGGCCCATCCCTCACCGTTAGGTCTTCCAGTTTCTTTTACTCATCTTTCATTTCCTCCTGGAAAGGAAAGTGCCCTCGTAGGACTTAGTTTTTTTTTTGGTGGGGGGGGGGGGGTCACTTGTCGATAGAAACAATTATAAGTTATTGGTAGATAATGAATTAGAATGCACTAGGCTCTCTGAGTCAAGTTGAGCGAACTTTTTCCATAATGAAAATGAACCAGTCAAAATATATAAATCGTTTGACAAATGACAAGTTAGAATCAAATTTGTGCTTGTATAAGACAAAAGCTGACCCAAACATCAAAGCAATTATTGTGAAATCGATGAGTGTGGTATTTTAAAATAAACGGTGTAAATTATGTTTCGTAAAAATACGTTATTCTAATTATATTTGTTAAATAAAATGAATATTTGTGAAACAAATGAAGCGAACTAATTATGTATCAGTTTAACTGTCTTTTTTTTTTTTTTTAAATACGACCCTTACGTGATCACAATGAAGGATTTATCGCTCTCGGTACTAGCAAGTCTGTACGCCCATGTTCTACTAAAAAAGGATATCTTTGTTATGTACTTACACTGAATAGCCAAAGAAAGTGGCATACCTGCGTAATATCATGTGGGGCCCCCACGAGCACGCAGAAGTGTTGCAACACGACGTGGCATGGATTCGACTAATGTCTGCCCAGATATGCTCAGTAATGTTCATATCTGGGGAGTTTGGTGGTCAGCGGAAGGGTTTAAACGCAGAAGAGTATTCCTGGAGCCACCCTGTAGAAATTCTGGACGTGTAGGGAGTCGCATTGTCCTGCTGGAATTGCGCAAGTCCATCGGAATGCACAATGGAAATGAATCGATTCAGGTGATCAAACAAGATGCCTACGTATGTGTCACCTGTCAGAGTCGTATCTAGACGTATCAGAGGTCCCATAACTCTCAAACTGCGTGCGATCCACACCATTACAGAGCCTCCACCTGCTTTAATAGTCTCCTGGTGACATGCAGGGTCCATGGATTCATGAAGTCGTCTCGATACCCCTACAATTTGAAACGAGACTCGTCCGACCAGGCGACATGTTTCCAGTCATCAACAGTCCAATGTCGGTATTGACGGGCCCAGGCAAGGCGTGAAGTTTTGTGTCGTGCAGTCATGAAGGGTACACTAGTGGGCCTTCGGCTCCCAAAGTTCATATCGAGGATGTTTCGTTGAAGGTTTCGCACGCTGACACTTATCGATGGTGCAGCAATTTGCGGAAGGGATGCACTTTCGTCACGTTGAACGATTCTCTTCAGTTGTCGTTGCCCTCGTTCTTGCAATATCTTTTTCCGGCCGCAGCGGTATCGGAGATTTGATGTTTTAACGCATTCCCGATATTCACGGTACACTCGTGAAATGGTTGTACGGGAAAATCCACAGTTCATCGCTACCTCGGAGATGTTCCTGTGCCGAGTATAACACCACGTTCAAACTCACTTAAATCTTGATGATCTGCCATTGTAGCAGCAGCAACCGATCTAACAACTGCGCCAAACACTTGTCTTATATAGGCGTTGCTGACCGCCGTATTCTGCCTGTTTACGTATCTCTCTAATTGGATACGCTTACATATTCCAGTTTCTTTGGGGTTTCAGTGTATTTGTTGTGGCTATATTCTATTCTTTATTTTCTGTATGATTTGTTTCTAATGCACTTTATGTTTATTTGTTGACATATTTTTTTTCCAGATAAATACGAATTGTTCATGAGTATTTTTTATGTCCAGGGATGAATTTTACCTGTTCTTTTAAGGGAGAGGAACGAGAACAGTTGAAGGTCGGAATGGAGGTACACTAATGCCGACGGCAAGGAAATTCGGTAAAAGGAAGTGTTGTGTAGTGGTATTTGGTTCAAATGGCTCTGAGCACTATGGGACTTAACATCTATGGTCATCAGTCCCCTAGAACTTAGAACTACCTAACTAACCTAAGGACATCACACAACACCCAGTCATCACGAGGCAGAGAAAATCCCTGACCCCGCCGGGAATCGAACCCGGGAACCCGGGCGTGGGAAGCGAGAACGCTACCGCACGACCACGAGCTGCGGACAGTGGTATTTGGAATGTGACTTACGGAGTAGGATGTTAAAGGGAGTACTTTAAATGTTTACGGTGAAGTGAAACTCATTTTGAGAGATACGATAAGCTGATAAAAACTGTCTCTACTTCCTTGCGTAATGGCGCTGCTTTAGAAGTGTTAAATGAGCTTTTGAGGTGGAGCATCGCATATTTAAAGTATAGAAAGACTGTTGATGTATAGAAGCAAGGCAGAGAAGCGCGCTGGAAAGTTGAAAGGTGGACAGAAATGTTTACTGGTGAAGGAAAAAATGTTGAAATGAGTGTGAAATCTTATAGGACTTAACTGCTAAGGTCATCAGTGCCTAAGCTCACACGCTACTTAACCTAAACTATCCTAAGGACAAACACACACACCCATGCCCGAGGGAGGACTCGAATCTCCGCCGGGGCCAGCCACACAGTCCATGACTGCAGCGCCTCAGACCGCTCGGCTAATCGCGCGCGGCTACTGGTGAAGAGAGACGAGCGAGAAGAGCCGAAGTAGTTAGGAAACAGTTAATATCATACGAGTTAATTCTGAGAAGTTACTGAAGCAGCCATTCAACTACGACGTAAAGGTGGCACAAACGTAAAGAATCAAATACTGCAAAGAGTTAGTAATCCTGTTAGAGGAAGAGGAAAGGTGTGTTGCCGGCCGGAGTGGCCGAGCGGTTCTAGGCGTTACAGTCTGGAACCGCGCGACCGCTACGGTAGCAGGTTCGAATCCTGCTTCTGGCATGGATGTGTGTGATGTCCTTAGGTTAGTTAGGTTTAACTGGTTCTGGGTTCTAGGGGACTGATGAGCATAGAAGTTAAGTCCCATAGTGCTCAGAGCCATTTGAACCATTTTTGAAAGGTGTGTTCGTAACTGTGCCAAGTAAAGTACTGCATGTAAGCATGAATTTGGTATGGAGCGACATTCTAAATAAATATGCACGCTGCTGAAGAAAATATATCTAATCGGGAGTGTACTATGTGCTACAGCAATATTGTACATCAATATATGTTGAAGACTAGAAGCAATATTTAAGAGGCAGGTTTGTCATGTAACACGTGTAGATTTTAATTAGCTTTCGGTATGTAGAGGAGTAAATGAAGTTAGTCGACATCAGATTTGATTCTGCGCAAGTACTGAAAAATCGGAAGTGTCACACAGCAGTTTACTGAAGAAGGTGGCAGTAGATTAGTTAGGAATATTCAACGTTTTAATGCATCTATCAAGGCATTAGCTTCGTTGGCGACCTGCCTATGTGGTATTCAGCGTCTGAGGCTGCACTTATACTCTATCTGTTGTAATCGGGTCGACAGCTTCCTCTCCCTCACCGGTGCCGTCAGGAGTGTTGCGAGAGCCTCGATCACTCGCTGGAAGTGGCCGGATTGACTGGGACATCACTAGGCGTGACATCTTCTGCAAACGCATCCGCCAGGGCGGTAACTTGAGCGTCCGGCTCACAGACCACCTCGCCGCCCACTTGGAACGGAGAGCTTTTCTGCGTACGGCGCAGAAATACACTGTGGTCTTCCATGTTGAGTCACAGTCTAGACGGAGAACGGCCATTCCTCGCAGCCCACTCCTTGTTCCTGTGCTCCTCGTGCTTATGAGTACGTGGACGCCTAGCACCGTCGTTCAGAAAGCCTTGCTCAGGTATTATATCCAGCCGATGTTGTGTACATGTACAAAGTTACACTGACAACCGACCATCACATCTGGATCTTTTTGTGAGGTGGTGTGTGTTAAACAAATTACTTACAAAAGCATTAGAGTAGGCGATATAAAAATATTTAATATGTTTTGTACAGTCTGTGATACTTGTATTAACTTACGGAAAATTATTTCTTCAAATACTTATGTAGTTTTGACGTAATTTTGAAAAATGTTTATTCAATGATCAAAGTCACTGCATTTTACGGTATGTGGATATTTTACTCAGTAAATCCCATGGAATATTAAAATCGTTTGCTCAGTGATTCATCGATGGGGATATCCTTGAGAGGACGTAGAGACCGCCTCTGCGTGGTTGCACGTGGCTCGCGTGGACGAATGATTATTTCTCACGGCTGCCGCGGTTCCATGGAGCGCGCGTCACGGGCGAAAGCAGCGGCCGCGGGCGTCCCGTTAACGGCGAGAGCAAACGCTGCTGCTGCTACAGGGTATGCCGACTGACTGCTCCACGTGTCTGCTGCGCCGCGCAGCGCCGGGTCATCGCAGGTCATTAAAGGCACGCCACACTCAGACCCGCGCGTCACTAGTCTCTGTATGCCGCTGGCTGTTGCTCACTATAGCTGCTCTTCTAGCCCAGACTGTGTGTGAGCCGGTCATTCGAGACCAGATGAAACTGCGAGACAAGTCACAACCCGAAACCAGACACGAAGCCTCGGATGCAGTGCTCATACTTCGAACTTCGGGAGCACATACACTGAACCGCCAAAGAAGATGGTATAGGTATTCGTAATCAAATACAGAGATACGTAAACAGGCAGAATTCGGTTCTGCGGTTGGGAAAGCCTATATAAGACAAGTGTCTGGCGCAGTTGTTAGGTCGGCTACTGCTGATACAAAGGCAGGTTATCAAGATTTAAGTGAGTTTGACACAGCATCTCCGAGATAGCGATGAAGCGGGGATTTTCCGAGTGTACCGCCAATATCAGGAATCCGGTGAAACACCAGATCCCAGATATCGCTGCAACCGAAAAAAGATACTGCAAGAACGGGACCAACGACGACTGAAGAGAATCATTCAACGTGACAGAAGTGCAACCCTTCCGCAAATTGCTGCATATTTAAATTCAGCACCATCAACAAGTGTCAGCGTGCGAACCATTCAACAAAACATCATTGATACGGGCTTTCGGAGCCGAAGGTCCGCTCTTGCACCCTTCATTTCTGCACGACACAAAGCTTTATGCCTCGCCTGGGCCTGTCAACACCAACATTGGATTGTTGATGACTGGAAACATGTTGCCTGGTCGGACGAGTCTCGTTTCAAATCGTATCGAGCAGATGGACGTGTACGGGTATGGAGACAACCTCATGAATCCATGGCCCCTGCACGTCAGCAGGGGACCGATCAAGCTGGCGGAGGCTCTGTAATGGTGTGGGGCGTGTGCAGTTGGAGTGATATGGGACTCCTGATGTCTAGATACGACTCTGACAGGTGACACGTGCGTCAGCATCGTGTCTAATCACCTGCAACCGTTCATGTCCATTGTGCATTCCGACGAACTTGGGCAATTCCAGCTGGACAACGTGACACCCCAACGTCCAGAATTACTACAGAATGGCTCCAGTAATACTTTTCTGAGTTTAAACACTTCCGCTGGCCACCAAACTCCCAAGACACGAACATCATTGAGCATATCTGGGATACCTTGCCACGTGCTGTTCAGACGAGATCTCCACACTCTCGTACTCTTACGGATTTATGGACAGCCCTGCAGGATTCATGGTGTCAATTCCCTCGATGACTACTTCAGACATTAGTCGAGCCCATGCCACGTCTTCTTGCGGCACTTCTGCGTGCTCGCGGGAGCCCCACACGATATTAGGTACGTGTACCAGTTTCGTTTGCTCGTCAGTGTAGAAGTTCCAGTTTGCCAATAACTGCTCTCCACCCGTCTCGAGGTCTAAGAGCCAGCGCCATATTGAAACTCTGAGCTGCCCTACAAGACGCGTTTCGACCACTCAATTGGAGAAGCACTGTCCGAAAAATATAGAAGTCCTGCAAAGAATCCCGGGCGTAAACAGTTTTCATCTGTCACATGTTATTAAGGCAGCAATCACTTGATGAAGACTAAAAGTATGCCATCTGAACAAACGTGTCATTTCATTTACCTGCGTAAGACAGCGACGGCCACTATTTCGGCAAGTGAGTCGTGCACTGACACGAGTGCACAGCTCTCTAACTTGCCACCCCTCACCCCCCCCCCCCCCCCAATCCCTCACCGGCAGACAATGCTGTCTGAGCGCGGGGAGGAGGATGAGGGGAAACTGCAAACGCGCCGCATTTAAATGGCATTGCAATCGCACTCAATATGACTTTGTTTTATATTTCATATTTTCCAACAATACAGATCACAAACAAAACAAATTTTCAGTATTACTGATTTATTTTCGTCTCACTGAAGACGTAATACAGTTTTTATCTGGTATAGACTATCGGCATATGGACAGACGCAGAAGATTTCATTAATGTTCGCCCTCAGGTTGCCATATAATCGTGACTTATTTACTTTCAAGATCTTGTTTCGCAATCAAAAGATGCCTTTGACAGACGTACGTTGTTCTAAATATTTTTTCTCATTTGTAACCTCATTACTCTTCCTGAGGAAAGCAATGTAGACATCCTCTACATTTTGGACGTAAAAGAATTTGCTTTTAAACGGGAGTTATACAGCATAACGATCCGTTCCATCTGCAGATGCACAAATGCGATTTCAAAGAAAATGGCAAAGGTCTCTTCTCCGCAGTGCCTCATGAAGTGAGGGCATTTGACCCTGTTGATGCTGGTCCATCCGTGATATGAGGACAGTAAGCTCGGCTGCTTCCTTAGTGCTGTTCGAGAGGAGGAGTCTATGTGGTGGCACTGGGTTTCACCCTTCCCGTTCTCTCACCATCATCATACAACAAAAGCATAACACTACAATACACACTCATCCCTTACAATCACCTAACACCCTACAACTACACATGCGACACAACTGTCAAATATTGACGAGGAGAGGACCAATGAGTGCGAAGGAATAAGTAAAATTCCTGAATGATTGTGTCTTCATTGTGGTCATTCTGTGAATTAAACCGTACAGATCACTTTACTTTACTTTATCCGAGGCGTATCTAAGATTAAAAGATCATATTAAGGAGATGTGTTTTTTTATACATTATCGGGCTACGAAAGTTAAAAAACTAAAAAGTTAAAAATTTTAAATTTTTGTTTAAAAATTGCCCACCAAAGTTTAAACTTGAACAGTAACGTCCAGTGTCAGTATCAATAAAATCTATGCTCCGTGTTGACATTGGTTTATTGATACTCATACTAATCTTGTTTTATAAATTCTATGTTTTTGGCGAATGAAGTTAAAAAAAAATTTTAACTTTATTTTTTCACCTTTAATAGCCTGATAATGTGTGACAGAGACCTCTCATAATAGTGCCCCTTTAATTTTAATTACAGATCTGATATGACAGTGGCGGAAACTATGTTAGAATTAATAAATATATTGAGCCATCTACACGGCCTTATTTAGAAAGAATACCTAAATTGACCCAACAATGTTTCACGAGTAATGCGTTGCACGCCTTTGAACAAATTTCATCTAACTTCCATGATCAAAGCGTAGTTATCCCACCTGTGCATCTCTGAATTTCTTCGACGACTGCTGTCAGGACTATTTTATGAAGACCCCAAGAACTGGAGCACTACTTCAAAAGGCCGGCCGTAGTGGCCAAGCGGTTAAAGGCGCTACAGTCTGGAACCGCACGACCGCTACGGTCGCAGGTTCGAATCCTGCCTCGGGCATGGATGTGTGTGATGTCCTTAGGTTAGTTAGGTTTAAGTAGTTCTAAGTTCTAGGGGACTTATGACCACAGCAGTTGAGTCCTATAGTGCTCAGAGCCACTACTTCAAAATAGGTCACACTACTTTCTTGTGTACGGGTTGCCTAACAACTACATAGCACTTTTTCCCAGAATGCTCCCAACAAATCCAACTCTTTGCAAAAACAGACGTAATGTCTGATGGGATACAGCAATCACTTGTTATAGAATATTACTTATAATCCGTCTTGATTGCAAAAATGTTTATTCACATGACCGGTTTCGGTTCCTCTAGAACCATCTTCAGATCTGAAATGGCAATGACATTGTAAATCCAACTCTTCCATTCACTGTCCTTATTAATTATGTCGCGTTTTTGTTTTTTATGCCGCTACGTCATTTTGTTCCCAGATATTTCAATGGCGATTTATGCTCCTGAAGTTTACCACTAATGCTCTATTAAGATTATAGTATTACATTGTTTTTCCTTGTTACGAGTATTATCTGCAGGAGTATTGTAATACGGCGCTTTCGATTTCTATACCAATATTACAAGATTAAATGACCTGCGTTCTTTTTTCAGCCTCGAGTGACTGTTCACTGCATGGCAGTTTATGACGTTCCGAGTCACCGTACTTAGAGGCAAGATGGTTATAGTTTGGCTACAGACGTACACGAAGACCTCAGACGACCGAGGTCAAACATTCCGCCAACGTTTCCCGGCTTGTACAGGGCGTCGGCTATCACCGCTACGCGGGGTGCGTGTTCCAACCGAGCATTGAAGTCTCCGTCCCGCTCGGCAGTGCGCGCCGGGGTCAGCGCGTCACACGCGAGGAATGCCGCCGACCGGGGTTCAAGGCGGCTGGCTGGCCGCAGCAGCAGCCGGTTCAAGGGCACCTCGCATGCGACTCACCGCGCCCGGCGTCCAGTCTGCCGCCACTGGATTTCCCTGTCACGTCGCGATGCTATATTTTCCACACTGTCCTTCCCCCTTCGTTCTTAAGGCCTCGTCTGCCGTGTGCCGAGCGAAAAGTAAGGCACGTGGGAATGAAGACTCCATTCGTTTCTCATTTAGTCCTTACGTAGCATATAATCGCATCATTTAGTAGGTTCAACGTTGAAAACGTTTAGACAGTGCCGGATATGCGCACAGCCCAGGTAGGTCTGGGCCCATGATCCCAGGAGGGAAGGGGACGCCGAGTCACCTCGATCGGTGCTTGTATTTTAGATAGGTTTGGTTCAAAATGGCTCTGAGCACTATGGGACTCAACTGCTGTGGTCATAAGTCCCCTAGAACTTAGAACTACTTAAACCTAACTAGCCTAAGGACAGCACACAACACCCAGCCATCACGAGGCAGAGAAAATCCCTGACCCCGCCGGGAATCGAACCCGGGAACCCGGGCGTGGGAAGCGAGAACGCTACCGCACGACCACGAGATGCGGGCATAGGTTTGGTCTCAAAGTCACACACACACACACACACACACACACACACACACACACACACACACACGCACACACACACACACACACACGCACACACAGATACAGACAGAGAGAGGGGAGGGGGCGGAGGAGAGAGAATTGCATGTAATTTGAAAACATGGAAGCCAAAAGAAGCCACCATCAATTTTGCTAGTGTAGCGTTTGGTAGACGGTTTAAGTTGATGTCCTCGGTCGCAATTGCTGTATAATTTTACCTCGCATCGCTTCGTGTACCAGCTGATATTGCTTTGATTCTCAGCTGCCACTGCTCGTGTTACCATTCTTATTTTCTAAGTAGTAGTCTTTCTATCTCTTAGAAGTTTCTTTAAGTTAATCCCATCACTGCTTACATTTTTTTAAACTGAATTTTTAATTTGATGGGGTAACAAAAAAATGGGTTGGGGGGGAGGGGGGGGGGGGGGCGGTCGAAAAGTCTGCAGCCTGTGGTGGCACCATCTGAAAATCCAACCCAGCGCTTAGAAAGATATTCTAAGAGTAGTCTGTTGAATGGATGGGTTCCTTCGTCAGTTACTCATTTACAGCAGTGCTGTGTCTAGCTCAACACGAGTTTAAAAAATCGGGATATATTCTGAAGACCAACCACGAGACAAACGTCAATTAGTTGATGGCTATAGGAAGGTCGACTGATCGGAACAAAAACAATGTGTACTGTGTGGACGCTGGTACATTTCTCAATATTAATAAAACAGAATTAGACATGAGTACATGTTTCAGTACAGACTTTCAACAAAGATATCTGTGTCTTACAAACACCAGACTCAACCCCAAAGTAGATGTTGAAACACAAGGTGCTTGTGAATAGAAAAAAAAAAACCTACAGAATTTCTGGAACCAAAATTCATAGGCAAACAGTTCAGACTGAAGAGTAAACAGGAGATCAACCAGTCAGAAGTGTTCACTGCGATATTGGCAAACAGATTAGTCACTTAGTTACGTGTTGCATGGGTCACCTTATAATAAACGCTGTGACGTAAAACGTGTCGACTCAACAAAAACAGAACACATACTTTGTAAAAACACAGAAAAGTATTTACACTGCTGCGTGCTGTCCTTTTACAAGTTTTTTTACTGTACAATAGACGAATTATTTCTATTCAAGAATTCCCCTATGGTGTAGAAGGAGTGGAGCTGTTGAGGATAAACACCTTTAACCTACAACTGAACATGCTTGTGCTGTCAGACATTTTATTTCTATCGGTAGATTGTCGAGTTTTATAGCTGCATATTTCACTCCTTTCTGTGCCAAAGTTAGATTCATGACGGGGTACTGCAGATAAGTTTTCCTTCAATCGTTGTACTTGTGTGTATATCTGTTACTCTCAACCTCAGATGGACTGTTGATAAGTGAATATATGTACCGTGGGGCTGTGATTAATATTCCTAGCTGCTGTACAGGTGCGCCAAGAGAACGAAACCGCTCTCTCCAAACAAATAGAGCAACAATAATGCAGAACAAGAGGGAAAAACAATACACTACAGCTGGACAACGTAATTTGAATTAATGCCGGGAGAGTTTTTTCACTAGCCCATGGCAGGTGCCCTCCCCCGCCCCTTCATTGTACCAGGGCTCTGTCTTTAATGGCCTGTATAGCGACGACGCTTTACACTATAGCCTACCGCTTTCTTTCTAGAATCGAGGAAATGGAACGAATAACAGAAATACACAGTGACAGGACCTTTGATAATCCCGATTGGTGTCGCAAAAATAACCTCATTCAAATTCAGATGTAAACAATACTCGCTTTCACGAAAGTATTGCTATTGTTATAGACGTAGTGTCTCGTGGAATATGGAGATTAATGCAAAATACTCGGATTTCATTATGTATGTTAGTAGCGGTCACGGATGGTAATTGCTTGTGTTCAATACTGATAGTTCTCATGAATTATCGGGTGTGATTTAAACGATTATCTTCAGCTATGGTATCATCGAGAAAGGAAGTTCCACATATGGCAATTCTGTCCCAACGAACCTTTTACTTGCGATAGTAAATTATACGTGTGTTTCGGATATGCAACTGTCAAGGGGCAGTCAAGACCTACTACTTGGGATCAGTTAAACTCTTTTACTCGAACAAAGAAAACTGCATTGTGTCCCAATACATGTCGAAAGAGCGCGAAGCTCTTTGCTCAGAGTGCTTAAGCAACGTTTTCTTTATGTCAGTATGTTTGTTTCTCGTTCGTATGGTCCGAAAATGTAAGAAAAGTGAGGTGTACTTAATCAACCTCTGGCCTACAGAAGTTGGATTACAGTTTCCTGAAACTTTTTCCTTATACCATTGTCGATCAATCATTGGGATCAGTCGTTAATGCCATATACGTTAAGTTGTTTGCGTTTTAGAGAAGACGGATGCCACAGTAAAATTCCCTGCAATGCGAAAGAGTTGAATCTAATTCACGAAAGAAACTCACTTTGTTGTCTTGAGGGCCTTACTAAAGTGGATTACTGGAAGAGACTGAGGAGATTGAGGTAACATCTGGTTTCGCATGTATTTAGCCAGTGCGAAAGCATTACAGAAGTACTCCACTATTTTCCATAAGAGATGCTATTAAAATGGTGTTCAGCGTAATGAACAGGCTTGTCCTTGCAATTCTGAGACCGGCTCCTCGAATTGGTGCGGTTTGGTGCTTGGGGGCAGAAGCTTGCCGAGTACGGATGTAAATAACGTTAAAGTGATAAATTTCTCCCGAGCTACCAGCCGTGTCAAGTAATTTAAAACCCACACCACTTGACGCTGCTGGAAGCTCGAGAGAAATTTATCAGTACTTTTCACCACGAAAACATACATTCGTATACACCGTTAAAGTGGTTATCTTCAGAATGAAATCGTTTTCCTGCAAGTAATCCTCCGACAACGTAGTACTCGTAAGTGCTTGAGTCCACGCAAATCCCATTCTCGTCTCGTTAGCAGGTTTTTCGGTGTGGGCACTATCCTACACTGCTGGCCAAGAAAATTGAAACACCAGGAAGGATAGTGAATAACGAAATTTTACTTGTCGGGAATACAGAAAGTGCTCCCTGAAGACTCGCCAGGCACATTTGATTCAGTGTTTCTGCAGATATTTGCAAATCCGTTTTTGAAACGCGTAGTTGGAGTCAGCCCAAACAATTACTGCTCGTCACATCTTTCATGCGACGGTCAGTGTTAACAGGTCTTGGTTTGTTTCTCTTTACAAACAAGATTATTTTTAAATCCGAATTTTACGTGCCCATTCGACCCTGAATAGTCTAGTCCGGTGTTCTTTTTATCGACGTTTATTGACAGGAACAGCAAAACACGATGAATAAACCTCAGTCCAGCAGCGACTAGTAGCTTTGCAAGCCTGGCGGTAGCAGTGACCGTGTACCAGGGCGGTTCAAAAATTAAATGTCTGATAATAAATTCATAGACATTAGGCTTGCTTGCTCAGTGGTCAAGAACAACGCACAGAGTATCGCAAAATCAGGCGCAGCTCGTGGTTTCCATACTGGGGAAGGCTACGCTACGCAACACACGTAAGTCTGTCACCAGTCACCACAGTCAAGGCCGAGCGAGGTGGCGCAGTGGTTAGCACACTGGACTCGCATTCGGGAGGACGACGGTTCAATTGCGCTTCCGGCCATCCTGATTTAGGTTTTCCGTGATTTCCCTAAATCGCTCCAGGCAAATGCCGGGATGGTTCCTTTGAAAGGGCACGGCTGACTTCCTTTGCTAATCCAATGAGACCGATGACCTCGCAGTTTGGTTTCTTCCCCCAAACAACTCAACCCACAACCAAGATTTGGAGGGGGGTGGAGAATAACACCAAAGGTTAACTCCAAAATAAGATCTGAAGGTAGCATATTTGTCTGGCGACGTCACGTTTCGCGACACGTTACCACAACAAGACGCGTTTTGGAGATATCTTTAATGTTGTTTATATTAGCTTCGGTGCGTGCTTACTGTTTTTCGTGTTTTCAGATCCAAACGTGAGACTGTAGGTGCTGGTTCAGTGCATCACATTTAGTATTTCGCGCGACCGGCTAAACACTGACGTTAACATCAAGGCACTGCACTTGTGCTGAGATGGTGATTTTTTGATGGATAAACAAATACTGAATTTCGATCAATCTTGGTTGTGGGCTGAGTTGGGGGGGGGGGGGGGGGGAGTCACTGTTGAGAGAGAGAGAGAGAGAGAGAGAGAGAGAGCTCTTATATGCACATAACACCTAATACTGCAGAAATCAAGAAGAAAGTCCCAGAATCTTTCAGAAAACGAAAAGGTGATAAAAAAAAATTGGAGAATAGATGATGCGAATCGTGTCACTTGCTTATGATAACTCTCTCTCTCTATCCACTCTTTTTTTTAATATCATTTTGTTCTATACTGTTCGTTGAATTTGTTCGGGGCTGACGTTCGATGACACCCGTCCAGGTTCATCGTTGATCCGTTCACTTAGTTTTTTTTTATTACGGAGGGTAGCTAACCCTGTGACGGAACACGCTGAGGTACCGTGCCAGCATCCACAAGACTACCATACACTTGCATGTATACTTCTCTTATATGCCTTGAAGGCATTAATCACTGACATGCGTGTAACTGATATTCAGTTTTAACAAATCATACAACAACGCCTCGTTTTGATACATATTCAATCCACCATTGCCTTGAAAGCTCGTACTTTCATAACATGCAAGTTACGACACGAAAACAACGAAATCTGAAAATTCTTTAACCATCAATAATGACGTTTCACGTCATTTTCTTACGAGAAAAGACGAGTTTCCGAGGGACTGTTAATGTGATGGTTGCCTTGAAACGGCATAGATTCATAGAACGTAACATGTAATATAAAACCCATCAAGTAATTAGGACGAAATCCAATATGGCGTCTTCCAAGTTCCGCTTGTAACGTAGAACTGACGTACACGTGAAGTAGGACGGCTAGGCCGAATGGACTGAGCCTTCGGGAAGCCCATAAGAGCTGTAGTCTGTACTCTGTAGAAGCCACGCCCCCAAACCTCTACTACAGGGAGCTAACCGGTATTTCAAGGCGCAGCTAGCTGCTACCTGTTCGAGAAATATCACTTGATATCAGATATCAACAGTTCCAAAAACGTTGACTGTCATGTAAATTCGTGTGAAAAATATTTGAAATACTTCCCGATAATTTGTTTGATCGTTATTGAAAAATATATTTTAATTAGACTTGCAACGAATATTCGACTATTATTCGGTATTCGGCCTATTCGGCTACTTTTACGCTCTTCGGACGAACATTAAATATTTATGCACCATTCGGCCGAACACCGAATACTTAAGCGAGACGTTCTGTTGTAGTCAGATAATTGGTAAAATGAATATATTGATTTATTTTATAATAATGCATTTTTCTCGTAACCATTGAAGTAGTCATTGGTACATAATCAACTTCCATAGCATAAAAATTAACAAAAAACTAGATATCAAATAAAATAATTGCATGTATTCTGTGGGCACATTTTTTAAAATAATTAAGGTCTGTGCACTTCAATTCTCGTAAATAAAATTTATAAGTGGAAGATTATGGCGCAGAAAGACTACGTTTTCTGTATTTTTAGACAGTACTTTACTCCATTTCTTATCGTGGACATTCCCAGCTTCAGAGAAAAGACACTTTGAATAAACACTACTTTCTGGCGCCGGCAAATATTTTGCTGCAAGATTTACTAAACATGGAAATATATCTTACCTGCTTGCCACCATATGAATGGATTGTCATGACGTGATATGCTCTTAATACTTAAATAAAGGTCTACTTCAGTTGCAATTGCATTTTTTTTTTTCGATGTCCAGTATGAGCCATAAAAGATGAGTGAATAGTCGGGCTTAGACTCTGCCCGTCGGTTCTCGTCTTCTTGGCCCCAATAGGGAACGAATTCACGTTATCGTCGCTGCTTGCTCCATAGTTTATCTTCAGGCTATCCGTCAAAATATACTGCCTTACATTTTTCCCTTTTCAATTGACTAATGAAAATATTCATTTTAAAGTGTGGGTCTAAGGTAATAGCCATCAAATAATATTTACTTATTGCGATGTCTTCGAATCGTTCTTGCGACTCTAGTTGTATGACAAGGCTCATCTGGCTTACTTTGGGTGTCAGCTCTGATGTCCTCGTTTAGTCGCAATATTTCACTGATGTAAAATGTAATGAACAATTTCAGAAAAGCTAACGTAGCTGGAAATTGTAATTTTTGTTAGTTCCTCATATGGTTGTAATAATTTCAAAAGTTGCTCCGAAAACGTCTTTTGTGCAGCAGTCAGATTGATAGTATCACGGTACTTGAGATAGGTTGAACTGGCCCGTCTTTGTTCCATTAATCTTGCAAACATATAACAGGTGGAATTCCACCGCGTACTGACATCTTACACCAATTCAAGCTGAGGCAGATCCAACCTTTTTTTGGATAGAATGCAGTTTTTCCCGTGCAGTGACAGAATGATTAAAATGAACTACGACCTTCCTACCAGTTGCTATCACTTGAGTCACATTTGACTGAGCCTTCAGACAATCGTTAACAATTAATTGAAGAGTAGAATTAAAGAACACACTAAGGCCAACTCTGCATTACTAACAGTTTTTACTATGTTTCATGCGTTATCATGAATAACGACAGACGTTTTTGTCATCTGGACGTTCCATAAGCTTGCAGTTTCCTCTAAACTGATCGCTATGTTTTCTGCTGTCTGCTGTCCCTCAAAATGCTTGATGTTCAATACTATATGATTACATTCAACTCACGACCAATAAAATGCGCAGTAGAACTTAAAAGACTCTTTTGATTAGACGAGCACGTCCACATATCGGAAGTCACGGAAATATAATGTCTCTGAAAGTAATATTTTAATTGTCTCAACCACCTTATCATATATTCCTAGCATTTTTTTGTCTGAAAAGTAAGGGAGGCTTGGTATTTTACACTGCGGCGAAATGCTATTAATCAGTCTTCTAAAACCAGCCTGTGTACTATAGTTACTGCCTCATTGTCAAGTTCTATCATTTCGGAAACTAAGAGATGGTATTTTTTAGCCTTGAGATGATTAATATCCCATGGTTTACGTATTTCAGCACATTCTTCAAGACTCAGTTGTCTTTTTTATGTCGAAGGTTTACTTACACCTGTATCTTGATCCATAATTTTTTGCCCCTTAGGAAGCGTAGGCTGCGACTTAACGATGTTCGCCGTTGTGTTTATTTTTCAAATTATTTATCATTCCTGGAGTAGCCTCTTTCTTTCCAACGCCATCACGAGAAATTTTTATTTCGCACAATTTATACCCAACACTTTTCGGATTATTTTGATCGCCTTCAAAGTTGGCCATATAGGCGATTTTTAGAAGCCATAATCGATTATTATTAGTTAGACCTTGCACAATTTCACTTTCAAACAAATCAAAAGTTAGAGAGTACGATAAACTAAACTGTGATTACGTATTCGCGAGGTGTATCAGGCTAAACTTGTCAACTAAACACGCAGCGCGGTAACAACTGAGCGCGCGGGACGTGGGAGGGAGGTGAGAACATTTGAACAAACGAGCGAGAAACAAAGACGCCGATACAAGTGTTTATGTCACGCGCCGGCCGAAGACTTTTGCCTAATATTCTGAAATTCGGCTATCAAGTCCACAGAATATTCGGTATTTGACGTGTGGCCGAATATACGATCGTTGCAAGTCTGATTTTAATGTATATTTTGGAAGAGTTCCGCGCCAGAATCTTTAACTACGAGCCGCGAGCGAGTAGAACTCTGCAGACGGCTGAGGATCGTAAAATGAGTATTTGCAGACAAAAATTTCAATTTCGTATTTTGTTCATACGAGGGCTTATATGAGCAATTGCGTCTGAGGCACGCGAACGTAAACTGCCTACTTTAACAACAAACAACTGCCTATCGCATCGAAATCGGTAGCCTTACCTCCAAAAATAATACAGATTCGCCTGCAATGTGTCCTCTGTGGCGTTTGCGGCAGTTTAAGTTCATGACTGGTTGTTGAAGAATGCTCAAATGTGTGTGGAATCTTATGGGACTTAACTGCTAAGGTCATCAGTCCCTAAGCTTACACACTACTTAACCTAAATTATCCTAAGGACAAACACACACACCCATGCCCGAGGGAGGACTCGAACCTCCGCCGGACCAGCCGCACAGTCCATGACTGCAGCGCCGAGACCGCTCGGCTAATCCCGCGCGGCTTGAAGATTTAGCATGGCTGTTAACATGAACTGGTAGAAGTACATTTAGTGTATAACGCGACAGCTTGTAGTTTCTTGAGACTCAGATGAATGTACAGAGAAGATTTTCACAACAGGTGTCATCTTAATTGGAGGACAAAATGGCTCTGAGCACTATGGGACTCAACTTCTGAGGTCATTAGTCTCCTAGAACTTAGAACTAGTTAAACCTAAGGACATCACAAACATCCATGCACGAGGCAGGATTCGAACCTGTGACCGTAGCGGTCGTGCGGTTCCAGACTGCAGCGCCTTTAACTGCACGGCCACTTCGGCCGGCTAATTGGAGGACATTGCTGGCTTCTAGGGATTGTAGGGGGAACTTAGCAGAAAAAGTTTTGATAAGGAACCGATGTCCTGAACCGTTAGGATGTAAACTGAGGTAACAAAGGTCATGGAGTACCCCCTAATATCGTGTTGGACATCCTTTTGCCCGGCGTAGTACAGCACCTCAACGTGGCATGGACTCAACAACTCTCTGAAAGTCCCCTGCAGAAATATTGAGCCATGCAGTGTCTATAGCCATCTACAATTGCGAAAGTGCTGCCGGAGCAGGATTTTGCGCACGAAATGACAACTCGGTTATGTCCCATATATGTTCGGTGGGACGTATGTCGGGCGATACGGGTGGCCAGACCATTCGCGCGACCTGTCCGAATGTTCTTCAAACAAATTGTGAACAGCTGGGGCCCGGTGACATGGCGCATTGTCATTCGTAACAACTCCATCGTTGTTTGGGAACATGAAGTCCACGAATGGCTGAAAATGATCTCCAAGTAGCCGAACGTAACCATTTCCAGGAAAGATCAGTTCAGTTGGACCAAAGGTCCCAGTCCATTCCATACAAACACACTCCACACCACTATGGAGTCACCACCAGCTTGCACAGTGGCTTGTTGACAACTTGGGTCTATGGCTTTGTGGGGTCTGCGCCACACTCGAACCTTGCCATCAGCTCTTACCAACTAAAATCGAGCTCATCCGAGCAGGCCTCGGTTTTCCAGTCGTCTAGGGTCCAACTGATATGACCGAGCGAGGTGGCGCAGTCGTTAGCACAATGGGCTCGCATTTGGGAGGACGACGGTTCAATCCCGCGTCCAGCCATCCTGATTTAGGTTTTCTGTGATTTCCCTAAATCGCTCCACCCAATTGCCAGGATGGTTCCTTTGAAAGGGCACGGCCGACTTCCGTTCCCATCCTTCCCTAATCCGATGAGACCGATGACCTCGCTATTTGGTCTCTTCCCCCCAAACAACCAAACCAAACCAACTGATATGGCCACGTGACCAACAGAGGCGCTGCAGGCATTGTCGTGCTGTTAGCAAAGGCACTCGCGCCGGTCTTCTGCTGCCACAGCCCACTAACGCCCAATTTCATCGCACTGTCCTAACAGATACGTTCGTCATACCCCTCACATTGATTTCCACGCCTATTTCTCGCAGTTTTGCATGTCTGTTAGCATTGACAACTCTGCGCAAACACCGCTGCTCGCGGTAGTTAAGTGAAGGCCATCAGCCACTGCTTTGCCCGTGGTGAGAGGTAATACCTGAAATCTGGTATTCTCGGCACACTCTTAGAGGTAATACCTGAAATCTGGTATTCTCGGCACACTCTTAGCGCTTACCCGAAATCTGGTATTCTCGGCACACTCTTAGCGCTGAGGATTTCGGAATACTGAATAAGCTAGAGACTTCCGAAATGGAAGTCCAATGCGTCTAGATCCAACTATCATTCTGCGTTCAAAGTCTGTTAATTGCTGTCGCATGGCCATAATCACGCCCGAAACGTTTCCACAGGAATCAGCTGAGTAAAAATGAAAGCTCCGCCCATTCTCTGACCTTTTATACCTCGTGTACGCGATACTACCGCCATCTGTATACGTGCGTATCGCTATCCTATGACTTTTTCCACCGCAATGCAAAAAAAATTTGAAGATGGGATCACTTTCAAATCTCCTGCTCCAAATACGTTTCTCCGTACCGTGTAACGATTCCCAGATAGTTGACATTCCAGCAAGTGGAACTGGCTGTGGTTATTGGACGATTTACGACTGTCAGTTCATCGGCAAATGTGTTTCCAAAATAACGGCTCATCCGTGCATTTTGGACACAGCGTCCGCAAACATCTCATCCAAACAAACGGTGAAAGGTGGTTACGTCGAAGTGGACCAACACTCTGGCCATCACTGTTGCCAGATTTAAATGTTCTCGACTTTTTCTTGTCGACCAATATGAAGAGTCTTATATATGAGACGGCTGAACAGTCGAAATGAAAGCTCCTTGCACGAGGTCTGGCGGACCGATGTACGAAAGCATGTGTAGCAGACCACCTTGTGCAAACAACAGCAGGTGGCCACGAGGAGCAGCTCCTGTACAGCAATCAGCTCAGCGAGAGATTTGAAAGTCATCCGATCTTCAAACTAATTCTACATCCAAACTGTCTACTTCCATACATGAGATCCTTATCAAAACTTTATCTCCTGTCACGATTCGTAGATCCTCTAACAAGGTAAGTGTAGTTTCTATGACAACAGGCGAAACGTTTAGTTCGGTTGGATATCGGTCGCAGTGTTACTCGGCTACGCCGCGAAGCGTAGATCCGGCCGTTAGAGGAGCTAAATTTGGCCACTTAGCAAGGTACCGGTGGAGCCGCGGTCAAGTACTTGCTTGTGTTTGGCAGCTAAAGTCAGAAAGAGGTAATAGAAAGTGTGTTTGCAGAGAGCTGCGTCGGTTTGCTGTTCACATTGTTGAAAACAGAAGACGGAAGAAGAGAGAGGAGAGTGGTGATGGAAAAGGCGACAGCATGTGATTCCACGACAACAAATTATTTGTAAGTGGACAATTTGTAAAACAAAGCATAGACACGGTTGTGAGGAAATTTCGGACATCTTCTCCAAACACGAGACTGAGGACGAAAAGCGATCAGTTTATGTGCTACGTGGCTGCTATTTCTCAGATACTGTGTTAAAGGAAAGTATTTGAAAAATGTGTATGTTTTATGTATCAAAGACAACACAGAAGTAAGCAGAGGAATTAAATTTATAGTGTTATACCTTGTTAATGGGGGCCGGAAGACACGTCTGGCCAACGGAACTTCTAAGATAGCGCGAAGCATCGGAATCTAATTTCTTTGAATGATATTCAGAATCAGAGCTGACGGAACAACAGTATGCCGACTTGTTTGCAGATAACAGGACCAACCAACCTTTAGTTTTTTTTTGCTAATAAAATGAAACATCTACAGCCGCCGATTTGATGTTATTATATCATATTGCAACCAGTTTCTGTGACTCAGTACATCATCTTCAGGACTTAACTGACGCTGAGGGGGTGAATTCCAGTTGTATACACGATCCCCTCAGTGACCTACATCTATGAACTGGCTTTCGTAGAATACTGTAAAAGCGATGTTGTGACTGCTAACGTCAACTACCGACTTTTGGGCAAATGCTTTAACACTCTGTGCTGCCAGCAACGATAATTCAGAACGTGTTTTGCATCGGCAAATACTTTCTCACAATGACAAAGTTTTTTGGGCAAAAAAATGCAGCCTCCTATGGTTTTACCGTAATAACATTAGATGAAAAGCGTTAGATCGTTTGGGATTGTTATTAGTTGACACATATTTTGACAGGCAGGGAAACGGAGTATAGTAACACAAAAATAGCAGTCGCACGCGAAGAGTGTTCATTATTACTCGTAGAAGACACGTCCGAGGTCACAGATGACGCAGATCGTGATATAGCAACTCAGCAGAGAGGAAGAAAATTCCTTTTTTTTATCATTATCAATTCTTTTTTTATCATTATCAATTCTTTGTGTCATAAACCATTAAAAGCTGAAGAAAGGGAGAACGAACGTAATTTGAAAGAAGCGTTCAATGAATTGCAGAGTAAATTTTTTTTCAAGATCTGACGAGGAATTCTAAAATATTTTGGTATTACGTGATGTCACTAAAAGCATCAAAATCATCTATACAATGATCAAACTGGCATTGTTCTGTTGAAGAAGCAGAAATATTCATTTCGGTCTTCCGAAACTGCTCGACTGCGGAAGATCGTAATGGTAGACACCAAGATAACTGACTGTCGACTAGAATATCAATTGAAATCGTTCAAACGCAGGAAGGCAACTCGACCTGGTAGGATACCTGCACGATACTATACACATTATGCGAACGAGCTCGCTCTCCTTCAGGGCAGTTGTTAGTCGGGAATCGCTGTAGCAACGAAGCGGGCAAAGCGAATGGAGAAGAGACGCAGGGTTTTATTTTGAAGAAGGGTAGTCTGACAGATGGTCACTCTGAGAGACAATTATGGAATACGTTTTATGTTTGCGTATTACAGCCTTTTGGATATTGATATTCATCTATGCAAAAATGTACGCGGATTTCGCAAACAGCTAGCGTGAAATTCAGTTCACTCTCTTTGTTCGTAAGGCGCATCAGGCAGTAGCTAACGGCGCTGAGAGTGATACAGTATCCCTGACTTCCAGGAAGCGTTCGCCCCTTTTTCGCACTGCCACCTAGTGAACGGAATACTAATCTCAGCCCAGATTTGTGATCGGAATCACGACTTTATAGGAAATAGAACTCAACGTGTCTTTCTCAGTGATGTGAAATCATCAGATGTAAAAGTATGTAACTTCGAGTGTATAATACGAGAGTGCTATAGGACCGCTGTTTTTACGATGTACGAGGATCGTCCAGAAAGTAAGTTCCGATAGGTCAGGAAATGAAAACCGCAGTGAAAACCAGAAACGTTTTATTTGCAACAGTTAGGTACACCCCTACCACCTACTTCTCTACATAGGTGCCACTCCAACTTCGAGTGTTGTCGTAGTGTTGTATCAACTTTCCAATATCCTCGTCATACAAAGCAGCCGCCTGTGCTTTCAGCCAGTTATCTTCTGCAGCTCGTTGTCTGTGAAGAAATTTTGTCTTCTTGTGAGCAGAGATGAGACTCAGGGGGAGCCAATTACGGACTGTATTGTGGGTGATCAAACACTTCTCATGGGAAACGCTGCAGGAGCGTCTTCATTGCTCCTGCAGTGTGCGACCGAGAATTGCCATAAAGAAGGAACTGCTCGACAGTTGTGTTATGTGGGCTGCAAGCCACAGGCAGAATCACTAACCAAGCCCTCATACTTGGCGGGAGACGCTATTCCCTACGCATCCTTACGTGCTCACTGTTCACTCAAAACTGAAGAGAGCGACGCGACACGATCGACGGACATACTGAGACACTGCCCAACAAATCTGTCCAAAACTTTACCGGATTTTCGCAAGGGTTTCCATTTCGCGACCGATTGGAACATACTTTCTGGACAATCCTCGTATATAAATGAAATTTTAGATAACAGCCGAAACAGTATTGTCGCTGGGTGCTGAAACTCGTGGTTTACCCTCAACAACAATAACTTTAACGTATTGGTTATAAGTACAAGGAGGGAAGCATTATTGTTCTATTACATGTTTGGCCACAAAACACTGGAAAGAGTAAACACCGGTAAATATCTGGCTGTCGGTGTGAGTGCTGAACGACGTTAGTGGAATGGCTGCACAAAAGTAGTTGCTGCAAGGGAGATGTCTGCCAGCGATTCATTGGGATAAAGCTACGGAAACGTAAATCGCCAACGAGAGAGACAGCTTTCAGAATCATCGTTCGACTACTGATGCTGGTTATTAGTGTGTGAACATAATCATGTGTCAATGGGAAACTTGTCCGCCCCCGGTAGCTGAATGGTCAGCGTGACGGATTGTCAATCCTCTGGGACCGGGTTCGATTCCCGGCCGGGTCGAGGAATTTTCTCCGCCCAGGGACTGGGTGTTGTGCTGTCTTCATCATCATCCTCATCGACTGCAGGTCGCCGAAGTGGCGTAAATTGAAAGACCGGCACCCGGCGAACGGTCTGCCCGACGGGGGGCCCTAGCCATACGATTAAATAAATAAAAGGAAAACTTGTGGCTTTTGTATCTGAAGTTAGTGTGTGTACAAACTGCAAACCTGATTTAAACCTGTAAGGACTTTATGTGCCTATTATTATTGTAAAAAAGGTTACATCGACAAATAAAGTATTGCCACTGCCACAGTCACATTAATGAGGCCGCCGCCTTTGTTGGACGTCAACATGCAATAACGATTCATAGACGGCAGCACTAGTGGATGGTGTATAAAATGCGTCGGGAGGAAAACAGAGCAGTCATCGTCGTAGTGCGGAAACAGAAGGATTTATCTGACGTCCAAAGGTTATGGTAAGACCACGAGCCACAGATGACAGGGATGCACGACTCCAGCGGAGACGTATACCGGCGAACAGGCGTGCAACTGTTGATCAATTAAATTCTCAGACGAACCAAGGGGCTACCTAAAATGGCTCCTCAACGAACGTTGCTGCGCATGCGCCTCTGCAGCAGGCACCTGGTTCATGCACCCATACTGTCTGCTGTTCATCGGAGACGAAGGCTGAAATTTGCACACCATTAGCGCAACTTGACGTCCACTGCTTGACTACAGGTGGCCTTTTCAGATTACAAGTGGCCGCTGGCTTGTACAGCGTGAATCGTCTGAAACCAAACACACTGCAACAGTCATCGGAAGGTTCCAGGACGGAGGAATGTTTTCGCGGCATTCCCTAATTGATCTCGTGGCTCTGGAAAGTATAATGGATGAACACAAGTATGCATCTATCCTTGGGACCCATGTCCACACATACATGCAGTTTTTTCTCCTCGGCACGATGGCGTTCAAATGGTTCAAATGGCTCTGAGCATGATGGGACTTAACATCTGAGGTCATCAGTCCCCTAGAACTTAGGACTACTTAAACCTAACTAACCTAAGGACATCACACACATCCATGCCAGAGGCAGCTATCGAACCTGCGACCGTGGCGATCGCGCGGTTCCAGACTAGAGCGCCTAGAACCGCTCGGCCACACCGGTCGATCACGATGGCGTCTGCCAGCATGACAATGCAACGTATCACACAACTCGCAGTGTACTTGCGAAGTTCGAAGAGTAAGAGGATGAGTTTACCTTACTGCCGTGCCCACCCAGTCGACAATCTGTGGGACCACCTCGATCTCGCTGCTCGCGCCATGGTTGCTCAACCGAGAAACCTAGTGCAGCTGGCTACGGCAATGGAGTCGGCATGACTCCACATGCCTGTCGCTACCTTCCAGAACCTCATTGATTGTCTTCCTGCACGCCCCACAGTGATATCCGCTGTAAAAGGTGGCTATTAAGGATTTGGAAAGGTCGTCACATTAATGTGACAGGACAGTCTCTTCTACTGCTACTACTACATACAGTGGCGGGAAGATGGAGACGACGAGAGCAAGAAGCGTTGCCTCCCTGAGGTGTTTCCGGGCTAGTGGGAGTACTCGGGGCAGAGTGACGTGTGGCTGACGTTAAAACGACGCCAACGAGCGAGTTACGCGCGTTACCATACCGGAACCGTGGGGCGGTACCCAAGGCTGCCACCGTCTCTGAGTGCAGAGAGTGTCTCCGGTGTGAGTTCATTCACCCTTGCTACAAGAAGCAGGCACCACTGTCGTTCTGCATTAGTTACGTTGTGTACATTGGTGATTCCGCAGAACAATTAAAGAGAGAGAGAGACTGTTCTACAGGGAATGGACAGACGACAGCTTACATGATTTCCTCGCATTAATTGATTGTAAGAAATCGATCACAAAAGAAGAGTTCTAAAAGCACGGTATGGCTGGGAGAAACCATGAGTTACGACAAGGATAAAAGAATGATTCAGGAAGAGAGGCAGAAGAGAAGTGGCAATAACTGTGAGAAATGGGTACGAGGAACAGGCACACATGTAGACTTGGCGGAAGACCGTGACTATAACTCCAATTTTACATTCGGCTTTAGGAAACAGAATTCATTTTGTTTCTTGTTTCATCCCACTCAGCCCATAGGGGCGTCAGTTGGGTGAACAATATAATTAAAAAGAAGAACCAAGTAAGTTAGACATGTGTGAATATAGACTGCCCCAACATACATGTAAACCTACTTGTGATTAACAGCTCTCGGGTTTCCATCCGAGCGGCAGTCTTATACCGCGACGTTTCGGCCAGTGTCATACTCATCATGTTCGCCAGAAGATAACGAGTACAACGTCACCTAAATGCCACTGTATAACGCTGCCAGATGGCTAGAAATCCGAGAGCTTTCATGAATATGCATATTTTTTAAAATTATAAAAACATTAATTTGATTGATAGTATTAAAAACAGAAACTCTTCACTTTCGTCGCCTCAATTAAGAAATTAAAAAAATATCCCACAGAAATGTGAAGACCTTAACATGAAAGCACTGTAAATTCAGTAAAAGTGGAAGGATCTGCACTGGGAGAGGATAGGAGAGGCCATGGTTAGGCATTCAGTACCATTGTAGCTGTGTGTATAGCCAAAGGTATGCGGTAGGATGATGGTGAGTGATAGCATGTATCGTAGGAAACAGAGATGGCGTAGGGATTGATATGTCGAAAAGAGGTGGGTAAAGGTAGGGAGGGAAGGAAGAGTCCTGATGTGGTGTGAGGTAGGGAAGGAAGAGTTAGTGCTGACTGGGTGGTTAAATCTACACCAACGTACGTACATATACGGGTGAACATCGTTGTGTGGAAGAGGAATTCGGCAGGAATTTCGTTGGGAGAGGATATGCTGTGTGGAGGTGTTGCATTTTTTAGATATATCGGTTAGGTGCGGCAGCTTAGCAGGACTCTAAATTAGATGGGAGAAATCAGGCTATTGGGATTGTGGATAGTGTAGGATATACGGAGGTGTTCAAAGAGGGCGAGATTATTTTTTTTCTTTTTCCCGTTCGGATCTTGTTCATTAAAGTAATTGCTAATTCCGAGAGCACTGGTATTTATCTTCATGTCAATGAATACGCGCATTTCTACCTTCAGCGTCTTTAATGATCTCGTTTTATGACACAACATTTAAACCCAATCTTCCTTTTCATTTGCCCTTAACTTTTAATGTTTTTGTCTACAACGT
Source organism: Schistocerca serialis cubense (assembly GCF_023864345.2). Lineage (NCBI taxonomy): Eukaryota > Metazoa > Arthropoda > Insecta > Orthoptera > Acrididae > Schistocerca > Schistocerca serialis. The sequence goes on from NC_064639.1 coordinate 500,388,867, forward strand.
CGTGTGCGAACTGTGTCCAGCAAGTTTTCTTATCCTCTTTATGACGATTAAAGGCAGGAATCTCCAACGTGAGCGTCATCTGTATTCGTACCTTCGACAGGGAAGATTTAAGTTCGCCTCAAAGTTGACGGTTCCCTTAAAAATGGTTCAAATGGCTCTGAGCACTATGGGACTTAACAGCTATGGTCATCAGTCCCCTAGAACTTAGAACTACTTAAACCTAACTAACCTAAGGACATCACACAACACCCAGTCATCACGAGGACGGTTCCCTTATAATTCGCTTACAGTGAAATCTGCAACTCATTACGATCGTATCCGTGGACTAGTTCCTAACGCAGCTGTTTTTAAAGCTGCATGTAATAGGTGGTTGGTTTGTTTGGGGGAAGAGATCAAACAGCGAGGTCACTGGTCTCATCAGATTAGGGAAGGATGGGGAAGGAAGTTGGCCGTGCCCTTTCAAAGGAACCATCCCGGCATTTGCCTGAAAACCTAAATCAGGATGGCCGTGCATGTAATGGGCCCGATTCACAGCGTATTTACTTATTAATACATACAAGCCGCCGAAACAGTGTCAAATAGAATGGCTTGCACCACACTGGGGGTAATTTATTTATTGTAGAACGCAATATTAACAATATTTTGATAGCAATTATCAAGATTTACCGCAAGTAATAATAATGATGATGTATGCAACACCTTCTGAAGGTCAATACTGTTGCACTCATGGCTAATGATGGGTTTGAATAAATAAATACTGCAGCACTTATTGATAGTGATGGTTCTGAATAAACAAATCCTAAACCAAACTAATGATATCGTCAATATCGCGAAACCGCCAAGAGGATGAATTAAGCATGGACTTGACGAAGATGGCTGATACAGAGGTCGGGAAGGTAACTCATACGATATTCACATCGCCTCTATAATATCACGAATAATACTACGTGTTTTTCGGTGGCTAAGTGCCAGACTAAAAATCTGAAGTTTCCATCCTCGGCCAGTCCTAGAGTTTTCGTCTGTCACTCACCACGTCTTGAACCTCAGACTATGTTTGTTACCGTGAGAAATGTAGGGTTGCACCGTGGTCCGGAGCTCAGCATTAATGCAAACTCAGCGCAGCTGCAGTCTTCTGCATACCTAAGGATGGCTTTACCTCACAGCGTTACATTCCGACCTTCTTCAGTCGCGCAACGCATAGCACCGTTCTATTTTTGGAACAAGAACTGCTTGTTGTCGATCTGTACAAGATTCGTTGCTGATGCAAGACGACCACAACGAAATTCTGTAAACCATTTGTAAAACAGTCTTTCCTGAAAGTTACTGATGCTAGTCTTATTCTATGGATCCCATGGAGAAGGATACTTGGTATGCGGAAAGAAGGTATAGCAAGTTGTTGAAGACCTGTGTACCCAATTACATGATATATTCCTGTACTACCGTCAAGCCCTTGAAATGTTCGTGGAAGTTGGCGAACGGCACAAGTCAGACATTAACGAACTGGTGCCAAACTGTAAACAGTTGATCACCACCAAATACACAATTGCTCCCACAAACTGTGCGGACTATATGCAACATGAGATGGTGCCAACTGGGGGAACAAATAAAAAGATAATAATATTAGACCTAAAAATAATGTGGTTCCCAATGACACAACGAGCAGAATTTGTTATTACAGCATATTTTGAAATACTTTGAAAAGCGTTTGCTTCATGTTCTTTTAATTTCTGATTCTCTTGTTTGCCTTACTTGGCATGTTATAAAATAGTTACCGTTTGTCAAGTGCTCCACCTGATCGGATAATACTCGTAAAACGTTGATTTTCTGCCTCAGTCTCTCTTTCTCTGGAAGACCTCTACCTACTCTACCCATTTCGGTGGCCATGGCATCATTACCGGGTGAATTTCTTCCAATTTACTTGCTGTTATTACTTCTTCACTAGTGCAAGACGACAGATAACTGTCTGCCAATAAGACGTGACGTATACGTATTTCCCACTAGAACATTCACGACGCATGCAAAACGCAATCCACTTATGATCATCGTACGATTATCGAAAAGCGTTGTCGGCTTTAAAATAATAAAACGTGCATGGAGCATATAATTTATAATTTTTAGCGTGCTGTCATGTCACAAAATATTGCTCTTTTGCTTTTTACAATTAATTATTCTTTCTTCTCGTTGTTAGTTAACGGGGGAAATTGAATTCCATTCCTTTGCGAAGTGGTAGAATAACTCTCCCAAGCAGTAGCGTGCGTCAACGTTTTTCGCGCATGGGAACGTGTTAGAATGCACGTCATACATTTTTTACAATTAAACATTCGTTGAAATACTGTTTATTTCAAATTACAATTTGCATTACTGAATATGAAGAATAGTTCTAATGCAGTGGTAAGATGAACTAATAATAAACGAAACTAAAGCCGCCCGGGATTAGCCGAGCGGTCTCGGCGCAGCAGTCATGGACTGTGCGGCTGATCCCGGCGAAGGTTCGAATCCTCCCTCGGGCGTGGGTGTGTGTGTTTGTCCTTAGGATAATTTAAGTTAAGTAGTGTGTAAGCTTAGGGACTGATGACCTCAGCAGTTAAGTCCGATAAGATTTCACACACATTTGAACATTTTGAACGAAACTAAAAGTGTACCACAATGAAGGTTTTACTTGGTAATGGAATCGAGAAACTAATTTCTGTATAGCAGGACAAGAATTACAAGAAGTCATACACTCGTTAGAACAGACGACTAACTGCGTTCCATGCTTTCTGCAGGAAATTGTACTTCCACATCCAATGATTACCGGATGAGGTGGTAAAAGGGCTTAGGCAACGGATTTGCATTTGGGAAAAGTGTAACGCTACTCAAACCCCGAATTTAGGTTTCCCCTAGGTTTCGTGTATAATCCGGGATGACGCCTCAAACAAGCCACGGCGCTGTTTGACTCCATCTGGGCTAGTCTCCCGTCTGTAATAACTCTAATGTCGATCAGACTTTAAGCTCTAAATCTCGTAATAATAAAGGTTCATTGGTACTGACTTAAGTGACACTCAATTTACATATTACGGAAGTTCAATATTTTTTCTTAACTGTGAACGAAAAAATTTTAAAACAATTGAAGCTTCGTCATCTCAAATGAGATGCTCTTATATTTTTTTTCCTTTGAGGCTCGACGCCCATCGGACATCCGAGACTATTAGGAGTGAAGTATGGACTACTTATTGTCTCGGCTGTTCGCTCACGTCTTTTAGCGGCTTCCAGGGCCAGTATTTCGGAACCGCAGCGACGCGTGCGGAATTTCTCGCACAACCAGTCTGTGCAGCCATTCTTCCCACGGTGTGCGGAGTTCGGCGGTGACCTGGCGCACTGTTGCACTCACAGCTGCGGAAGCCGCTCGTCGTATGGGTGTGTGGTGTGTCGATGTACCACAGCCAAGTCAGAAAAGAAAATATCCCGTATGGTTGATGGCGCCTCGAATAAAACATGCAATGTACCACTTTTTTTTCGAGAAGATAAGTGTAGACAATTGATGATATTACCACTACACTCGTTTTTCCTTCACGTAGACCATAGCTGTTCAAATATTTTAAATTTTTTGGAACATTGTTCCAGGGAAAACGACGATCTGTTAATATTATAACTTATTTCAATACAAATAGTCGTAATCCCATTAAAGTTGTTTATTTTTACTTTTAGGTGCCTGGTTTCGATCTAAGAGTGTATCTTCAGATCCTACGTTGCTTGATGACGGTAGGAACTGTTGGCGTGGAGTAGGTGCATCTGCGCAGGCGTGGAGAACGCATCTACTTTCCCTGTTTATGCCGAAGCTACAAAGCCGTGTGTACGTACGTATTTTGATCCAAGACGACTACATTCCTTTTCCTTAGACAAGTGAAATGGCTGAAGCTTATTTCTCGCCTCAGTCACACATACATAAAAACCTGTCATCAACTGGAAACTTGTTTTTGAACACGGTGGTGCTTCACTAGTAATGCTCCTGATGAAGGCGCTATGTCCGACCTTTTGAACTGACTTATACTGCACACAGATTCACCGCGAAATTTGACGGTACTGGACCAGTACAGTCGCAGTGAAGAGAAGCCAGCAATTTGAGAAAGGCTGCACAGACGCAGGTGATGCTGATCGGAAAGTCCAGATTTTGACGGTACGATTTACATCTTTCGTGCAAACTGAAAGAACATGTGGAAGGGGGGAGGGTGGGGGGGGGGGCAGATTTACCAACGATGAAAACGTTCACTCCGTGTCCGAACTGCTCCGTAACCAAGGAGCGTGTTTTCACACTCGAGGAACTGAACGATTGGTAGAACCTTCCAACCGTTGTTTACAGAGATTTGAACGATTGGTAGAATGTTCCGGGCTCTGTTTACAGAAACTTCGTGACTATGTTGAAAAATGGTGTCATGTATCTGTGTCACTGTCAAGTGTAGTTCAGCATTCAATAAAAGTAACTTGGCCTGCTATAATAATTTGTAACTTATTGAAGTCTCCTCGTATTATGCTCTGTCTTACCTACCATGAAATCACCAATACAGTCACAAATTTCGCGTGATATCCCATAAGATCGTAATTAAGAAGTGTAAAGTGCTACTGACAAGGGTACCATACGTCAATCGGATTTTTGTGGTTTTTTTTTTCATATTTATGGTGCGCGAAGTTCAGAGCTCAAATACCGATTAGGCAAAATAGCGATGCAACTCTGAAAAATTCTCGGGAAAATTGGTGTGAAAGTTCTTCGTGCGAGTTTAATTCATTTAAGGTTGGACGATCTTTGACTGGCCGCGTGGCACTATGGGTAGGGCTCGAATGTGGTAAACGCTGCATCGTTGGTTCGAGTCTCGCTTCGGCCACTTTATTTCGTTTCTTTTCGTTCACTTTGAATACCTATGTTATTTATTTTTGATAGTCATCATATTAAATTTGCACACATATACATAATTTTTTGTGAAATAATTAATTCTTCATTTTCTGCAAACTCTTTTTCGTGTAAAGCAATGGAACAAGTTTTCCGCTGCCTTGTTTCTTCACAAATTCTCGCCAATGGTGACGGTCGACGAGATTACTTTCTGTAAGGATTTCCTCGTAATATACGACGACATCTCACATGCGTAATCTAGAAACTTTACTGCGTAATGAGTTTTCAACAAAATCTTTTTGTGCCGTTGAAGGATCAGTCAAATTGCCGTCGCCCGACATTACAATATATTTTATTTTTTTCTTTTGTCGTATTAGAAAGTTTTCAAGAACAACGTCACGAAAAACTGACTGCTGCTTCGGCAGTGAACGAAATTCTGCTAGAGCCACAGCCGTAGCTTGCAAAAAAATGTCGTGTCCTTCCAGCCGTTGTGGAATTCGTCGAAATAATTTGTCTCTAAGCAGCTGTCGCCCGCTCCACAGGTAATTCTACTAGCGTAACTATCGAGCCAGCAGCATGGGATCTCGGCTTCTGTGACCGTCGTCAGCTAATAGTAACGGCTGTACTGCAAAGTTTGTAAACACATGCAGATAACAAGTACTGTTAGCTCTTTCCGTATAGTGGCGCATTTTCTCTCATCCCACATTTAATTTTCATAAAAACTGATAATTAGATTTCATTAGTTATCATATATTTGATGAATTTTAAAGTTAAATGATGCAGGTATTCTAACTGAACGAAAAAAAATAAATAATAACCAAAGCGAGACACCAACCAGTGTTTATTACTCTTGAACGCTACCGACAGAGCCATGCGGCCAGAAGCGCGAGTTTGGTTTTGCGTGACCAATGTTTTCGAAATCCGTTCTGTGAGTAGCTAGCATGGAGTCGCCTGGAGAGCCGCGCGCGTTAGCGCGCAGCTTTCGCGATTCGGGAGGCACGCCGGCCTCCGGATCGAATCCGGCCGGCGTGTTAACGACGAGGGCCGATGTGCCGGTTTTAAGGCTAGGTGAATATCGCGCTGCTACCCTCAGTTACACGATACACAAAAACATTTTGCAAACGTTCACACGCATTCATGTTAGGGATGGCGGTTATCACTGAAGCAAACGGTTTTCGGCTATATCGAATTTTTCCAAACCAGTTTAACCTGACTGTTAAAACCTCTCACAATAATCGGTTTCTGCAATAATCTACTTTTGGTTCTTTGTTCCCATTACTTCCTGTAATAAAGGTAGAAATCGAATAAAGACTGAAAAATTTTGACTCTCTCACTTTCAAAATACAGAGAGCCAAATATTAAATTAAACAGGTAAAGAAGAGAGAATTTATTCCGTCCACCGTTCGCTGTTTTTCTCGAAAACTGGTAAAATAGTTGGAAACTACAAAAAAATCACCAGTATTCTCCTAATGATTCCAATTTTTTGAAACTCTGCTGAAAAGTCATGTTGTAATTGGGGATCATACCCATATTTGAGCATAACGAATAGTCAGTGTTATAGGGTGAAAACTGTGGTTTGAGAATTGTGTTTTTCGTGTCAGTTTGTCCGTTTCCATGGCCCACAAGTAGGTAAAGGCGTATTTTGTATGTTACTGATTCCATAATTTCCTTTCTGTTTTATTATTTGATAGAAGTGGCAGACAAATCTTTATAGCAAAGAATTAAATACTTCATTTGCCTTAAGTCAGTTCGTAAAAATATTTCCAAGGTAGGGTTAGTGTCATTCTGCAACACGACGGATGGCCGGTGACGACAGCGAGAGACTGCCATATAGATAAGTGGCGGCGAGTCGTGCACACTGCGCGTGCACGCGTGCCTTAAGCCACAGGGACAGTATTGTCGCAGCAGTGCTGTACCAATTCTTATTCCATGTGTTTGTTGCTCGCTTCTGTCGGCATTGTTATTAAAATTTTCTGTAATAACGTAATCTTTCAAATGGTTCAAATGGCTCTAAGCACTATTGGACTTAACATCTGAGGTCATCAGTCCCCTAGACTTAGAACTACTTAAACCTAACTAACCTAAGAACGTCACACACATCCATGCCCGAGGCAGGATTCGAACCTGCGACCGTAGCAGCAGCGCAGTTCCGGACTGAAGCGCCTAGAACCGCTCGGCCACAGTGGCCGGCCGTAATCTTTCAAACTAATACAACCTCTGCCAATAGAATTACTCTTTTTTTAAAAAAAAAATGATTATTTGAAAATGAAAAAAATTAGCACCACTGCTATGATTAATTGATGTATCTGTTTCTTACTCGTTTTAGTAAAAAATAAAAAAAAGCACCTGTTATAACCGAGACCAAACAAATATCGAAAAGTACTGGTTATTCAAAAGTAAAATACCGGTATCAGTATTAACTGGTCAGCTTTTTCCATTCCTGTTCTATATGCGATAACACAGCGAGAGGGGTACACAAAATGCGGTCCCGGGGAGGGAAAATTGGAAGTTTATGGTAAGATCCTACAGAACCAAACTGCTGAGGTCATCGTCCCCTAGGCTTGCACACTACTTAATCTAACTTAAAGTAACTGAGGTCAACACACACACCCATGCTCGAGGTAGGACTCGAGCATCCGACGGGGGAAGCCGCGCGAACCTTGGCAAGGCGCGGCTACTCCGCGCGGCTCCGGGGAGGGGGTGGGGCTGTTGAGTTGGGGGAGGGGCGAAATGAAGAACATCCGGCCTCTCTCTACCACTAACATCGCCAAATTCAGAATAACATGCCGACACCGTGAAGGCAGGGTATAAGGCCAGGAAATAGAAGTGGAAAGAAGATGCTGGTTGACATGAGAAGGACGTTATTCTGTTCGAGACACCTGCTTCATTATTCACTAGAGGGGCCAGACGCCTCGCCCACCTGCTTGTCCCCGGCATTCCTACCTGTGGCTGTGGCCGGGACGCGCGTCATGTAGCACCTTCCCTTCCCTCTTCCCATGCCTCGCCTTCCCGTTAGCCGCACGCCAGACAGGCACGCAGCAGTGCCGGGCCGGGCCTGCGGTAATTCTGTCCGCTCGGCTGCGCCCAAACGCCTGCTCCCCAGACGTGCCTGGCGCGTTCCCTCCTCGTGCGGGCACGACCACAGCTTCCCAGCAGTCCACAATGCAGCTGCGTTTTTCCCTACCGTAGGCATTCATGTCCACGCACTCGTCAAGACCTTCCCTGCTGAAAGCTGTTAACGCCACCATAATGGCGCCACGAAAGCGGAAGACAGCATCGTGGAGCAGCGGTAGCTTCAATTGTTCGGCGCATCCCATTCGCCTAAAGTACAGAAATAATGAGAACCAGTGGGTCTCTCAGGCCCAATCAATGATGTTTCTTCTGATCTCAATGAGAATTCTTCTCGGGATGTTTCTTTCTACTTGCGCCAGCGTAATCACCTAGCCTTCGAATTTTTTTTTTTTTTTTTTTCTGTGAGCGCTGTTCCGGTGTGCGCTATCTACACCAAGTCCGACTAAAGAAATGTACGCTACTGAATAATTTCTGTAAGATGTGTTGCGTAGCTTTTAGTAATTTCAAAATAGACGTCTTTTTATTATGCAGAACCGCAACATACAGTGTGATTCTAATTAAAGTTCCAGTCTGATAACGCCTTAAAAAGGAACCATTGCTCAGAATGAAGTCAAATCTGAACGTAATATTATCGAAGGAGGGAGGAAGGTTACGCAAACAAAAAAAAAAAAAAAAAAAAAAAGTAACGAAAATTTTGACAATAGATGGCACTGTAAGCGGTAGAGTACGCAAAATAAAAGACATAGGGTACACGGATGTTGCTCATTCTGAATCTGATAAGGGGGCCATCAGTTAATCACAGGTTTTGAAGAGTCTAAGATACGTTGTAGAGGAACCCATCCTGGATAAGTGGCTAGCCGTTTTTCATGCGACGGCCCCTATTTTCCGAGAAATCGATGTTGAAATTTCATGCGTACCTCCCATATCCACTATCTAAGTCATGTGCCGAGCAAATAAGCGTAGCACAGTGGCCAAGTTTCACTACTATCACGCTGGTGGCGGTACGTGTTTAATTTCTGGACCGTGTACTTTTTTTCGATCGTTTGTATCTTTCACAATCCATAGCTTCCCACTCATTAAAATGGATTCTTCTTCGTTTAACATCCGTTATCTAGCATTCTACATCTGCATCTACATCTATACTCCGCAAGCCACCCTGCGATGTGTGGCGGAGGGTACTTCTGTATCACTGTCGCTCTCCTCCCCCCTCCACTCCCCAGCCTTTTCTGTCACAGTCGCGAATAGTTCATCGAAAGAACGAATATATTCGTGGTATTTTCGTGAAATGTACATGGGAGGAAGAAAAATACATGTTAACTCTTCTAGGAATGTACGCTCTCAGAACTTTAACAATAGATCACACCGTGATGCAGAATAGTGTTATTTCTTCGTGTTACAATCGAGAGCTTAGTCTATTAAATCAACCACAAACGATGATTCGACTTTCGCCCAACAGATCTTGTTGTACGACTACTGTGTATCGCATCTCCAATTTCAATTGTATTAGCGCATATGTTGCTCGGAAGTGCATTTGTAAGATGGTTCAAAACACCCGTACGGCTAGCCAGCGTGGAAATGAATGCCTTAGCCGCTACGCTACGCTCGTTTCGAAACATGACTAACGTTACGGGCATAGAAGGTACACATAAGAGTTCGAGAGCGATTTTCTCGGAAACTAGGAGCCGTTGCATGAAAAGCCGCGAGTCAGGTATCAGCAGAAGTTCTTCTACAAAACCCGTAGTTAACAGCTCTGGTGGTCCCCTTGTGAGACGCTCGGCGTGACTCTCTCCTCAACACAGGATCGCGCGCTGCGGGGAAAGCTCTTTTACGAGAACGGTGACGTTGCGCCAGTAGCTCTGCAGAAGTGCCGGACATTCAAGAGCATGAGAAAAAGGTGTTGGTCCGATGTCTGCCAAGAGTCTGGAGAAAATGATTACGAAAATTGGAAAGACAATTCCGTTCGAAGTGTAATGTACAGTTAGCCTCAGGACAATCAAAAGCCGACTTTTCTCATCCGCTGTGGTGCAACCTTGCCATGGTGGATGGACTTACCGAAGTAACAGTGACCCAGCTATTGAATCCTAACTTATGCGGTGACGCACGTTGCACAGCGCGGTTGGTATAGTGTGCAACTTACACCATAGCCGCCGTATTGCGATTCATCTGTTATTTGTAGGCGAACCCCCTTAGATTATGACGCTTACAGCGCCATCTAGAGGGAAATTTTCATTAATTTTTTGATTCCTTTATGTTTCCCACTCCTTCGCTAATATTCCGTCCAAATATGATGTAATTCCGAGCAGCTGTCCCTTTTTTTCCAACTACACTTTAATTATAATCACCCCGTATTTTACTTTTGTTCTTCTAGCAATAAAAGCTCAACTTTCTATGTACAAAGGCGTGCTGAAAAGTAATGCCCGGAATTTTTTATGGGAAAATCCGTAAGGGTTTTTAAATGAAACAAACGTTATTAACATTTTGCATCTTTATTCTTCATTTCTACATGTTTGCAGCCTGCTATCGGCAGAGGGCCGAATCGTAGCGTGTAATATGGTGGTGTGTAACGTAACTATATCGGAGCGTGAGAAACAGCGAGCTGTAATCGAGTTCCTAACCGCAGAAAACGTGCCACACGTGGAGCACCCTCTCCTCCAGCACGACAGTGACATACCGTACACGAGCGCTGGTACAGCTGCAACAATCCGACGACCTGAGTTCACAGTCATCGATCACACTCCACGCAGTCACTACTTGCCTCATCAGATTTTCATCCGCTTCCACAACTTAAAGAACACCGTGAAGGATAGTGATGAAGCGATGCATCCCGGTGGAGGTTCGAGTCATCCCTCGGGCTTGGGTGTGTGTGTTTGTCCTTAGGATAATTTAGGTTAAGTAGTGTGTAAGCGTAGGGACTGATGACCTTAGCAGTTAAGTCCCATAAGATTTCACACACATTTGAACATATGAAGCGTTGCAAGCAGAGGTGAGGTTGTGGCTCGGTCAACGATGTCAAACATTCTACAGTAACCATATCAGCAAGCAAGCCGGCCGCTGTGGCCGAGCGGTTCTAGGCGCTTCAGTCCGGAACCACGCAGCTGCTGCAGTCGCAGGTTCGAATCCTGTCTCGGGCATGGATGTGTGTAATGTCCTTAGGTTAGTTAGGTTTAAGTAGTTCTAAGTCTAGGGGATAGATGACCTCAGATGTTAAGTCCCATAGTGCTTAAAGGCATTTGAACCATATCAGCAAGCTGGTCTCTCGTAGGGGAAAAATGGGTTCGTCGCCAGGGTGGTTACGGTGAGAAATAAATATGCAGACATCAAGAATAAAAATGTAGAATGTGGGTACCGTTTGTTATTTTAAAAGCTTTAAGAGTTGTCACATAAAAATTCTGAGATATTACTCCTCAGCACTCCCTCATACACTAAAGAGCCAAAGAAACTGGTATACCTGCCTAATATGGTACAGGACCTCCGCGAGCACGCAGAAATGCCGCAACACGACTGGCATGGACTCGACTAATGTCTGAAGTACTGCTGGAGGGCACTGACACCATGAATCCACCAGGGTTCTCCATAAATCCGAGAGTACGACGGGTTGGACATCTCTTCGGAACAGCACGTTGCAAGGCATCCCACATATGCACAATAACGCTCATGTCTAGGAAGTTTGGTGGCCAGTGGAAGTATTTAAACTCAGAAGACTGTTCCTGGAGCCACTCTGTAGGAATTGTGGACGTGTGAGGTATCGCATTGTCCTGCTGGTCGGTATGCGCAATGGACACTCTGTAGCAATTCTTGTCGTGTGGGGTGTCGCCTTGTCCTGCTGGAATTGCCCAAGTCCGTCAGAATGCACAATGCACATGAATGCATGCAGGTAATTAGACACGATGCTGACGCACGTGTCACCTGTCAGAGTCGTATCTAGACATATCTTGAGTCCCGTATCACTCCAACTCCACACGCCTCACACCATTACAGAGCCGCCACGAGTTTGAACAGTCCCTTGCTGACATGCTAGGTCCATGGATTCATAAGGTTGTCTCCATACCCGTACACGTCTATCCACTCGTTGCTATTTGAAACGAGACTCGTCTGACCAGGTAACATGTTTTCAGTTATCAACAGTCCAATGTCGGTGTTGACGGGCCCAGGCGAGGCGTAAGCCTTTGTACCGTGCAGTCAAAACAAAAAATGGTTCAAATGGCACTGAGCACTATGGGACTTAACAGCTGAGGTCATCAGTCTCCTAGAACTTAGAACTACTTAAACCTAACCAACCTAAGGACATCACACACATCCATGCCCGAGGCAGAATTCGAACCTGCGACCGTAGCGGTCGCGCGGTTCCAGACTGTAGCGCCTAAAACCGCTCGGCCACCGCTGCCGGCAGTGCAGTCATCAAAGGTACACGAGTGGGCCTTCGGCTCCGAAAGCCCATATCAATTTGTTTCGTTGAATGGTTCGCACGCTGACACTTGATGGCCCACCATTTAAATCTGCAGCAATTTGCGGAAGGGTTGCACTACTGTCAACGATTCTCTTCGGTTGTTATTGGTCCCGTTTTCGCAGGATACTTTTCCGGCCGCAGCGATGTCGGAAATTTGATATTTTACCGGATTGCTGATATTGACGGTGCACTCGTGAAATGGTCGTACAGGAAAATCCCCACTTCATCGCTACCACGGAGATGCTGTGTCCCACCGCTCGTGTACCGACGATAACACCAAGTTCAAATTCACTTATATCTTGATAACCTGCCAATGTAGCTGCAGTACCCCACCTAACAACTGTGCCAGAGACTTGTTGTCTTATATACGCGTTGCCGACCGCAGCACCGTATTCTGGCTGTTTACATATCTCTGTGTTTGAATACGCAAGGCTGTACCAGTTTCTTTGGGGCTTCAGTGTATATCGTAATGCATTGGCTGCCACGAGGTCGCCACTGGCCACAGCAGAGCCTCATGACTGACGCCGTGTGCTCCTAGTGCCACAGGCTGCACTCTGTTTGCCGGCCGTTCTGACCGAGCAGTTCTAGGAGCTTCAGTCCGGGACCACGCTGCTGCTGCGGTCGCAGGTTCGACTCCTGCCTCGGGTATGGATGTGTGTGATGTCCTTAGGTTAGTTAGGTTTAAGTAGTTCTAAGTTCTAGGGGACTGATGACCTCAGATGTTAAGCCCCATAGTGCTCAGAGCCATTTGAACCAATTTTTTAGATTTCATTAAACCTTGTGATGTTGTTAAAAGAGGCACGCTTTTCTGCGTACCTCATTACAGCGTTTTCCGTAAATATGTAATATAAATCGTAAAAAGTATGTGTGGAGAGTCACACAAAGCTCTGTCTATTGCAGGCGAAAATAATTAAAAAAGAGAGAGCATCGATCTAGGTTCAGTAAAAGCGTCAATTTATCACAGTACTTTTTAATATCTACGTAAACGAAATCCTTTTGAAATCGATAAAAGAAATACCGTTTTCCTCTTTTAATCTTAAAAATCCAAATTATGTACTAACGATAGTATTTGGACATGACTAGGTGATTGCTGTCAACAGCGAGTATCATATAGTGGAGGCATTCTCGGCCGGTGTTTACTTCAGTTAAAGTTTGCGTGCTTTGAGGCCGTGGTCAACATACGAAAATATTCCGTGACGTTTGTACTTGGCGTTTTGCCTCCGAACACATCTCCCACAGTTGGAGATGAAATGCAACTGCAAAGAATCTGTGCTTCATACAAATTGCAAATATGTAGTTGATAACTCTCCAGTCCCCTGTTTTGCGTTTTGCGTTCACTGTCCATTCATCTTTGCTCACCTGCCCCCCCCCCCCCCCACTCATCAATTAAATCCTCAACTCAATCATTATTCCTTCGTTTTTAGCCGGCCGGAGTGGCCGTGCGGTTCTAGGCGCTATAGTCTGGAACGGAGCGACTGCTACGGTCGCAGGTTCGAATCCTGCCTCGGGCATGGATGTGTGTGATGTCCTTAGGTTAGTTAGGTTTAAGTAGTTCTAAGTTCTAGGCGACTGATGACCTCAGAAGTTAAGTCGCATTGTGCTCAAAGCCATTTTTGAACCTTCGTTTTAGACCAAAGAAAAAACTAGCGGCTAAGTTGGTAACACTACTCATACAAAAGAACCAAGAGGGATGTTCAGGTAGAAAGAAGCAAAGAAACAACAGGGGTACTTCATTGTGTTGTGTTTCATATCATGAAATGCATAGTTCTGCAAAGCAACGTGGGATAGGGAGGAGGAAAACAACAGCACAAGCGAAGGAAAATCCCAAAAACGTTCACGCAGACGTCGTTTCCTGATGTATGCGCAAATCGTACATGAAATACCGTAAGTAGAATAAACATCTTTCGTAACGACCTATTTCTCGATCTCAAAGCAAGGAAATTGTAAATATCTTTCATTACAGACCAATTATGTCTTAATTCAATAAAACAAGACAAACATGCTGACAAAAATAGGCACTATTTTGTAATTGCGAGTCACCTACAGTAACTGTAAAGTGACTATCGACAATACGGCCACACAAATACGGAACTTAGGATACACCATATGACAAGAAGACGAAATTTGACTCAATGAATGGCACTAGAAGACGAATCTTACGAAGGGAGGTAAGGAAAGAGACACATCTGAAATTTTTCAAAACACTGTCACTCCTGTTTGTAATATATGAAAGTGAAACATAGTCGACAAGAAAAAAAGGCTGCACTAACAATTGCCGGCCGCGGTGGTCTCGTGGTTCTAGGCGCTCAGTCCGGAACCGCGCGACTGCTACGGTCGCAGGTTCGAATCCTGCAGCCGGCCGCGGTGGTCTAGCGGTTCTAGGCGCTCAGTCCGGAACCGCGCGACTGCTACGGTCGCAGGTTCGAATCCTGCCTCGGGCATGGATGTGTGTGATGTCCTTAGGTTAGTTAGGTTTAAGTAGTTCTAAGTTCTAGGCGACTGATGACCTCAGAAGTTAAGTCGCATTGTGCTCAAAGCCATTTTTGAACCTTCGTTTTAGACCAAAGAAAAAACTAGCGGCTAAGTTGGTAACACTACTCATACAAAAGAACCAAGAGGGATGTTCAGGTAGAAAGAAGCAAAGAAACAACAGGGGTACTTCATTGTGTTGTGTTTCATATCATGAAATGCATAGTTCTGCAAAGCAACGTGGGATAGGGAGGAGGAAAACAACAGCACAAGCGAAGGAAAATCCCAAAAACGTTCACGCAGACGTCGTTTCCTGATGTATGCGCAAATCGTACATGAAATACCGTAAGTAGAATAAACATCTTTCGTAACGACCTATTTCTCGATCTCAAAGCAAGGAAATTGTAAATATCTTTCATTACAGACCAATTATGTCTTAATTCAATAAAACAAGACAAACATGCTGACAAAAATAGGCACTATTTTGTAATTGCGAGTCACCTACAGTAACTGTAAAGTGACTATCGACAATACGGCCACACAAATACGGAACTTAGGATACACCATATGACAAGAAGACGAAATTTGACTCAATGAATGGCACTAGAAGACGAATCTTACGAAGGGAGGTAAGGAAAGAGACACATCTGAAATTTTTCAAAACACTGTCACTCCTGTTTGTAATATATGAAAGTGAAACATAGTCGACAAGAAAAAAAGGCTGCACTAACAATTGCCGGCCGCGGTGGTCTCGTGGTTCTAGGCGCTCAGTCCGGAACCGCGCGACTGCTACGGTCGCAGGTTCGAATCCTGCAGCCGGCCGCGGTGGTCTAGCGGTTCTAGGCGCTCAGTCCGGAACCGCGCGACTGCTACGGTCGCAGGTTCGAATCCTGCAGCCGGCCGCGGTGGTCTAGCGGTTCTAGGCGCTCAGTCCGGAACCGCGCGACTGCTACGGTCGCAGGTTCGAATCCTACCTCGGGCATGGATGTGTGTGATGTCCTTAGGTTAGTTAGGTTTAAGTAGTTCTAAGTTCTAGGGGACTGATGACCTCAGATGTTAAGTCCCATAGTGCTCAGAGCCGTTTTTGCACTAACAATCGAGAGCCAGGAAAAGAGGTTTCTGAGACTTGTAGTAGAATACATAAGACATCCATTCAATCGAAATACAGAAAAAAGAGACGAAATAGTATTACTGGCACTAAACGTAAAAAAAGTTGGCCAGGTGGGAGTAGAACTCAAGCACTGAAGGTTCCGTACAAACTTAACTATGTATTTAGACAGCTCATCTATTCCGAGAAATGAATATCTCGACCATTTGTGCCTATTATCTACTTTGATGCTGGGAAGGTATCGATCCCAGAGATTCCAACATTTTCGAGGACGTTTTAATCTCGTAATACAAATGTGGCATAAAGTCATATAGGAGGCGGGTGACCATTACTGTAATAATCAGTTATTCTCCATTCATTTTTTTTCGTTTGATGTAATTACAGATTAAGAATTTTCGCATGTTCTTCCCCTTGCCAAATTTTATTATTCTATGTCAACCGGAAGTACCATTCAGATTTTGATGAGTAAGTTAGCGAGTATCAAAATATGTGACATAAATGGCCGTATATATGCTGATTGCATTGACTTAGAGCCTTCAATCTTTTACACCGCCAAGTGGTCATAGACCTTAGTATGTGACATAAATTTCAGCGTGATACGCGTACCGCTTCCTGAGGAAATGAGTTTTTAACAGCCAGACAGACAGACGGACGGAAAACGAAGTTATCCTAGAAGAGTTCTGTTTTTACCGATAGAGGGACCCTAAAAATAGGAGAAATTGGAAAGAGCGTGTCAGCAGGATAGAGGGTGACAGGCAATCAAAGATACTAATACAAATCAGCAGGGTGAGGAGAAACAGGGAGATCCATAACCAAGGGCTACAAGTAGATTTGGTTCAATTGGCTCTGAGCACTATGGGACTTAATTTCTGTGGTCATCAGTCTCCTAGAACTTAGAACTACTTAAACCTAACTAACCTAAGGACATCACACACATCGATCCCCGAGGCAAGATTCGAACCTGCGACCGCAGCTGTCGCGCGGTTCCAGACTGTCACGCCTAGAACCTCTAGGCCACTCCGGCGGCGCTATAAGTAGACGTAACAGGAAAACCATAACACGTCCAGAGGAGAAGAAGAGGAAGAAGACAAAGAAGATGTTATTTATGATGAAATCGACCAGTAATTTTCAATCATTCATTAAAGCACACCGAATAAGGAAAATATTTTCTTTGCTACGACGTCGTTGAGGTTGTAACGAAAGAAGAGACGGCTTGAGAGATGTTCCTGCATATTTGGTGAGGGTGAGGAGCACCCGGGACGGAGCGTTCGCCCTTGACACAAAGCGCGCGCCACTCACCTCAAAACGTAGCACCCTCCGGGGACTGTCGGTCACACTGCGACCTGGCGTTGCGCAACGCTCAAGCCCATCGCAGGCTCGGCTCGCAGGCGGGCGTACCAGGATGCGCTTGCCCGCAATGGCACGACCGGAGCTCGTGGTACCAGCTTGTAATACAATTCACAACTCGTGGGCTGCTCGCCGAGGCGCAGTATTCTTATCACACGGTCCCACGTCCGCAGTTACGCGACCTCTGGTACACACAGTGTTTCTGTAATGTGCTGCGAAATATATAATCATCATAGGTGGTGGAACGCAAAGTGTGATGAAGCCATTGAGAGAAGAAAGCAAGCATGGGACAAGTTCAGTAGCTACAGAAATTCAGAAACATGGAAAGAATTTCACGAAGTTCAGAAACTAGCATCGAAGGAAATCAGAAGGGAAAAACGAGCATATGACAATAACAGACTAAAAGAAATTGAGGAAGATTTCAAAAGAAATAACACAAGAATTTTTTACAGAACTTTCAAAGAAAATATTAAGGGCTATCAACCCCCTAGCCTCTGCTTCCGAAGAACAGATGGATCCCTGGAAACAAACACAAAAGAAAACTGTAAAATTCTCAAACATTACTTTGATAAACTTCTTAATTGCAAAAAACCTACAGGAAAATTAACATTCCAAAAGACCACATCTAATGCCGATTCTGATCCACCCACAATAGAAGAGATAGAGGAAATCATAAAACAAATGAAAAATAACAGAGCTGCCGGAGAAGATGGTATTATCGCCGAGATCTGGAAACTCCAAGATGAAAACATCACCAAAAAAATCCATAAGATTATCTCCGAAATTTGGATCACAGAGAAAGTGCCAGAGGAATGGAAATGTGCATTGATCCATCCGTTACATAAAAAGGGTGATAAGTCAGATCCAAACAATTACAGAGGCATTTCGCTAGTACCAGTTACATACAAAATTTTCTCTAAGGTGCTATTAAACAGACTAGAACCACAAGCAGATCTGCAAATTGGGGAATACCAGGCAGGCTTCAGAAAAGGGAGATCATGCATCGAACAGATCTGGAACTTGAGAACACTTTTGAAAGTCAGACAGGCAAGAAACACTGTAGTTACCTTTGTGGACTTTAAAAAAGCATATGATTCCATAGACAGACAGACACTCTTTGACGTACTGGAAGAATATGGTATCGACAGAAAAACCAGGGCACTTATACAACAGACGCTTACAGACACTACCTCCAAGATTAAGTTCATGGGAGAAATTTCGGAACCCTTCCACATACACACAGGTGTCCGACAAGGAGACGGGCTCTCACCAATCCTGTTCAACATGGTGTTAGACAAAATTATCAAGCAGTGGGAGGAACAAGTTAAAGGAATACAGCTGGGAAGAACACGTGAAACCAAAACAATCATAAAATGTCTGGCATTTGCAGATGATATAGCCATACTCAGCAATAATACACAGGAGGCAAAGGAAGCACTGGAATGCTTGCTTGAAATAGCTGCCAAAACAGGTCTGCAGGTATCTTACGAGAAGACACAATATATGGAACGACAGACCAACAATGTACACACCATGCATACGGTATATGGATCCGTAGAAAGAGTCGAAAAATTTAAGTATTTAGGGGAGTACATACAAATGGGAGGTTCAAACAAGGCGGCTAACATGGAACGAACGAAGAAACTCCAGAAGGCATACAAACTCACATGGTCACATTATAATAAGAAAAGCATATCGAGGCAGGCCAAACTTAGGCACTACAAAACAGTTGTATTACCAGAAGCATTGTACGCGTCAGAAACAACCACAATTGGAGCATCAGGCATCATAGACACAGAAAAAATAGAACGCAAAATTCTCAGAAAAATATTTGGACCAATTCACAGAGATGGCATATGGATGAAGCGACCTACCAAAGAGCTGTACCAGCACACTGACAGACTAACAGACGCGATCAGAAAACGCAGATTAACTTTCTATGGGCACATACAGAGAATGGACAACAACCGACTTACAAAGAAAATTTTTGATGTAGTAAACAGCTCAAGCAAGAAAACAAATTGGTATCATGAAATAGACGAAGACTTAAGGCAGATAGGGATCACCAGGCAAATGATAGGAGACAGGAAATACTTCAGAAACAAAGTTAGGAGTGCAAAATTTATTGTAAAGGAGAGAAAGAAGAAAGGAACATTATGGACAAAGCAAAGGAAACAGGAGCACAGCCAAAGGATGAAGAGATTTTGGGAAGAGAAGAGGAAGAAAGGAAAGAAGTGAAAATTGTGTCATCATGTGATTTTCGAGTTCAAACACTGTCCATAAGGGCAACAATGAAATGAATGAATGAATGAATCATCAGGTTTGGACCGATGCAGTGTTAGACTGCTCATCATCAGAGTTGGCGGAGGTGTAGTCATCTGCTAGTAATTACCAAACTTAACTTGGAGTTAGGCAGCTAGTCACCTACTTATAGGCTCTAGACGATAACTGTTACAACATATCAAAGAGGGGCAGGTAAAGTCGAGACGAAATTGGCCTACAAATACAAAGTAAGCTACAGAAAATCAAAATGGTTCAAATGGTTCTGAGCACTATGGGACTCAACATCTGAGGTCATCAGTCCCCTAGAACTTAGAACTACTTAGACCTAACTAACCTAAGGACATCACACACATCCATGCCCGAGGCAGGATTCGAACCTGCGACCGTAGCGGTCGCGCGGTTCCAGACTGAAGCGCCTAGAACCGCTCGGCTAGCACGGCCGGCGTAAGCTACAGAATATGACGCCACGCGAGATTTTTGTTCGAATCGTCCTTTAATTTTAAATATCAGTTGCTCTTGCATTTACATCCAGATCTACATTTACCTGAGGAGTCTGCAACTCATGGTTAAGTGACTGGCAGAGGATTCATCGAAACCACTTTCAACCTACTCGTATTTCTCTGCCGTTCCACTCTTCACCATCGCGCGGGAAAAACGAACAGTTACATCTTTCTGATTCTCGTACTTCATTATTATGATTATTTCTCCCTATGTTGGTAGGCACAAAAGATATTTTCAAACTGCGAGGAGAAATTTGGTGGTTGAAATTTCACGAGAAGATCCTGACGAAAAAAAACGCCTTTGTTTTAATGATTGGCACCCCAATTCGCGTGTCATATCCGTCGCGCTCTATCCCCTATTTCGCGATAATTGAAAACGATCTTTTTCGATGTATCCGTCAATCCTATCTCGTGGGGATCCCACACCGCACAGCAGTACTCCAGAAGAGTGCGGACAAGCGTACTGTAAGCCGTCTCTTTAGTAGACCTGTTGCGTTTTCTAAGTGTCCTGTCAATAAATCGCAGTCTTCAGTTTGCTTTCGCCACAACATAGTATATGTGTCTGTTTTACTCAGTCACTTTCCGTCAATTACTACGAACTGTGACCTTTCTGACAGAAAATACGAATCCAGTCGCACAAGTGAGACGGCACTCTAAAGGCATGCAGTTTGATTAGATGTCACTTCTGAGGAACGGTGTCAAAAGACTGCTGGAAATTAAAAAATATGGACTCAATTTGACAAACGCTGTCGATGCATTCACTACCTCGCGAGAATAAAGAGCTAGTTATGTTTTACATGAACGGTGGTTTCTGAATCCTTGTTGGCTGTTTGTCAATAAATCGTTTTTTTTTTTTAGATAACTCATAATGTTAGAACACCGTATATGTCCCAAAGTCCTGCTGCAAAACGACGTTAGCAATTTGGGACTGTAAATTCAGCGGATTACTCATATTCCTTTCTTGGGTATTGGCGTAACTCGAGTAGTTTCCCAGTCTTTAGGTACAGAATGTAAAATTGATTTTTGTGTGCCTTTTTCTACAAAATATTCTGAAATTTAACAGCGCAAAATTGACAGTTAAATCGTTTT
This sequence comes from Schistocerca serialis cubense, assembly GCF_023864345.2. Classification (NCBI taxonomy): domain Eukaryota; kingdom Metazoa; phylum Arthropoda; class Insecta; order Orthoptera; family Acrididae; genus Schistocerca; species Schistocerca serialis. The sequence goes on from NC_064639.1 coordinate 500,410,046, forward strand.
GTTTGTCTGGCCCTCTTACTCGAAAGTGCTTTGCCTGTAAAAGATGAATTTAATTGTACAGATAAACGTAATTAGTTTATGCATTTAAGGTTAATTCCCGACTTGTGACCCATATCAAAATGTACTTCTCGACTTCCCCTACACCACTGTGGTGCACTGTAAACAGATGTCGCTTCCACCATCTCTTTCACACTACTGTAAATGTCATTTTGTCGTTAACACAGAACCACTTGTGTAATGCTATTTTAATTCTGAAAGAGGAGCCTGCTACAAATTTGCTTTAAATCGTTATGTATAGACAGAGCATGAGTGAGTTTGGTTGTGACAACCCTTCTTGAGGCAGCCAAGCCTGAAATAAGATTTCAATGTAAAGATGGATTTTTCACTTTTGAAACTTGTTACTGCTTGTCCGTAATACGGACTTACGACAAAATTTGTGACTGATCCGACTGCCATTTTTAGGGAAAAAAAATATACTTCAGTGTTTATTTAATGCAGTTTATCATATACCTGCGTCCATGTGTCATTGGCTTTTTCAAACAACTCACGACAAATAATGCTTTGTAGTAAAGTGCAGCGCTTGCGACGAACGACAAACGTAAATAGTTGGCCAATATCATTCCGATAAATTCTGTCTTTGGCGTCCACAGTTATGTACTTTCTCTCTGTTTGTCTACCTACCATTCACACTCATAGATCGTCCTATTACTAGACAACATAATCAACACTGTAGTATCTATCTGAAATAAAATTATTTCTAGGGACTCTGAAAGTTGCAGCTGTAAGTTTGTTATTGTTTTGGGACCATATGCAAATGTGTCTACACTGTGAAAAGTGACAGTACAAAGTGTTTGAACAATACAATACGAGGAAACTTGTCTAGATAGCATACAAAGATCGGCTGAAGTATCATTTTAAAGTAACAGACGATTATTTTTGCATACAAGAGTTATTGCGTCAGTGTTGATTACCACTGTCATATGCCACAAAGCCAAACTGCCTTTCCGAAACGTCTCACACTGCGATCTTAAGTGGCAAGAAACCCTTGAAGATTTTATTGCGGTTTATAGTATTTTTTTTTTTTTTTTTTTTTTTTGCTAATACATCAGATATGATTACTGAATTTGTGGCACTGATTCGATTTTCACCTCAGCTGAGGAGGAATAATAGAAGCCTCATAAAAGAAAAGAATTTAATGTGAAAAATCGTCATCGTTCTGTTTCATGTAAGTACTATATGTCTCATGTGGTGCTGTGCCCCGTTGCTTTCTATGTGTGCCCATACTTCTATGCCTTCTTTCAGTTTCCAGTGGCGGTCATTCTTCGTTGTTTCGAATTTTGTTACGTTTCGCGGTGAAAGACAAAATAGTTTTAGTTTTGATACATCGCCATTGGGTATCCATGCTGCCAGTCAATACCCATTGCATGTTCCCATTTTCTTCAAATTATTACTGAACTGATACTTCTGTCTGTTTGGAGGTGCAGGGTATGAGCTCGGTTTGAGAAGATATTTTGTTTTATAGAGAGGGGGGAGAGAGTCATTTATCCTCCACCGCCTGATACCGGATATACATACGCGTAATGTCTTTGTCATGACTGAGTTCTTTTTGCAGATCCAGTGTGACTAATATAACCTTCCAGTAAAGCTGTTCGCTTGAAGTGGCAGGTTTCCTGTATAAAAAGTTCTGCAGGTAGTTGGGCCAAAGCGACTGTTTCGGAAAAGTGTGTTTAGCTTTCAAGTGGCATATCAACTGGTTACAAAATCTAAATCAATAATTATTTTCCAGCTTTCCATGTTAAAATGTCGCTGTCGCCCTACCTGCCTCAGCAAAACACATATATTATTTTGAATATACTAAAATAAGCCTCACCAAATCCAAAACACAGGTTTTATGTTGCGCTATTGCTAAGGCATTTCCATGCAGTCCCTCGTCTATTTTAACATTTGACTGCCTACTACTAAGAATATTTTCCTACTTTTTAAATTTACATAGCTCCAACTACAATATATCATATGGTATTAGCACGAAATCGGAAGTTCTGGCATTAAAAATTCATTGAATAGCTTTTTAAGTGTGCATTGTGCTAATTATCTGGGTTCCGTGCCTCAATCGATAAGATAGGAACCCTTATAGAATAGCTTTGTTGTCCGTCTATCTGTGTGTCTGTCCGTCCGACTGTTAAAAACCTTATTTCTCAGGAACGGGTAGACGTATCAGGTTGACACTCGTGTCACATACTGCGGTCTACGTTTCCTTGGCGGTGTACAAAATTGAAGCTTCTAAGTCAACGCAACCAAAAGATACGAGCATACACGTAACATATTTTGATATTCGAAAACCTACTCATCACGATCTATAGCGTACTTCCCATTGACCTATAACCATGAAGTTCGGCAAGAAGCAGAGTTTCACAGTACAACTAAAAGAAAAAGAAAAAGCGCAGAAAATAGTTAACATGTAACAACTGTATCACGCATAAACATTTTTCTTCTGTCATTTGTTATCCGGCTCCAAACATAAAATTAAAACATTCCCCGGACCAATATCTTGCCAGTATCAGCGTCGACAGCAGGCAAAAATCGACGTGATTCTCAACTGCCGGGAGGGATGAACTGTCTATACACATAATTAAGTTTGTGCCGCACCCTCAGAACGCGAGTCCTATTGGCATCTGACAATTTTTTTTTCCCTCCTATTCATGGATTGGCGACTATCGAGATGGCATTTGGCCAGAACAAGTTGCAGGCCTTTTCATCGTCTCGTGACGAATTGTGAACCGTGCGCAGCACTGCATCGCCGTGGCTTAGTCATCGTCCGCGTTACGTAGCGCCGAAAAGCGCCAGGGGGCCGCTTGCCACCAACATTCTTCATGCGTCTCCTTTCAGACCCCATCATTCATTGCGCTGATATCATTATCTTCTATTACTTTGCCCTGACATTTTAAGAAAGTCAGATCTCCATACTCTTTTAATATTACCGTAACTTAGTATTATTATCAGGATCTGGTGAGGACCTGGGGAGCCGTATAACTTCGTTCAAAAAGACAGGTGTGCAGCTGGGACGTCTCTGAAAAATAGACTCCACGATCCCATTCAGGCTACTGTCATAATTCACAATGTTCCAGAAAGTGACGCATTAGATCTTCATCGGTATCGCGTGGTATGTTGCAGATTTTAAAACTGCATTATTATAGAAACATTTTAGTACGGTACTGACGTTTACTCTTCCCCAATATGTGTTGTAAGCAAAATGAGCCACGGTATAATAAATACTAAATAATTATGTGTTCTGTGTGTGGGCCTCCATTTAATGTAGAACGTAAAGCTGATAAAATTAACATTCGATGTGAAACAGTTAATAGTGACAATAGTCGTTGCTCGAGTTGTCCAATTTGGAAAGACTCGTGCGCAACACAGATGCATGTACAGGTGACAATACGCTAGCGAGCGAGAGCTGCGCCGATAGAATAAAGAGGAACAAAGAAGATAAACAGCTACAAGTGTCCAGACGCTTTCGTAATCATACACAGGTAACGAACCATACCCGTACCACCCACCGAACTTTGAATCGTGGAAAGTAATTACGCGAATTCTGCTTGAAATGGGGAGGTACATCATTCTGCGTGTTCATGGCGCATTATAAACCGCGTGGTGAAATAATTAAGGCGAAGTTATCTTGCAAGCGGTCACATCATTACAGTGCGATAACGGAAACGAACAAAATTGACTCCCAAACTTTCGCGGTCATAGACTCAATAAAGAGAATAACTCGTCATTTTATTCCATAACGGCAGGAGAACACAGCATGCATTTCTTATTACGACACTGTAAGCACACCCAGTTTCGTGGAATGTACGATTTATTTTAGCTTTGATCCTATCACCATCTTCAAACGGCGACATATACTTCTTGTATAATCTACCTGTGATTTCGGCTCTGTTATGAACACCGCAACTGAGTAGTATAGCTCACTCAATGTGTATTTGTGTTAACGCATATGAATCCTCGTTTTTCCATAACACGGATGGAGCAATACGTACTCTGCGCGATAAATGGTTGGCATTGTCGAAGATGACACGAAATTACTCACGGCTAAATGTATCGTCCATTCATCGCAGTTGTGCCTGGATGCAGTGCGGCTTTTTTCTCCATCGTGATAAAAAAAAATCACTAGCAGCTGACCACACGATTGCGCACTGCAGATCTTCACATGTAGGAACCCACTGTTTCCATTTGAAAGGGAGATTGCAGAAAACGCCGTGGAAGGGTTAAAAAATCCCGTCTATAACGTACATACCGGTACCTATATTCTTTTATAGACAATAGGGTTTTCCAAATAACGGTCCAAAAGAGAGGAAATTAAGTTTAGTGGGAGTAATTCGTCATTAACTCGATTTGCACAAACTGAAGCCTACGAAACACGGGACGCACTGGCGTAGGGTACATCGTCCTCCCACGAGCGAATTAGACAAAGGTGGCGGAGCTGGAACACCGCAGCTAACGATACTTGGCCATCACACTTGAGCGGTGTCCTCGGCGGCCGATCAGCAGAGGGCACACGGGAGGTCAGCCGACCGCCAGCTGGCGCCCGCACGGTGGCAGGCAGCGGGTGCCCCGGCGGCGTCTTACCTCAGGGTGGCTGCAGCTCGTGGAGGCCGCGTGCAGGAGCGCCGTCTGCAAGCACCTGTTGCACTGCACCGCGTCCACGGCAGGCGACACGCACTCGCGACAACAGAACCGGCTGCGGCGGCGCGCGCGGGCAGACTGCCCGCGGAGAGGCAGAGGCGCGTGCTCGCAGACGGGCCCAGGTTGCCAGGTCGCACCTGGTTGCCCGGCAACGCCGCCAGCCGCGCCTTCCGCGGCTCGCGTAACCTCGCACCGCCACCAGCCCAGACCCCCACACCCGGAGGCCACCTAAGTGGTCACCCACCGCAACCGCACTCCGATGTTACGCTGCCCTGTCGTATCAGGCACCTTCTCTTCACGGTCAAGGTAGATGCCAAGCAATCGGTGAAACGTCACATGACAGTCTGAGTGCTCAAGGGTCCGTACTGGGTCCAATGCTTCACAGATACGCTTCTGGCCATTAAAATTGCTACACCACGAAGATGACGTGCTACAGACGCAAATGATTAGCTTTTCACAACATTCACACAAGGCTGGCGCCGGTGGCGACAGCTACAACGTCCTGACATGAGGAAAGTTTCCAATCGATTTCTCATACACAAACAGCAGTTGACCGGCGTTGCTTGGTGAAACGATATGATGCCTCGTGTAAGGAGGAGAAATGCGTAACATCACGTTTCCGACTTTGATAAAGATCGGATTGTAGCCTACCGCGATTGAGGTTTATCGTATCGCGACATTGCTGCTCGCGTTGGTCGCGATACGATGGCTGTTAGCAGAATATGGAATCGGTGGGTTCAGGAGGGTAATACGGAACGCCGTGCTGCATCCCAACGGCCTCGTATCACTAGCAATAGAGATGACAGGCATCTTATCCGCATGGCTGTAACGGATCGTGCAGCCACGTCTCGATTCCTGAGCCAACAGATGGGGACGTTTGCAAGACAACAACCATCTGCACAAACAGTTTGATGACATTTGCAGCAGCATGGACTATCAGCTCGGAGACCGTGGCTGTCGTTACCCTTGACGCTGCATCACAGACAGGAGCGCCTGCGATGGTGTACTCAACGACGAACCTGGGTGCACGAATGGCAAAAAGTCATTTTTTCCAATGAATCCAGCATCATGATGGTCGCATCCGTGTTTGACGACATCACGGTGAACGCATATTGGAAGCATGTATTTGTCATCGCCATACTGGCATATCACCCGGCGTGATGGGATGAGGTGCCATTGGTTACACGTCTCGGTCATCTCTTGTTCGCAGTGACCGCACTTTGAACAGTGGACGTTACATTTCACATGTGTTACGGCCCGTTTGCTCTACCCTTCATTCGATCCCTACGAAACGCTACATTTCAGCAGGATAATGCACGACCGCATGTTGCAGGTCCTCTACGGGCCTTTCTGGATACAGAAAATGTTCGACTGCTGCTCTGGCCAGCACATCCTCCAGATCTCTCACCAACTGAAAACGTCTGGCCAATGGTGGCCGAGCAACTGGCTCGTCACAATACGCCAGTCACTACTCTTGATGAACTGTGGTATCGTGTTGAAGGTGCATGGGTAGCTGTACCTGTACACGCCATCCAAGCTCTGTTTGACTCAATGCCCAGGCGTATCAAGGCCGTTATTACGGCCAGAGGTGGTTGTTCTGGGTACTGATTTCTCAGGATCTATGCACCCAAATTGCGTGAAAATGTAATCACATGTCAGTTCTAGTATAATATATTTGTCCGTTGAATACCCGTTTATCATCTGCATTTCTTCATGGTGTAGCAATTTTAATGGCCAGTAGTCTATTATATACTGATAAGCAGCATTTATTTATTTAACCTGCATGAAGGGCTACAGGCAGATTCCATATTTCTAGATTTCCGGAAAGATTTTGCCACTATGCCTCGTTGCAGGCCATTAATGAAGGTACGAGCGTAGGGAATGCATTCAGAGATATGTGGGTCCGCACCTCGTGGTCTAGTGGCTAGCGTTGCTGCCACTGGATCACGGCGTCCCGGGTTCGATTCCCGGTCGGCTGGGGATTTTCCTCTGCACGGAGATTAGGTGTTTGTGTTGTCCTCATCATTTCATCATCATTCGCAACAGTGGCTAGATTGGTTTGTGTGAAACTTGAATTGTATAAAATTTGAGGCTTTGTACAGGCGCTGAAAGCCGCGCAGTTGAGCGCCCCACAAAACTCAACATCAACAGATAAGTGAGTGGCTCGAAGACTTTTTGAGTTATAGAATCCAGTACGCTGTCCTCGACGATGAGTGTTCATCAGAGGCCAGGCTATCGCCGGGAGTGCCCCAGGGAGATATGATAGCACCGCTGTTCTTCTCTGTATACATAAATGATCTGGCACACAGGGTGGGCAGCAATCTGCGGTTGTTTGCTGATGATGTACGGTAGGGTGTCGAAGCTGAGAGACAAGCTGACATAAAGAAAATTTCTAGTTGGTGTGATGAATGGCTGCTAGCCCTAAATGTGGAAAAATGTAAGTTAATGCGGATGGGTAGGAAGACCAAACCTGTAATGTTCGGATACATTATTACTAGTGTCCTGCTTGACACAGTGAAGTCGTTTAAATATCTGGGCGTAAAACTGCAAAGCGATATGAGGTGGAATGCGTACGTGAAATCTGTGGTAGGGAAGGTAAATAGTCGACATTGGTTGATTGGGAGAATTTTAGGAAAGAGTGGTTCACCAGTAAATGAGATCGCATATAGGGCGCTGGTTCGACCTATTCTTGAGTACTGCTCGAGTATTTGGATTAAAGAAAGAGACTGAACCAATTCGGATGCGGGCTACTAGATTTGTTACCGGTAGGTTCGATCAACACGCAAGTGTTACAGATGTGCTACGGAAACTCAATATGTCTCCATGGAGGGAAGGCGACATTCGTTTCGAAAACAAATGGTTCGAATGGCTCTAAGCACTATGGGACTTAACATCTGAGGTCATCAGTCCCCTAGACTTAGAAATACTTAAACCTAACTAACCTGAGGACATCACACACATCCATGCCCGAGGCAGGATTCGAACCTGCGACCGTAGTAGCAGCACGGTTCCGGACTGAAGCGCCTAGAACCACTCGGCCACAGCGGTCGGCTTTCGAGGAACACTATTGAAAAAATTCAAAGAACCGCCATTCGAAGCTGACTGCCGAACGACTCTACTGCCGCAAACATACATTGCGCCTAAGGACTACGAAAATAAGATACGAGAAATTAGGGCTCATATGGAGGCATACACCACACAAAGTCGTGTTTCCCTCGCTCTATTTATGAATGGAACAGGAAAGGAAATGGCAGGTTGTGGTACAGGGTACTCTTCACCACGCGCCGTACGGTGGCTTGCGGAGTATCTATGTAGACGTAGAAAAGATGACATCTAATCAGGTATTTACAGGTTATGCATTGCATTCATTACGGTAAGCATAAAGTGCATCTAGTATGCAACATTATAAAGCGTTTCGTAATATCCAAAGAAGGGATAGCTGAAAGGCGGAAGGAATATATAGAGAACAAGTTTTCTTGTGGTGGCCATTTTCGCAGCTCCTGTATATAAATTTCAGTACTTCAAAAGACTTGCTGGACATTAAGGTTTTTTTAATTGATTTATCTTGTGCTCCCAGAAGCGTTTCGCTTCTTTGAACGACACCACAGCTTGTGCACAGACCAGACTGCAGTTATAAAACTCGAGGGACACGATGACAGGGATGCAGTAGTTGAGAAGCGGCTGAGACAAGGTTACAGCCCATACCCGATGTTGTTTGATATTTACATTGAGCAAGCTGTGAAGGAAAGCAAAGAGAAATTTAGAAAGAGAGTTAAAGCTCAGGGAGAAGAAATAAAAATTTCGAGGCTTTTACCGATGACGTTATAATTCTTTCTGAGACGGCAAAGGACACTGAGTTGAACGGAATGGATAGTCTCGTGAAAAGTATGTATAGAATGAACATCAACTAAAGTAGAGCCAGGGTAATGGGATGTAGTCAAATTAAATCAGGGGATTGTGAGGAAAAAGAGGAATTTTTAAAAATGTAATAACAATTTAAGTATTAGGAAGTCGTCTCTGAAGGTATTAGTCTCGAGTATAGCATTGTATAGAAGTGAAATGTAGAGGATAAGTAGTTCAAACAAGCAGAGAATAGAAGCCTTTGAAATGTGGAACTGTAGAAAACTGTTGAAGATCGAACTGTTGCTTTGAATAACAGATGAGAAGGTCCTGAATCGAACTGGGTGAAAAAAATATGGCACAATTGGACTAAAAGAAGGATTCTGTTTGTAGCATTTCTCAATAAATAAAAAAAAATAAGATATCGTATATTATTATTGTTAGATAGGTATGAATTAATTAATTAACATGGTATGTTTGCTGATTTTATCTCTGAAAGCATTGAATAATTGGTAAGTACTGGTTGAGAAAACTATTTGAATGTGTCTTGTTTTGCTGGAGGGAATACTACTGAAATGATAAAACGTGGCACAGAAAAATTTTACTCCCTGTTCTAATCAAGCTGAATTCTGCCTTCCCAAATCGTCATTACATCCGACCGGCGAGTACGTTGATAGACGACATTGTTTGGAGATCAATGACCGATTTGAATATTACGCGGTTAATATTGCCCGGATTTTGAGAGAAAATGATCCCATGGGCGTATGAATTATAATATGATGGATTAAACGGCGAATGAACACTAATCGTGTGACCACCAAACAATGCGCCAGCGACTTCTGTTCGATGCAGCCTGAAACTGGACTAAAAATGCGTAATAAAATTACGTATGACATGAATAGCAAGGAAAGCGATCTTCAAATGATACACGGTTACTTAACATCAAATTAACACAATTGTTCAACAACAGCGTACAAATTACACTTACACGGCTTATCTCGGTAGACAAACGAAATTACCTTCTACATTTTTAACCCATAGATACTTCTTTACAAAATAATTCATGAATAATTAAAATACATAATCTTATTAGTACATCATTTCTTTCAATTAACAAGCAAATTTATTTATATATGTAAATTCATTTATAATATTTTCAGGCGTTAATGAAAATTGTGGATACTTTTTTATACATTCATAAGTAACATTTCAGGTTGATAGGACACGTCCTGAGGCATGAAGGCATTGTCAGTCTGGTACTGGAAGGAAACTGTTGAGAAAGACCAAGGCTTTAATACAGAAAGCAGATTCAAACTCATGTAAGTTGCTGTAGTAATGTAGAGATGAAAACGCTTGCAGAGGATAGATTAACATGGAGAGCTCCAGCAAACAAGTCTTCGGACTTAAGATCACAACAAAAGCAACAATTACTATAGCCCAAAAACAAAAAAGCACAGTTTACATTCGTTAATAAGTACAACAACAGAGACAAGCTACAGGGATACAGTTCTTAACTCTAGGAAGTAGCAGCAATGGACATAAAATAAGAGGTGGAGAAAGTTAAAGAGGAACGTGATAAAACACAATACCTACTATTAAGAAAGTGATGTGACTGAGAACTGGAAAGAAAAACAGGCTTAAAGGAGAGAAGACGGGAGCATTTGCGTTACTATTTGTAATTACAAATAACCTAAATTGGAACGATCACGTAGATAATGTTGTGGGTAGAGCAAACAAAAGACCACGATTTACTGGCAGAACACTTAGAAGGTGCAACAGGTCTACTAAAGGGACTGCTTACACCACGCTTGTCCGCCCTATCCTGGAGTATTGGTGTGCGGTGTGGGATCCGGCTCAGGTGGGGCTGACGGATGACATCGAAAAAGTTCAAAGAAGGGCAGCTCGTTTTGTATCATCGCGGTATAGGGGAGATGGTGCCACAGATATGATACGTGAATTGGTGTGGCAATCATCAAAACAAAGGCGTTTTTCGTTGCGACGGGATCTTTTCATGAAATTTCAGTCACCAGTTTTCTCCTCCAATTGCGAAAACATTCTGTTGATGCCCACCTACATAGGGAGAAATGATCATCACGATAAAATAAGGGAAATCAGGGCTCTTACTGAAAAGTTTAAGTGCTGGTTTTTCCCGCGCGCCGTTCGAGAGTGGAACGGTAGAGACAGATTGTAGATGGTTCATTGAACCCTCTGCCAGGCACTTTGTTGTGGATAGCAGAGCAATCACGTAGGTGAAGATGTAGACGTAGACTAACTGACAGAGGGAAAACTGGACAACCGCGTTAATTTTTGGGGAAGAGTTATGAGGGTAAAAGGAGGAAGTATTCCACCTCCTTAAAAGTAAAAGGGTATTTCATTGTGCGCAGAGTCCAGGGTAGCTCGTTCCAGAGGCAGACAGCAGCTACAGAGAAAGCGTTTGCAAATATTTCCTTTTAATGGATTAGCGCAGGTGGGTTACTAATAGATAAGTGAGACCTTGTGTGCGGGTTGTGACGAGACGACAGGTATTTAAACACTGATGTAAAGTACTGCGGTGCTTGCGCGCTGAGAAGTTGATAAAGCAAACATGGCGTGTGGTAGTCACGTTATATGTCTGGCCGCAACCAACCTGACTGGGTGTATGATGCTGTGACGAGGCCATGTAGACGGATGCCGCAGTTGTGAAGCACACAAACATCCACGGTTCGTTCTAACCGTCTAGTGCCCTCTCAACTGATGCTGTGTCGAATTACATCGCTGTATTGGATTTTAGGCAGAACGAGTGATTGCGTAAGTTTACGTTTCACATCCTGCAGAAGTACGTTCCGAAATTCTTTAAGGGCTTAGAGCCAAACGGGAGTCTCCCTGATTGTGATGACAGTATTTTCTGTCCAGGTGAGATGCTCATCTGTCTGCTTCGGTAGCTGCGCAGTCAGCGCGGCGGATTGCTAACTAAAGAGGCCTAGGTTCGATTCCCGGCTAGATCGGAGATTTTTCCCCGTTCGGTGATTGAATGTTTTGTTGTCCTTAGGTTCGTATCGCCATAATTGTCTTCACACTATTGAGAGGGCTGTATGGCCATGTCCCAAAAGCGAATAAATTTAAAACAGGGAGACAGTTGTCTATAGTTACACCCAAGTTTCTCTTGTTTTTTGTTAACGTACTGAAATACCGTCGAGACCAATAGGAAGTGACTTTGGTGGACTGACAGAAGAGACATTAGCCTTCAACGTCCCGTCGACGTCTAGATCGTCAGTGACGGAGCGTAAGGTCGCACTGGGGAATGATGGGAAGAGCAATCGACAGTGCAGTTTCAAATAAATCGCCCCGGCTTAAGCCTTAGGCGATTGAGGGAAAACACGGAAGATCCACATTTGGATCACCTGGCGGGGCTTTGAGTTCAGTGTCGTTTGTACCACAGCACTACTTCCCTTGATACGGATAGTAGCTGCGGATAGTTGTGAGTGCTACCGGCCACCAGTTTCTTAAGTGATGGCCATGAAATACTAGCGCGAATTATGCGCGGGATGGTGTAACGACTCGTAGAAGCTGATTCTGGCGAAGATCAGTTGCGGTTCCGGAGAACCGTTGGCACACACGACGTAGTACTCACCGTATGATTTATCTTAGAAGATACCTTACAGAAAGATAAATCCAAATTTATAACACGTGCAGATTTATAAAAAATGTCAATGTTGACAACAATACTGCCTTTCATGTTCTGAATACCGTAGGTATAAACTACAGAGGGGAAGGAAGAAGTGTAGAAATTTAGACCAGGGTTTGAGCACAGTAAGTAAGATCATGTGGATGTCAGGAGCATTCTTTATTCGAATATGAGATATCTCGAACACAATGACTTTCTTCGTGCCAACCAGTACAGATTTTAATAACATAGCGTATGCGAGACCACACGATAGTCTGGCTTCAAATGGCTCTAAGCACTATGGACTTAACATCTGAGGTCTTCAGTCCCCTAGACTTAGAACTACTTAAACCTCACTAACCTAAGGACATCGCACATAGCCATGCCTGAGGCAGAATTCGAACCTGCGACCGTAGCAGCAACGCGGTTCCGGGCTGGAGAGCCTAGAACCCCTCGGCCACAGCGGCCGGCCACGGCTGTCTGATAGCTGTGATGAAGACAATCGGGTACATGCAGTGTTTTTTGACTTGGTTAGGGACCCTCACACGTTCAAAAATATTATCAAACCGTCAATATATTGACCGCCTGAGGGCACATATTGACGTACTGTCAATATTATAAATACTGACGAGCAGTATTGATGGCCCTCAAAATACTGTCAGTATTGTCAATAGACAATGAACGTGTGAAGCAAAGTATTGACTGTTTGACAAAATTCTCCATTCAGATGTTGACAGAACTCCATGAACAAGCCACACGGCGTTAGTGTCCACAGCTTATGTTTTCAATTCGGCTTGGTGCACATCGTACCCCCGATTCAACTTTGCAAGTAGTCTTTTAACACACAAAAAAATTTAATAGGTCTGTGCAAGGGTAAACATTGTATGTACCACTTCACGATGGCAAGTGGAGGATCCTCTCGACACTGCTTACTTTGTTAATTTTAAAAAATAGAACTGATTGCTGAGTTACATTGCAGTTTGGAAAAGCGCTTCCACTTCGAAAAAAACGTTACATATCTGCAATGACTATTAAGAGGTGTGCGAAATGATGTCAGTTTCACGAAACTAACACGAATCGCAAAAGATGTTCTGTGTCAGTTGCTTGAAGCTATCCTTGCCAGACAGATATAATTGCTTCTCGAGTTTCAATAGAATCTTACTAATTGTATTTGCTGATGTTACAGAACTGAACTTCGAGCTTGTGAGCGAGCAGTTCTAGGCGCTTCAGTCTGGAAACGCGTGAATGCTACGGTCGCAGGTTCGAATCCTGCCTCGGGCATGGATGTGTGTGATGTCCTTAGGTTAGTTAGGTTTAAGTAGTTCTAAGTTCTAGGGGACTAATGACCTCAGATTTTAAGTCCCATACTGCTCAGAGCCATCTGAACCATTTGAACTTCGAGCATTCGGACGGCAATCTCCAAAAATCTGAAAGTTACTCAAAATCTCTTGCCGACTGCGATCGACTCTCTCATTAAAGTATTTTTGTCTCTATTTTATCTCTTATCAACACTAATAACTTGTCGTATGATGTAGGACTCATTGGAAAATAATTTATGAAATGTTTCGGGTCCATGATCCAAATTTTCGTCAGTGATTTAACATGCGACCAGTCGCATCTTTTTTCAGCCACTCTCGCAACCATTTCCTCTTTTTCGTTGTTTTCTGTTGCTTGCAAGTAATAGCTAATATAATTGCAGCACACGCTATCTTTTGGGTGTTCGACATCTTAACCTTGCAAAATCGCGTTGTCAGCTGACAGTTTTCGTCAATAAAAAATATTGATGGCGTGATGTCATTTCAATGTATTGAAGCTTTGACAAACTAGTATTGTCAATAAAAATTAAACGTGTCCAGGTCCCTTACAGACCGACGGCTTAATAATTAAAGCGCGACCACATGGCCTATCAAACGAAATTTGTCTCTGCATTGGGCATTCTTAACAAGGAGGACGCAGTATATTATCTTGGATGCAGAGTCATCAGCGGATGTTGAAGTAACATCGGGCAAGTCCGACGGAATTGTGTTAGGACTTGCTGCTCATGTTGCATGTTGATCACCTGGCAGTCAACACTAACAGTAACCTCGGATATAGATGTAGATTATAGCACTGGAGGTGTTCAAACCAGCCTTCAAGGTTTTGGCAGATTTATTTGACTTATATAATTTCCTTCGCCTTTGAGTGAGTAGAGATCGTGAAAAAAAATCGTTTACGTTCTGGAAAGAACATGTACAAGATAATGAAAAACGCATAAACAGAATAAGTACGAGGAGAGTAGGAAAATGTGCAAAGCGCAACAAAAGCTTGTAAGAGAAGAGTGGGCTGAACATTTTTTGAGATTGTAATAGCTGATTGTTAGGAACCCTCACTGCCCTTCGCTCCTGCATTTCATCTCAACACATGTTTGCACAGAATACGGAAAAACTGCTCGAAAGGAGTAATCCAAAAGTTAGCTAAAATATGAAATTACTTATTCTACGTTTTAGTAACATGCATTGAAGGAGAAGATTGTGCTTTCTTAGACTTTGTAGTCTTTGCCCTAGCGATAAAAAAAGTAAAAATGTCACCAAAAGTGCACATGTGTGACGAATTTCATATTACACTGCACATCAAGATGGGTGCGTGTTCTGAAAGGAAAGAATGAGTGATTTTATAACTGAGCAGTATACAGGCCGCCAGTTCTGTCATTGGGGCGTTTTCAGAATATTGTGCACAACAAGGAAATTTTTCTAAGAAATAGGGAAAGAAATTAACAAATTTAATTTGAAAAAAATTGAGAACATATTCAGCACTTAATGTAAATAACTACGTAAATCTATCACAATCATAATATACACTATGTGATCTGAAGTATCCGGATACCTGTCTGAAAATGACTCAAAAGTTCGTGGCGCCCTCCATTGATAACGCTGGAATTCAATATGGTATTGATCTACCCTTAGCCTTCATGACAGCTTCCGCTCTCGCAGGCAGACTTTCAATCAGATGCTGGAAGGCGTCGACTCACCTCGGAAGATGTTCTCCGTAGTTGAGAACGAAACGTCAGGGAGAAGAAGTTCTACAGATCGACCACGGCAACTTAGCCCGGAAGAGTTTACTGATAAAGACGCCGGCCGTGAAAGCCTACATGGAAAGATGCTGGAAGGTTTCTTGGGGTATGGCAGCCCATTCTTGACTGTGTGCTTTCCAAAACATCCCAAAGCTGTTCTATAGGATTCAGGGTAGGACTCTGTGCAGGCCAGTCCATTACAGGGATGTTATTGTCGTGTAACCACTCCGCCACAGGCCGTTCATTATGAACAGGTGCTCGATAGTGTTGAAAGATGCAATCGCCATCCCCAAATTCTCTTCAACAGTGGAAAGCAAGATGGCTCTTAAAACATCAGTGTAGGCCTGTGCTGTGATAGTGCCACGCAAAACAACAAGGAGTGCAAGCCCCCTCCATGAAAAACACGTACACACCATAACACCACCGCCTTCGAATATTACTATTGGCACTACACACACCGGCAGATGACATTCACCGGGCATCCGTCATACCCACACCCTGCCATCGGATCGCCACATTGTGTACCGTGGTTCATCACTCTACACAACGTTTTCCCACTGTTCAGTCGTCCAATGTTTACGCTCCCTACACAAAGCGAGGCGTCATTTGGCATTTGCTGGCGTGATGTGTGGCTTATGAGCAACCGCTCGACCATGAAATCCAAGTTTTCTCACCTCCCGCCTAACTTTGACAGTACTTGCAGTGGATCCTGATGCAGTCCGGAATTCCTGTGTAATGATCTGGATAGATGTCTGTCTGTTACACATTACGACCCTCTTCAACTGTCGGCGGTCTCTGTCAGACAACAGACGTGGTCGGCCTGTACGCTTTTGTGCTGTACGTGTCCCTTCACTACCACATCGGAAACAGTGTACCTAGGGATGTTTAGGAGTGTGGAAATCCCGCTTACAGACGTATGACACAAGTGACGCCCAATCACCTGAACACGTTTGAAGTCCGTGATGTCCGTGCAGCGCCCCATTCTGCTCTCTCACGATGTCTAATGACTACTGAGGTCGCTGATACGGAGTACCTGGCAGCAGGTGGCAGCACAATGCACCTAACATGAAAAAAACGCGGGTATCAGGATGCTTTTGATCACATAGTGTAATTCCAGATCGAAGACAACAACAAAGAAACTGAAAAGTGTATGGTTTAAACGTAAACTGATGAGCCCACCGCGAGAGTGAATACTACCTGACGGCACAGCAGGCATGTGACACGATAAGGATAGCATTATGTTTTATATTTTGTAATAAAATAAGACAAATATCCTGTTTGCATCATTATGTGCGATAATTGTTTCTGGTGAAACTGACTCTGCCTGAAACCAGATAAAAATAACACACACACACAAAGGAGAGCATATAAGCGCAGGACAGACAAATGGGTAATATTGTGGCAACAATACGGGCTACAAATGGGGAAATGCACTGACATGAGCCAGTTTGCTAAGGACAAACTGTTATGGCCCGGCACCACGGGACGTTTTAAAAGTAGTTGAAGGTTGATGAAACCATAAGTAGGCGTCGAAGTGTTGGACCGCCACGCCTCATCACAGAACGTAGAGGTCCATAAATTACCACAGGCAGTCATCTGCGGCAAATCTGACGGCAGGGAATAATGCTGGTGCGGGCACAAATATTTCGGAGCACAACGTTCAGCGCGCATTTATAAAGAGTGGGCAAATGAAAGTGACCATGACGAGTGGATATGACTAGACGCGAATTTGTGGCAGCATTCATGGAAGAGAAATGGATGGAGCAACTGCCCATACAGCCGGCCGAACCATAGAGCACATTTACACAATCTTCACCCTGACAGAGTTGTTAGCAGAAGTCCGTCTGGTCGCGTCCCTAGCTGGCCACCCAGGTCACTTGATCTGTCAGTGTGCGATTACTTTGTGTGGTGAGCTCTCAAGTGTAAGGTGTGTCACAACAACCATCATAGTCTTCAAGAACTGCAGCAGAACATTTCCGATGAGATTGTAGGAATTCCAGTTGTCCAGTTTCAATCACCTTCAGCAACTTCTGACCAGGCCCAAAAGTGCCAAGAGTTAAATGGTGGTCACTTTCAACATCTGCTGTAGTCAGGTTATTTATTTCCTTTCATCTGCTGTGTTTCTCTGTGCCCTGGAACTCTGTTCTCCGGACTACTTTTATTCGCCCCACATTGTAAATGTGAGGTTCCGCGACAACCTCTACGTATTAGCATGTGACCCAACGACATTGCCAATTACGATTGCGGTGGGCATGGGATATTCGATAATTTGACGGTGGATTAATGAAAACGGGTCGTCTGGTCAGATAGATCACGATTCTCGTCACGCCATGTCGACGGTCGTTTTGCACACGGCATCGTCCAGGAGAATGGTTACTCGATACATGCCATGCGCAACGGACGCAGTCCGGAGGGGGACGTATTACACTGTGAAGGACGTTTACCTGATTGTCCGTGGAAGCTATGGCAGTAATAGTATGCACTATGACAACTGTGAACTATCTGATTTTTATAGCTGACCTGTATCCCTTCGTGCTTGACGTCTTCTCCTACAGCGATAGCATCTTCCAGCACGATAACCTATGGTGCCACAGGGCCAGAATCGTGCTACACTTGTTTGAAGAATGTGATAGTGAACTCATGTCAGTGCCTTAGGGTGCAAAATTGCGTGATATGAACCCGATAGAACACATCTGGGGGCGTTATTGGGCACCAGCTCCGCACTCACAAACCATCGGCTGTAATTTACGGGAACTGCGTGATCTGTACATGTACATCTGGTGCCGCATAGCTTCAGAAAAACCCCATGAACTTGTCGAATACATGCTAGCAGAATCGCTGCTACAATGCGTCCCAAAAGTGGACCAACACGCTGTTAAGTAGGCGGTAATGATTTTTTGGCTTATTTGTGTATATTTCCGTTCTGCAATAGACAGTAACTTAGAAGACTTCAAATAATTATTCAATATGCGACTGAAGTCCAGATAGTTCAGAAACGAAAGGAAGTGTGCTCTCCCGGCCTTTAATTGGAAGATACTGCGCTTTAGTTTCGACGGAGAACCCCTGAAGCGACGGCGCGTTTTGTTGGTACGCCATTCCATCCTGGGAATACGCAAAAACAACGCTGTCTGCAGATACAGCGGGACAAGGTACTCGCTCCACGCGAACGTGCAGGCAGAGAGAATCCCGCCAATGAAGCTAGAGTAAATCATTAAAAATTATATCTGAAACACTAATTTCGTAATAAACTAAGGACTAGTTGGTCTTGAATCACGTCTGGTATCTGTTTCCTAGACTGAACCACCTACATAGGTCTTTTCTCCTAATGTTATAATGGAAAAATTAAAGAATGACGTTTTATTGTATTTACCCGAAACTTCTAATATCTTCAGAAAATTTTATAACAATACGTTTCAAACCTGGTGTGATGAATTGTAGCTTCTAGCGTCTACACCAATGACAATATCTTCATCCTCTTTCTGATATTTATTCATTTAATGATTTACTCATTCTTTGAAATTTCAATTCCAGCAGACAACCTGAAGTAGGTACTGCAGAAGGTTTGATAAGTCTCACAATCAAATCTATAAGTAAAGGGGTTTAGGATGCTTTGTAGTTTGTGAATTACTGGCTCTTCTTTCTGAAGCAATACATTTGCTTTCTTAAATAGCGGAGGAGTATTATGCAAAAAAAGAAGACACAGTTTAGTTACTGGATCATTTACAGTAGGGTGTACTCTACTTAAAGTGAGAGCTGTTTGTATTTTTTGAAGCTTCCCCTCGTGAAAAAGTTGACCAGACGTTCTCACTGTTCAATTATTCTTTCTGCTTGTTGGAGCAAAGAGAGCCGGCTTGTAAACGCAATTCAGTATTTTATGGGATTTAGAGCCATATATATTTTGAAAAAGTTTAAAGGTAGACTGTTTACTGTCTCTTTGAACTTTTTTGAGAAAGGGGTAAGGGTTCAATACAAGTTCTTCTGCACCGAAATATCTGAGACTTTTGCACGTGTGCCCGCATCTCGTGGTCGTGCGGTAGCGTTCTCGCTTCCCACGCCCGGGTTCCCGGGTTCGATTCCCGGCGGGGTCAGGGATTTTCTCTGCCTCGTGATGGCTGGGTGTTGTGTGCTGTCCTTAGGTTAGTTAGGTTTAAGTAGTTCTAAGTTCTAGGGGACTTATGACCACAGCAGTTGAGTCCCATAGTGCTCAGAGCCATTTGAACCATTTTTTTGCACGTGTATGTGCTGCTAAATAAAGCAAGTGACAGGAACAAGTTTGTATTCTTATGCGTGGCCGAACTTTCATAAAAAAAGCAGAAACTTCTTTTATACGTGCCAGCATTGTATTTTCGATATCATATGCGAACGAAATGCAGTTTTTCTAGGGAATTCCTCTTCTTTGCAGCTCTTCACCCAAGAGTGGCACCTGGTTAGAAAAATCCCAACAGCTTACAGACGAATGCTTTGAAACTTGTGACATCACTTGGATAGAAAGTAGTTTTACTCCTGTCTTTTAAGCTGACACGCGCAGAACAAAAAACGATCGTCATCACTCATCATAGCCTGTCTTATTAAGTAACTCTTACTGAGTAGCAGTATTTGGTTAACGTATTGTAAACAATATCTTTTCTGATTCTTTTTAAACATCAAATGGTAACAAGCCTATTTCCGCAAATTTTAGTAACTTCCCGTAACTTCATAATTAAGGTGATGAATCCGTAACAATTATGAACAGTCCGCAATAATTGGTAGCCAGATATATTCATCATTGTTATTTTATATCAACTGCGTCGTAAATAATAACTATGACTATATAACTGTATTGCAGCAGTTGAATTTGGGGGAATATCGGAGACCCATCTTGGCAAAAAAAGTTACGAACAGAGACTGGTTGCTATTTTTCTTTCATTAACCGTGTTCCGTGTTAGTGACTGTTTCCCCTTCCGATCTTGTATGCAATTTTTTTATAATAAAATTATTCAGTGAAAATTGCTTAAATTTCTCCTACACAAATCTAATGAAGGTTAATATTTAATGTCCCGTCGACGTCGAAGTCGTTAGCGTCGATGTCTATATTCGAACAGAGTACGGCTGTAAAAAGAATGACAGTGTCCGTTTCTAAGGAACCGTTCTGTCGTCCGCCTTCATCTGCTTAGAAAAACAAAAAGAACCAGAAATCTGTGGTCAATTCTAGTGTCCGATTCCACTCATCAGCTTTGAGCAATGATGTAATACCTAAGGCAGAGACGCTACATAGAGGCAATCTTTGAAAGCAATTGATCATATTCGTAAACAAAAGAGTGTAACGAACGATAAATTACAAATACTGTTCACGTAATTAATAACTTAGCCACAAATTATACCGACAAGAATTAAATTTAACGGAAGTAAATAAGAACAGAAAAAGGAAGTACACATGTCTGAAATAACCGCTCCGGTTGCAGATTCGAATCCTGCCTCGGGCATGGATGTGTGTGATGTCCTTAGGTTAGTTAGGTTTAATTAGTTCTAAGTTCTAGGCGACTGATACCCTCAGAAGTTAAGTCGCATAGTGCTCAGAGCCATTTGAACCATTTGTCTGAAATAAATTACCATCGTAATTTATCCCAGTAAGAAGAACACAGGCAAACTTTAAATCCAGTTTAGTATAGCGAATGGTGCACTCATAATAATTATTATGAATCAACGTTAACTTTTAATACTAATCGTTGAATCTAATGGGACGAGTACACAAGTAACGGGAACTGACAAAAGTGGGGGGTCTAACAAATACTAGAATCGATAACTGGAACTGACCTACATAGGTCAATTCTAGTTACCGATTCCACCCATTCGGTGATTCATGGTATCGGTAACTAGAATTGATCTATATAGAAGGTCATTTCTAGTTAGCGATTCCAATTTTTGTTATACACCGCAAGAGTTTTAGGGAGCAATTACAAATGTAGGAATGGTATTACGTTTCACTGCATACAACTGCAATAAATATTTTACATATGAATCAGGGAGCGGTTCAAATCTGTAACTGAAATTTACCTACGTAGGTTAACTCTAGTTATCGATTCCAGTGTTCTTTATTTTTGTAGATATTCGTTTGTCATGTACTAGCTTTTCTTTTAGAATTTAGTGTGTCGGTTTCTCAGTATTTTATGCTATTGTTTTGTATTTGTTGTAATTCATTTAATTTTCCCGTTTTTCTGATACATTTTAGTTTCTCCCCGCCAAAAACCCCCACTTTCCTGCACTTCCCCCGTTAGATTCAGTAATTAATATAAAGCTAACGCTATTTTGTAACACTATGACTTCACCACGCGCTTTATTGTAATGCAATTTAAAGGTTCTCTGTGTTTTTCTAGTCGCATAAATTATGAGAATGCTTCTTACCAGTCATGAAAATTTGTTTTTAATTCTTGTTCTCAATTATTTTCTTTATGTTCAGTTCGTTTCGATGTAATTCATGACTAACTAAATAAATGCCTGAATGGGAGGGTAATTTTATCGTATGCTACATTCGTTTGTTTACGTGTATGACGCGTTGCTTTCATAGATTGCCTATACGTAGCATCTTTGCCTCAGGTATGACGTCATTGCTCAAAGCCGACGAGTGGTATCGGACACTAGAATTTATCCGACATCTGGATGGCGAGATAAACGTAGCATCTTTGCCTCAGGTATGACGTCATTGCTCAAAGCCGACGAGTGGTATCGGACACTAGAATTTATCCGACATCTGGATGGCGAGATAAACATTTGAACCGCGCTACCATCGAATACGTCCCACTTTTAAGTCGCACGATGAATAAACACAGTCAGCAGTTCTCGCCAATAGGAATACGTCGGATAGTGACGTAAGTGCGTAATTTTAGCATTTAGTGATAATGATCAAAAGCTTTATACAAAATTACTTCATCGCAAAACTTGCGGATACTGTAGTGCAGAAAAACCGTTCACATATTGTTTCTCGATTAACAGGGACCGCTTTTTGGCAAAAAACAGTTACATGTTAATGCCAACACAAGTTGTTTTGCTAAAAAGTTGTTGTCCGTGATCATATTCTATGCAATCGAAGGCACAGAGCTTAAAAAGTTTTAGATGATATTTTAGCGACAATCGACATACAATCAGCTGTATTGTGGTGAGAACGAAGGTTCGTTTGGAACAGTTTTAATTGAAATGAGTAAAACGGGGTCATAAACTGCAGATAAGATATGTAAATTGCTCACGAAACGAACAGTTAGTGCTAAATAGAATCCTTTATCTTTACTTTCGTGATGATACAGCCTGTTCACCTAGATGTATTGAAGTTTTGAACAAGTGTTATTGTCCTACCCGTGCATTTAGCTCACCCTATCTCTCATTATCCGTAAGACGGCCACTTACGTAACTGCAAGCCTGACAAGCATGCACGTGCAAGCATTTTATGCAAACATACACAAATCCCCTTCGGCTACGCACAGTCCAAGCATGCATTAGTTTGTTTCAAATAAGCGGAGGTTGGACGATAGCTAATTTGTTATTTAGTGGTTTTGGCCGGCTTTGCCGTTAGCATGCGGGAAAAAGAAACTAAAGAGGAAACGTGATGTGTGGCTAATGAAACGATAAATTTATTCTCACATCAAGTATTCTGTGTGCCGAAGAAATATCCACATGATTCCTATAACTATTTCAGGATAAACGGAGAAACACATTTAAACCTACTGTCGTTCGTACCAGCACTGATTGAAAATCAGGGTACAATCACAAAAAATTGTCAGCAGTATTGTGATTTTTCTCGAGCTTTTGGGGCTCTAAAACGTCAGACACTCAAGTATATATGTTTGTAATAAACGAGTGTTGTTTTAGATATCTCTTTTCTTCCTGTTTCACATAAAGATATAACTCAAATTTTTCTACTCCCATAGTTGATTCTGGAAGAATTTATTTTTTTAACAACGATATGTCTGGCTATGATAGTGTCAACTGCTGTGTACCTTGTTAAAAGTGTAACGTGTGCAAAATCCCTCTATGGACTTCCGACTTAAGGCCCAGAAGCAAAGCCGGTGTTCTTATATTCGAATGAGTCTTTTCTAGAATTTCCTGTTAATTAGCTTCAGATCGCTCGAAATAATGCCGCTCTGAAGACTGCCACACTACTGACGTTCGAATGTACGAGCGCCATCCAGAAAGTAAAGAACGTTTGTGCATATAATCCGCTCGCCTTGTGGCAACCGCTCGTTGGTTTCTGGTGTTCAGTGTGATGCGGACAGTTTCCGCTTGCGGTTGAAAGTCGAACCTTGTTACTTGCTAAGTGCAGAGACAGCTGTGAACCTATGGCTGTGTCGATTACGAATCCCGCCGAGTCTGAGGTGCGAAGTGTTATTCGTTTTCTGCAGGTGGAGAATGTTAGCCCCTGTGACATTCACCGCAGACTTGTTTACCATTTAACGAGAATGTGAAATGAATGCAGCCAGTGTCCGTAAGTGGTACATAATGTTTGAGAATGAGAGAACAGATTTTCATTATAAAGAGATCAAAGTGCCCCTCTGACATCGCAAATGCGCTGAAACAAAAGGTGGATCGTATCATTCGAGAGAATCGACGATTCACGATTAGCGACGTGCATGAACAATGTCATGAAGTGTCTCGTTCAACTGTGTACGTAAATGTCACTCTACACTTCGGTTATCCCGTAATCTATGCGCGGTGAATGGCACACATGCTCACAGATTGTCAGGAAGCAGCGAGAATGGTTGCCGCATTGGCGTTCTTGGAGCATTACGAAAGGGATGATTACGCGTTCATTGACCATATTGTTACAGGAGATGAAGCGACAGTCTGTTAAATGGCCACAGAAGCCACGCGAGTTTGTTTGAATTCAAAAACTGGTGGTTTCTGAATTCTGGGACAGTGAAGACAAGCCTGCACATTATCAGTACACACACTCAAGAATGTGTCCGTTGGTATGCCTGCTTAAACTTGCGTAACTGATAATCGATCAAGCCTCACACAACCTGAACAGCCAGAATCACTGCGGAAAACTTTGCTGTTTCCCTACAGAACGTTAAGCAAGGCTATATTATGTGATTAAAGAATACGAACACCTGACAGAGGATACTAACATGTGGTGAATCCACTCTTCGCCAACATGTTGGCTTAACCTCTGCTGGAGACACTTTGAGTGAGGTGCCTGATTGTGAACCGCAGCCCCTTTTTCCTCAAGGGCCGAAACTAGATAGAGAACATAATAATACTAGACGCTATGGTCTGGAGCGAAGTCGACTTTCTAACCCATCCCGAAGATATTCTGTTTGGTTCAGGTCGGGGCTCTGGGCAGGCCGTCCAATTAATTTCAGGAATATTATTGTCCACAAACAATTGCCTCGTAGCTGCCGCTTTATGACAGGGTGCGCTGTCACGCTGGTACAAACAAACATCGTCTGCGAAATGTTCCAGTATTGTACGCAGTACACAATGCTGTAACATGTGTTCATATACTTGCGCATTTAGCATTTTCTTAAGCACAACAAGGTGATCAGACCATAACCACCAAAAACACCGCCATACCGTAACACCATCTCATCTGTATTTCACTGTTCATTCTACACATGGTTGCAGGTAACGTTCTCGACATTCGCCCAACCCAAACTCTGCCATCGGACTGCCCCAGAGTATAGCGTGATCATCACTCCAAATCATTCGTTTCCGGCCATCCTCTGCACAGTGGCGTCGCTCTATCGCTCTTTGCATCATCTCAAGCGTCGCTTAGTACTGAATACAGAAATGTTTGATTTATGCTGCTGATTTATGCGGTGACTTATGCTGCTCCACCTTGTACCCCACTCTTCTTACGTCCTTACGCACAGTCACTGTACTAGCTAAGCAGTTGGTAGCACTTTGGCTTTCATGTGATTTTTTGCAGCTACTCTCCTCAATGCTCGACGGCCCGTGTTCATCAGTACAGTGAGGTCTGTCTGCTCTTGATTTCCCTGTGGTGGTCCCTCGCGTTTCCACCTCACAGTGACATTATCAACAGAGTACTTGGGTAGTTTTAGAAGGGTTGGAGTGTCCTTAATGGATTTGTTACTCAGGTGACATCGGATGACTAGTCCACGTCCGAAGTCACTGAGCTCTTCTTGACGACACATGCCGCTTTTGCTGGCCCTCTAATAAAAATACAATACTCCATGCCCACTTTTACACTGTCCGGACCGCGTCTCGTGAATCTAGTGGTCAATTTTGGATTACATGGGGGTGTCCAGATTCTTTTGATCAGATAGTGAAAGTGTTTTATCGGACTCCTCATACTCACGGTATACTCGTGAAATGGTTGTACAGGAAAATCCCCATTCACCACTACCTTGGAGATGCTGTGTACCATCGCTCATGCGCCGACTATAATACTACGTTCAAACTCAGTTAAATGTTGATAACCTGTCATTTTAGCAGTAGTAACCTATCTAGCAACTCCGTCAGGCACTTGTATTATGCTTCAGTCTGGAACCGCGCGACCGATACAGTCGCAGGTTCGAATCCTGCCTCGGGCATGGATTTGTGAGATGTCCTTAGGTTAGTTAGGTTTAAGTAGTTCTAATTCTAGGGGACTGATGACCTCAGATGTTGTTAAGTCCCATAGTGCTCAGAGCCATTTGAACAATTTGAACTTGTATTATATAGGCGTTGCTGACCGCAGCGTGGTATTCTTCCTGTTTACATATCTCTGTCTTTGATTACGCATGCCTATACCAGTTTCTTTGGAGCCTCCGTGTAGAACCTACTCCAGTATCTAAAGTGTAGACCAATATACTCGAGTTCTGTATTGTTGTACTTCACATTGGACTACACGCCTTTCTTATTCCTCTCCTCCTATGCACTCATGTTCAAAACTAACATCTTATATGTGTGTGTGTGTGTGTGTTTGTCACACAACGCAATGGGGCTAGGTTTTTTTGTAAATAACAACAAAAGCGTGTGGTAACGAACTGATCTTAGACACAGAAGTATATAAATGACAGATACATTAAATTCTTTATGATACAATTTGGTTCTTTAAAAGCTCTCACATCAAAATCCACTAAATCATTTTTCACAACAGTGCACTATTTCCCGAGTAACTGTTTCTTCTATACACTAAATTCTACTCATATTTCGTTCAGACTGGTAGCGGCATCACAAAACTAAGATATTACTTCCGTAAGATTAGCGCGGGTGGATTCCATAACTATTAAAGCAATAGTAGCTGACTTTGGCACTGCATCGATACATGAACTGAAGCACCGTTGAAAAACATTCACTTGTAGGTTATACAGGGTGGTCCATTGATAGTGACCGGGCCAAATATCTCACGAAATAAGCATCAAACGAAAAAACTGCAAAGAACGAAACTCACCTAGCTTGAAGGGGGAAACCAGACGGCGCTGTGGTCGGCCCGCTAGATGGCGTTGCCATAGGTCAAACGGATGTCAACTGCGTTTTTTTAAAAATAGGAACCCCCATATTTTATTACATATTCGTGTAGTACGTAAAGAAATATGAATGTTTTAGTTGGACCACTTTTTTCGCTTTGTGACAGATGGCGCTGTAATAGTCACAACCGTATAAGTACGTGGTATCACGTAACATTCGGCCAGTGCGGACGGTATTTGCTTAGTGATACATTACCCGTGTTAAAATGGACCGTTTACCAATTGCGGAAAAGGTCGATATCGTGTTGATGTATGGCTATTGTGATCAAAATGCCCAACGGGCGTGTGCTATATATGCTGCTCGGTATCCTGGACGACATGATCCAAGTGTCCGGACCGTTCGCCGGAAACAGGAAGTGTTCAGCCACGTGTAAAAACGTCAACCACGACCTCCAACAAATGATGATGCCCAAGTAGGTGTTTTAGATGCTGTCGCGGCTAATCCGCACATCAGTAGCAGACAAATTGCGCGAGAATCGGGAATCTCAAAAACTTCGGTTTTGAGAAAGCTACATCAACATCGATTGCACCCGTACCATATTTCTATGCACCAGGAATTGCGCGGCGACGACTTTGAATGTCGTGTACAGTTCTACCACTGGGCACAAGAGAAATTACGGGACGATGACAGAATTTTTGCACGCGTTCTATTTAGCGACGAAGCGTCATTCACCAACAGCGGTGCCGGCCGGAGTGGCCGAGCGGTTCTAGGCGCTACAGTCTGGAACCGCGCGACCGCTACGGTCGCAGGTTCGAATCCTGCCTCGGGCATGGATGTGTGTGATGTCCTTAGGTTAGTTAAGTTTAAGTAGTTCTAAGTTCTAGGGGACTGATGACCTCAGAAGTTAAGTCCCATAGTGCTCAGAGCCATTTGAACCACTTGTTCTACCGACAACGCCTGACAACATGCGTCAGCGCATTGTCACTGCATGTGCGAACATTACGGAAGGCGAACTACTCGCTGTTGAGAGGAATGTCGTTACACGTATTGCCAAATGCATTGAGGTTGACGGACATCATTTTGAGCATTTATTGCATTAATGTGGTATTTACAGGTAATCACGCAGCATGCGTTCTCAGAAATGATAAGTTCACAAAGATACATGTATCACATTGGAACAACCGAAATAAAATGTTGAAACATACCTACGTTCTGTATTTTAATTTAAAACAGCTACGTGTTACCAACTGTTCGTCTAAAATTGTGAGCCATATGTTTGTGACTATTACAGCGCCATCCATCACAACGCGAAAAAAGTGGTCCAACAAAAACATTCATATTTCTTTACGTACTACACGAATATGTAATAAAATGGGGGTTTCTTCTTTAAAAAACGCATTTGATATCAGTTTGACCTATGGCAGCACCATCTAGCGGGCCAACCATAGCGCTATCTGGTTTCCCCCTTCAAGCTAGACAAGTTTCGTTCTTCGTAGTGTTTTCGTTTGACGCTTATTTCGTGAGATATTTGGCCCGGTCACGATCAATGGACCACCCTGTATACACGAAGATAGTTCAAAAGGTCATTTTATGCAGCTTGAATAGGCGGTAGCCAGCAGTTCAGTCTCTCTGACACAGGAGATAGCACCATCCATAGTCCAAATTCGTTTATAACAGTAGAACACAGTAAACAAATGGATAGATGTCCAGATTTCACCCTAAGCGCTGTGTCATCATACACTGACGTGATGGATAGCACTGGACAAGCACAGCAAATGTCTGGGGGAGAAAGAGGTGGATTATACTCAGTAGTCATCTGAGCATTGATATACAGCATTGCAGGACATACCTCCCCCCAGGCTGACTGAGTAAATTGCACTTTAACATCCTTCATCATGTTCTCAGTCTCCGTCACCACATGCCGGTCGCAATCTGCCTCTGTGCCCATATTCAGAGGTTTTGACCCACAAACAGTTACGTTATATGTAGAAGTGAATAGTACTAGTAGGTCACTGGGAGAAATTGGTATCTTCTCATCCACTACATCCACAATCTATCCCTTCAGCATCACTGGAATGTCCCAAGGTTCAGTGGATGGTGCATATTTTGGAATCCAGTACTGACCTGCACCACGCTGTTTGAGACTCCCAGTGCCCCACTGCCGATACTGCTCTGCAGGTTTTGGCTGCAGAAATTGAAAGCCTCAGGTGCTCTTCTGCAACTCGTGGACAGCTATAACCGTGCTCTGCTGTTGAATGTCTTCATCAGTGAGTGCTGCAGGCAACAGCAGATCCTTATCCCACTCCGACGAACTGACCAGTTCCGCTACAGGATTCCATGTGCTGGAAGTCGCTGCCTCTGTTGGAAGTCCTGACAAGCTGGACTGTTATGCTGCTGCACATCTTGACAAGCTGGAGGGCAC